>NC_140585.1:1175035943-1175635943 GCF_964204655.1 Triturus cristatus
TCAACACTGTCTGATTCTGGTCTCTTCACAGCGTGGTCTTGAGGATGCCGTGACGGGCCAGAGTCAGTTTTTTCTCAGAAGTATTATCAGCAGTATGCACACTGGTAACTTTCAGATTGTATGTTTTTTTTTTTTTTGTGTGGTTTTGCCTGCAAAGCCAGAGGTCTTCACCAAAGGGAGCACGCGCTATCTGAAGGACTGACACACGCATTGCCTGGCTTGACTTATGTGTATGAGCAGTTGTGGCTGGCATGACTCGTGGGTGGGGGAACAGGGGGGAGGTTTAATAAAAAAATAATTTTTTGAAGTTAAATTACCTCCGCCGCCCAGTCCATTGTCATCTCTGCTCCTCTCCTGAACAGGAAGCCGGCAGCCTCCGTTCCCTTCCCTTCCCTTCGCCAATTGCAATGCTGCAATAGCAGTGTTGTGATTGGTTGGGATGCTGACCAGCCAGGTGTCTATGGGGGTGGCCATTTTCTCCATCTAGGCTGCAAGCAGCCTACATGGAGATAAGACAGAGTGCCCGGTACTGGTCTAAACAGTCTGTGCCCTCCGCAGTGGGCAAGCCACGTCTCCCTTTCCCTAGAGCAGACCCGGGCACCCCAAACCAAACCCTTCTGCAGTGCGAGAAGCAGAAACATAAGCCCTTCTGTTTCTCACACTGTGAGAAAGCAGTGGGGCGACGCTCCTCCGCCCACATGGAGGAGCCGCCCCTGTGTACAAAGTAATTGAGATAGTGTATTTCGCTGTTTACACAATAGAATTTGTTGATAATGTGAGTTCTGTGATAACCAACCACGTGGAGGAAACTGTGTCCTTTAACGCTGCAGGTTTTGCCCGGTTTCATGCCCGGGGACACTGACCTGGCTTTTGAGGTCTGAGTAGTAAACTCCTGCACGGCCTCGCTGGTGGAGCCTGCTTGATCCTGTAAGAACAGTGAACAAAGTCTTCTCAGTATTCACCCATTTTTACAAGTAAGTGGCAGGATTCCCAGCACAGCCTATGTTTTCCCCCAATTAGAATCTCCCTGGGGTTCAGACCCTGACTCCGAAGAAGGACCTACTGGGTCAGTAGAGAGGCACACAGAGTGTTCCTGTAGTAAATGTACAGGCTTCTTCTTTTGCTCTGTAAGAATGGGGGCATTCTCTTGCTGTGAACGTATTATGGGGTGTCTTCTCATGCTCTGTATTCCCAGATACCATGTATTTCTCTCTGTATCAAGGGGTGTCTTCTTTTTGTGTGTTTTTAAATTTTTCATGGCACCTTTTTCTTGCTCTGTGAATACACGACGATTCCCTGCCTTCTGTGTATTTCCTTTTACTCTGCATCTGTGCCTTTTCTAGCTGTGTGTATTCCCAGGTACTTTCCATTTCTGTGTATTGCTGGTTACCTTTATTCTTCTGTTCCTTCCTGGTTAATGTGTCCTTGAACACCTTCTTGGCTCTGTCTGTTTCTCTTGCACACATGCTTGCTCTCTCTAATTCCATCCATGGGGCCCTTGTGTTGGTTAGAGTGTACCTGGGTACATTTCCATGCTCTTGCAAATCTGAGTGTGTTTTCTCAGTGATTTTACCTGAGTATCTTTTCTAGTTCTGTGTGTTACGGGATACCTTGTCTTTTGCTGTATCTGCATGGAGGGCTGTTTTTTCGGGTTTTTTTTTCCTTCGACTTATTTTGTTGTTGTTATTTAGTGTTGCCTCTATGCCTTCTCTTGTTCTATGTGTGTGTGTTTCTGTCCTTGGGTATGCATATTTTCTTACTGTCTGTTATGGTGTCCCCACTCTTGCTCCCTTTGTACCCACATTCGTTGCCACCTCCTCTTAGGACTTCTCATCAGTCGTACACTGATTACAGGATGCTCATCCCTTCCACGTGGTATTTTCAAACCCCTACTCAAAAAATGAGAATCCAAACTACCTCGAAACTTTACGCACTATCGCAAGACTACCATTTCTTTTAAAAAAATCTTTGAAAATTCCTGCCTTGCATCTCTAGGAATGTTTGGAAGTAAACAACCTCTTAAGCAACCGTCAATCGGGATCTTCTCGAGAGATAGTGTCGAAGCCTTGATGGTGACTGTGGTGGACGATGCTCTAGTAATTACTGCTTTATAATTCCATTACACATATCCGCAACACACTTGACAATGAAATCCCTGGCTTACGCCCCAAGAAGAGCTTGAAATTCATGAAGTCACTCAAACTCGCTTTGATGTGAAAGTTGATGAAGCTCTCTCAATTTGTGGCTTTCCCCAGGTCACTCCACCTATCTGCAGACAAATCAGTTGCGTATCCAAGTTAACTCAAGCTCCAACCATGCACCCATGAAGAGAAGAATGACTGAACAGAAGACATTTAAAACATAATGCACTTAAATCTAAATTTCTCCTACTTTCGCCAAATCTAAACTTTCTCATAAATGGTAACCGGACAACAAACCGTTTTTAATAAGCTGAATTCCAACCTCAAATTGTAAATCTGACAAGTTTGTAGGCTTCATATTAGACTAAACACTTCACCTGGAAGGAAACCTGTGTTAAAAAAAATTGGCAAAAGGAACATTTTACCACCTCAATGTACTTCGTAACTTTAAACCCATCTTACAATCTGAAGACCTATAAACAGCTGTGTGATCTCTTTTTAGGTAGAGTGTAGAGTCCGCCCGCATTCGCTGCTCTGCAAGACTTATTGTAGAGGAGTAGGGCATAGAAGCCCTGCTCACTGGCCGCCCATATTTGCCATTGGCTTGTCATTGTCTGTCCTAAATTCTGGCTTCTGATTCGTCAATAGGCTTGTTAGTCCCTCCTTAGTACTGCTTCCTTTTCATTTGTCACCTCCCATGGCGACTGGCCCCTTTGCTTCGGTTGTTACGCAATACGTGTTATTTAGACTGTGGGCACTATTTTCTTTAATGAGGTTCTCCTACTGTAGGCACCACTTGCTTTGGTGCCTTCCTTACCCCTCCCCTTCTGTTGTCATGTCTTCTTCCCCCTGCCAGCCCTCCAGTTGTCTGTACCTTCTCCCCGCTCTCCCATTGTCCGTGCCTTCTCACTCACTCACCCACCCTCCCTACCGTTGTCCGCATGCCTACCATTTGCAATGCAATAGGTTTCACTTAAAGGCAAGACCTATTGCATTGCAAATGCTTGTTCTATCTGGCTTACATTACAGCAGTGCTGTTCTCACCAGCCTACCTAAAAAGAGCCTGGTGGATCTAAATGGTGTGCTGCATGTCTTGTCTCACCCACCCTCCCTCGATCACACCTATCGTATCATCAAAGTCTCTCACGATAAAGGTGAGATGGGTCTATAGAGTGTTTAAATTACAGGGCACTAGGCCTAAATAACTTTAAATACATAGACAATATGGCTCCTGAATGGGGAGAAGCAAAGGAAACTATCGCCTGCAGGTCTACCTGTTCATGAAACGCTCCTACACTTCTCAGGCTTTCTCTAACCATGTTACTTACTAACTAACAGAACTTTTTACCTGTTCCCTTGAGACACAGATTTTTCAAGAAGGTACCATTGCAGAGAGCCCTTATGATGGCGGAAGGTGCCCATCACCCTTCCAGTCGGTCCTACTCTTACCCTGTTACCGGAGAAACCCTGTTTACTGGGTCTGAATCTGAAGTGATACTTGATCTGTCAGATCACTAATCTCGTCAGGTTTCATCAAGTTGCTTGATGTGGAAAAACTGCAGCGCAGTCTATTGAAGTGGTGCAAGGCTAACCTTTGGAATATTTACTGGGGTTTAGCTTTTGTTAAATCTTCTTCTTTGCCCTTCATTAGCACTGCAAATGATGTCTTTATAATTTTTGTAATTACCGTACACTGTTATATTTTGTGTAAAATGTTTGTTTCTTGTGAGGTGCACTGCCACTCTATAGGGTCTGGTTCACTGTAATACATAACTTTTTCAATATATACATTTTCGTGCTTGGTTCTTTTTCTGCAAAACTTCGCCTTTTCCTGTGTGCATTACACACTAATAATCTTTCCATTCTGTTCTGTACTCCTGTGTTTCCTTTTGTTCAATGATCTCAAGTTTCAGCTGCTATTCAGAGCTCCCTTCCCTGGCCATGGCTTGGGCTTTGACTGAGCACCACAGTTTTCCTGTCCCCTTCGGTGTTACTTACACGGCTGTCAGGCCTGCAGGTGTAGTCTCTTTCTGGGTGTCTCCCATTACAGGCTGTTGTAACCCTACTCGCCTCCGCACTCTAGCACTGTTATTTGTTGTGAGACCTATTTCCCTCCAGACATCCTCTAGTGGGTAGTCCAGCATGGGCTCTATTTGATGCTCTGCCTCTGGGCTGTCCTTCCCTCTGTCCTTTGTGCTTTTTCTCCTACTCTCTAAGAATGACTATATTACTTTCAAGCGCTGTGACTCGGAGCGATCAACTTTTTCTAGAGGTTGCTTATTTATCTATATATTCACAAGAACTGTGTTCTTATCCTGGCTTCTGCAAAAACAGTTGATGGACAGAATGCAGAACATGTCATACATTCAGCCCAGTACAGAGATCTGGGCCTAAATCCATAATTTTTAGCTCACCATTCCATTCCAGTTTGGACCCAGCCATATGCAAATCAGTCTTGACCCTGTGCCTCACGGGAACAGTCCAGCCCGAACTGCCAAGCCAGGTCCTCCCTGGACTGGAAACAAGCATCCTAGGAACGGTTTCGGGGTTTCACCCCTCTTCAGCCAGGATAGCTTGATTCCAGTGGCATGGAGAGCATGGGACTCGCGTCTGAGCATACCCGTCCCACTCGGGGTGACAAATGCAAAAAGAACGGTTGATGGACGGAATGTAGAACAATGTCATACATCATCCCCATTGGTATCGCTTTGTTCGCAGGGTATGCCCAGACATGGGTCCCTTGCTCACTTTGCCACTGGATTCAAGATAGCCTGGCTGATGAGGGTTATGAACCTGAAACCGGTCCCAGGATGCTTGTTTCCGGTCCAGGGAAGACATGGCTTGGCAGTTCGGGCTGGACTGTTCCCATAAGGCACAGGGTCAGACTGATTTGCATATGGCCATGTCTGAACTGGGTTGGTGGAGTGAGCTAAAGAATGATGATGGATTAAACCCAGATCAGTTGATGGGGGTGAGTGTTTGATTTGCTCAAACGCTCCGTCCATTCTCCCCTTTGGTATCGCTTATCCTGGCTTCAGCACTTTCCAAAGGAATGTTCAGTTCTGGCATATCGCTTTATTTCTGTCGGCCTCAGATTGTAAGTAGCTGATGTGCAAAAATGTGCACAGTACTTACTTGTACTGCCACGACTGTATGTTCCCACTTGTGTCTTCATCCATCCTGGTTTCTGTAACCCTGGTTTTACCCAGACCCTGCATACTACACTTTTAAGAACAACACCTCGTCATTTGAGGTGCTACAAAGAACCCTCGTGTTTGCATCACCTAAGTCTGCAGTAATATCTACCTCCTAATGGAGCCTTATCGTGCAACTGAAACAGGGCTCTTCCTCTGTCACCCCCTGCGCACGTAAAGTGCAGTTGTGCATGATCTGTTGCGTACATTTATCACGGTGGCATGGTTGCTAATAAGACCTTGTGCTACACAACTACGCAGAGCCCCTATGTTCATGGTCTAAGGCTCCGGTGCTCACACCTTGCTAACTCTGCTTGCATGGACTCCAAACCTGATGACGATCCCTTGCTTAGACACCTGGGTTCCAGTGTGTGCTATTCAAATAACTTGTGCTTATTATAACTAGGCACACGATTACTTGTTTGCGTCCTGAAGTATGTACTGTAATGCACATACAAGTGTATATTAAATGTGTTGTGGCTGACAGCCTCAGCTAGCTGTTTTCCACAGTCAGCCTTAGCGGATTGCCACTGTGGAATAGATGTGCCTTTTCCTGCATGGCAGGAGCAAGCAAACAAGTTTACTATTGCCTTAGGCTGGAATTGAGGCACAATTGTATGTTACCTAGTGAAAAAATTAAAATGTGGTTAATTCCATGGAAGGGAATGACAAAGGGTTGAACCCCTTCAGAAAAAAGTCTTGAATATCACAGGGGAAATAATAATATTAATAATAATAATAACTGCTTCTATATCACGTTGTGCAGAAAGAGATTTCGGTAGCACTTTTATGGAGGGGCAGTAGATATTGCTTTAGGAAGGAAGGAAGGAAAGCACTTCAGCATTCCTTGAAGGAATGGTACTTTTAATTTCATTTGTATGGTAAGGACGCTTGCATCTGGCTTGGGGTCAGAACCATGCTAGGTGGGTGGCTTGGACATAGCATCCACGAAGGAAGGGTGGCTTGGTTATAGCATCTACGAAGAAAGGGTGGCTTGGCTGTATTATCCACGAAGTAAGGGGGGGGGGGGCTTGGCTGTATTATCCACGAAGGAAGGGTGGCTTGGCTGTATTATCCACGAAGGAAGGGTGGCTTGGCTGTAGCATCCACAAAGGAAGTGTGGCTTGGCTGTAGCATCCACAAAGGAAGTGTGGCTTGGCTGTAGCATCCACAAAGGAAGTGTGGCTTGGCTGTAGCATCCACAAAGGAAGTGTGGCTTGGCTGTAGCATCCACAAAGGAAGTGTGGCTTGGCTGTAGCATCCACGAAGTAAGGGGGGGTGGCTTGGCTGTAGCATCCACGAAGTAAGGGGGGGTGGCTTGGCTGTAGCATCCACGAAGTAAGGGGGGGGGGGCTTGGCTGTAGCATCCACGAAGTAAGGGGGGGGGGGGGCTTGGCTGTAGCATCCACGAAGGAAGGGTGGGGGGGCTTGGCTGTAGCATCCACGAAGGAAGGGTGGGGGGGCTTGGCTGTAGCATCCACGAAGGAAGGGTGGGGGGGCTTGGCTGTAGCATCCACGAAGGAAGGGTGGGTGCTTGGCTGTAGCATCCACGAAGGAAGGGTGGCTTGGCTGTAGCCTTGATGAAGAAAGGGCTGTGTAGGTGTCTACTTTTCGAAGGATGTATTGGCTATTACCCCTCTATGAAATAGGGTTGCCTAGATGTACCATGTATGATGGGTGCTTCAATATCTTCCTTGTTAGGAGGAAAGCCGGCTTTTATATTGCAACTATAAAGGAAGGTCAGCTTGGATATTGCCTGCATGCTTGAAGGGTGGCATAGACGTTGCTTGAGTATGTGCCACACCGCTCTAATAACTCCCTTCCCTGATTCACCACCCACCCAATATTTTGTCACCAATCTCTTGTGACGGCAGTTTAACCTGACTTGAAAATGGGATTGTAGCACTCACTTTTGACAATGTCTTGATATCTTATTGCAGTCTGTTCAGCAATGGCCTCCTCATTTGATCTACAATTGACTCCAGCACTCTTCCTCATGCAGTGTTAATGTCCTATGGACTTGTTAATTGGTTTGTGTGCTACATTCCCTGAAAGCTATCTGCTTTCTTGCGTGAAACCCAATCCGCCTCACAATGGCTGCCCTGTGTTCATGTGTACAGAATATGTCTATTCTTGACCATCTTAGCTAATGGATCGTGGAAGGGGAGGGCTGCTGGGTTTGGTGTAGTGCTGCATGCACCTATATTTCAACATACTCGTGCACAGGAGTAGTTGAGTGGGGAGATGACAGATTGGACATAAACTTTGGTGCATGGATTAGTAAATTAGTACTTGCCTTACCTTCACTATACTTTGGTGGCAGGGTGGGATTGGGATAAAAAATCGGCCCGGGCACTCCAAAACACAGTGGCCCACATTTTCATATGCCTCTCCGCAAAACACTGCTTCAGCGAAGTTTTATGCAAAGAAAGGAGGTTCAGGCGATGTTGTATTAACATCACTTAGATTTAAAAAAAAAAAATGCACAGATTAGTTCACACTGCTGAGCCACACATGAATGCAAGTGAAACCACTTCTGCTCTGGCCCCTTGCACCCGCTCAATCAGCATACAATGATGGGTCAGCCCAGCGAGAGAAAGGGAGTGACACCTCTGCCCGTTGATAAAAGGGAGGTAATGGACACCCATCTGTCTCCAGAAAGTCCACTCGGGCACCCACTGGGCCGCTGGAGACATCCTAACAGCACAGACCACCTCCAGGCTGCCCAAAAAAACAGACCACAGCTGGAACTCGGCTACTGGCGCTTCGGCCATTTCCAGAGTGCCCGCATTACCAATCCAACCCTGTTTGGTGGTTGATATTCTAGCTACGATGTTTTTGCACTCTGATATTCTGTTCCTATATCTCCAGATGAACACCTCAATAAGCCACTGATGCATCTAAACTCCAGAATGGCAGCAGCACCTAGTAATGTGGCTTGTGCAGACTGACTGGAGACTGAATTCTGGGACAGAGCGATATCACCTTATCGGAGGACAGCCTTTATCAATCTATCCTAGTTGGCACTTATCCTGACTCAGCAGATGCCAAGGACTTCCTTGACCGGTGTGAATTTCCACACCTGGCTCTGTGTGGTGCCTTATTGTATAAACAATGTGAGCAGGTGATCTTTTGTGCTTGGCAAGTTGCAGGTTATGTTAGAACCGCCTTGATTCAGACAGCAGGCCCTCTTCGTGATGAATGTCTTGTTTTCTTGGTAATGTGCTGTACCTTGGGCTTCACTTGACCTCTTGTCTGGCACATGCTAAAGTTATTGTCATTGTGTTTTCTTGCTTCATTTTTGTGTTCTTGCTTCTGCTTATCGTTCCTGTTTGATACCCCTGTATGGACATCTGCCCGAGCATCGTAATGTGCTTTGCCCACTCGACAGGAGCTTGCAGGTAGTTTAGCTCCTTTTATGGTGACACACTTCATGCACAAGAGTTTGCTTTGTACACATGGCTGTGCATGGCAGAACTACCCCTGCTCAAGTGTTCGATACCCTCAACGCTTTTTTTTCTCGGCTAGAAACAAAGACCTCCATTGGGTTGACCGATGTTGGCCCAGCATATCTCCCTATGTTACACAAGTCTGTGGAGCGTCATTAACTCTGCTCCTTGGCTGCCTCATATCATTTGTAGTGGTGTCTCATAGACCTGATGTCACCTATGGGAACATTCACTGATGAGTGGACCATGACACCTACGGAATGATATTCCATGAGGCGTGCACTCTGAAGTTGTGGCTTGGCCTGCAGGGGTGATTTTGTGACCTTTCCTCTGTTGACTGCCTCTGTTACTGCAACAGAGTCTGCTGTGTGTGGTCTTGCTTACCGGGGAGAGGGGGATTGGGCCCTAGGAGCGGTCAAGTCTTGGCATTATTCAAAATGCCCAGTTTCTGGTATATGTGCTCAGAAGGTGTCTGGGGAATAGCCAGAACATTAAAATAACTTCAACCATATCTCTAATCACACAGACTACTCGAAGTGAGCAAACCAAACTCTTTAGATGACTGTCCTTCATCCTTCCATCTATTAATCAGTCTGTTCATCCTTTCAATCCTACTCATTCAAAATATCCATCTATCCATCCTCCCAAGCTTTCACTCTTCCGCCATCTGTCCATTATTGGTATTTCTACCTATTCACCCCTTAACTTACTGATTCCTTTACCCTTACATCCTTTGACTCTTTCACTCTTACCCAGTCACGGCTGGCATTGATGGGGAGTGGTGTGGCAGGCAAATGGGTGATGGGTTAAAGTAAAATAAAAAACACTGGCCTTCAACATGGCCTCTTCCTCGCTGCACATCCTCCTCCTGCTGCAGTCCGATGTTCAGCACAGGCCCCAGCCAACTATGTTAACCAATCCTGGTGCTGCTTTCATGCTGTTAACTAGCATGAGAGAAGCACCTGGATTCGAGGGAGCGGCCTCTGTCCGTGCCCCCCAGGACACTGGAGGCCTGCTCTAACCCACCTGTCTTAAGACAGCTGGGTTGGAGCTTTCTGTGACAGCTAGCCAAAGGGACATGCGTACTTTGAAAAGTGACCAGGCAGCCCACCCTCTGGTTCTGGACGGGTAGATGAAAAATAAGTGTAATTTTATCACTGTTTTATATTTCATCTCTGGGGCTTTGGAAGGTATTTTAGGTGGCAGGTGACACTCCTCCACTGTCACAGAGGAGCTGCCCCCTGCTCTTACCTTAATTTATACTTTCCACTTCTAAATTTTCATTCTTTAACCCTTCCATCCGTTTTATTTTTTGAGCCCTACTTTCACATTTCATTTGAATTTCACATTTTCTCCCTCTCTCGCCCCTTTTTTTTTTTTTCTTTTTTTTCCCTGTGTAAATCTATTAAAAAAAATAATTCTCTCATTCGTCCATCTCTACTTTTCCTCCCGGTTTTCACTGTCTCTCCATTTCCTTCGTGGTCCACAACCCTTTATTATGGCATCCTCAAGTTAAATGTATTACTTGGTCAGCAATGCAGAAGAGTCCCTTAAACTACTAATTAAAATTTTAGTGGGACTCCGTTCACCAGCCTTTGGGGACCAGTGACACCCCCACCCCTTGCAGCTAGAGTGATGGCTTCACTACCCACTGATCGCTGCGACAAATTGTATATACAAATTTCGCTCTTGTTAGCGTTTGCACCCAAGTTGTTTCTAAGCCCCTAATTCACACGTGTGGTATCAGTCCTTTGAAATTCCGCTTCAAGCAATGATGATCTGCTTCTGCTTGTAATAAACGTTTCAGATTAATTTGTATTATTAAAAATACACTTTGGAGTTCTGGTGACATTTGCGTGCTCTTATGTCGCTGGAGCCCTGGTATATTAGTATGTTTGATGATGACGCCATTGTCTGTCTAGATGCACACAGAGCAGCAGGTGTGTTAATCTATTGAACTATCTTAGAATGTCTTTAAGTTTATCTTAATCCAATCACAAGAGCACTCCACTGGATGTGTGGAGGGGGGGAACAAGAGGCATGGGGTTCTAGGAGCAGCAGCCTCCAATACTAAATATTCATCACAAAAGAGCTGCTCCTAGTGTGATAACCCAAACGAGTTACAAGAACGTCGTAAGTGTGGGCATCTCACAAAAAGATACGGACTGGTCTCACACACCACCTGGTGTCATGCTTCATCATTGACCAGTCCTCGCCCTCCAAAACCTTCGTTTGATGGAGGGCGGGCATACACTTGACGACAAGGATGCACTTCTAAGTGATTGAGTGGGGGCCCGTGACTATGTGAGTGAGGTTAAAAATCATTATAGTAATCAGTAGCAATTCTTTAATGTGAAATGAAAACTATGTGATATTAAAATACAAGTGTGACGGTGATTGGGACGGTTATTGTTCCCAACCGTCTAGTGAATGGTCTAGTGGATGGTCGACATGTTTCTGCCTGGATGGCCCCGAAGGGTCCGTGGCATTCATCAGGACCTAGATAAGAAGAATAAAGGGCTCCGTTCTTACCAAATTTGGTAATGTGTAACCACTGCGGGAGTGTGGCATAAGTCACACTTCACCGTCTTAGAACTGCTTCCAATAGTGAAGCCCTAGTAATTTGGACAACTTGTCCCATGGGGGAAGGGGCGAAGGAGAAACCAGTTGTGTTTCCTTGTAACTTGTGATCAATGCGTCCCGAAACCTATACGTCCGCTCCCGGTCCTCCCGAATGTGACATTCAGTTTATCTTCCCTGAATGGAGTACCTCGTTCACACTGTAGGTGAGACTGCTCAGTGGTACCAGTTTAAATAAGCATTTGCAATGCAAATAGGTCTCGCATTTGTGAGTTAGAGCTGTTGACGTTGTAAATGGCAATGTTTTTTACCTACACATTTTATTTTTGGAGTGAAGGTATGTAGTGTGCAAAATCCCTTGGAAAGGTCCTGCACTTCGTAATAAATATATTGAAAAAGACGCAAAGTGTGGATTGTGTCAACAATTGCTTGGCATGTATCCCATAGGCGAAGTGTCGCCACACATGCACACTGTGGTGCTTTACTAATGCGAAACACATTAACAAAAGTAGTGCTTACAGACTAACCAACGCGATTGGAGCATGGGACTGAATCCCGGTTTCTCTTTCATTTTCTAGACTATTTGACTCACTCTCCTGCGTCTTGGTTATCCCCCATACACTGGGAGGCAATGAAGTTTGCCAAGGGGGCGAGGGGCAGGGGGGCTTCGGGGGTACATGAAAATGTATTCATTGCCTAGTTGTCAGTGGTCGCTGAGAGAAAGTGGCTCTGTATATACTGTTCCCTAATAGGTACAGGGTGTACAGAGTCCACAGTCCCCCAGGGTTTGACAGAGGTTAAAGTTAGATATAACCTTACTCTCTAAAGTGGTAGCTTGGTCGAGCAGTAAGGCAGTACCAGAGGACAGTGTAAAGCATTTGTTGTACACACTCAGTCAGCAAATGGTCTCACACACTCAATAACTGAGCTCTAGGCCAATGATTCATATATAAAAAAATTATATGTTTGTTTTATTTTAGAACCAACACTTGGATTTAAAATGTACTTTCTCAGCATGAGATGTTTCATATAAATACTTTTGCAATATGCAATTGGCTTTTGTAAACAGTTACAAGTGGTTGCAGTGGCAACTCTATTTTTAAACACAACAATGCATTGAGCTCAATGATAAATTCAAGTTATTTGTAACAGATTACTTTTTAGATTACTTTTGTCATTCCAGGACTGGATCCTAAATTCAGTCCTGGGTCAGTTCTCAGAATCAGTTGATGAAAGTCGACTTTGGAACTGTAATGATTTTTAACTAATATTTATCTATTTTAAAAGTTGACATTTAGAAAATATTTCAGAGCAAACAATCGATGATTCCCTATGGAAGAAAATTCAGGTTATAGGTACAGTATGTTCTCGTTACTTTTGTAATCCAGTACTGGGTGCCTAGACTCAGTACTGGGACCTTTACCCAAAACAGGTAAGTAATTACGTTTTCAGATATTATACGATTTTTGAAGAATATTTAAAGATTGCAGAAATCAACACTTAGAAGAAATTTCACAGAAAAACAGTCAATGGTTTCTTATGGAAGAAAAATGAGTTAAAGGTAAGTATAGTTGTGGGTACTTTTCCGAGTCAGTGCTGGGCACCAAGATCCAGCACTGGGAGCTCACCTAAGAGCAGGTGAGTAAATTCGTTTTTGTCACTCGGCTGATTTTTGGTGAATATTTGAAGATTTGAAAAGTCCACACTTAGAAGAAATTTCAGGAAAAAGCCAGTCAATGTTACAAAAATGAAACCACTTAAAATAGGGGCTAAAAGAGAAAACCCAAGAAAGAACTTGCCGCTGGAGCTACAAGAACTAAGAAGGGTTTTGCGAAGAAGTCAAAAAAACCTGCAACTAAACATTAACGACCAGAGCTATTTGGAAACCTTTTTTGCTCAAAGAAAGTTATATAAAAAAAAGATTTGGGAGCATAAAAAGGAGGCGAATGACGAATTCTGGATTAACTTGTTGGCCAGCACTAAGCTCCAGGACTCAAATACATTTTGGAAAATTATAAACCAGCTAATAAGACCGCGAAATGTATTAACATCGAACATCCAAGAAACTGAATGGGTAACTTTTTTGTCGTTAAAATTTAAAGAAAACCCAACGAAGGCTCTTGGGCAGCAACTTGTTTCGAGAGATCCTTTTATGAATAATAGTAAAAATCAATGCTGTACTTATCCAACGACAACGGTCCCAAGGAATTCGGTACACTTCGCGACCACAGTTGGCTCTTACTCAGTCGAGGAGATAATCACCATTATTAGAAAGGGTAAAAATAACGGGGCACCAGGACCAAACGGTATGCCGCAAATTGCCCTTAAACAAGCACCAGAATTTTGGGCTCCAACGCTAGAAAAACTTTTTTCAGATGTTCAAAACTGTAATCGCATTCCTGAAAGTTGGAAAGGCTCTATCACCACGCCCATATATATAGGAGGAGACCGAGCTAATCCTCTAAATTATCGTCTAATAACTCTCCAGGACATAGAAGCTAAATATTTCGCATCACTCCTTCTAAAAGATCTGGTAAATTGGGCAGAAGACAAACTAATGATCCCAATTAACCAGACTGGATTTAGAGCGGGAATTGGAACTATGTCAAACATACTGTCAATAACCATGATAGCAGAAAAATGCCAGTACGCTAAACAGGACCTTGACCTCTGTTTTATTGACCTTCAGGCGGCATTTGACAGTGTTGATCGTAAGCTACTATGGGCGAAGTTAAGAAGATGGGCCATACCGGAAGCGATACTTAGGGGCCTACTCTTGTTCTACTCTGAGACCTGGACACAAATCAAGCTAGGGGACGGGTCACATCTATCAAGAAAAGTTTATACATCGATCGGATTAAAACAGGGTTGTGTCCTAGCACCACAACTATTTAACTTATTCATCTCTGACCTTTCAGATAAATTAAACAACTGTAAAGCTCATGCACCGAAACTTGGCAACCTCCAACTTACTCATATGGCTTACGCCGATGACATTGTGCTTCTGAGCCTAACCAAAGTAGGCCTGTCTAGATTACTAGCAGTAATATCGGAATTCCTGGAGGCAAATAATTTAGCTCTTAATCAGTCCAAGACAAAAATAATGTTAATAACCAACCGCAGATCTGCGCATCTGAATATCATGCTTGAAGGAAAACTCCTGGAAAGAGTATCAAATTACAAATACTTAGGTTATTACATCGACGACAAACTGAACTTAAACGCTCAAAAAAAATACATGACCCAAAGAGCAGGTGCCTTAATATTTGCTTTAAGTACACTTGCAAAAAAGCTGGAAGGTCCTGCGTTTACACCCTTATTGACAGTGATGGCCACCAAAATTCTTCCTACCCTAGCGTATGCTAGTATAGCAATGCATGGCAAGGACGCTGTTATTTTAAACAACCTCAGCACAAAAATCTATGAGAAGGTCTTAAAACTACCAAGCTCAGCTTCACCTGCTCAGGTGCGTCTAGAATTTGGCGTAATGAATGAGTCACTGGGACGACTTTACACAAGTATTAGAGTATGGTATCGAATTAAAATGAATTCCACAAATAATACTATGAACCGATTTCTGTGGCAGGACTTAGAAAGCCAACAGAATTCAGCTGCTAATAAATATTTGACTTGTGCTTTGGAGCAAATATGCACCGCCAAACTTTGGGACAAAGATCTGCCATATATCTCCTTTAAACAGGCACTAAATAAGGGGGCTAAATTTCACTCCTTAATTACAGACAAAGCCATCTTTTCAGACCGCTCCCATTCTTGGTCTGTGATTAATAGTTATAAAAAACTTACCCCGGCTGCCTATCTGGAAACAACATATTCGGTCTTCATCAAAAAGAGGCTGATGGCCCTGAGACTTGGTAAATTACCAACCCTGGCAGACGAACCGGTCTGGAAACGACCAGACTCAGATGTCTGTCGTCTATGCGGCACTACAAAAGAAAACTTATTCCATATTGTATGCCACTGTAAGACTCTGAACCAGGAGCGTACGTACTTTTTAAAACACATTTTTAGGGTCAAGAGACTACGTACCTGCAGGTCTGCCATTATTGGTGCTTTGGACTCAACATCCCCCATAATTAACTGCAAGCTGATAAAGTTCCTGATAGCTTTTGAAAAGCGTTTGAAAGAATATGAAATCTTAAAACAAAAAGGCTTTTTATATTAATGATTGTTTTACTGACCTTATTTGTTTTATGTAAAGGATAATTTTTCTTTTAATTGTTTGTTACGGTTTTAATTAACTAAACA
Source organism: Triturus cristatus (assembly GCF_964204655.1). Taxonomy (NCBI): domain Eukaryota; kingdom Metazoa; phylum Chordata; class Amphibia; order Caudata; family Salamandridae; genus Triturus; species Triturus cristatus. The sequence goes on from NC_140585.1 coordinate 1,175,051,574, forward strand.
ATAAACGTTTATCAGTCAATGTTACCCTATGAGGAAAATAGAGTTTGCGGTTTAAGGGTAAGTACTCGACTGGCAGAGTTGAGGTTCTGGGCACAGATTCAGGGGTCTCCCAGGGTCAGGTAGGTACAGTTGGTTCACCCTCAGCGACTCTAGGGCGGCCGGGTGCAGAGAGAGAGTTAGGCCCAATGTTATCCTATGAGGGATAGGGGGGGCCTTGGTTGGTGGCTGCTGTCTGGCAAGCCACGCGGCTGTGAGAGCTGGGCTCCTGGTCACTTACTCAGGGCAAGTGGGGAAGTAGGAAAGTGTAGAGTTTTCACTACCAGGGCCACTCGGGAGGCTGGGTGCAGGGTGCTTTTGAGCCTTCGGGCGCTCAATGGATTTCAATGGGAAATCTCCAGTTTGGAAAAAGACTGCAAGCTCGGGGACGAGGACTCTTCAGGTGCCACCACCACTTCGAGAGGTAAGTTAGGTAGTTGGAGGATAGGTAGGTACCCCGGGATTGGACACAGAGGGCCGTGGGGCGCCGGGTGCAGGGGTGCCTTTTGGTGTCGGAAAATCTTACCCTCTGTTGATCGCGGTTGGGGTGGCACACTGTTCTGAGGCTGCAGGCTTCTTCAGGATTGTCGAGGAGGGTCCTTGGGTGCCGGACTCGGGGGTCACAGTCGCCGTGGGGTCGTCCTCGTGGGTTTAGTTCACTCCGGCACTGGCCAGGCTTGGGTGGTGCAGAGTGGGCTGGGATCGTGGTTCTGGGCTGATGCCAGGGGGGAAAGGTAGGTTCTGAGTAGAGCCTCTACTCATGGGAGTCCCAGGGAATCAGAAGTTCAAAGGTAGCCAGGTCCTCCGGGGTTTCTGAGGTTGCTGGCCACAAGAGATGCCGCGCTGGAGCAGGAGCAGGTTCGAGGGTCGACAGGCCGGTAGGGCTGGGGCCAAAGCAGTTGGCGTCTTCCTCTTTTTAGCAGCTGCAGGGCAGGTCTTTGTTCTTCTTGCTCTTCTTGTAGTTTCGAATCTGGGATCTGGGGAAGGAAGGTTCAGGGTGCCCCTAAATACTAGATTTAGGGGCGTTACTGGTAGGTGAAGGGCAGGGGCCAATGGGTCCCTGTCCTAGGGTGGGTACACCCCCTATCCTGCCTCTCTCCTGTGGGAGGGGGGCAGGAGCCTAGTCCTGATTGGGCAGGGCTTCCCATCTTCAAGATGGCGAGAGCCCGGAGATGTGCTTCACCTCGCCTCCCCCACCTGAGGGGTGGGGTTGGCAGGCTGGCACATCCCCTGTCCTTATTTGGGGTTTCCGGCCAAGCTTCCCGCCAGAGTGGGGGGTTGCAGTGGCCTGGGGAAGCTCACAGAGGCGGAATGCCTTTAAAGCTTCCCCCTGCCCATCCTGGGGGAGGAGATTTAGCACCTCGCCCAGGATGTACATTGTTGCAGGCCCAGGAGAGCAGGGGCTCTCCTACCCAGGGGTCCAGCAACATGTCTGCTGTGTGGCAGCCTAGGCAGCCTCAGAACAGACGTGGATTGTAGGTTTAGGATTCAGGGGGCCTCTCTAAGATGCCCTCTGTGGTGCTTTGTACATTAAATCACACACTGGCATCAGTGTGGATTTAATGTGCTGAGCAGTTTGATACCAAACTTCTCAGTCTTCAGTGCTGCCATTATGGTGCTGTGGAGTTCGTGTTTGACAAGCTCCCAGCCCCATATTCTCTTAGCTGGCAGCACTGAACTTGCAGGACCCAGGAATGGACCTGGGTACTGTAGGGGCACAGGGCTCCTGCCTCTGTGTCCACACCACTGGCATAGGGTACCCAGCTAGAGGGGTGGCTGATGTATGCCAGGGCAGTGTAGATTGTGGGCATGGCACACAGGGATGTGTGCCATGTCGACTCTCTGTTTTGTCTTGTATCCAGACACTCAGCCTGCAAGAGCAGTGTGTGTGTGTTAGGGTACAGGGCCTCTAAGGGTGGCACAATGAGTGCTTCAGCCCTTAGGGGCCTTCCCTGGTCACAAGGCCCTGGGTACCTAGGGTACCATTTACCAGGGGCTGACATGTGGCCAGGGTTTGCCAATTTGGGTTTTGGCTCTTAGGCAGTTTTTAGGGAAGGAACACAGGCCCTGGGCACCTGATTGGCAGGAGCCCAGGGCACAACAAGGAAAAGTGCATCAGCTATTAGGCAAAAAAGGGGGGGTTACTGCAACAGAAACCCACTTTCTTACAGTTGCCCAGTGCTATTAGTTAAAAGTGTGCAGATTTCATTAAGATATTAAGAGTACTTTACTCGCATCTATGAGAAAATCGACATTAACTAAACAAAATGCCAGAATGCGTGTCAGTTTTCAGTGTTTTAGACAGTACTGGTTGCTTAGTTTCATTGCATTCATTTTTGTATTTACTCTTTTACACAGCATCCAAAGTAGGTTACCGAACGCCAAAGCCCCGAGTTGTTAAATGACCCATCGAAGGGAGTGTTTCACAGTTAGCCAATTGTGTCCAAATGTAATTTTGGTGGTGACATGGAATGATTAGCCAATGAGTCACTCGATGAGCAGGTATTTAACTACACGTTAAAAACGTACGGTAATGTGGCTGTTTGTTTGTACACAACCACCTCTCTGAATGTGTTTATTAACACACAGCTCCATCTACGAGACAGTGCTCACAGAGGGGCGACTAAAGCACAGAACAAAATTGTATTCATGTATCCTGAGTGTGAAGGCACCCGGAAGGCTTAGGTGCCCGCCCGGAGAGGCTAGGGATCCCAGCGCTTCTACAGACTTTTCCGTGCTCCTCTGCACCAGCAGGGTACGGCTCACAATCTGCTGCTTCTGCTAAGAATAGGTGAGGGGGATGAGGTTGGGGCATGCAGGAGTTGCCGGCAGATTTCCAGGTTATTGAAAGTGATGATTCTGAGGTGAGGCAATGGAGACTGACTTTTTCTGTTCGTCTGCACCAGTCTATTTCTCTACCATCTACCAGGCTCACTGTCATGTATCCGTTCGTCTCTCTTTTTTAGAGGTGCGCGAGCCAATCTATTAATTGGCAGGTAGAGCCAGCCGGAGACGAGCCAAGCCAGTGGGCGAGCCGTGAAAATGATCGGCATGTTAATCGTACAGTAAACCTGATGTAAATGTGAGATAATGTCTCTTCAGAATTCAAAATAGTGCATTTCTGTAGTGCGCCACCTCAGTACACAAGATTATAGCACTGAATTGAGAGGAAGTTATTAAAAGTGCTCATTTTAAGCTTGAGTTAAAACACTGCCTCTCCGCCCGACGACCATGCCATTTGTGAACTAAAAGGTGTCAGTTCCCATTCATACCTCGAATGTTGTCTAGAGTCTTTTTATATTTAGAGTAACATTAAAATCTAGTTCATTAAACACGAAGTTTTTGTACAGTACGCATCTTGAACTCTCATATTTCAAGGTGGCAATAATAAAGATGAAAACTGAAGTGCCGGCAGGCAAGAAAACGCAAACGAGAGGGGGGCGAGGGTGAGATGTCAGACTGAGGAAGGGGGCGGTGGGGTGGGGAGACAGGGAAGAAAATAGTGTTAGGAATAAAGGGGCCAATAGCCGTGGAAAGATACAAATGAGGGGGGACTAACAAGCCTCAAACCGATTGGAAGGCAGCATTTAAGACCAAAGCCAATGGGCAGAGTGGGCGGAGCTTCCACGAAGCTTGCACACTACAGTATATACTGCATGCCTCGCAAGTGATGGCAGCATATTTGCGCTGCAATGCTAGGCGAGACCTAAAAGAAAATAGTGTTAGGAGTAAAGGGGCCAATAACCGTGGAAGGATACAAATGATGAATGAGGAGGGACTAACAAGCCTCAAACCGATTGGAAGGCAGCATTTAAGACCAAAGCCAATGGGCAGAGTGGGCGGAGCTTCCACGAAGCTTCCACACTACAGTACATACTGCCTGCCTCGCAAAGCGATGGCAGCGCATTGGCGCTGCAACGCTAGGCGAGACCTAAAACTGGTCTCCACTGAAACCGTGCATAGCTGAAAGAAGGTAAAATATTAGAACTAGATTGTGAACTTTGCTGGGGGGGGAGGGTGTGAGGGGCTCCAGAAGATTTCACACGGTCTTAGAGTGCCACGTTTCTTTTTTAACGCTGAACTCCTCTTTTCCGATCTTGTTTATGTAAAGGACATGAACAGCCTAAGCGTGCCCCCTCAACACTTAGTTCTTCTGTCCTAGTGAACACAATCTTCACTCACAAAAACAGACTGCCCTAGGTCTGCACTGTACTTCAGCTTCGCTGCCGCAAATTTGAAAAGTCCTTGTAGCGCCTCAGTGCCGAGATCTTACCGGTGCGCAAGTGCGTTCACCTTTAACCGAACGCAAGTCAATTTAAAAATACTTGATTCTTGTTTAAAACATATTGTCGCTAACTGACCCACCCCCCCCTTTCAACATCACCCCACGGTAAAATGAGACTTTTCAGGGGCGCATTGGCACCCAGTCCCCCCTCGCCCGCCCCCCAAATACGGAAGCGGCGAACAGTAGCAAGGATGTCTCCGGCTCCGATGCAGGCAATGACAATACAGTAATGATCAGGATACAATAGGTCCCTGAAGGCCCTATGCCCCGATGTCGCCGACCCCTCTGCACCGATTGCAGCTACGCCCATGGTAGCTGCCCTGATTCCCTCGTGAATGTGCTAGGATTTATTTCTGGTTTCTCCAGATTGGACTCTCCCCTCCTCATTCGTGTCCCTCCTTGAAATGTCCCTTGTTCACACACCCCTAGTAACTCCGCACCTGTGTAGGACATTAGAGGCAAAGGTAACCCGCATTCAGCAATTACAAGAGCTGGGCCACATTGCATATGAAAGTCGTAGCATTTCCGGCGGAAATGTACTACTGTATTAGAGGGGAGATTTGTTTCAGTAGTAATTTACAACTTGCACAATATTTATTGACTTACGATCCTAACTTACAAGAATCGGTAAATACAGTTTGTAGTCATGTATGTTTTCACTTGTATTTGAAAACGTTTACACGCAGTTTACAATCGCACTTCCGGTAGGGTCAAACCTTCGCGGGCCAATGGGTTGAATCCAGGTGTGGTATGCTCTGTGAAAGGGCATTCCGGTTCGGAGAGGGTTGGTCTGAAGCACACCTGATTCGATTGAGATTGCTTGCTGCTTGTGATGTGGTATTTATTATTTGTGAAATGAGTAGTTTAGTGGGCCTGGTCCCAAATTGCTGATTAAGTAGCAGCCGTTCCACATTTTTATTTCTATGTATCTATATCTATAATATGATTTAGAGACTTTTATTAAGGCATGGAATGTTTCGGTATAATCTGAACTCTGATGTCATAATGAGTCGTACGTCTTAAGTGAATTAAGCTGCAGCGGCCTGACAATCCCTCTTGATGTATATTTGCAGTCTGGAGTTAGCCAAGGCCTTATGATTTCAGTCAAATAGACATAAAAGTGCCTTCAGGCAGTCCTCTTCAGCCATTGGTTCACTGTCCTTCACATTTTTCTTTCTTCCACTACAACATGGGGCAAGGGGTCAGCCCACTTTAGACCTTGGCATTAGAAGCCCTGTTCGCAAACAATATCCTTAAGATCGAAAAAGCTGAAACTGCTCCAAGTCCCTCACATTTACAAAGCAAGAAGAGGTGGGAGTTTTTTCTCCTATCTGGCTCCCAGACCTTGTTCACTACCTCAGGTTCAAGCTCGCTTTACAACTCCTATTGAAACTGAAACGGGTTCAAGCTCGCTTTACAACTCCTATTGAAACTGAAACAAACACACAGTTTATTTGTTTTCTTTTTGGGAGATTCTACATAATTGATAGCGTAAGACCAGCGCTGTTCAAGAAACGCGGAGCAACTTGGAAAAAGCTCTCATAAGAGGATTGTGTTGTATTCCTGGATTACTTTCGTTTGGTGTGCTAAAAGAATTACCTGCATTTGCTGTGCTCACCTGTTTAACTACTTGGTATTCTGGGGCTGCTGTGTCCTTGCCATTGAGGATCGTCTCTCCCTCCCGCCGTCGCATCGGTGACATCGGCGACTGTAGCGCGGATGGAGCAGCAAACTAAATCTCCCAGGCTCCTTTGCCCACCGGAAGCGGGCCTACTGCATCTCGCGCCTGAAGGCGCTACAAAAACAGCTCCTCCCCCGGCAGAGCGGGGGCTTTCTAAATCGTTTGGTGTGCTAAAAGAATTACCTGCATTTGCTGTGCTCACCTGTTTAACTACTTGGTATTCTGGGGCTGCTGTGTCCTTGCCATTGAGGATCGTCTCTCCCTCCCGCCGTCGCATCTTGCGCCTGAAGGCGCTACAAAAACAGCTCCTCCCCCCCCCCCCCCCCCCCCCCCCGCGGGACGCGCGTGGGCGCCGCCGGGCTGAGCCCGGGCAAAGGGCGGGCCCTCTGAGGCCCTCAGAGTCCTGAGGAGGCCGGCCGGGAGCATCACTCTGTCCTGTGTGAGGGATATACATTGAACACCAAACCACTGACTAACCATGGCCGCGAGCCACGATTCGACGACATCGAGTAAGATGGGGGGGCCTATGAAAGGTACATTGGACCGCTATTTTAGTAAGGTCCCTATGGATTGTGGGAGGGAAGATTCTTTAGCAGAGCGACGGGCCGAGCGTCGCCAGTCCGTGGAATACATGAAGAATAGGCCACTTATAGATTTGTCTCAACAAGCTACTTTGCCGGATATTAGCCTTTCCATTGAAAGCGATGACTTGCTTTCTATTGACAATGTTCCCGTACTCTTGCGGGAGTTATCCTCCCGAAGTCCTCCGTCTAGTGCGCACGACAATTTGCACGCAAATTTTACCCCCCCACGTTAATCCCTTCTTGGAAATAGATGAGATAGTTAATTCTTCCTTGCCAAAAGCGGTGATTGCGAAAAAGAAGACTAGGAAATCATTGCCGTCCAAAGCTTTTGGTCCACCACTTGCTAAAAGGAGGAAAAAGGGGGGAGACCTATACAGATCTAGGACTAGCCACTCTGATTTTGGGGAAAAAAAATATTACTACCAATTTAGTAGCTTCTACTTTAAAGGCCCCGACTGTTAATGTACCTACCTCAAAGGTTGCCTCTAATTTAGTACCGATATCAGTGGAATCGGCCACTACCTCACACTGTCCTTCAAAGGAAAAACAGTCTATTGACCCACTGGTTAATATTGAACATCTTATAAGGTCATTCATTTTACCAATTATAGAGCGGCTAAAGAGGGTCGAGGAGAGGTTACGGAACTTAGAGCTAGCCACTTGTAGTAAAGCTGGGCAGGCCAAGGATCTAGTGGCCCTGGCCCATTCTTCTATACCCACTTTACCTCCCTCTATCCCTACTTCATGCGAATGCTTAACCGTAGTTAACACGACCCTAGGTCCCAGCCAACAGAAGCCTATATCGCCTAAATCAGCAAGGCAATTGGTTCCTCCTGTTGTTAGCAAAACACACAGGGCTGAAGAAAACCAGGGTGCAGGAATTATAGGTGTCGAGAGGAGCTCCAGCACTGTTAAGGACATAAAATGTATGGAGCCCCAAGTTGAATTACCACCGGAATCTGTTCCCTATGTAGTCGTACTAGTAGGAGTCCCTAAACTACCAGATGGTAAGAGGGAAGGGTTCTCTCAGCTTAAAAACAAAACAGTATATTGGCTGAGTCAGAATCGTCCCCTTCCCTATAATAATTATATTAATGGTGAGATTCTCCATGTTTGTCGACTTTCTTGGCTGGGTAGTAGGGTGAAGGATATCAAAGGGGACCTAATTGTTATAAATTTTAGAGATCCCAATGCTGTTAGATACATCCTAAATTGGCCAGCAGGGAATCCTGGTAATTCTATTGTCTCTTTTGAACTTACTTATTTTTACCCTAGAACTCAAGGGACTAGAGTTGGGTACCCTGAGGCGTTTGCCTTTCCTCAGACTAACCAACGTGCACCTCCTAAAGTTGGTCACGCATTTCTGGAACCAAATTTTATTCCAATGACTTTAGTCAATGCCCCAAGGTGGGACACTGTACCGCCTAGGAGTTTCGGTAGTAGAAACAGGAGGATGGATCACTTGTTACCATTCACGCCGTTTGAAGCTGTAAACAGATATGAAGTTCTCTCTGGCCTCGACGGATGTGACTGACATACGTGGTCACTGACCAATTCATCCCCTGTTATTGCCCAATTTAACCCTATTGATATTCGTAGTTCACTGGATATTGGTAACCCCGATCCAATTGAACGATCTGGACCACGTATGGGGACTCTGACCTTAGAGCCTTCTGCTGAATCTCCTCCATCTACTTTACCCATTTCTTGCTTTTCTGTAAATTCCATTCCTGTCCAAGGGATTGGTGTTGGGCATCCCACATTGATCAATTCTAAAAACTCCTTGGACACCTTATTACCCAAGAATACTATGGTCGCTGACCACGTTTAAATCCTTTCGTGGAATGTGGCGGGTCTTAAGAACAAACTTCTTCTGGCAGAATGGGGTGTGTGTATTGCCACATTTGACATCTGTTTATTTCAGGAAACTTGGATGCTTAATGAGAGTGCGGCTCCGGGCTTCGCAACATATGATATTCTGGCAAGCGCGAGCAACAGGGGCAGACCTTCCGGTGGCCTGTCTATTTGGGTTGGTACATGTCTAGGTGTTAAGGCAATGGAAATCCAAACTAATTCTCGGGATGTACAACTCGTCCTGTTGGATCCAGCAAATGGCCCAAATATTGCCTTGATAAATGTCTATGTAAGACCAAACAAGCGGGGCCTTGAATCTGAGACCATTGCCGACTTGTCCAAACTCATACAGCCACTTGACCCGTCCACTGTGATAATACTGGGTGGAGATTTCAATTGCCACTTTGAACCCCTTTGGGACCCAAATGTAGGAGATGCAGATGAAGTGGATCTATATTGGAATATTCCAGACCCGCTGATGCCGTTGGTCAAAGCCTGGACCCCTTTTGTTTTGCAATTGCAGTCGCTTGCTCTAACAGTATCCCTACGAGCTTGCAATGGCAGGGTGAAACCAGACAGACCGGGGAAGGTAACATTTAACAGACCAAACCATACTTCAATTATTGATTATATCTTTATTGAAGCTAGGCATTGGGACAGGCTTTACGAATTTGTGGTCATTAAGAGGCTCGACAGTGACCACAATGCTTTAGCTCTGACCCTTAAACCGGGGAGCTTTGGCCTAAAAAATCCTTCCTCGGATGTAAACAAAGTAACTAGCCCATTAATTCTCACAAATTGTAGAAGGAGGGTCAAATGGCCTCAACTCCTAATGTCTGATAGTAAACTTGCGGAACTATATAAAATTATCATACCATCTCTTATAGAAATGGGGAGAATTGGCCCTAGGGACAGCTCATCTGATATACACGGCCAACTGGTTATGGCCTTAAAGGATATCTTGTAGCCGTCCAAAAAGGTAACCCAGTATCGAACCACAACTGTACGGTGGTTTAACATGACTTGTCGCATGGCCAAAAAGGCTCTGTTGCTGGCTATAAAAACCAACGACAGAGAAGCCATTAGAGTAAACCGCTCCCTGTACAAAAAAGCAATTAGTGATGCGAAGAAGGAAAGGGAGGCTGCAGTGTGGGAAGAGCTGGGGCTTGCACTTAGTCACAATGATGCCAAATCATTTTGGTCCATTGTAGCAACTGGAGTTGGTGGGCAACACCTTGCTCCTGCACCTAATATCGCCTCCTCAATCTGGGAAAATCACTTTGGTGATTTATATGGTATGCCTGACCACGATGGCCTAATCGATGGCTCTCCTGAACCTTTACCACCTCTTGGATGCTGTGTTCCTTCTGATCTCTTTACTCTGATTGAGGTAGAAAAAGCGATAGGAAAAATGCTCCCTAACAAGGCTCCCGGCCTTGATAAACTGCCCGGAGATTTGTTCAGGGCACAACCAAAGATATGGGCCCCCTATTTGGTTACTTTATTTAACTGCATTTTACAGGGGGACAATGTGCCCCCACCTTGGCTTGGAGCCGAAATTGTGCCTATCCTAAAAAAGGGCTGCCCATTGACCCCCTCTAACTACAGGCCCATTAGTCTAATTGACACCTCCCAAAAACTTATGGGGAGGATTCTGTTGGACAGGGTCTTGGGGTGGATTGAAGAGAAAGGAATTTTGTCTACTTTCCAGGCAGGCTTTAGGGCTGGTATTTCCACTGTCGACCAGATTTTTCGCCTGCAGGTCTTGTACTGGAAAACAGCCAAGGTGGAGGGTGGCAGCCTCTACCTTGTGTTTGTGGACCTGCGGGCAGCTTTTGATTTCGTTCCAAGAGCTAAATTGTGGCAGGTCCTAGCAGACTTGGGTCTTCCGCACTATCTACTAGCCGTCTTACGTAGGCTTCATGAAAACAATTTTGCCCAGGTGAGATATGGCAAGCATGGTGATCTCACTGATCGTTTTCCTGTCCACAAAGGTGTTCGCCAAGGGTGCGTGTTGGCTCCCACACTTTTCAGCCTCTACATTAACGGTCTTGTGGACCATCTGAATTGTATGGTAAACAATGATGCCCCAAAATTGGCAACAGGTCGAGTGCCCGCTCTGATGTTTGCGGACGACACTTTGTTGCTGTCTAGAACATCATCGGGCATTCAAAAAACACTTGATGGCTTTGTTAATTTTTGCGAGCAGCGGGGATTGGAAATCAATTTGGGGAAAACAAAATTCATGATTTTCAACCCCCCTAAACGGGTACGCCCAAATCCAGTTTTATTTGGTATCCCCCTTGAAAGGGTTAAAACCTTTGTTTACCTGGGCCTTACCCTAACTGAGAATTTTAACTGGAATAAGCAGATAGCCAAGTCGACGCTTAAGCTTTCCCAGTTGGCGGGGGGTCTAAATAAAGTTTTTAAAAGATCGAGCTATAAACCAGTGTCTCCTGCTTTGGAGATTTTTTGTCGGCAGGCCAGAGCAGCTGTAATTTATGGGGCAGATCTGTGGGGACATAAGCAATTAGAGACCCTCATTAAGGTTGAGCAGTCGTTTCTAAGAATACTCGTGGGGCTTCCCTCTAGCACGCCTTTGATCCCCCTGAGACTTGATTTTGGTTTAGTCTCAATTGAGGAGATTGTAAGTGCCAGACCAATCCTCTATTGGAAAAGGTTGTGGTCGGTTCCTGAACTGGCCTCATATAGAGCTGAATTTGTCGAAATCTTGCCTCTCCTCAAATCTAAAAAGATCCCTTGGCTTCAACATTTTAAAGCAACTAGTGTCTGTCTAGGACTCCCGGAACTCTGGGTAACCCCGGAAAATTTTTGTTCCGGGCTAACCAAGAAAGAACTTTCTTCACTGATATGTACATGGAACTCTCAAATACGTTTGAGCTCTACAGCAGTGGGCAGGCTGACTTTGGAGTTCCTCACAGTTAAATCTGATTCAAAATTTGAGGAATTCATGGATCAAATTGAACCCCCGCTTGCACGAAAATTATACATTCAGTTAAGACACGGTACCCTACCGGTTAGGTCCTTTTCAGCTAAGTGGCAGACACAGAATCAGGAAACTTGCCCTGCATGTAACTATAAAATGGAAACTGTTTCACATGTGTTGTTCTTCTGCCCTGCCTACTCTGTAATTAGAAAATGTTGGCTGATTCCCATTTGTAGGAACTTGGGATTTCGTCATTTTAATCAGGCTGCTAGGTCTTTAATATACAACACCCACCCCCCTATTGTCTTTTCAGTATCTCGCTACTTGCATGGCATGTGGCGAAGGAGACAAACTTTTTTAAATTAATTCTCGTACCTATTCCCCTTTCATGATAACTTGTTGTTTAATTCTTTTTTTAAATTTTTATGCTTATTTATTGTCTTATTGTGTTTGTTGATGTACCTATGTGCGCTTTTATGGTCTCACGGCCGAAATAAAGTTATCACTGACTGACTGACTGACACTACCTCTTAGTTTGCGGTGCATCCCATCTGAACCCTGCTTAAGACTCTGCTTTTTGACTCCTACCTAGTAGGCTAATTGGGCCTGATCTCTTTTTAGGCTTTTTATGCCTTGAACTCTCCACTAGCGCCTGGACGCCTCTTCGGAGGCAGATGTGCGCTCTAGAAATGCTGTGAATTGAATAGACTAACTTTACTGTGAGTGACCGCTTTATTCCCCTTCAAAAGGGACACATCCCCACAAAGTAGTCCCTTCAGTGCCAGGGAATACTATGTCAATGTGTGCTTTCAGAGACAAAAAATGATTTTGCTGTTTGTTTCTTTTTAGATTGAGAGTCTGGCAGTTTCCCAACAAAGTTTTGCAAAAACCGTAAAATAGAAAAAGCATGATCAAAGCAGAAAGGCAGGCAGCCAACATGCCTATTGATTTTGCCAGTGCATCTTTTGTTAATAAACTAAGAAAAGAAAGCTCGGCTGTGCACATACAGGGTCTGTGAATTTTGCCTGTCTGGCGTCTTATCTGTCACTGTCCTGTTGGAAACTCGGCCCCTCCACGACTCAACAGTGTAATCTTGATAAGGTCCTGATGCTGGGTATATGCTGAGAGAATTTTTTTTTTTTTACAAGACTGTGTCTGTATGTAATCATGAACGTAATTGGCTCAGTATTTGGCATCTTGTTCCATCGTGGTCACCTGAAGACTGAGCTACCACAGCCAGATACAGCTTTAGCCATCAGTTGTTGGTTTTCAAACAGGATAAAAATGCAGCAAATAACTGGTATTTCTCCGGGCAGGGCTGCGTCCCCAAGGCGGTACCGTCGTTGCATGGCCAGCGCAACACAGCCTGGCCCCAAGCAATTGCGCATGATGTAGGTGGAATCGCCAGAATTCGGTGCCTCATTCAAGGGTGAGACCTTTTTGTAAGGATACAGAAGTTTGGGTGCAGGTTCCATATCCAGGTGTAGTGTTGAAGACGAGACCTTTTAGGCCTGGACACAGCACTTTGATTGTGGACTTAAGATCTACGTGCAATATTTAAGGTGAAGTCTTTTAGAATGAATACAGTACTTTGGCCGCAGGCTCTAAAATGAGGTGATGCATTCCTTAGGATAGCTTTAGCCCTAGATGCAGCACCTCTGGGGCGAGCGCCAGAGCTTGGTCCAGTGTTACAGGTCTGGCTTCCATAGAGAGTAGGGGAGGTGATTGCCCCCATAAGGCCATACCTGTGAAGAGGTTGACGCTGGTAATGTAACTCCGTGTTCTTGTGTACCTCAAAAGTTTCTCTTTTTTTTTTTTTTTTTTTTTTTTTTTGACTGGTTAAAGACTAGTGGCTGAAGGAACTCTAGAGATTTCCTGCCAGGCTGACACATCTGAAAAGCTAGAGGTGCTGGAAAGATTTATTCAGCGGCTTTACCTGACAGGTGGCGCTTCGTTCTACGTCCTCTGAGGTACTAGCCTGTCTTATGGCCGTCTAATATCCCCGTGGGTCACTCTGGCTCTAGTTGGCGTGCCGTGCCTGGATGGGCTCCGAAGGACGCGCTTTGCTTTTCCTCCAGTCGAGAGAGGAAGGCTGCATACATTACTGCTCGTATTAGTGACGACCTAGTTAGCACACGCCATTCACAAAGATACTGAATATCCCTCGCCACACACACTGTGTTTAGAGGCCCATGCAGTAGCTCTGAAGGTTTAGCATACATTGCTTGTGCACCACATACATCATATAGATTTTAATATAATCAGATCTTATCTTTGGGACTTTTGGGTCCGTGGGTCTGTCATTTGGACATTATTTTCTCAAACTACTGAACTGATTTGCAGCACATCACAAAAACGCTTTATAGGTAAAGATCTAGCTCTCTGCCAAACTTGCTGTAATTCTGTTCCGTCGTGTTTTTTCTGTGTCCGAGTTCAATTTTTCTATGGGAAAATTGTATCAGGATAATGAGTCTTGGGACCCTCGCCACTTTAGTCTTGATCTCCGCCTGATGGATTAGCCTGAAACTTTCTAGGAGGAATCTAAGGTGGCTGAGACTTTTTGAAGGGGGGGCGGGGGGGGGCCGAAGTTTCATGAAGATTTATCAAATGGTACCAAAGTTACCGTAACTAGACCTATCCATTAGTAGTTTATGCTAGGCATGTTTACATTAAACATGGGTCTCATACATTGGACTCAGATTCCCAATAGTAGGACAGGTGGTCGGGCCCATGCTATTCACAGTACAGATCTCCATTCTGCCGGTGTGGGCTCCCCCTTCCATGTCCTTGTCGGGATGCCCTTGTCCATGAGAAACTGTAAATATTCAACAAAGGCACTTTCTGCTTCTAGCATAATAAACATTACTTGGTAGTCACAGCTGTACGAGGCCAGGTATTGGTAAAGAGTTAAACCACCTTTTTTTCCTCACTTGAAGAAACTTGAGCTTTTCCTGGTGGCGCGAGTTGGTAAGGCCATTCCCTTCCTCTCAAACCATCTTTTTCCAAAACAAAAAAAGCTGCAAGATTGGTTATTGGGCTCAACAATATTTGTATGCCAAACTCTTTTTTTGGGGTGTGCTATCCACAGAATCTTGACAATGGACTCCAAATGCATTTGTTGCCTTTAGGAAACCTATACTGAAGGAAGTCCAATTAAACTGTTTGATGAAAAGTATTCTCAAAACAACACTCAAATATTGGCAAAATGTCATAAGAGGGTTGTATGCTAGAGATTGTCCTGACATTGTTCTGTTAAATACCAAAATTGTACTCTTCATTTGCAAAATCTTATTACATCCCAGGACAATGTAAATCATGGCTTCGCATGAGCCAAGAGGATGAGCCAAGATCCACTGTCCCAAATAAGAATTCAGGGTTTTGTTGTGAACCTTTCAAGACACAGGTTCAAGGCATATAGACTTCCACAGCTCCTGGTCTGAACAAACCTTGGCACAGCTCTGGGATCTCGAGATGTGGAGCCCACCCTAGGTGCATGTTGGAGCCTAATGGCGTAGTCCTCGTCAGTAATTATGTAGGGTTGGACTACGAACCTCTCTAGGGTTCCTACTGTGTCTGGAGGTGCAGAAAAACACCCACCCCTAATCACTTTTGGTTGTTCCCATCTGACACTGTAGCATGTCTTGCCACAACTTGTCAGGTCATAAACTGCTCTCTGGGTACCATATGGAAACGGTGTCCCTTTTCTTTATATTGAGGGAGGCTTCCCCGCTCGTTCCACAGTGAGCAATACTATGAAAGTCTGCCATGTTGCTGACCACAATTCCACAGTTCTCTCTGGCACAAATCCCCTTAGCCCCGCCTGTAAAGGTTCAGATGGAACTTTGCCAAGAAGGTATAGTGTTTGGATTCACAGCTAAGACTTTCATTCTGAGGCTTACAAGTGGAGATTTATTTCACTTTCGGTCGCTACACCAGGTTTGGTGGCATTCTTGGCTTTCGGAGACCATTGTCGGCTCTCACCCCCCCACCCCCCTTCATTTCTCCACCCCGCCAATTTCAAACTAATTTGTGCCTTTTTTTTTCTTTCATCCATCCTGGTATGGTATCGCCTCTTTCAGTCCCTGCCTGTGCATTAGCCTGCGAATCATATCATTTTTGCAGATACCTGCATCTTATTAAAGGTGTATCCCTTTTTAGGTCTCGCCTGACCCAGCGCATGCGCTGGTCTGGCAAGACTTATTGAGAGGGCTCCAAAAAGTGCTACCAGGCCAGCCTAGAGCTACAGTGCATGTGCGCGGGCGCGCGCACTGCGTTTTACCGCAATTACTTTCACTTTCGCGGCCGCAAGGCCGCTTGGCATAGCCAATAGGTCTCGATTTTGGGACCTTATAAGTATTTAGTTACGCAACTGTTGCATGGCTAAACACTTATAAGGTCCCACAGGCGAGACCTATTGGCTATGCCAATGCTTGTTTAAACTGTCCTCATGATTTTAATAATTTATTAGAACTGTATTGAATTGCAGTACACCAAACACTAATCATTGGCTCTGCTGTTCTGAAAAGGAGCCTTGTGCTCTGCACGGCTACCAAACACCGTGCAGCTGAGTGGCTTAGTAAAATTACTGCTTATTGTAACCAAGACTAACCTCGCAAGGCTGTCTAGAAAATAGCCGCAACCACCGCGCTAACCATGAACCCTAACCATGACTCTTTTTTTAAAGAGCCTCAAACATAAGAATAACTTTTGCTCTAACCACAGTCTTCATCTTTACCATGAGCCTGTCACAAACCTCCCTCTCTAACCTGAAGTCTGTCCTTTAATATAAATTTCGCCCAGACTTAGACCAGACTTGTGCTGGATTTTCAAGAGAGTGGCAAAAGAACAGTTTACGTACAATTAATCTAAATGAAAATCATTAAAAACGCCTTTGGGTATAAAGAAAATATAAGCTTGGATCCAATCTACCTGAATGTAAGCTAGCTACTGCTGTTTTAATAATCCTCTCCCACACCCCAATGCAAACTCTACAAACTAAATTGATTCAAAACCTAAGGATTTAATATCGATTGGATATTTTTTTATTGCTGCTACTAATAACCTATAGAACAATTGTGTGCATATATGATATATGTCAATGATAAACCAAAGGTTACAGGGACATTGTACTTGGGCTCAGGTTTCACTTGTACAAAACCATTGAGATTCAGCAGTTGGCTACCTGAGCTAACTATAACTTACGCACCCCGCTATGCACTGCTTATGAACTCCCATATCACATGACTGATGACATTATCCCGTGACTGTGTTTCATAAATGTTTCTGAGACTTAGATATATACTAAGCTACATCATAAGTTAAATTACTATTCTTTCTGTACTAGTAATTAGTTATACTATTTCTAATAAATCTAATATGAGTGGCTGTGTGACTATATGTATTAGTTTGTGAGTGGCTGCATGGGTGTGTGAGTGGCTGTATGGGTGTGAGTAGGTGTGTGAGTGGTTGTATGGGTGAGGGAGTAGCTGTTTTAGTGTGTATAGGGAATCCCCCCCCCCCCCCATGGTCCTGAAAGATCCTTTCCTACTGCAGGCGCCGGAATTGCTCTCAGCAGGCAGAGAAACTCTGCTGTCTGCTAGTAGGAGCAGTTTCACCACTCCCGCTTGCTGAGAACGGAGTTAGTGTTTGCTGTGATTTGACTGAAGCTCTCAAAGCTCCTGCCAAATCCGAGCAAACAGCTATGTCCCAGAACTGGGCACCCTGGGACATAGCAGGAGCTGGCCCTGGGGTGGGGGAAGCAGTCTCCAGGGCCATAATTGGCTCCAGGAATGGTGGCCCCCCTCCTTCTGAGCACAGGCCGGCCCTGGGAAGGTGGTGGTCCCCGTAGATGTATATGGCCGGGGAGGGGGCAATGCAGCCCCCTCCCAGTATTTTTAATTCAGGCCCTAAGGAGGTGGTGGTCCCAGGGAGGGGGGGGGGGGGGGTCCCCTGAACCCCCCCCTTGCAAATTGTTTGCATTGCTCCAGGAAGGTGGTGGTCCTCAGGGATTCATAGAAGCCCAAGAGGGGGGTTCGCACTGCCCCTCTCCATTGTTTATAACAGAGCCCTGGGGAGTGGTCCCCGGTGCTCAATGGAGCCCTGGGGAGTGGTCCCATATGCCCCCGTCCTTAAAAAAACTAAATGTATATATATATTTTTAAAACACACCCCCTGGACCTGGCCCACTTTGGGGCTCTATTCAAAACAAGCACGCGAGCCTGCGCTTGTTTTTAGGTCGAATATTCGAAACCTCTTGTATATACTTTAGTATATATTTATATATTCGTATATACTTATTTGTACTTTGTGGGCTCTGGAGATCAGCCCCAGGACTTGTCTGCTTAGGGACTTTTTTTATGTTCAACTGCCTCTATTTAACTGTCTTAATGAAAAAGGACACATAGAGGTCAGTAAAATACCAGAATTGCTTTCTGCTGAGGGACTTTCTTTTTTAAATTTTTCTGGCAAGTGCCTCTATTTAACTTTCTTGATAGAAAACGACCAGCAGAGGTCACTAAAATACCAGAATCACTTCAGCATTCTCTAGTTTCCAGTCCATAGAAATTGTCTTCCACGAGCACCCATAGACAATAATATTTTTTTCAAATTTTGTATTTTCAGTGATATGACCACCGTAGGGCCTGATTTTATATTAAAAACAGAGCTTTGGACTATACCGTTTCCCTCTGAAAGGCAATATTCCTCTCCATACCTGGCGTCTCGCAGTTTGGCGCTTACATTCCACCATGTTAAAGAACAGATGTTTCAGCACCCAGGCTAATGTGCTGTATAGCTAAATACATATAAGGTCCCAAAAGCGAGACCGATTGCATTGTAAATGCTTGTTTAAAAAATTTACTTTTTACATTTTTGCTGTGGATTTGCAGCTCTGTCGCATTTCTGTGGCAAAAAGTTTGTTTTTAAAAAAGCATTTTTGCATTGGCAGGGTCCTTCTGGCTCCCCATGAGCAGAGCTAAGAGGTCAGGGTATTCCTACCCTCTTCATGAAAAAAAAAAAAAAAAAAAAAATTTTTTTGTGAAACTTGATTGAAGCTGAGTCCCAAGATGGCTGCCAACACTTCCTGGTTGAAGTGTTGACAGCCAATCACATTTGAGCATGGGGACCGTAGAGTCCTTGGAGGATCTGCACCCCTATATATACAAATTAGATTTTTTTTTTTTAATAAGTCAAACTACTGACTTGATTTACATCAAATAACAAAAAGAGTTATTTCTGGACAAGAGCTACCGTTCTGCCAAATTTGGTGTAATTCCCCATCCAGCGGTTCGGCTGTAGTCGTGTCTAAAATCTCCATGGAAGTTAACATGGGGAAAATATTTATTTAGAACTCCTCACCCCTTTTTCTCGGCCCGGGCTTGACAAATCATATGGAAACTTTCCATGCAGAACATCAAACACCGGCACACTTTTTGGGGAAAATTTCATGAATATTCCTCTAACCGCGCCAAAGATATAGGCAAGTCAAAAAAACTATTTTCCTATGGAAACATGGGTCTAACTATAACTATCTTAATGCATCACAAGGCTAGGGTTAAGAACGAGCATGTGGGGAAGATGGGGTACCCAGAGAGTAAAGGGGGGGGGGGGGAGAATTGGTAGGAGGTTCCAAGAAATTGGATAAGAGGCGGAGACAGCAGCAAGTAAGGCTGGCAGAGGGCAAGAGTTTTTCTTCGGGGAGTTCAGCATCAGAGATAGTAGTCTATGGGAATAGTTGAATAGATGAGTCCTCCTTGAAGTTGTGAATGGAAGTAGTAGCCCAGATTTAAATTGTGGTGATTGAAAAACCTCTGGCCCCATATTTAGAGTAGACTTGCGTCTATTCTTCCTTCTTGCATTTCCATATTTCCTGCCTGTTGATGCTCCTGTTACAACTTGTGCCTGTTTCTCCAGAGTTCTTGTTCTTGCTACCAGTTTACTGTATGGTGCAGGATTTGATTGTAGGTCTTGAATGTGATGCCAGTGTGGAGTGGGTGCCAATGGAGTTCTCGGAGTGGTTCAGTGTCTGCTAAATTTTTTAAGGGCTTTAATGAGGCCGGCTGCTGCATGTAGAATACTTTTCAATGTTGCCAAGTGAGTGTCTGGGACGCCGGCCAACAAGGCATTTCTCCATCTAGAGGAGATTGAACCAGAGCCTGGATGACTGTCCAAACTCTACTTCTGAAAGAAAGGACTTGACCCGATGGAGCGGGGTCAGCTGGTGCCCTGCGTCATGCGTCGACAACCACATAACATTTGTGCAGCCCGTCCCTAAAAGGAATCTCAGTCTGTGACCTGTGCATGCAATCCTCCAACATGCAATGGAACCCGCTCGCCATGGAGTGTGAAGAGACCATTGCGTACAAGGCCTGTGGTGGTGGCGGCTCAGTTGCTGCTGACAGACAATGCTGTCAATGCCCCATCCCACTTGCTGCACAGGCGCCCGTGCTACCAGAGCTTGCCCAATCTGTGCCCAGTAGTATTGCTGTTTTAATGTCCACAATAGTCTATAAATAAGGGATTCCTTTTTTTAGTTTGTTCAGGAAGGGCGTGCGGAGCTAATGCAAAAACAGTTGATGGACAGAATGCAGAACAATGCCATACATTAACCCAGTACAGAGATCTGTGCCTAAATCCATCGTTTTTTTGCTCACCATGCCATTCCAGTTTGAACCCAGCCATATGCAAATCAGTCTTGACCCTGTGCCCAATGGGAACAGTCCAGCCCGAACTGCCAAGCCAGGTCCTCCCTGGACTGGAACCAAGCATCCTAGGACCGGTTTCGGGGTTTCCCCCCTCTTCAGCCAGGATAGCTTGATTCTAGTGGCATGGAGAGCACGGGACTCGCGTCTGAGCATACCCGTCCCACTCGGGGTGACAAATGCAAAAACAGTTGATGGACAGAATGCAGAACAATGTCATACATTCACCCCAGTACAGAGATCTGGGCCTAAATCCATCGTTTTTTTGCTCACGTGCGGAGCTATCCTTCCTCTTTTTGAGATGGGTTGTGCTGCTAACCCTGTTCTTTAGAAGACCGGAGTGTGTGGGTACCTGTGCATGTCCGTGTGCTGTTGTGTGCAGTGGCTTCCAGTCTTCCTCTTTTGTGGCCGCTGATAACTGGTTTGTCTCAGCTACGTAGGTTGATGTCCGGTGTCTGCACTTTTGTGGTCAACATACAAAGTAGTTTTGAATACGCATGGCCTATAGGGTATGTGGAGAGTAGCAGGGTTTGAGTGCAGACTCTTGCATGCCAGGTGATCATGTCCACATTTCTGGGGTCTATCACCTCTGTGGCAGGTCTGCACACCGGCCTGTGCACAGTGACAATTGACAGCACGATGAAGTCTTGATTTCCACTGCTTGAAAAAGGAATATAGCAAAAATGTAGAAACATATCAAAGGCAAAAAATGTAAGATGTATTTCAGTGTCTAATACAAGTTCAGATGGAGCCGCTGGGTAATTGGGAAGGCTGGTGACCCTCATTTGACATATGCATACTTTTGTTGTTTTTGTTTTTTTCAGTACTTAGTCAGGTGTCAGTGCCCACCTGACATTACAGTTGGTAAGGACCTATTGAGTAGCCGTCCAAATGGAGAAATTGGCTCGCTTGTCCATGTATTCCATTTCTGTGGCTGCCCAACCCTAAAGCCAGCTTGCCCTTGGAGAGCCCGCCCTGCGGTCTACTTTGGGGGTCAGTGTTGGGATCTCGTATGCTGGGAACCTGTTTGTGTTGGTGTGAGCTGGTCTTGGATACCCTCCTTGCCCACCTTCAAGGCACCACCATCTTGCGTGTCTTGCAGGGTGCCGCCTTAGCCGGTAGCATAGTGCAAAATGACGGGGCCCTTCTGCTGAATGTGATGAGGGGCCCCAGACTCTCCTATCACACAGATATTCAGAGGCTTTGGAATGAATGGAGTCTCCGTGAAGTGTGGGTCCCTTTTCGCCCCAGAGGGTGCAGGGGTCTGAGTTACACCCCAGCCTGTGCCTGCCTTTGCATTCCTTTCAGGCCTGAAATGGCCTTGTCCGATTGGGTCATGTTGGGTGTAACCTGTGCTTCATTAAAAGATTCCTTAGATACAAGGGTCGACAGGCACCCTTCGATGGTGCATAGAGTCCTTTCGCAAGGCCAGTCGTTGGCACGGCCACTGGGAGGGGTGGGGGGGGTGAGGTGAACCTCTCCCTTCACACGCTTGCAGTTTTCACTTTTTCCTCGTCGACCTGTCCATTTGTTTACCCCTTCGCTGTGCAGTGGGGAAAAACAAAGTTGGTGACTGCGCCACCTGTCCTGTTTTGACCTGGATGCGCCTCGTGCCACCTCCTTGGCTGGCACTAGATGTAATTACCTGTTTTGGCCCTCACCCCGGTGCACTTCTTGAACGTGAAGCAAGTCCAATATTTGACATTGTTGATTGTCACTAAAATGGAAGTCCTCTCTCTTCGGGAAGGGGGTAGGAAAGCAGGGCGCCCTTGGGCGCTTACGAATTTTAGAATTTCAATTCTAGTGCTGGTTACAAACCCTGGATTGTGCTGCCCGGTCGCACCGCCTGTGAATCGCTAGGTCGCCCTTTGACTCCCACGTCGTTTCTATCTAACCCCACACTCCGCCGCTTTGTAGAGCGGGTGTCCTGTGGCATTCTCCTGCCTTTCATTGCATTTTCTGTTTTGTCTCAACCCCTTTCTCCCTGTGCTCAGTAACTTCTCCGTGATGGAGGCCTAATGGTACCCCCCTCCCCCTTCCACACCCTCCCTCGCAGCCTTGTGTTTTTCTTCGCACTCTCCAGTCCTAGTAGCAGTCTGCTGAAAAGAGCGGTCTGTTGTACTTTGTTCCTCTCTCTTTTGGACTTCGTTCTAGCTCTCATTACTTACCTTTTGTGTGTTTTTTTTTTAATGCAAGTTTTATAGCGCAACCTGAAAGGGTTGAGGGCCGATATCCAAAAACCATAATGTTCACTAAATGATTTGTACCTGTACCTGACCAGGGATTGTGACCGAATCCGACCAGTTGTATCGGCCCTTTGAAGGCTGCGGCCTTTTGGTAAGAGACCGCTCCCCCGTTTCCCGTTCGCCCTGTTCGCCTTCCTTGGCACGGTGCAAAGTGCGCCGACATTGGCAGCTGCACGTGCCCGGCAGATGCCCACGTGATACAAGTGTGCGCCCTAGGCTTGCATTCCTGCTTTCGATACAGTGCTTGCCCCGTCCTATTTTTCTGCCTTAGTTCGTCCTCTCTTATTGGTAAGATTGTTACTTTTTCGACGCTCTCTTCGAGCGAGAAATGACTCGCGCCACCCGCCAGCCCCTCCTTGCCTCGATAGCGCCCACACCTGATCCGACTTAGCAGTAAAAGAGTGCGAGTAATAAATAGTGGGCGAGAGCTCAGGTACTGCTCTGCCGGTCGAAGGGTACTAGGCGCGCACCATGCCCTTGCGGACTTCCACAGTATTGTATTGTAATTGCATTTATATAGCGCTTACTACCCCTGACGAGGCGTCAGATCGCTTTTTCGGCGAGTAGCGCCCTACACCAGCACCCATAACGGATTAGTTGTGAATTAGTAAAGTGAAATACGGAAGTAATTTGAACGGTGGACATGTTAGTCTGTTATTTGGATTGAGAATGATGGTGAAGGGAAAATATTTGCATTTATATACTCCTTGCTACCCCTGATGAGGGGTTTAAAGCAGGTGCTAGGTGGCATCAGGAAGGGCCTTGCCCATTAGCATAGGTTAGGGGGAAGTAGAAAAGCGCAACACACAAAGGAAAATGGTTTATGTGCATATTTTGTATTAAATCATCCAGTGAATAGATTAGAAGCAGCAACAAATATAGCTGGTAGGGTAGGTGCGCCCACTGCAGGCAGGCGCGCAACACCCATTGGACTCAAAGGGCTTCATCCCCCCCCCCCCCCCCCGTCGTGTGTGGCAGCCCGGGATGAGACACCTTCCCTGGCAAAAAAGCAGCCGCACCCGAGCACTTCACAGGTCTTTAAAAGACCATTTGCATGTTAATGAGGCCTTGCTGTTGTTTCACCCC
Source organism: Triturus cristatus (assembly GCF_964204655.1). NCBI lineage: Eukaryota > Metazoa > Chordata > Amphibia > Caudata > Salamandridae > Triturus > Triturus cristatus. The sequence continues at coordinate 1,175,074,992 of NC_140585.1, forward strand.
CTCTAAGAGCCCCTGCAGCTCCACTCTGCCTATTGCTTAAAGTTCAGCCCCCCCCGAAATTTTTTCTCAGCCCCCCCCCCCCCCGAAATTTGGCTCTAGTTGCGCCTCTGGCTGCAGGGAATCTGTGTGTCGCCTTTCATAATGTTGTTTTTAACCTCCTGATTAATTTCCCTGTTGAGACCTAGGTGCATAGAGTAAAGCACGTGCAGTTGCACTGACAAATGCTGGCGGTGGTGGGCTAACCAGTGCTTAATTTGTAAAATATTAAGTGCCAGGGCTCTGACCAGGTGGCCACTGCAGCTTGCACCACCCATCGCCCTTGTCGTCGCTGCCAAAACAACTACTAACCATCTCTCTTGCATGTGAATGCGACAGTTCAGATTATTCCAGGTCCTAAAGCTGAAGGAAGGGCTGGAGAGGTAGGTATTAGCACTAATTTAATGTATACTATATTCCTAAACAACCGTTGTCCTGCTCATCTTTAAATTTGATGAGCAGCGCCACCATGTGACTGTGAACACCATACTTCGAATAGTTAGGTACCAATGCCGAGTGCCGGAAACCAATTATGTGCCGTGCTGAGCACCGGCTCAAATTAAGCACTGGGGCTAACATGTGTCTGCCAAAATGGAGCAACTCCCTCCCACCTGCGTCAATCAGATTTGAAAATGTTGAATGAACACGTTGAGAAACTTGCGGCAGCACCCCGTGCCAGAAGGCTTCCTGGTTCCATGAGGGCAGGGCCTTCACCCACATGTAGTGTGGGGATCTCGGCGCTAAGACCATGTGAATAACTGGGGCCTAACCAATTACTTACTCCAATAAAGCTCGGCCAGTGAATGAGCCCTTATTTCCGGGGGTTTATCTAGGACAGGCTAAAGAGTTTGTAAACACTTAAAGATCAGGGATGCACTCTTCATTACAGGTGATATCTAGCCAGTCTTTACCATCTGCAATATTCTATGAGGCCGACTATGCTGATTCATGTAGTTTTCAGTGGAGGCTAATGACATTTGTAAGTGGTGGGGCGTAAAAGTTAGGGATGACTTTCAGGTAGCAAGTGAGTACTGCATTTTCTTTTACCTTCGCCTGGTCATTATTTTAAATACTTAGTTCCCATATGATGGGGGGCCCCCATCACACCATTTGCATAGAATCACAGTTGCAACTGGAATATGTGAGCTGTGCCCTGTGCAGAGGCACGAAGGATTGGATGGCATGTTATTCTGAACATGTTTTTGATTGACTGACGGTACTGTGAGAAACACTAAGTGCCTTTAGAATCTGCCCCAGGGCGCTCAATCGCGGCATTAAACACCTGTGCGAAACTGTTCAAAGTACGGGCAATCAAGAATGGAAAACCTGTGCCGTTGCGGCCCGGGATACTTGTGTTGCATCACTTTTTAAAATATTTAGAACACAAACTCGATTGGAAGGTGTTGAGCGCTTCATATGAACACCGGTTACGTTATACACACAATGCCACATTAATTTACACAAAGTGTATGCATCAGGAGATTTGCTCAGAATTACAGGATGTCGTGGTTTACAGATATGGCTGTCTGGTCCGGTGTCTCATTTTGAGAGTGTGTTCTTATTGAGAGCAACCAAGAGCCTGAACCAGTTCCAAAGGAATGGAAGGCAGGCTTTCTCTGCAACAGCCGCCAAACCTAACCAATCCTGGAGCTGCTCTCATGCTGGTTTGAACTTGAGAACATTGCCAGGATTCGTTGGAGCAGGCTAACCCAGCGCTCCTTATGAGACTGAGGGCCAGTGTCCGCAATCCACCCGGCTGTTTAAAACAGTTCAGGTTGGTACAGTTTGAAATGCGCATGTCGGGCTGGCCATCGCAAGACGGATAGCCAATCCGACATGCACACTTTAAGTTTAGATAACTCAACTCATCTCTGCCACCAATCAACAGGAATGGCCCCTACCCTCGCACTCTAGCTGATGCAGCGGCACTTTAGAATGAAATGGGAATGGCCATTTTATTAATTTATGTTTGCTACTGCGATCGGAGCAGGCAGGGCGATGCTCCTCCGTCCTAAAGGAGTAATCGCCACTGGTAGTTTTAGCGAAAGGGGTGCGTTCTATTTCTGCCAGCAAAGGTTTGTGAGGGAGACCAAGTTTATATATTCACAAAGTTCCTGCCGGCAAAATTTCCCACCTATCTTTTTTTTTTCTCATCTAATTTTAAATGTTATGACCGTATGTAATGAATGGGGAAAATCACCCCAAAACCAGTCTTTCGGGGGGAAAAAAAATCTGTATACAACCCTACATTGAAGGACTCGGTGTTGTCTGATTGGGTGACAAATGTTGTGTCCCTGGCAGCGACTGCAGCCATTACTACTTCATCCTACTCGGAGTGTCTCAGCGCACATAAAGGTAACATTAACTGCTAATAAATCCTCTTTCAGAGGAAAACTGGCCCTTACAGTCAAAGGTAAGGGCAGTTTGTGGGGCACCTATCTAGTTCACTGTTGCACTACAGCTTGAAAATGTTTTCATTTTGATGTTGACTTTGACCTCCTAGTTGTGCCATCTTTGGTTTTTCAGCAAAATTAGCTAGTCACATCTTCAAAAATTCTGAGTGGCAGGCCTCCGAAATCTATGCCACAAGGTCATCCGTTATCTTATTTTTTGATAAAACAGTTTTTATTAACGCAAGCATAACAATTCCATTGAAGGTCGAAAATCAGAGGTGCATGGGCAATTGCATGACCTTGCAATAGTGCAAATACAGTAAAATGGAACAGGCCAGCTGGCGAGAATGACCGAGAACTTAGAGAGACATCTAGACTTTGAGAGACTGCTTCGTCTTCTGCTATTCTCTCTTCATGAACACACAGTGGCCAATCAATGGGGGTTCCATAGTGCCAGTGAACCACATGTGTGCAAACATGCTGCCACATATGAATGTGTATTCCATTCACTATCCCTAAAACCATGCCCAAATACATTCTGCTATGCCTGAGGTATACATTTGATGTCTACGGGCTGTAATGTCCTCATTCTTTCAGTGGTTACGGTTTGTCACTGTGGTTGACTGACTCTGGCATGTGTTCATTTACATTGCTCCAGTGTTGTATGTTGGCCAATAAGTCCCAGGTTGCATTTCCAAGCAGCCTCTTGTGTATAGCACACCTAGACCTCATAGGTGTTGGGTCTCTCTACATTGTAACATTCTAAAGTAACTGGTGACGAAGGAGGGTGGACATCATCATAGTTAACACATCCGAAGAACATTAGAGGCCAGCGTGGGAAAGAAATCGATCAGCAGTATGTTGCAAAATATTGGAGTAAGTATTGTTTGGAAAGATGGACATCATTCACCAGCCTCTAAAACGCTATGGGCCCAAGTTCAGAGGGCTGGAGGGAGAGGGTTCCAGGCTGATGAGGCTGCACCAGAGAAAGATTGTCTGTGGACCAGGCTCCCTTCTATGTTACCCCAAAACTGGTCCCAAGATGCTTGTGTCCGGTCCAGGGAAGACCTGGCTTGGCAGACGGGGCTGGACTGTTCCCATGAGGCACAGGTTCAAGACTGATTTGCATATGGCTGGGTCTGGACTGGGGTGGCGATGTGAGCTAAAGAATGATGATAGATTCAACCCAGATCTTTCACTGGGGGTGAGTGTCTGAAAGGTTTCATTGCTCCGTCCATCATCTCCTTGTGTTTGCTCCCTTCTATGTTCCTCAGCTCAGCTCTACCCTCTGTCTACTAATTTCTATCATCACAGCATGCCTTGCTGCCAGGATAGAGTGCCCATATGGTGCTGGAAGCCGGAGCCCCCATCATGCATTGCCCCTGCCAATCAAGAGACGGTAGCAGCTTTGAATGAATAATGCACCACTTCTTCTGAATGGTGCATGGAAATGTAGGGCAGTGCTCTGCTTTCCTGGGTACAACTAGCGCTGCGTAAAGTCCATACATTGAAGTCCACTTGAGCCCCCTTCTGGCTAAGGGTGAGCAAAACTATTTGTTTTTCTCATGTAATTTTCCCTAAAATTATGGGTATTACGCTAAATAAACTTTGACTGCCATTTGCATGAAATGTATAGTATGTGAGGTTTTCCCTTGCATATACTGATCGCTTCGTACCAGCAGAAGGCTGGTTCAACCACAAAATGTCTTGTGTTGTGGTACTGTCCGGTTTCATGGTCCCTGCAAGCCATTTTCTGCCCACCTCAATCTTTCACAGGTGAAAATTGCATTCAAAAAATTGTAACCAGAAGAAAAACAAAAAGTGTCAAATATGAGAAACTACACATTTGTCAAATGAGAAACCCCACAATTGTGAATTATGTGATATTTTGCTTGTGTCTAGGGGGGAAAAGTCACCCAAGCCTAGTCTGGTTCTTGCTCGGAGCCTTCTGCAAGACTAGTTGTTTAATTCTTATGCTGTTATATATCAAAAAAGAGTGGATCACTTGAACCTGTTATCCAGGGTTTGGTGGTTATCCGACCGTTCCTTTTTCAAGGTACAGAGAATAATCCCAATCTTGGAGACACTACCTTGAGACCCAAATCTACATTCTGCCCTCTGAACCACCAGGTACCAATAGAAATCCTGACCTTTGAACAGGCAGTAATGAAAGAGATAAATGAAATAAACAAGATGACGACTAAATCCTTCATAAATATCTCCAACAAAGAAAAGAAAGCACTGGAAGAACTAAGAACACATGACGACATCATCATAAAGCCAGCCGATAAAGGCGGAGGCATAGTAATCATGGACAAGGACCACTATAACAACCAGTGCCTGAGATTACTATCTGACGAAAAATTCTATAAAGTCATCAGAGAAGACCCAACTCCGAGGTTAAAAAGAACTATCAACCTAATGGTAGAGGAAGCAGAGACAAACAACTGGATCACTAAGAATGAGGCTTCATTCTTAAGAACGGATTCCCCACGCATACCATACTTCTATTCTTTACCAAAGGTACACAAAAATCAACGCCCACCACCTGGACGTCCAATTGTTTCCGGAATAGGCTCTCTTCTAGAACCTCTCTCTCAATTTGCAGATCAATATCTTAGACCGATGGTACAACAGACTCCAACTTACCTCAAAGACACACGAGATTTGCTCAATCTCTTACAAGATCAACCATTCCTAAGTGAAACCATGATCTTAGTCTCACTAGATGTGGAAAGCCTCTATACCAGCCTGCCTCAACAAGAAACTTTGAACACCCTGGAAGACTTACTCTTCGCACAGGACTGGCAATACCACACCCCCAGACACTTCATTCTAGAATGCTGCAGAATGGCTCTGACAGAGAATTATTTTGAATTTAACAACACTCTCTACCGGCAATGCCATGGTACTTCCATGGGAAGTACCTTTGCGCCGAGCGTGGCAGGTCTATATGTAAGTAATTTTGAAAAGATACATATCCAGAACGTCAACAATCCATTCCATACCAGGATCACCTTCTGGAAGAGATATATTGACGATATCATCATGTTCTGGGAAGGAACAGAAGAAGACCTAAGAGACTTCCACAATTGGCTAAACACACGAGACGAATGTCTAAAATTCACTATGAACTCAAACAAGGACCATCTGGATTTTCTTGATCTATATATTTATGTAACTGACAATACCATCAAGACAAAAACCTTCTTTAAACCCACGACTAAGAACAGCCTTCTCTCTTTCAACAGCTTCCATCCCCGCCCACTCAGAGAGAATTTACCCTACAGTCAGTTCCTGCGCCTAAAAAGGAACTGCAGCGAGCTGAGTGAATACAAACAACAAGCTGAAGACTTACGCATAAAACTACTCAAACGCGATTATCCCATGACAATTGTGAACAAATGTCAAAAGAGAGCAAGAAATCAACACAGAGAGAGCTTGCTAGAAGTGATACCTAAAACACCACCACCTGACCAAGTAACATGTGTCACAACATATAACACAGCCAGTAACACCATCAAGAAAATAATCAACAAAAACTGGCGCATTCTGACCTCTGGACATCTAACTTGGCCAAAACCACGCTTCGCAAACAGGAGAACTCAGAATTTTAAGGACATGCTAGTACACACTCGTCCTTTAGAAAAAAAGACACTTACAACCACAAGTACTTTATGGAACCTGCCACCAGTGGTAGGCCATTTCCCATGTGGACACTGCTCCGTCTGTCATTTAACAGAAACAACGAAATCCATTGAATTGACACCAGACTTAATGTGGAAGATGAGACAACATACCAACTGCAACACCACCCATGTAATCTACATGATTACCTGCCCATGTAATCTGAGATACATTGGAATGACGTGTCGCAAGGTAAAACAGCGAATCTGCGAACACAGAAGCAACGTCAGATGTAAACGTCACACTACCAAAATGAGCAGTCACTTTATCGACCACCCACATACGCTTGATGACCTCAAATGGATAGTCATAGAGTCTATGGTGGCTGGGTCTCAAAATGTCGAGAAACGTCTCTTTATACAAGAACAAAGATGGGTACACCGTCTCAAAACGAATATAACAGGTTTGAACGATGATGTCCCCTGGTTAAGTGTATCGTGAACATGTTTAAGACTACTTCACCCCATGGCCGGAATATGAAGCTCCGCATAATGATACCTAAACGATTTCTCAAATAAACCTTTCTGGCAGCTTAAAGATTGACAATTTTCTATAAAACCCCAAGCGAACACATTTCTCAATATGTCTATCGTTAACATGTCAAAGACTACTTTACCCTATGGCCGGAACACGTTGTCCCACATGATGAGACCAAAACGATCTCTCAATCAAACTTTATTAGCATCCTAATGATTGACAATTTCTTAAATAATCCCCAAGCCAACACTATTCTCTTGATGAACTTGTTAACTCTTCCATTAATCACGCCTTGCCTAAGACTTTGTCTTTTCAAAACAGGTGTAATGGTAATCTATACTTGCGACACTTTTTACACTGCTTTTAGTGTCCTACACAAGTAAAGACAGTGAAAAACTACAGCCGTATATGCTACTGCCCTAATTGACAGTCTTTTTTCACTTTTAACTGCATAAAAATGTTCGAGTCCGGGCAATCTCCACCAAGCAGGAAGACAGCGTCAGCACAAGTCGTGCAGAGCGGGACTTCCGGTATGGAGAAGACTTTAGAGACGGAGACACGTAACGTTAACTCAAGATTTCTTTGGTTCTAAATCTCACCTTGTTCTTTCCCCCCCCCCTCTCCTCTGACCTCTTCTAACAGCCTCACTACGCTGCCATTCTTCCTAAGAAGCCCGAAATCCGAGCTTTTAAGGTACGAAGGCCACCCGAGCAATGCCTGTTTAATCTACACATGATGTGTGCTATCTTTCTTTCTGTGTTCCTAATTGAGCCTATAAGTACTGCCTAAACATGTAATATAACAGTGGCTCTCAGAAGTACCACTACGGTCGCTTTTCCTTTACAGATCGAGTGAATGTATGAATGATCACGTTAACAATGCCGCCATATTTCATGTTAAAAATCGATGTGAGTGGTACATGATGGACAATAGACCCTACCAAGCATTCAACATCTGTACACATGACAAATCATAGTGATCACTACCGTGTTGTAAATACCCAAGTATTTCCCCGCACAACCTGCTATCCGCTACACATTGCACAATGATCCTCAACATAAATATCGCATGGGATTCTGTGACTCAAGATGAGGACTCAAACAGTATCTCTGAAACAACCTTCTGTATAAACACTTTATTCCTATTAGACAACACGTACAGATATCATCACAAAGATTTGCCATTTATACTTGCTATGTAACCAGCGGCGTGTTCGAACTTACCTTGCAGACCTTACTGTATATATAAAGAATTGCCATGTTGCATGTTTCTCGTCATGTACTCTGGGTATGAAAAAACCACCATTGTTTTTAAAATAAGAATCTCTTGAAATATTTTCACTATTTGTTATTCGTCCTCCTTCTTCACCATAGGTACTAAACCTTCTAATAGGAGATCATTGGAAAATATTCCGAACTCCTCACCCTTAAAGTGGACAACATCCTTCTTTAAGACAACACCCCCTGGTCCTGATGAAAGCTCACCTGACCCTCCTGGGCACGTAAAGAGCTGAAACATGTCGACCCACTCATTGGACTGACTGTACAGCGGACACATTATCTGTCCGAGCTGCACAATCTCCTCTATTTTTATTCTTTTTCCACGCACCAGACAACAATAAAGTCTAAAGTCCAGGTAGCATGAGAAAACATCCCCCTTTTTAACTTTCACTGTTTCACGACACATGAGCACCTTGTCCTTTTTTGATTTCTGATCGCTACTGTAATATCCAGTGGTTTTCCTCCAGGTGGAGGTAGCACAACACTAAACCCGATGATGATGCAATCACGTTACAAAGGCGGAGAACCAAGATATACCGCCATATAATCCACCTAAAAACGTGAATGAGGGTTTTTTAAGGAACGGTCGGATAACCACCAAACCCTGGATAACAGGTTCAAGTGATCCACTCTTTTTTGATATATAACTACCAATTGGAAGGCGACTGGATCACGTATCCTTCTTATTCCCTACCAACTGATTAGCCATAATTCTTATGCTGACCATTTTTGTGCCAACTCGCTGACTGCAGAAGAGGTGCTCGTGTACTCTGAGAACCCTCAACAGCAGCGCTCAAATCATTGAAAGGTTTTATAGAGCCAGTCATGTTTTACTCAAGTGGTGTCTCAAGAGCCCTCTGCCCGATCTGGCTTCGGGTCTTTGCGACTGGAAGCCCAACCTGGAGCCTCTGAGCTTGTGGGTCGTCATCATGCGTAGAGGCTCCATCTAGTGCCTAGAGGTGACTGTGCATGGGCATTCTCTAGTAAGCCTGTGGGGATGCGCCTGGAAGCTGCAGTCCAGTGTTTTGGAGCAGATTCATTGTTCTCTGGCCTTCCTGGCTTTTAAAACAAAAGGTTGCCTTAAGGCTCAGCAACAAAAAAATCCGTAGTATACACTGTGCCAATTTTAGGGTGCAGAAACTCCTGTCAGTACCTTGGGGGGGGGGGGGGGGGGGGGGGGGGGATGCCAGTGAAAGAACGGATTAACATGCTGCATGAGATGAGACCGTTTTATTTCTGTTGACGCCCAAGCTTTTTGTAGTTTTGCCCGTTTCACAGGCAGAGAGATTTTACATATGTTTGTGTTTATGGTTTATTTTTATACCTCACCATCCCTTTCAGAGCAAGGGCCCTGGCATAGCATAGAACCATTTATGAAGGTGATCCAAGGAGACTTGGGAAGAACAGTTATTTTATCTAGTTCGCAGTTCTGGGTGAAATCCTTCGTGGTGCTGGTCCGGTTCAGCGGCAACTGGCCCAGCTGCTGTCACGGTGCATGTTTATACTGCTACCCTGCACTCCTTACGTCAGCAGAGCGCCTCTGATTGACAGGGGGAAACTAGTGCGAGCAGCACCGCGGTACGAGTCAGTCAGGTGTGTGCCCGGCTATGGCGCCATCTGATGGGCGCGGTCCTCCCTGCTCTGGAGTTAACAGGCACTCATCCGCTCCCCTACCCCCCCCCCCCCCCCCCCCCCCCCCCGCCCCCCGTAGTAAGGAGCTGCCGAGATGCGGCGAATAGGAGTGTGCCTGTCCTACCCTCTCTGGGCACTTGTACTTCCCACGCAAATACAAAGGCCTCGGGTCCATCCCCTTCGAATTCCCGCCACACTGACCTGGTTACAGTCCTGATGGCCGAGTCCGGCCACGCGCCAGCCACTCCGACACAGTTTCCTGTCGGGGTTGATCTTTGACCTAGGCAGTAGTCCGTGTCCCTTGTGCACCGAATTTCTAAACTGGGGGCCGGGAGGAGGTGGTAGGAGGTGTTGGTAAATGGATGTATTTGTTACAGGTTCCTTGCGCCACACAGCAAGAGATGGCAAGGAGTTTCACATGTCCTCCAGTATACTCACCCCCGTCCACCCCCAATCCGGGTCCATCGCCCGTTATTGGTATTTTCTGTTTGTATGGCGTCCATGTAACACTCGCTAGTGGTAGCTCGCTGCGCTGTAGCCTTCTTAGTTTGGTTGTGGCCTGGAGTGTGCACTCCTGATTGATGAATGTTGGCCAGTGTCCCAAGTGGGAAGCGTTTGGTAGTGTGAGTGGGGCGCCTTGAGTGCCCAGAGATGTGCCTACACGTTCTAATATCGAGGGAAGTATATGGGATAGAGGTACCAGTGCTACCTCCCCTCAGCTTTCAGCTGTGCCTCTGGTTACTATTTTAAACTAGATGCTGTGTGATATGAGAACCGACTGAGATGACGTCTTCCAGTAGCCATCACCCTGCACTGCTTCCAGGATCGGATTGACCCATAGGGGAATGTGGCAGTGCCTGAAGGGTTGGTCTGAAAGTTCAGTGTTCCGGACTGCTTTTTGCCTGTTTGCGGGCCTGCTTCTTGACTTTTAGGAGCCGGTTTTTACTGTTTATATCCATGATGATATTACCACAAGAATTGCCTGCAGCAAGCACAAATACATTTAACACCTATATGGCATGTCTCTACAAGGTCCAGACCGCCCTAGTTTGCAAATTTCGGCCACTTTTTAGCTCTTTGAATTTGCTAATGGGGGACACTTTTATTTTTGTGCCCGGAGATATTTTCTGGCTTAGTCCACCCTGACCGTCTGTGGCTCAGGGACAAATACAGTCTCTTCTGATAGTAGGTGTGGGGAGGGCACGCACTCACTGGACGGTCTAGGTACACGAGCCAAAATGGGGAGTTGTTCCCTCTGAGTCACAAGAACCAGTCCTTCCTGGAGCGCTGGTCTTGCTGGTCCTGTGCTGGTCAGTCCAGTCAGCCACCTGCTCCTAGCCTGCAATCCTGTGTACCAGCCAACACTGAACACCAAGCCTGTGTTCCTGTGTGCCAGCCAACACTGTGCTCATAACCAGCAATGCTGTATGCTAGCCTGTAGTCCTCAGTGCCAGCATGCTCTGTGCTCCTATCCTGCTACCCTGTGTGCTGGTCTCTCACCCTGTGTGCCAGCCCACACACTGCACTAGGCCTGCGACCCTGTGTGCCAACCCAGACTGTGGTCCAAGTCTGCGATCTTGTGTATCTGCCCACACTGTGATTCTAGCCTGTCCTCCTGTGCGCCAGCCCACATTCTGTTTGCAACCAGTGATCCTGGGCGCTACCCTGTGATCCTGTTAGCCCACACTGCACTATTAGTTTGTGATCCTGTGCTAGTCTCTCATCCTGTGCACCAGCCCACACTCTGCTCCTAGCCCACTCCGCTCCAGTGCTAAATTGTGCTGGAAAGTAGCTCCAAAAGGTCATCCACCCTTTGATCCTCAAAAGGAGGAATGTTTCCAAAACTTGGATAGAATAACCAGAACATGCGATGGAAGCCAGGGTACATCACTAGCTTGGGGGGTGGAGGGGGCAATACTGCTGCACTTTATCACTGATGGGCACTTCTGGCGGATTATGGGTTTTGGATGTGGTTAAGGTGGTTCAAATCCATAATCACACCGGAATGCCTATTGGTGCAAATCTTGGTCAACGTATATGTCAAGGTAATTCCAAAACCCTGCATTCCATCCTTGTATACATGCTCAAACTAGATCTAAAAAATATTCCATTCTCATGTAGACCCAAGACTCTGTGCTCCTGGCAAGCACTCATAAAGGCTTTGCAAAATATTACTGGCTGCGTGAGGCACTTCACTGCAACACTTAACATTACCACAAACTATAGACCATCAAAGATCATGATTTAGGGCACACTAAGCAAAAGATCTTTTCTTAAAATTAATCCTGGAACCTATCTGGGAAAGAAACTAGACATCCAGTTTGCCTCTTAGATCTGTCTTACCAGATGGCCAATTTCGAAGTGAAAACAGATTGCAGAAAAGAGATTCACAATGGGATCGCATCCAAGTTAGTGGATATCTGCATGCAATAGATCCCAAGCATCTTTCAAGCCAAGATTGAATTTTTCCGCCTCCTTACCAAAGCTTGGGGACCCACCAACCAATCAATCTGTACTTGTATAGCACGGCTTATCACCCCATGGGTATCCAGGCACTGAGGTAAGGGGAGCCTTAGTCGAAGAGCCAGGTCTCTAGTCGCTTCCTGAAGTTGGCGAATGAAGGGGAAGCTCAGAGGTGGAGTGGGAGGTCATTCCAGGACTTGGCGTCTAGGTAGGAGAACAAACTACCTCCACTGTGGCTCTACCGATGCAAGGGAGGTGGATCAGAGTTGTCTGGTCAGGTGGTTGATGTAGGAGGGTCCTATGTTGTGGAGGGCCTTGTAGGCGTTGGTCAGCAGCTTAAATTGTCATCTCTTCTGAATGGGAAGCCCGTGGATACCAAAACAAGGGAGCAAAGGGTGGAAATGCTGCTTCATCTCTACAAGCCTTTCCTTCCAGTCATCCTGGCATAAGCCTCTGCCATAAGGAATTGGAGCAGAAAGAGGACAGGACCATGCTTCGCAATGTGACTGAATCCAGCTAAGCCAACACCAACAGCCTGGTGGAAACTGATGGAAATGCATTCCGGCACAAAGGAAAAGTTTACACCACTTCACTTTTAATTAATTAAAAAAATAAAGATTTAACCCCCTCCACCCCCAAGTCCTTCTGTGATTGTTTTAGTGTTCCTTTTTTCTTATTTTCTTAAAATGGTTTTGCACGAATGCCACAACCTGATCAATGCCAATACAAATTCAAACTGAAGGTGCCCCTTGTCCCCACTCCATTGGGTAGGATTTGGGAAAACTTTACAGACTTTGCGCAGTGTGCATAGATTTTCACATTTTGAACTTCCACTGTGAAAATTATGGTACTTGTGAGCAATATAATCTTCGTATACTGTTAAATAGCACAGTGTATTTCCATAAGATCTAATTGTACAAAACCGCGTTATTGTTTATATAAACATCCGCAAACAAACTGCCCAAAATTGTAATCTTGCAGAAGCCTTATTCTGCATATATATCTTCTGGAACCAAATTATAGCAAAAATGTGGAAGTGGAGTCAGGCTTTAACTGGTTGCTGTTAGTGTGACAATGAACTCGTTAAAATGGTAACTATAGGAAAAAAATCTTTGCTTTGTGAAGTTGAGGGAAACCCGGTAACTTTTTTAAATTTCACAAAGAAGACAAAATGTGGTTTTGCCAGTTTGACAGCTTGGCATCCGCGGCAGGAGAGCATTTTGAAATACAGGGAGAAGGAAGTGAGAAACCCCTACCATTCTCAAAGCTCTGCCCGGCGAAGAGGAAAGCTCCCACCTCCTCTACAGAATTATCTGTTAACCAAGGAAAGGTAAACTGTAGCTCGGAGCCAAGTCAAATAAATAAATTGAAGGTCGCAGGAGAGTACACTACCCTGGAGGTTGCATGTGGGAGTGGGGCACTGGCCTAGAGGTTATCTGCCTTCAAGAGGTGGAGGAGACCTACCTGATGGCACCAAGGGGGGCACTGGCATAGGGACGGCACAAATGACGGCTGTCGGTTGGCATTGCCCTGGAGGTGGAGTAGCGTTGCACATGCGGTGCCCTAATGTGTTTCAAGTCTGAAATGGTCCCCCCTGTTCATGAGTAATATGGTGGTCTTGCCCACTGATATGTGGTCACAAACCAATAGGTTGCCCAAGGTTCGAAGTGCAGGAGAAACTAATAGAGTCCCAAACCATCATGTTGGTGTTATGAATCTCTCTTCATATGTGCTGCGCAAGACCTTCATGCACCACAAACTGGTGACTATGCCGATACGTCCCTCTTCAGGGGGCTACGCTAGCTGCTGCCGGAGAGCTGCTAGTGCGAGCAGTAGACACACCCACTGGCCCTACAACGTATCTGCACTGTGAAGTGGTGGTACTTTCCTGCATTGCCTCGGTTTTCCACACTGACGAGGCTGCCGAGTAGTAGGGACATTTGGGGGCTGTTGGAAAACGAGGCAGCATCTGTGAGGCCTGCACAAATAACATGACTACATTTGTCCTTCACTGGGAACCAAACACCCAATTGTAGCGCCTGACTCTGAGGGTAGCGTTGCAGAGCAGAGGCTTACTCAAGGGAGGTGGTGTGGGCTAGTAATCGCCATTTGCAGGTGCACAAAAATAACACTCAATAATTGATTGTCCAGTCTGTACTTTGCTTTATAAAAGTAAGAGTACATTTATTAAACACACACTACTCAATACTATGCACCAATTTACAAATCTACATAAGCTGTTGAAATTACTTTGTGACATTGCATAACATCTCCACCCCTCCCGCAGGGGAGGTGGGGTCTAGTACCACCACACCCATGTATGCACATCAACTTGCCCCCAATGCAGATAGTTAAACATAACCTGGAGCGAGGGCCCTGCGCACTGGCACCATCCCAGTGGCGACCCACCCCATTACCTCAACAAGCATTAAAAAGGGGTAAACCTGCCTTGGTGACACATGACCCTGACTGAGCATCTCCTGCTGACCATAAAGTATGCACCTCTATATCTTAAGGGCTAGCAGTCTGGGGTCTTCACCTAAGCGCAGCAGCAAGAATCCATGTTTAGGCACACTTTAGAATGACAGTACTCATCACCTTGGTTGATCATTTGAATGCATTGCAATTACAGCCCCTTAGGGCATCACAGATGAAATCACAGGATTGCGCATATACAGCCAGACACCCTAGCCAGGACTGTCTGGCAACATAGCCCCACTTGGCTTATGACATCTCCTTACACATGTGACTTACAGTCCCTTCAAAAGAAGTAGTCCTGGCAACTACACTTCTCCTTCTCACTTTAAAAGGAATCCCAGGTAAAAACATGGGATTACGTAAATACAGCCAGACCCCCTAGCAGGAAGGTCCAGCAACATAACTCCATTTAGCTTAACATCACCTTACACATATACTTCACTTTACACATGTGACTTTCAGTCCACCTAAAAAGAAATGACCAATAATAGATGCATTTCGGTGCAATTACACCACTTCACCTCCAGGGGATGCCCTTCTCCAGACATCCCCAACTCAGCCCTTCACTCCATGAGGCACTTCATAGTACACCCTCAGCTGTAGAACATAAGTTCCAGGCTAGAAGGTGTTAAAGGCTGGCTGAGCCCTTGAGGGGTTATTCTTTCAGATGCCCCGTGCAACTTATGGGTGGACTGTTCTTCTTTATGCTGGGGGAGGTTGCGGTGCTCCTGCAGCCCCCCTGCACCCCTTTTCACACATGAGGGTGAACCCCTCCTCTGGGGGCCACCAGGCACCAAAATGGCAGATTTCTTCGTGCTGGCGGGGGGGGCGGGGGAAGACTGGGCCTCTCCAGCAGCTCCCCAGCACCTTTTCACAAGTGAGGGTGACCCCCCCTCCTCTGGGGGCCACAAAGCACCAAAACGGCAGATTTCCAAATGCCTAGTGATGCATTATGGGGTGCTTCTTGCTCCTCTTTACCAGCCCCCGCCACTGGGAACACTCTCCTCTTCCCTCAGGGTCTCTGAGAGGGTAGATTCAGCAGTGTGGTGTCTTCACTGGCTCCCTGCGCCAGCCTTTCGCCAGGCTCTCTTTCTGGGCCCCTCTTGTCCCTGCGCAGAGGCCCCTGTTTCTGTGCACCAGTCCTGGGCTCTTCTTCTGGTGCTGATAGGGTCCTGGGGGCAGTCAGGGGGTCTCTCCTTCCAACTGCCCATTGCGCCAGGCTCCGGCACCTTCAGCCTCAGCCGAGCACACACCCCAGAGAGCTTCTCTTCCTGTGCAGGCACTTTTAAAAAATTGAGTAGGGGGCTGGCAGGAAGTCTCTGTTGGTCCTATCAAACAGCGACACATCACGTCCCTGCCCCTGCTCCCTCCTTCTTGTCCAGCCTCTGGGTTTGTTAAAAATTGTGTCATCCAGTGTCTCTGAAGCCCCTTTCGCCCACGCTGCCTTCCCTCCTTGGTGCAGCCTCGTGCCTGGCACCCAGTGACAGCTGCTGATGGATGAGCCTGTAGCCCCTCCCATCTTCTCTTCGTGGAGAGGAGGCCCTAGCTTGTGGAAGAAAGGTTATCAATCCATCCAGCTGAGGTCAGCCCTCAGCCTGGGTCTGGTCATGGCTGGCTCAGGGAAATATGACAGCTCTGGATGACCCAAAAGCAGTACAAATATGACTTTGGACTCTGCAGAATACTTCTTTTCACATTTGCTACAGTGGACTTAAGTGCGTGTCTGGAATCTGTAGGCCTAATTGAAGTTAATCTAGCCCCTGGCTCCACATTCCCATAGGGGAATAATGAAGTAAAAAAACAGTAAGACACACTGACTTTCCCTGGCATGTTTCCAGTGTATAAAGCCTATTCCACCCAATACTGCATAAGTCCTGCCACACCATTCACTTTGTAGCTGCTCCTGGACTGCGCACGCTAGGAATCTCCCCTGAGCAGCCCGTACACGTGTGCACATGCATGTACACATGTCTGCATGTAACCAGCCTGGTGTCCCTCACTCCATCTGCTGCGCAGTGGCCTGGTCAAGCCAGGGGAACACCAGTAAAACCCCCATGCAGTCTCTCTCATCCTGAGTTCACTGTGGGTGAGTCCCAACTTATGAGGCTCCCCCACAGTAAAAGCTCCACAATTAGGTGCTCAAAAAGCGAAAAATCCGGGCGGCCCGTAGTGTCAGAACCACCTTCTAACAGGGGCCTACTCTGATATAATTGGCTGTCCTGCCATGATCTCTTCTGGGGTGCTGCACCTCCCATTTATAGGGTTGCCACCTCCCCGATTTTATTTTTTTTATTATTTTTTTTTTTTTTTCCCGGCATGACCATTATTTTAATCAACCCCTATCTTCCCCCGCCCCCCTACCCCCCAGTACAAAATTAGGGGAAGGGACTTAAGACTTTTTTTTTTTTTTTTTTTCTTTTTCTCCTCTTACTTGTACACTCTTAAATTCGAAAATATAAGACGAAATCACTTTGAAATGTGTTCTAGAGCTGCCTTAATGATCCATGACTGATAACAAACTCTTGTTAAAAATTAATGCTGGCGATTGTATATAAATTCCTATATAAATGTAATGTCCAGGCCTTTGCTTAATCTTAAAACCTAAACAAGTGGCCGGAATTTTTCTCTTGGAAAGGTGGCAACCCATTTATGAGATGTGGTGCCTTCATCGACTACGATGTCACACAGCCACCACTCAGGGATGGCTTCCTTCTTGCATTGAATCATTGTCTCGAAAGGCAAATGCAAGGTACACTTTTTTTTTTTTTTTTTATGGACTCCGTTTAGGAGTTGCCAGTGTGCAATCATTGCTAGCCTTGGCACTGCCTTTACCAACCCTGGCCTCACAGGTGGCAAAATCCGTGCCAGGAACACAGGGGAAGCTCTCCTTATGAATGTTGGGGCTCCTTTAATTTCACAGAGTGAATAATACATTATTCACTATTAATGTAATAAAAAATGAAGTACAGTTATCTGGCATGGAACCTATTAGCCGAGGTACAATACAAAAAATGCTTTTAAATGAAAGAGCATGTGAATGTGTGTATGTGTATGCATGTGCAAGTGTGAATGACAGGTGATAATGTGTCTGACTGTCAGTAAGAGTGAGTGAGTGAGACTGAGGGAGAGTTGGTGACCACAAGTGAGTGAGAGCAAATGAGTGAGTGAGTGTTAGTGATTATGAGAATCAATGAGTGAAATTGAGTGACAGTGAGGAAATACATGTAGGCATAGATAGAGTGCAAGTGAGTGAGAAACTATGATTGAATTCGAGTGAATGTTAGCGAGGATTTGGGAGTCCAAGTGATTGAATGAGATTTAGGGCGTGAGTGCAAGAAAGTGAGTGACAATAAGTGAATGGAAGTTGCTGAAAATGAATGTGAGTGAACGTAGGTGAGCAGGAGTGATGAGTGAGAATATGGTATTATGCTTGTGATTCCGCCATTTGACCTGGCATGGTGAAAGTAATTATTGTCTTATGGAGGCCCACTTAGCAAAATACTAAGACTGGCAATCCTTAGCGTGACCGGGATCTGTGACAATACTGGCAGACTAGAGGTAATTCTTGGCATAATGGTAAAATACAGGCACTGGCATACTAGAAGTACTGGCATGGGGACACCCGTGGAAAAATGCTGGCATTAGCATATTTGAAGCAATTCTTGTCCTAAGTGAGGTCAACCATAGCATATTAAGGGGGGCAACCATGACAAACTGCCGACCCTGTCATACTGAGGTATTTTGTTGACATAAGGGTCACTCATGGTATATGAATGACAACATTCTTGTTCTTGTATATTGTATGTACTTTTTGACCTATGTCGGCCCTGGCACAATGGAGATCATGTTTGACAAACGGGGAACCTGAGCACATTTTGAAAAATGGAGCTAACTCCTGGGGAGTGTCCGGTTGGCTTGGCACACCACAAAAGAACTTCAATATTTAATGAGTGTCCCTTCAGAACCTATGGCTTTTTAACAAATTTATGTGAAAGTTGTGCTTGAAAACTCACAATTTGACCCATTTAAAGAAAAAAAAAATTCCTCTGTCTAGAAACAGGACATTCATACCAGCAGTGTTTTTAATTTGAACTTTCTTGCATGCTGTCCTCACAAACTTCCAAGTGGAAACAATGGGTGGATAGGTTTGATACCTCCTTTGCCACAGTTGGCATTCCAGAGGGGGAGCGTAACATGCTAGAATACCTGGCATGGGAAATCATATACCAACTCTTTCACCTTGTGAATTAAATAGGTCCAATTTTCACTTATTCCAGTCTAGTCTCTGCCCTCCATGCCCATGTTGCACCCCCTGCAAACTCAGGTTATGAATGACAACTCCTACGACAAACTAAATAGAAACTTAAACTCTTCCACGTATTAATTAACGCCTGGCTTTAAAGAGGTGGTTGGTACATTCACCCATGGATACGTGCTAGTGATGATTTAGGAGCTCTTCTGATGGACATGTTAGTGGTCATTGATTATTCCAAGTATTGCCCAAGTAGAAATGGGGAGTTCTACCACCATTGTTGACTAAATCCCATAATAGGAAAGCATTTTGAGGACTAGTGTATTCGAAGACCTTCATCTGAAACAGACCCCATTCAAAAGAGGGATGTGCCTCACTGTTTCATTCACTAGGGTCGAATGTTTAAAAATAATACCCAGATGGCCTCAGGCCACTGGTGAGGCCCCACAATTAATGTAAAACATCAGAAAGACCATCCAACCGGTCTGATACCGCCATCTTGGATGTAGATCAAATGTGACCATTTGCTCTACATCTAAGATGGTGGTATCAATCCACGTTTCAGTTGCACACGCAAGGGACTTCCAATAAGGAAGTAACGTCGGCAGTGTGGTTTGCGCCGCTAGTGAGAGCGGTTTCTGATGCTGGGGAAGCGTGACAACTAGGAGTCTCCTTCCTGATCAGTAAGTAGCCTTAGGATAAAAGCTGAATATTTTGAGGTGACTTTCAACCAACTTACCTTTGTAGGTCCGGATTAGATGCTTGGACCTGATGCATAGTTTGCCGGCAGATACGAGCGATTCGGTTTTGCTATAGGAAACTTTGGTTCCTACCGACTCTGCATCGCAGGTAGTAGGGGGTTATCGACGCGTTCCGTGGGACCGGGACAATGAACACTGTTGTAGAGTTCACCTTTAGCTTAAGTAGTAATTGTTACCTTGTCTAAGCATTAGGAATGCTTGGTGTATGCCCTAAGACCTTATGTGATCTGCACTGTTCACAGGGGTCTTTCTGTAATTGACAATATTTTTGCCAAGTCTGCTCATGCCAGTAGGCGTCTTGTGCACTAGCGCGGGTAGGCCTCACGTATGTGCCTCAGTATGACTCTCTAATGTATGTCCATATATGTAAAGCATGTGCATGCTAATTATAATGTATGACCCAGATGATGTAGTTCCTTGATTGGCTTTGACATGAGAAATGATCCTCGGCGGAGGCATGGCTCACAAATGTGCATAGAGCATGACTCCTCACTGGGAGTTTATAATTACTATGCATGCACTTGCAGCATGAAGCACATGATTTTGGAAATGCAGTGCCTCCTATTCTGTAAGCATTATGAATAACTACCCCCCCCCCAATTTGTTTTCCTCAATAGGAGAGGATTATCAACAAGAGATACCCATTGAGATTTAAAACGGGTTGGAACCCCTGAGCCTCCGTTTTTCCTTAATAATTGAAGTCGGCATGGATTAAAAATGCATGATTTCATGAGATATTAAAGACCATCGCTGGTGAGTGGTTGTTTCGTAGAGGTTCTTAACTCGTACAAACAAAATTAGAACGAGTAGCTGACTTCTGGTCGCTGAGTTTCTGCCTCCGTCTCTCACGGGTCCTAAGCCAAACGACTTAGTCCTGAGGACGCCCTTTTACTCAGCGTGGGTCGAAACGTCGACATCTTATTCCTGGCTCACCTTTCCATTGTGTTGATTATGAATATGCAATAATCTCTATCTTAATTTTCGTTATAAAGTGTGTTATAGGCCAGGATTGTACACTGTCTTGTGTTCACTTTTATGTATTGTTACGTTTACTTGAGCACCGCGTCGTTTGCACTTTGTATAGTATAAGTACACGGATAGTACGGAGATCTGTTGAGAGAATATACATTAGCAAAAGAAACCCTTGTCGGGCTTTTTTTGTTTGTGTATTAATTGAGAAATGTTCTCTCTGTATATAGGATTCAATACATTAATTGAGGGATCAATTACTAAGGATGTGATTCCTACCTAATGAATGATGCCCACGGCACTTTGTACATATATATAATACTTACCCCAGTCCAGGTGGGCGTATAGGGTGGTCCTTGTTACTACGTACATGACTGGGAGATAGTAACCATAGGTCCTCAGCCCTCCAAGCATTCTAAGGACTTTCTTTAGTAAGGTTTTCTTCTGTTTGTATTAACATTTTGGGAGGAATGTAGTATAGCATGTGCGTGTTTCAAGTCTAAAATATTTACTCCGTGTTCGTGAGCAGTTTGTGGTCTTGCCCTTTGACAATGGGTCACAAATAACTAGGTCACCTTGAGTGAGCAAGCGGCAAAGAGAATTATTAACCAGTGTGTTGCATTCTGCGTGCTGTGCATGGCCTCACATCAGGTGGCATACCCGGAACCGGTCCCAGGATGCTTGTTTACGGTCTAGGGAGGACCTGGCCTGGCAGTTCGGGCTGGACTGTTCCCATACGGAACAGGGTCAAGACTGATTTGCAAATGGCTGGTTCTGAACTGGGGTGGTGAAGTGAGCTTAAGAACGATGATGGATGCAACCCCAGATCTGTGACTGCGGGTGAGTGGGGAAGTTCAGAGCTCCGTCCATCATCTCCTTGTGTATGCCTGAGGGAAGCCATGTTTAACTGGCTGCTCCCTCGAAGACTACTGAAATGTGAGGGCAGGTGGGCAGTGCCCAAACCAGCAAGGGCACTTGTGCAGCACTCATGCGAAAGGAAGGGCTGGTCTCCTTTGCAAAGCGCGCAACCTTGAAACACCCCGAATGAAGAATTAATCAAGCGCCCTCACAATTTGCATCCAGGTAGCGCAGGTGATTGAGTAAGTCGGATGTTAAGGCGGTATCACTGCTGCCTAGCCCCACTGACTTTCCAGAGCCCCAATCCTGTATGAACCTTCCAAGTTTGGCTGTAGGCCCGCCTGCTCCTGGAAGCCACCTTCCCTATCCCTGGAGGGAGCGGAAGAGCCAGGGTGGGGGCTGTAATTACACCACACAGGCTCTACAATGGGACAGGCTGGGAGATGGGCGGAACCTGTTTATTAACAATGGGAAGCACGTGGCCGTCCTCGTGATTGAAGGGGCGAGACATTGATGAATGACTGCGTGCTTACCTGCCAGAAAGAACCTGGCACGGGCGTAAGCCAAGTTTTTATTACATTTCGTGTGATTGAAGTTGGGAGTTCCTTCGGTTTTACTACACTCGGTCGGATGTTTCTCCGAATTGTTGTCCTGACAGCTGGGTGAAAGTAGGACTGCTCGCCTGATTTCTTTTGGAAATGAAATACGTATTCAAACGACTGTTTTGCGTTTATTTCCACATTTATATTTTTTTTTTCCCCCCTAAGCAGTGCTTAATTTGGGGAGGGGGGGGCAGGGCCCTCGTCAGGAGGCCACAGCAGCTTGCACCCTCCACTCCCCGTGGCAGCTCTGCTAATGACAGTACCTGTGTATGTTTGAAAATTCAGACTACTTGATGCCCCCCCAAACTATTTTTTTTAATGATTTGAACGACAGGTATTTGTTGTTTTTATTGTATATTGAATTAATAACTGTTCTGTTTAGCTCTAAATAAAACAAACCGCGCCCCATATGGCAGCTGTTATAAGTGCTGGTGTTGACAATTAAGTGCTGCTGCCGAGCACCAGAAACCACTGGCTCAAATTAAGCACTGCTCATAAGTATGTATACAGAAATCCTAGAATGCACACATTCAAGCAACCATACTCTGTTTTCTGTCACAATAATTATTTTGTTTGTTTCTGCTTTTTACCCATGCGGCGTGTGGCTTCATTGCACCTAGACCATTAATTACAATTGGGTTGCCTTGTGTCCCTCAAAACCTGGGTTTATGTCATCGAGATACAATGGGATCCGTTGGAGGAAATCATTTCTTATCGCACTCGCCACTTTTTCCCTGTAACTTGGATACAAGTAAAATCATTATACCTGTGATCAGGTGATTTAACTAAAAACAATGCCATAAAAGCAATTGACTTGGTATAATGCCCGATTTTTAATTTGCACATCTGGTCACACCTGGCCTATTGTCTTATTTGTGAATGTTAGGCCATGTTTACAGTGGATGTGGAGAACCACGCACCAAGAGCTAACTCCTCGGCGTCTGATCCTGGGCTCTTAGGACACCACTCCAGTGTAAATATAATGTGATCTCTGGAAATGCACAGTGCACATTCCTTATAAAAAGGTCGCAGGTGCGTTGTAGTTTGCATCTTGTCGGCTGTGGTGCTGCAACTATTTTGATAGTAGGGGATGCTGCCATCAATTTTACGTTCCTGAAGTTATAAGGATTGTGAAAAACAATTGTTACACAAATCAGGTGTAGCAAATCAGCCATTACTGTTCAGCAGGAGTGTGCTAAAGGTGTGTACTGTAAAAGACACAATTGATGGACGGAATGCAGAACAAATCAAAACATTCACCCCCAGTCAAGAGATCTGGGTTAAATCCATCATTCTTTTGCTCACCATGCCACCCCAGTTTAGACCTGGCCATTTGCAAATCAGTCTTGACCCTGTGCTTTATGGGAACACTCCAGCTCGAAATCCCAAGCCAAGTCCTCCCTGGACAAGAAACAAGCATCCTGGGACCGGTTTCGGGGTTTCACCCCTCATCAGCCAGGATAGCTTGATTCCAGTGGCACAGTGAGCCCGGGACACGCGTCTGGGCATAGGGAGAGGATGCAAAAGACACAATTGATGGACGGAATGCAGGTGTTTAATGTACCTGGTGGTGCTTTTTGTAGCACACTGTTGGAAATATTTTACTGAAGCATTGTCTGGAAATGCACTGTCATTTACCAACAGCTCATTTGCCATTGCCATGACCACAACGTTCACACTGGCATGCTGTTTTACAGATAAAACTATACAGAGAACAAATAATGTGTGGATATCTATTTTCAGTAAATTTTTATAATTTGCACAACAAGTAATGTGTTTCAATTTATTTTGCTTTATTATAAAATGTTTGTTTCCATCACACTTCAAATGTTTAAAAAAAATAAGCTTCATTCGTGTGTTTGTAACTGTTGATCCATTTTGAGATATCTGTAGAGTTCTACAACCTTTCATTTCACACTCCCTGAACCCTGGCAAAGATGATTCACTTTACAAAATCCTCAAACGTTGAATCCTCTAACTTTGCAGTCAGAGAAACCGAAAGAGAACACCAATCCTTTATGTTAAAAGAATAAGAAGCAATTTTTCGGAATACAGTGATATTTGACCTCCGCCTTTCAACTCACATGTGACAATACAAAAACTAAATTTTTTTTAAGAATCCTCCTTCTGCATTCCAACATGATTTTTTGGAGGATCCTGCATTCCTACCTCCAGTGCCTACACCTGTACGGGAAGACCTTTCCAATGGCACTTTGAATCTCCCAGCTCTAGAAGCTAAAACAGGCAATTGTTTTTTTGAAGGGTCTTGTCTATCTGCCGGTCTGCAGACAAAAGGCAGTACAAAAAAGACAAACGTGAATGCGTGGAGGAGTGGGGAGGCTTGCCTGCCAGTGGCAAAGAAAGATGAACCAACAAGTAATAGAAAGCCAGTATGTCTTGCCTTTCAGACCTATTGTCTTTGCCAGTTGATTGAAGCCACACTGTACAGCAAGTCATGTCAAGAAAGCTTTATTCGGTAATACAATTTCATACCATAAAAGCATTTACATATTTAAAAGGACATTTACATATTTACAATAAGCATCATTTTAATTGCTAAATTATTTTTGCCTAGCTAAATAGCAGTCTGTGCAAAGTTGGCATGAAAGAAGTGTTCGTATGGAGATCATAGCCATTTAAAAATAACTAAAAAGAAAAAGGATAAAAATGCTAAAAGAGCTGTACAGACTGTTACGAAGACAGACCCCCCCAATAGCAGGTTTAAGATGCGTAGGAGGGTAATCCCAGTTCATCGTAGGGTAAGTTTAAGTGGGTCATAACCGCCATCTGTGTAGGACAATTGAAAAGAGGTAAGAGAGCGAATTTCCTTTTAGAGATTTGATCTATGTCGCACACAAAATTTAAGAAACGTTGCCATGTTTTGCGCCAACGCTTCTGTTTCTAACATTTGGAGAACCATGAGTGCAGGTCGACATTGGGTTAGAGCCATCTGTTTCAGAAAAGGAATGAGGAATAATTTCCGTGGTTCAATGTAAAATTTACAAAAAATAATTGTGTGCAAGGTCGATTGGGCAGAAAAGACATCGCAGGGGCATAGCGTCAGTTGGGGTGTCCAATCATTGGTCGCGGGAAAAGCAATTAGCCTATGGAACACGTTCAATCGCAGTCTAGTCAATAAGAATTTCTCGTAGTTACTTAGACTGGAGTTCAAGTATGGCTCTATTTGGTCAGCGGTCTGTATGGGAAGATAGAGCTGAACTGATTTTTTATTATTTGATTTGAGTGCCAGACGGAGGTTTGCTAGGTGATTTGTGCACATATCTCGTAGTCTTTTTCTGGGGATTAAGTTTATTTTAATAGGATTTGAAAAAAGATGAACGAGTCCAAGATCAGAAAGAAAGTTTTTGGCGTAGGCAAGCCAAGTGATGCGTAGGCCGTGATCCAATTTCATGCAATCAAGGATAAGAGCTTGGGTAAGTTTTAGTTCCGGGGTAGACCAGACACGATGCCATAAAAGGATTGGCTGAGTTCGTATCACATCGGTGATGTGCGGGAGACCCAGTTCACTATGAATATTAAAGGTCGAGATGGACGACGGAACTGCCAGCAAAGATTTCAAGAAGGAGTTTTCTGTCTTTTGTATTGATTCCACTCGTACACTCCCCCAGATCCCGGCCCCATAAATTGCCGTACTAAGGCATTTTGAATTATAAATGTCGGTCATTTCTTTAGAGGCTCTTTTACCCAGTCTCCAAGTAAAGGCTCGCAGAGCCGAGGTTGCTTTTAGGAATTGTAAGTTTCTGTTCTCCGTGGCGCTTTTCCAAGTGGCTTTATTGTCTATTACGACTCCCAGATAGGGGTAAGTGGCAGTGTGTTCTATTTTGGTGTCGTTTAGATAGATGTTTTTCATTTTACGGGATTTTTTTACCTGAAGCCATTAGAAAGGTTTTTTTGGGGTTGATATTTAGATCCAGATGGTTCATGAAGTTAGCATATCTGTCCAGGGCCCACTGAAGTTCCAGGGGGGTACGGGCGACTATAACTGCATCTTCCGCATAAAGGAGAGCGGGGATCGGGCGTGAGTTGATGTGTGGTTGTCCTGACTACCCCTTACCAGGGCTGCTTCTAAGCCATTGGTATAGAGATTGAAAAGGAAGGGAGCCAGGACACAGCCTTGTCTGACCCCCCCCGCTCAATTCCAAAAGATGACTTTAACTGCCCCCCTGAGCCATATCTTACTCTAGAGGTCGTGTTCGAGTAGATTTCCCTTATATAGTTAACCAAATTGGAATCTATTCCCATTTGTATCATCACCATCCAGAGTTTATTGTTGTCAACGCAGTCAAAGGCTGCGGATAGGTCGACGTATGCCATGTAAAGGCTGCCACCCTTTGCATGAACATACTTCCCTCTTAGGAGTGTGAGATTCAAGACCTGTTATATTGTTCCTCTTCCTTCCCTGAAACCAAACTGTAGGTCAGATAAAATGTTGTTTGTGTCTGCCCAGTTTTGTAAACGACCTAGGAGAATTCTACCCACTGTTTTGCCAAAGGAGTCCAGTAAGGATATAGGTCTATAGCACGTTGGGCAGTTTCTGTTTCCCTTTTTAAAAATAGGGACTAAAATCGAATCTGACCAAGAGGTTGGTAGTCCCACATGTCCCAATGCCTTTAGAACGTTGAGTAGCAGGGGGGCCCAGAGATCAGTGTTTGATTTGTAAAGATCCATAGGGATAGCGTCCGGTCCCGGGGCCTTTCCTGAGCTACTCACGTTCAAGGCCAGCTTCACCTCCTCTAGAGTGAAGTCCGTCACTAGTGGATTTATTCGGAGCGTTGAGGGAGTGTGAATCTGTCTATCTTTCCCCGCTGGGATGGAGAAGATTTTGGAAAAGTGGGTAACCCATTCTTGTTCAGAAATAGTTGTATCCAGCTTGCCACTATCTTTTGGTCCCGCCAGGAAGGAAGAATTGACAATCTCCCAGAAAGTAGTCGTGTTTTTGTTCTGGCAACTGGCATGTAAGGCAGTCCAGTGTTCCTCTTTTAATTCTTTTTTCCTGGAGGCAATTGCTTTATTGTATGTCTGCCTGGCTTTTGAGACTTCAAGCGTGTTTCTTGGGGATATTTTAAGGGTTTTTTTTTTAAGGGTTTTGTATGCCCTGGAGCATGTTGAGTTGAACCATCTAAACTTGGGTTTTTCCTTGGAGGTTTTGTGCCTTGTAGGATAGACAGTCAAGGCATTCTTAACCTCCGAGGTTATTTTCTCGTAGTTAGCCACGATCTCTGTGGGGGGTAGCGTCTCCGTTAAACAGGCCTCGAAAGCTGGACGGGCCGCTTTAATTATTATTTCTAAGGTAGCTGCGGGATCGATGTTTGACCGTTTGAGTGCGTAGCCGTTGGGCCGGGACATAGATATATTTTCATCATGATAGATTGTGTTAGACTTTTTCCGTGAAACAGTAGTTTGTATGGTGACGGAAACTGGGAAATGGTCACTAAATACACAATCGTGAGTAGTAACAGCGGTGATCAGATTTGGAGGAGTGTTCCCTGCCAAAATAAAATCAATACAGGAAGAGTGTCCTCTGCCATTAAAGGTTGGGGCGAAGGAAGTTGAGGGAACAGTCAGTTCATTGGCAAAAGTTAGTTGTAGGAGAGTCATGATCTCGTTCAGACAGGACCCCTTGTGGGAATGCGAAAAGTGGGAGATGTTGTTTTTAAGGTGATCAATGTAGCCACAATTACCATTTACGGTGCTCTTACACAGAGTCAGGTTAAAATCCCCCCCCCCCCCCCCCAGATTATTATCGGTTCTTTCTATTTTGTGAGGGTAGTTAACTTTAGTAAAAGAACACAAATTTCTTTTGTGATCTCCACAAAGGTAGGGTCTGTGAGATTATTATAGAAGTTAATTATTAAGATTGGGGGCATTCTGGCTATGTTTACGCGTGTTATCTGGTAATGTGATTCGTTTTTAAGGGGATAGGCTTCCAAAGTTGGAATCAAGTTTGAGACGTAGGTGACCAATCCACCCTTTGCTCTACCTGAAGTTGAGGGTAGTGCTGGGCTAAAAAAGGTTTTAAAGCCGTTTATATGGGTAGGAATGGTTGCCCATGTCTCCTGGAGAGCGATAATTTCGCTTTCTTTAAGGAATTTTAGCCATTCCTCGTTTTGGATCTTTGATCGAAGGCCCGATATATTCCAAAATGTTATTTTTAGGGCTGAGTTTTTTACAGAAGTGTTCGCACAGGTCATAGGGATCCTGGGGATGTTTAAGTTGTCTGCAAGAAGGTCCACACTGGGACTAATATCACCCTTCCTACAAGATCTAAGTGTCGGGAGGGAAGTAGTTTCATGCATACTGATATGTTTGAGATTAGTAAGAATCCCTGAGTGATCTATGGGTTCCGAGTGGGTAGAGAGACAGGGGACCAAAAGATTACCTTTTGTCATGGAAGAAAACAGGATGTCCATTTTGTGTGAGAGGAGACGGGGTAACACTTAGAGGAGAAAGACTGTCGTAAGATGTTAGTTGTCAGTCTACCTCCTCTAACGTAGCTAGTTGTTCGAACCTATTTTTAGTAAGAATGAACCCATTCCCTCTGTTGCTGTTTATTTGCTCGCTAAGATAGAAAAAGTCAAGTGACACCAAGTTAATACTTGTAGTTCCATGGGTTATTCCCCTGTTGATCCTAAGGAGGGAACGGACTAAGCCTGGGGATTTAAAATTTATGACTATGCAGTCACCAGGGTATTTTTTCTGAAAATCTCCTATCCAGCCCACTCTTCTGACCA
This sequence comes from Triturus cristatus, assembly GCF_964204655.1. Classification (NCBI taxonomy): domain Eukaryota; kingdom Metazoa; phylum Chordata; class Amphibia; order Caudata; family Salamandridae; genus Triturus; species Triturus cristatus. The sequence goes on from NC_140585.1 coordinate 1,175,103,632, forward strand.
TCAGGATCTGGTTTATATGGTTTGGGTGAAAATGAATGTTTTTAGTAAGCCAATTAGTGACCTTGTTCCTTAGTGCAACCCATGTTTCTGTAGAGTTTTTTTGTAGGGGCGGGACGCCTGTTAGAACCAGAACGTATGGCCGAGCGGCCGGAGGAAGATTTAAGTGATCTTGATTTGGATTTGAAAGAGTTTTTGCGCCTACTATCTTGTTGTTAGTTGGGCTTACGGAAGGTCTTACGGGAGGTTCCACTGCTGAATTTGGTCTAGACATCCCCTTTGAGTCCCGGTTGTCTGACAGTCTTAAGGTGGAAGTAATGTTGGGAGTATTTGCAATAGAATTGTTAGAGTGTACTATTATAGGAAGTAGATTCTGTTCCTGTGAGGGAGTTGATTGATCGTTTGCGGTCTGAATTATGGAAGGATTTGGTCGTGTTAGCCATTGAGTAGCGTTTTTTTGAGTTGGATGAATTTATCCTCAAAGACGGCAGAGAGTATTGAAATCATTTCACCCAGTTTTTCTTCTATTTCTTGGGTTACTACTGATTGAATTGCCTTTACGCTATTTTTAGCAGAGTTCTCGATAGTTTCACCGAGGGTATCCAGTTTGTCAAGAAGGGCTTGATTGCATTCCTCGGTTTGTGTGCCTTTGTCACACAACTATGTGGGTTGTGGATTTCCCCGCTTTAGAAAATTGACCATTTCTGTTCGCCCCCCTTCCAATATTCAGTTTGGTTTTAGCTTTCCCTCATGTTTGGGGACCTTTTGTTTGTGAGGGAGTAGATTTTGTCGGCGTTTCCTTGGACCCAGATGGAATCGGTGAAGAGGAAGAAAGGTTTAATGGATCCGGAGCAGTTGCCGACGTGAGTGGGGTAATCGTTTTGAGTTGGTTTGGAGCATCAGGTATCCTATTAGATCTTGTAGTGGGTTCTAAGGAAAGCCTCCTTTCAGTAGTCTGGATTTCCTGCATAATTAAGGATTCCGCTCTTAGTAAGTAGGCATCTAAAGTGCCCATTGTGGTTTTGCGTATATCCATTTACGGGGTTTGGAATCGGTGCAATGGAAAGGGAACAAAGTACGCTATATGGCACAGTTTGTGATGAGTAATGGAAAAGTCTAATGGATTCAGCTCGGTGTCAGCCAGACCATTTACAGCTGTGGTGGACTTAGTACCAAGGGTTTTTTTGACGTACCTCTGATTGATCGTCAAAGAGGGGTGGCCCAGCCCGGCCTCCTCCGGCCCCTGACGGCCACGGACGGCCCGCCCTCTGCCCGGGCTCTGCCCGGGCTCCGCCCACGCGCGTCCGCGAGGCGGAGGGAGCTACTTCCTTTTAAGCGCCTGCAGGCGCGTCAAACTAGGAAGTGGTCTGTGTCCCTCGGCAGGCTGGGACCCGTAGTCCGCCCCACTCCGCGGCTGAGCGATGGCAGGTGCTCAGCGGCGGGGGCGACCACAGCGTCGGGGCTCCTGTCAGGTCAGTGAAGTCAGCTCTGCCCTCTCCTTGGTTATTTCCGCAGAAAAAGTGTCCCGCTCCACTACGGGAGCTGCCTCCTTTTAAGCGCCTCCAGGCGCGTCGAACCAGGAAGTGGTCTGTGTCCCTCGGCAGGCTGGGACCCGTAGTCCGCCCCACTCCACGGCTGAGCGATGGCAGGTGCTCAGCGGCGGGGGCGACCACAGCGTCGGGGCTCCTGTCAGGTCAGTGAAGTCAGCTCTGCCCTATCCTTGGTTATTTCCGCAGAAAGTGTCCCACTCCACTACGGGAGCTGCCTCCTTTTAAGCGCCTCCAGGCGCGTCGAACCAGGAAGTGGTCTGTGTCCCTCGGCAGGCTGGGACCCGTAGTCCGCCCCACTCCACGGCTGAGCGATGGCAGGTGCTCAGCGGCGGGGGCGACCACAGCGTCTGGGCTCCTGTCAGGTCAGTGAAGTCAGCTCTGCCCTCTCCTTGGTTATTTCCGCAGAAAAAGTGTCCCCGATGCTGTGCATGGCTAAAGAGATATATATATAATTTTTTTGGGGGGGGGGGAACCTTTAATGGGCTCTGCATCATTTTGTAGGGCTTGTGGAACCAACAGCAGGGAGGGTGGGAATCGCAGAAGCAACATGTGTTGGAGTGAAAGCAACACGGGGCATGGATGGGGAAAGCAGCAAGAGAAGGGGGCATATGAGTGGGAAGCCATGAGGAGAAGGATCTGGGCAAGTGTAACATGGAGGGCGCGAGGGGACGCAGGCGTGTGACACACCAACAAGGAGTGCTGAGGGAGAAAGGTCCACGAAGGATACAGCTTGAAAACACACTCTCTTGTAGAGTGCTTAACACAAAAATACATCTTGAAAAGCAAGCAGTGGAAGAGGCAAAGGCAACCAATCTAAAGAGATGTAAAGAGACAATGCTCCATGGCAGGGACAACTAAGATTGACAAGCTGGGACACGAATAAAAATCTGGCAAGTGAGTAACCAGGAAAGCCAAGCAATGGGAAGAAATTGGCGGGATCCAAGTTCCCAGGTATGTTCTTGATGAGCCACAATATGTGTCGCAGCAGCCTGGCCATGTGCTGTCTAGTAGGCTTTGAACTAAAAATGGAGGGAAAAAAGGACAACGCAAGAAATGGAGTGTGCAGGATAGGTGAAAGATAATAAAGAAAATAACGAGGAGGAGCTGGAATAGAAAGGGGAAGAGATGGAATTGAATTGTGAGAGAAGAGTGAAGGGGGAAAAGTTTGGAAAGAATAGTTTAAGGAAAGGCAAGACGACTGAGCAAATTGTGAAAGTAGGTGAGGAACGGTGGAAGGAGAGAATGACGATGCCTGAATGAATGAAGAGCAAATGGATGGAAGTGTAACTGAGTGATTGGATGGATGGATGGATGGATGGATGGATGGATTAATATAAGTGACGGTTGAAACAACTCTTCAAGGTAGTGTTGGCCTTCACTGGCACTGTGCCATTAAATGCGTTTCAAACTGGGGAGGGTTGTAGTCTGGCTAGTTGCTTGCGCGTCTCAGAGCCCCACATAGGCATACGAAGCGAAGCGCAGTATGAACACTGCCAGCCTCTCTCATGTGTGAAGGCTGAGTTGACTGCGCATTGCACCCTAAACTCAAATCATCATAAACTCCGTCAGAAGCTTTGCTATTCCCGGAAACCTTCACTGGCCTTGTAGGTGCTTATGGTTCCGGGATTGTCAGCCTTGTGGTATGCGGCAGCACTCGTGTCCCTCATCTCTTTGAATTTATGTGTGTGACCTTTGGATTCACTGATAGCCGCTCAAAGCTTTCATTACATGGATGATTCACTCATCTCTGTTCGCTTGGCTGAGACATTCTGCGTGGAGTGTCTATGTACGGTCCCGTGGAGGGAGCTACTGTTTGTACTATCCCCTTGATTGGAAAGGCACGGGTACCCAGTTCTTAATTCCTGATAGAAAAAATAAAATAAGTGCAAGGGCCCAAAGTATCCTTAAGGATGGAACTACAGTTCACACTACCATCTACCCCTGCCAGTGTTGCAAAATGCCAGCACTAATGGCCTGTGGACGCACTGGTATTACTATTTTTGAGTGAATACCAAAGTGCTCTGCTGAAAATAGGCTTTTAGTGCCACCACATGCTAGTGTTAAGAATTACGTGCTGGTGCCGAATACTGGCAAACGCAGGCACAAATTAAGCATTATGTGTACTGACCCCATCAACCCCCATGGTGATGTACACTTCCTGCCCAACTGGATGCAGGTTGTGTATATAATGTTCCTCTGTGTGGAGATGGTGCATACTACAGAGCAAATCAAGTCGTCTCCATTTAACGTAAACACCTGCTTTTGTGAATCTAAATCCCAGCATAACAAATCTAGTCATTTTTGTAATAAATGGTCTACTCTGATCCCCTTATTTCAGTATTGCTATCCTAAGTCCATGGTTTTCTGTTCATTTACAAAGCATACTTTTAAAAATGTTAGTTTTCAGTGGACTCTGAATTTCTCTATGGTGATGTGATTGCCAACATTTCCCCTTCCCCCCCCCCCCCCCCCCCCCCCTCCAAGGTCACAGCAGTGAATCCGGCCTGCGCATGTATTGCGGAGACCCACAAAGATTTGGTTTTATCTGTTCCTTGCTTTATTCAAAGTCCATCATGGGTACAAAATCTACCCGGGCATTCCAGCTCATCTGCTTTTAAACTCTAGCAAGTGCAAAATGGCGCTGAGCAACAGCAATTACTGTATGAGAATGTTGCTCACATTACAGCCAAATCTCAAACTCTCATACCTTAAGACACAAATGATAGTTTAGTAAAAATTTGAAGTGAGGATAAAGTGATCGGGATATATATATATATATATATATATATATATATATATATATATATAATATGTGTTCCCCATTACTGCATCATCGCTAGTCGTTCCTCAATGGCCCAATGCTTACTGAAAGACCGGTGTAAAACCTTGCTTTTTAAATAATTTTCCATTGCGCTTTTGCATTTTAAATAATATTTTGCACATATTTTATCTCGCTTTGACAAATGGCACAGGGAGACATATAAATAGTACTCATTAATATAAAAAATATTTGGTATGAGGGCAATACATTTTCTTTCATTATGTTGGAGTCATGGAATAGTTTACAACACGCACACTCTGTTGTATAGTGCTTCCTGTGTATTCAAAATATATTTATTGAAATTACATGTTATCTCCTTTAGTTGTGCATACATGTGAAATTATATTAAGTACATGTGAATTGTCCGTCTGAAGCTCTTTTCTGTATTTATTTGTACCTCCGCCTTAAAAATAGTCATTCCAGATTGTCAACTTTTTAGTCCTCTTAAAATTTATATTAATTGAATCGTCAATGTTTCGATTTGATGTGTGTGGAGGTATAGAGATAGATTCTCTGAAAAAAACAAAGGTTAAAGTAATGTTATAGTTAGGGGACTTTATCTGTGATAACTTTACTGTTCTGAACTAAAAAATAACACAAACTAACAAGCTATTAACTATAACTTGCGCCTGCCATGCACTGCTATGACCTCACACATGACATGTTCTATGACCACATTTCCGACCTCACTGATGACAACTCAAATGACATCACTGATGACCTCATCCAAGATGCTTTTGCACTCCTTGTTCTGTAAACGTGTATACCATTAGAGCTTTGAAAGTAAGTGCAAAATAGCCTAGACTAGAATAACATGAAACCTTTATTGCTATCATACATACAATCCCCATAAGTAGAGCTAGTGTAATATTTGCAACATTGACCCTGTAACATACAATTCATGGGTAGCTGAGTATATGTTGACTGTGAACCACAGATGAAAGTGTAACCTATCCTGCACATGACATTCAATCTGTATACAGCTGTTCAGGGAAAACCAAGTTCCACCAGATACTCAAGCCCTGTTACATAACTGCTGCCCTACTACACAGGCTCTTTACTTGTATGAAACCCCGACAGTCACTGAACCTATATTGAGAAAGTGGATATGAGTGGAAAAGATGGGTACTGTTAACAGTGTTTACTCTATAGAGAGAGTTTACTCTGTACCACACTTTTTGCAGTCAGTGAACCTCTCATGAAAAATACAGTTTTAAAAAGTATCTGCGACCCCCACCCCCCCTTCTTGGTCCATTTTTTTTTTTTTACTTTAACTGAGTTTGATATAGAGTGAACTTAAGCCGGTTCCTGGTATCGGAGCGCTTTGCATAGCATCAGTTGCATTACTTGAGGGCACATTCATTTTTGTTAGGCACGGGGAGATTAAGTGATTTGCCCAGAATCACAGTATGTTCAGCGTCCTTGCTGAGACCAGAACCCGGTTCCCCAGATTCTAAGTTGACCGCCCTAGCCGTTAGGCCAACTCCTCTCCATTGCCCTCTCTATCCCTCCCTCTGTCCCCTGCCTCGACTGACCCACCTCTTGCCTCACCTTCCTAACCGGGACATACAGGCATGTAGATCCCCCCCCCCCTTCTGCACGGGCAACCACCCCGTGCACCAATGACTCCCCCACACAAATCCCCCGACCCCCCCCCCACCCAGGACTTAATCCATTCTGCCAATCCGGTAGCTCATGGCTCTCCCCAAATCGACTCACAGGACCCCCGCACCACCTCCGCACCCGACTTCCCCATTACATACTCCCCATTAAGGAACGGGACCTGCGTCCTACTCGGAGGCCTGAGCGACCCCCGTCTCCTGCTCCCTTTCCTGTGCAAAGGCGTTCTCATTCTCTTCTCCCCCCCCCCCCTTTCTGAGGAAACACGACCCACTAGACCTACCCCCGCTGCTGCCAGGGGTCTGCTTGGTGTTCAGTACCCAGTGTTCGGGCCTGGCATCCAGAGCCAGGATGGTTGGCTAGGTAGACGGACTCCAATGCTACACCCCCCCCCCCCCCTCCTTCTGAGTTCGGCCCAGGTGACCCCATCCCTGAAGCCCTCACACGTTCAATGTGGGTGCCCAACCGGGGCACCCACTATACTTTTGTTGGAGGCTGAGGGGGGAGCCCACAAATTCTAGAATAGGGCAAAGCCACTGTAAAAATAAAACAGGATAACTCATTCCCATGCAGTCTGGCACTGGTGGGGGAGCACACCTGTATACTATGCAGAGAACATTCCAGTTCCAACAGACTTTGGCAGGTGTGTTTTAGATGGCATTATTAGGGGAATGTGCATGCCCCTTTGTCCTCGCAAACTGTTACATTTGCACCCATCCTGGGACCATCAGCTAACCTGAGCTTGAAGGGTGTTTGTGGCTAAAAGTAACAATAGGAATGATAGTGACGCCTTTAGAAAGGCCCACCTGCCCCCTTGACCTCGTACAGCCGGTTATCCATGACTGAGCTCAAACATAGAGCCTCCCTCTACCCTGCTCTGGCCCTCCGCACTGATCATGTCGAGACCTACGTGTGTGTGTGTAGGGAGAGGTGCCCTCAATGCTACAAGATTCGACGCCTCGGGGCTCGCAGCGCATTGGCTGAACTCACGGAGAGGTACAGTAGTGGCGGGGAAATGAGGGTGTGTTTCTATGTGTGTGGGGGGTAGGGAGGGTGGAGACAACCGGCCGTGTACCCGTGCTCGATGCCTCGGGGGCTCCCTTCGAGTGGGAGAGGCAGCGCTCCCTGCTTCTCACACCAAGGCGCCCTTTCGACAGGCCCGCGCTGGCCCGGCCTATGCACCGGTGCTCGGGAGCGGCAGAAGAACACTGACGGTCTGAGGCTGCGAGGGCGGGGCTGGGCGGACGTGACCCGTGCGCCCCTCGGTCGGGAGATGCCCAAGTCGGCGCTTGTACCCGCTGCCGTGCCACTACTGTAAGAGGGCAGAGCCTGCGATGAATCCGTATGTGTGTCTCTGTATTGTCTAAGCCCCGTACAGTCTCTATATCCTGGGGGCTGGCGTCTCCTGCAGGGACGGTGTGACCAGGAGCAGGATAGCCCTGGTATCGGAGACCTGGGCTGCTTAGATGTCTGAAACTGCGAGGATAACTTTACTGTGTAATTCTACAGCTCCGATTTGATGTCATCTGAGATAGTGCTGGTCTATGAAATATGTTTCTAGTTATCACCCCTTTTACGCTCTTGCACTCCAGCTTAAGTTCATACGAACGCTTCTTGAACCCTCAATATATGAATCCACAAACCTGAAATATACGTGAGATTGGTGGTGGTGGAGGGGGGAGGGGGGGGGGGGGCTTGCATCAGTGGGCAGCCAAGAGTAAAGGCTTGGTGGTGGGAGCCGGGGGAGGCTTAGTGTGAAGTTTTTAGAGACAGGAAGGGAACCAGAGGTGTGGGCGTGCTGAGGTGGTGACCACGAAAAGTGATGAGTGGAGAAGAAGTTTCGGAATGTGGACGGAGATTGGTAAATCTGGAGTGGAAGGGGGTGCTGAGGGATTAATCATGGTGAGGGGGGAGAGGAAAGGTCCCCTTAGTTGCCCAACGGAGGGAGAGACCACCGAGAATGAGGGGAGGGGGGTGTAGACTATTGAACTTGAGGGACAATGCATGATATGGAATGGGAAAATATCCTTGAGGCATACTGGGTTGATTCGGGGTTAGAAGGGGCAGAAGGCATGACGGTACAGTGCTGGGGTGGGGGGCAGAAAGTAGTAGGATGTAATTGTGGGGGGTGAATGTTGTGCAGTGGTAGAGAAGGAGGAGGGGAATGTCTAGTGGCCCAGGTAGGGCAAGTCGTGGAGTAGCAAGAGAGGCAGGGGCCTTAATGTGAGCAAGAGAGGCAGGGGCCTTAATGTAAGCAAGGACCGTACCCCGGAAGTGCAGCTGAATAGCAAAAATAACCTGAACTGGCTTTCATTGCCACTGCAGCTTCTGCACTATGATAGTTATGCCTCCGCGAGCAAGGGTTGTTTGAGGGAGTGATGGTGCAGGGGAAAAGTGAAGCGGTCATAGTGATGGGGCAGAATTCTTCTTAGTTTGGAGGTACTCATAGATGTTGTGCGAGGAGATGGAGGTGGCGATAAGGGGTGAGATGGGTTTCAGGTGGGAGTGGAGCCATGCCAGAAGTACGAGTGGTTTTTGAGTTTGTGGGTGGTCAGGGATGGTAAGTGATGAGATGCAGTGACGTGTCTGGTCAAGCAGGTAGAGGCGGTAATGGTAGGGAGCAGTAGTTTGCAGTACAGTGAGTGGAATGTGGCTAGGTGAGGGCGTAATGAGTATTGTCCGAGCCTCTGAATTTGAGATTTAGCGATCGTGCCATTTATCATGTAATTAAGGATTTGTCACCTTTGCCATAGTACAGCACGTGCTGTATTAAAATGCAGATTTTAACAGTTTTTCTAACTCGAACGGATCAAACCGTACTAACACGTGTTGCAGCACAGTGGAAGTACCTTTCCAATGGTTGATTTGGTTGCTTATTGCTGCATTTGGGTGTTACATTGGTAGTAATGGACTGAAATCTTTGCCTGCCCGGCAGTGCTTAATTTGAGCCAGTGCTTTCCGTTGCTTAACACCGGCACCTAATCCTCGGCACCGGTGCTTATAGCACCAGTTAAGGACACACTTATTTTGAAGTCACATGATTGCACATGATTTCCCCCAGATGTTGAGCCACGCCGAGACTCCAACCGGGTTCTGCAGTTCCGAAATCGGCAGCTCTACCCATTAGGCCAATTCTTCTACAGGTTAATTAGTGCCAGCAGGGCCGGACTGGCCGTAGCGGGCACCGGGCAATCCCCCGGTGCGCCGCACGGGTGGGGGCTCTAGTCAGGAGGCAGTTTGCACCAGTACATTTCTCCTGTTAGCGCTGCCTCCTGAGGAGAGCACCGGCACTTTTTATTTTACAAATAAACCACAACTGCCCGGACAGTGTTAACAAATGTAAAAATGTTTAAATAATGAGGTAATACTATCTCAAAATGTGCCACATAATGCTGCATAATTTGCATTTTCTTGCCATATAATTTAGTCAACTCTGCCACATAATTTGGTCTTAACCTTCCATATAGTTCTGATGGCCCTGGGAATACCTTAAAGGGAGCACAGCAGAAAAGGAGGGGTTCGGTTGTTGGGGAAGAGAAGGTCTTGCATCTAAGTTAGTGCTAAGAAGTTGCAGAAAGAAGTGTTGTGGCCAGTGGCGTAGCAGGTCAGGTGGTACCCAGTGCGGAAAATTTCTTGTCACCCCCTGGCTTGACAAAATGGAAAAATTAGTTTAAAACACATATTTTTGCCATTTTGTCACCCCACTCAGTGATGATACCCGGGGCGGACTGCAACCCCTTCCTACGACACTGGTTGTGGCGGGCAGTGAAAAGAGGTATTTGAGGAGGCTAGGGGCGGGGAGGGATTAATGGAGCATTCAGAACCCTTTCTGGTGACATGTGGTTTGCAACTGTAATGAGAATACGGAGATGCAAATGTACGACCAAGTTACACATGTTACCTGATTATATATATATTTACTTCTATAATTTAAATATTTTATAATGAACATTGATTTTGGGGTAGCTGGCTTGAAAAATATATTTTTCAGAGTGCCTAAACACAGGGCATTTACTGTAATTAGAATGTTTAAGTTTTGTTTGCCTTTCAAGAATACAGTGTTCACAAAACGACGGACTTTGGTGAGGGCTAGTGAATTTGTGGTGCTGTGGCCGCAGTGTTTACCACATAATGATGGGTTTGCCACTTAGTTTCTTGATTTCACGAAAAGCTGATGCTAGCTTAAATGGACGAAAATAAGCATTTTTATCGTGTACTCTAGTTTCCCTTGCCATATAATTCGGCACTCCAGGTGATCTTATCCTAGTAGCCCGACCATGGTAAAGCTTTGCAGAGTGTTGCTGTCATTATGGTGATTAAATCTGTAATTCACAGGCAACCATGAAACTTTTTCCATATTTCACAAATCAAGGTGAAATATGTGTTTTTATACCAGTGTATTTTGTGCAACAGAAGGACCTAGACCTGTAATATAAATATGTAGTGCTTTAAATGGTCTTGTGCTTCCAATTACTGAGCACCTGAACTACTTCAAATTAAAATATAGAGTACCGGCTTTCCTCCGTAGTAGTGCAATACTTTTAATGAAGAGTAACGCCGCTTTCCAGTAGCTATATGTAATGTTTACATGCTATACCTCTGGTTCCAGCAGAAATGGCTAAAGACCTTGGCAAGACATAACTGAGTTCTCTTTAGTCCTATGACCCTCTTGGTCCAGAACTCCAGATCCTTCTTAGAAAATTGAGGCTATTTTTCAGATTTGTCATTTTCAGTCCTGGCAAGAGTAATGTTCAAGATCCATTGCTTGAATGTTATCCTCCTGGTGCCGCCTAACAATCTGCCCACAGAGTTACATCTGGTATGCTATTCCCACTGCAGAAATATTTACCAGCTTATTCGCTACCGTTGTAGTATCTACTGCTGTAGTATCCTTCAGTGGAGGGTTTAGCATTTTTCCACTCTCACAACAATTTAACTCCGGACTTTCATGCTTGGGAGGTCCAGATGGCAGGATGGGTGGTTTAGGTAATCGCAGTTGGGGTCTGATGTTCCTTGGTTGGATCAGCTGTAAAATTATTCCAATACACATGCTCTACAATAAAATGTAGTGGTCAGAAGGAAAGGTTGTAGGTTTTTATTTCACTGCACAATATTTGGTTGATGGATGTTGAGGGTTCAATGCTCGAGGCTTAGCTTCAGCACAAAGGTAGAACACATGATTCAACTGGATTGCCCAAGTTGAACTCTTGAATCTTCCTAAATAAATCCCATGAGGCACTAGGGTGCCACTCCATCGAGGGAGGGCAGCGAGTTAATTTCAACTGCGCTCTGATTTAGCACTCGCATACCAACATGCATGGATCCTTCCTTCAAAGAGACCTCTCAATAACCGGTTCGTTAGGCACCCTGACATCCGGTCAAAGGGAAACTTTCTCACCAGTGCCTAGATATCTCTGATCGTGAAGGAGAGGCATGAATCTTCTCGGCATGCAGGCTGGATTCTCCTCGGACACTTTTTGCAGACCTCCAAGCGAAAGGGTTGTGGTCCTTTTGAAGCCCTAGTGGGCGTGTGACGAGACTTTTAAGCCTTCAATTCAGATTAAAAGGAAAAACTCACCAGTTTTCAGCTAATCGGTGGCAAATGGGCAGAAAAAAAAGATTGAGTTGTATGACGGTATAACATACTCTCAATGAGATTTGGTAGCCGCGGGCATTCACTTCAGTAGGAATGGGTAAGGGGCTTCGTTCTTGACTCCTTACCATAGCAAAACAGCTTTAATGAGCCCAACAGATTTTTGTCTTAACTTGCAGGATGTTTGAATTATGAATGGTCTGTGCATTTTAACTCAATGTATAGAAAAATCCTGACTAGAAAGATCATTAGAATACTAAACTAGACTTTTTTTTTAAAATGGCACTTTTTCATTAATAGCAGTATGATCCGTGACATGTCTCACTACTACCGGAACAACCTCCAGAAGGCGTCTTTTACTATTTGTAGTTATCTTATGTACTTAAGGTCTTTACCTTGGCGAAACATGTCAGACATGTTATGCTGAGAAAGCACATTTTTTGTTTTTTTGTTGCATATTTATATAGCGTGAACTCGACCCGAAGGTATTGGAGCGCTTTACATGAGCACCGCATTTACATTTTACATTCAGGCACGGGGAGATTAAGTGATTTGCCCAGAATCACAGGATGTGGACGCGACCTCGAGGCTCGAACTCTGGTTTCCAGCACCAAAGGCGGCAGTGTAGCCGATGGACCACATCCTCTCCCCTTACATCTTACTGTATGTTGGGCTAGATGTCTGTCCACTAGCTCATATCTCTGAGATGTCCCCATGCCTGGGCCATTCAGTATTCTCCAATTCGAGTCTGAAAGGCAATGTGGGCGGACGGTTGAGTAAAATGACCAGTCTTCTGAAGCAGGGCTTCAGGAGAGTCACCCGCTTGCCATCCTTGCATAATAAAGATGATTAGTTGTATCGCAGAGCATGTTCTCAGAAAGGCTGGTAAGGCTCGGGCCGGCTCAGCTATGAATCTGTCCACGTCCTTTCAGAGGTGTTCCTGACCCGGGATTCATTCTACTTTAAGCTTTTGTTCCCGGTGGTTAGCAATAAAAATAGAAACTGATAGAATGTATGTCTTGGCCAATTCAACGATGCACACATTGATGCCCAAATCCACATGGAGTCCATGGAGCAGGGCTTGATAGTATTTTTTTCCACCGTGTCCCAAAACGTGGGATCTCTGTCTGTGCCCTGGCCCTTGGATAACTCTCCTGGGGTGTCTAGATTCCATCAAGGTGCTGTGTGAAGAGTCAGACCCTCCTGTCTTCGAAAAGAAAGGGTAGCTGCAGGATGCAAATCCAATACAGTCAACCATGCCGGAGTACGTTTAGTCTTCTCCTCCAGTGTCCATCTCAGACTCCTCTTTGGACACTGTACTTTTTAGACCTGTGCACATTTTCACAGGGTCAGTGTCGTCAAAAGTACTGATCCCGTGTGGATGTTACATGGGCTATTTGGGAAACTGGGAGTGAACATTTTATTTTATTCAGTCCTGAAAGAATTCTCCTGGCTTTTGGTTGGTCTGACAGACATAGGTGAGACATGGACTCTTTTTGACCCGCTCACGAGCGTCTGTGCATCTCTTGAAGGACCATGAAGCCCCTGAGGAACCCTTTTACAGCTTTCCTGCATGGTAGAGTGAAACTGGAGTAGTGAGCCTGTCCTGTCTGTTCACCCTTCGCATTTACCCAACTTTAAATTGTGGGCTGATGCACATCTTGCCCCTGTGTTCACTCGATGGCGAATTTGAGGACACACCTTTTCACAACCTTTGGCGAAACCAGGTGGGAAAAATGGCAATTTCTGGTATGTAGAACTACTTGTGGTTTTTGAGCCCTGCTTCCACGTAATCAAGGACTTTTGCCGCATCCATAGCGACTGTTGGATTAGCTGCTCGATATGTTCACTTTACTTTGAGTCATAGTGGGCCCCTTATGGTCCACTTCCTTATCCGCGTCTGTAACAAGATATTACTTGTAACATTTTGGTGTCTCCTCTGTGACTAAAAATGCATTAATTTGATTATTAAACAAGGACTGCGGGGCCATTACAACAAATCAGTGTCGACAAACTGTTTGTCCCTTTCAAAGATGAGGCAGCTGGTTTTTGTTTTTTAAATCATTAAATGATTGAGTGGCTGGGATTTTTGGTCCTATTTATAGGTTATTTATATTTTATTTTAGTATTTTTTTATTGTAATAAACCTGATTAATAATCTTCGTTTCACTGGTTGCTTGCATTGGGTTCTTACAAGGATAATCACGTTGGCAGAAGATATTCTACTGTAATAAAAAAAAATATATAAACCCTCTCTGCTTTGTGGTTAATTAAACCTATTCTCGCTTTATCAGAAAGAACGACGTTGGGGAGCAATTGTTCCTCAGCTCAGATGCGCTAAAATATTGGCTAACAAGATGTTCTACAAGCTACATTTAAGTATTACTCGGGGCTTGACGTCACAGCCGTGGTACTTAATAGTGCTACACGTAAAAGGTGCTACGAGTTCCCAGTTGGGTGGTTCACATTTTAACAGCCCTGATGAAGGTTCAGCCAACACAGCCTGGATTCTAACTTGTCATATGTTTGTGAGAAAATGTCCAGCATGCGCACAAACAAATTAAACGGGTCTTCGTGGATCTGTGGGATTATGAACAACTACATTCTGAAGAAGAGTACGAGAAACTTACAGCGAAGGAAATACATTTTACCTAGTATAGATTTTGAAGAATGACGTTCTATATAAAGCTATGCCTAGCCCTTACAACAACCATAAACATAGCACTGCTTTTGAGATTGCATTAGGTGAAAATGATGGAAAAATTCGAACTGTTTAATGGCGACTGATTTAATTATTTTTTTTTTTGTAAGAATGAAGTCAACCTATTAGACAATAGAAACTCGTATATTTTAAGTTTTTGGTAGTTATTTAAGCATTTTAGGATTCGAGGTAATCTTACCCTGAACCCTAAAATGCTTAATTTACTTATAACTACCAAAAACTTAAAATATACGATTTTGTATAGTCTTATATGTTGGCTTCATTCCTACAAAAAAAAAAATCATTGTCGCGATTAAACAGTTACAATTTTTGCATCATTTTCACCTAATGCCATCGCAAAAGCAGTCAACGTTTTAGTCCACATTTGAGCCTTCAGATCATGTTAACTCTAAATGCCCTCCTCCTCTCTTCCACTGGACCAGCCCACTTGCAAACTAGGCGCGGGTTTGTTTTGTGTTGATGATGGTGTGAGATTCATTCTAAACCCATTTTATCATTTGTATTCACAGACCATGTCCCAGAAGAGCTGAAGGAACCATTCTACACGGACCAGTATGAACAGGAGCATATCAAACCCCCAGTCATTCGCCTGCTCTTATCTTCCGACATATACTGCCGGGCATGTCGCCATTCCCTCCCAGCCCCGGAGGACGGTGCTTCACCCCGAGACAATGCAGCTGTCTTGCAGCTTCTAGGGCGCCGGGGTCTGGCTCCCATGGACCAGGACAAGCCGGTCAAAGATGTAGATCTAAGGCAGAACCCCATCAGGATGGTAAGCCTTTGCTACTCAGTCTGTGCCTCTCAGTACCCAGCTGTCTTGCAGGTGGTACCTTTGTGGTGGTATCGGTGTTTTTTTGCTATGTGTCCAAATCAAAAGACGATTGTCATTACATTTCTTTCAATTTGAAGTCTTGATATTTTTGTTTTTGCCTCTTTTATTTTCCTCTTTAATGTTTGTCATTTGCAAATTCAATTAGGTTGTATTTATTTATTTGAAAAGTTTTATAAAGCGCGAACATGACCCATATGGGTATCCTACATGTGTAGACATGGTAACTCTGGCTACTGACCTCCCCTTCCCGCAATGTTGGTCTAAGTCTAAGAGGTGGTATTGCCTTCATCTCCGCATCTTGAATATACCATAATAATGGGTGGAATGATCCACACTGAATGATGTTACAGCATTTCTAGATAACTATTGTCATAATGAATGCTATGTAAAGATTCTGATGGTATAATAGAATAATAATTCTTTTACTCTGCAATATTGCAAGAACATTGTTGCAGTATTGCCAATGTTTTCTTGGATTTATACAGTGACTGACTGCTGTCGCGCTACCTCCATAGGTCATTGCTTTAACAGACCGGATCAGCTATACTTATGGCATGCCTACTCTTGGAACAAACTCTCAATTTGGTTGCTAGATTTACCACAACTTTCGCCTTTCAGTGTTTGCCCCAGACACTCTTAATACTTCTTCAATGCGG
The DNA here is from genome assembly GCF_964204655.1 of Triturus cristatus. Classification (NCBI taxonomy): domain Eukaryota; kingdom Metazoa; phylum Chordata; class Amphibia; order Caudata; family Salamandridae; genus Triturus; species Triturus cristatus. The sequence goes on from NC_140585.1 coordinate 1,175,119,423, forward strand.
TCTTCTCTCCCAATATTTCTGCATGGCCCATTTGCGGGGTTCCAAGGTGCGGTGGGATTTTAAAGGTGTTGGCTCTGTTTTAGCTTGCACTGTTTAGGTGGCTGTTCGTGTTGAAGTTTTCTACATAAAGTAGGGTTTGTGAAGACTAGTTGTTTTTGGGTACATGTGATTTTCAATGGATAACCCCTTGTATTTGAAGTGTATTTTGGAGTTGATGTCAGCCAGCAGAGCTGGTAAAGAGTCTGTGTGACTTTGGGGTTCTCTTCCATGGCTGCAACAGTCCAGTACCTTCCTAAGATAAGAAAGAATTGCTCCGCAATACACAACAAAAGGTGGTGTGTAGAATACAAGCAGTAGTCTCAGCCAACGGCATTTGCTCGCGCTGCATTCCAGTCCACGGCTGATAGTTTTGCAAGACCTCCTCTCATCCCGTTTTCTTTCTGGAATACATTTTTTTTTTTTTTTTTCTTTCAGTTTTTAGCAGATTATGAACCTTACAAAATCTACCCGCATAGGATCAAATACTGCATTTAACTAAGACAGTGGAACCGCATTATGGTTTGAGTGGCTAGACAATGGTCGGTCCAACTTGTTGCACATTGTCATGTGTTTACACACTCAACATTGGGAAGTAAAGGGCGGGGAAGACAGCAGGTCGCTATATTTTCTGGTAGAGTTAAAGTCTAGTTTGGAATATTTTAGTCCCTCTTTTCTCCTTGTATCTTGCTGATGGATTTTAATACAGTCGGGAAGAGGGACATCCACAGTATGTTAAGACAATGCTTGTAGACCCATTGGTCTACAGTGTTTACTTGCTACGTGGTACAATTAATATTACGATACGTTTCCTCTGCTAAAAAAATAAAATGAAATATTCAGTTTTGATTGGTAATGCGAGATTCGGGATAAGGTGTGGCTGATTTGCTTTGCGCTTTAATTAAGCATGAAGTTATCCAAGCATGGATAGTATAGTATTTAAGGGCTGTGTCAAGCGAAGAATCGGAAAATGGTCTTTGCTAATCGATTATACGCGGGTAAGGTGTAAATGTTTAGGCTCCCTTTTCTTGAAAAATGCAATATATTTTGGCCTGAAGCCAAAGACCTCCTCTCCTATGTGTTCAATAAAGTTAGTTCTGTACAACATTTTATCTGGACTAAACTACAGTGTGAAATGTGAAGGTGTGTGCAGAAGTGCCACGAGGTCTGGAAATGTGTTGTTTTTGTAGCCGCCATGCGTTAGAAAAGTTAATTTAGCATCTTACGTAGTAATGTGATTATTGTTGTTGTTGTACTTCTCTGATAAATGTATTGCCCCCCCCCTATGAATACATTTGATTATTGTACTGTGAAATATTGAAATAACTTTGATTACCAAGAGCACATGCTATGAACTCGTGGGTAGCCTCCATTTTGAATACTCATTTGGTAAATCTATTTTTAACTGGAGTGTAATCAATAAAGAGTATGTTGTTCCAACAGACTGTCACAATAATAGGTGTGGTTGTGGTTTGCCTTTCCAAAACGCACTTCTACTGCTAGACTATGTAGATGATTATTTTTGCTATTGCAAGTGGTGTTATGAAGTAGTTATTGTAGTGTCTTGTGAGTTAGAGACGACAGGATTCTTTTGGTTCCTGATGGACTCTGTGCACACTGGATTAAATGCGTGCAATACTAAGCTCCGTGTGTGCCGTGATCATTTGCAAGTACCTGGGCTGGGGTTAGGACACTACAGCTGGTGACGAGATGGGAGATTACGTAAAACCAGTGACCTAAAGAGCCACGAGTGTTCTTCCCACGCGTTTGATGTGGTGCAGCAAACTGCTTGTGCGTGCCTCAGTTGAAGTGAAAATCAACAGTTGGCGTACGTGGAGTCAAAGCAACACTCCAGCTGGTGCAAGGCCTGTGAAGAAAGTGACGTCCTTCCAGAAAGTGCGTTCATCGTCTGTTAGAAATGTGTTGGATAAATTTGAGACTAGGTACTGCGTCACAACATGACACAGAGCAGTCATTCATACAGTACGACAACCAGGTATAAATGCTAGAGGCATGCTAGCTGAGTGCAAAGAAGTGCTAAAGCCCCCTCGTATGACTACATGATTGTGCATCATCAAGGAAAATATCAAAACCCTGCTGACTACTTTACGTGTGCCAATACAGTGTCATGGCACTACATCTAAAGCGGCTGATGCTTATGTTAACTACATTGTGAGATCCAGTACCTCTGCTGCCATATCAGTAGGACAAATAATTACTGCCACGAGTACCGACAGAGATCTGCTAATACTCTGAAATCATTACATACCAGTTGTGGCAAACACATCCTCGACCTCTTCATGATGATACCAGAAATTCAAAAATGTTCAACAAGAACTTTGTTACTCCAGAAGGCATCTTAAGAGGGTCAATAATTGTCATACCTGAAAGTCTGAGACAACTAGTTATTGAACTGACCCATGAGGGACACCGTGGGATTGTTGCTATGAAACCAGCTTTACGGGACTGAGTATGGTTGCCCCGTCTTGATGAAACAGTTGAAAAAGTTAAATGCATCTCATTTGTGCAACTGTTTGTCATCTAAGAGGCTCCACGTCCATTAACTGTGTTGGATCTCCCAAAGCTTGCATGAGAGAAGATTGCAATCTATTTCTTTGATCCCCTTGACAATGGACATCATCTACTAGTAATTGTTGATGAATATTCCCATTTTCCTCTGGTGGAGGATCTGTAGTCAACCACTCATGACTGAGTCATTGAGAGACTAGAAAGTATTTTTGCACCTTGGGGGTGTTCCATCGCTTTTGAAATCTGACAGTGGTCCACCTTTCAGTAGTCAGGAATTGAAAGACTTTCTCACTCATTTAAAAAATTAAGCAGCAGAAAAGCACACCTTACAGGCCACAGGTAAATGGTGTGGTCGAGAGATTTAGAAGTACCCTCCAGAATACCGTTCAGTGCACTGAGCGGGAAAAGCTTGAACTTAAATCTGTTCTTCAGTCTATGCTTCGTGTATACAGGTCAACTCCCCACTCTACCATGAATGAGAGCCCTGCCACCTTAATGTTTGGGAGAGCCATGGGCACCAAAGTGCCACAATGGGCCACTGAGAGATTTATTAGCCTTGATAAACTTCAAAGCACTGATTCGTCTCAAACGCAAAATGAAAACCTATGCAGATGGACATCGCGGTGCGCGAAGCACTGAGTTCAACAGATTCAGCCAAGTCATAGTCGGACAGAAACGCAAGTCTGATGCTCCCTCTCACCCACTGAGGGTTGTAATCAGTAAAGGGCACATAGTGATTGATGATTATCCTGGAAAGTCCATTACGCAAGATTGTTTGCATTTCAAGCACCTGCCTCGATCTTTGCCAACTCCAGATGTCAGGAGTGAGACTTGTTCACATGAGAATCCAGAGAGCCCAATGACTGTATTGATGTCTGTCACCCATGCCAGTCATGCACACTGCTCCGAAAACTTGGCGGCTTCAAATGACCATCTCTGGGTGATTGAGTCAAGCACCAAAATTACTTATAGAAGAGTTCTAATGCTTCTATGTATTGTTGGTACTTTTTATTTAGCAAAATGGAAGATGTAATGTCTTGTGAATTAGAGATGACGGGGCTCTTTTGGTTCTTGACGGACTCGGAAGAAAAGTGACATAAGGGTGTGGGTGATGGAATTCATGATGTAGACCAGAGGTCTTCAAACTTTTTCGCTCTAAGCCTTCCCCCCCATACCCCCCAATAAAACATTTTGACGCCAGGGCCCCCCTCCAAACCTTTATGACCAGGATTGGGGGAGTGGCAAGGCTGAACACAGGGGGTGGGGTCTTATGAGATCATTTCTGGGAGATGTCTCTATGCCAAATATCGCACAAATGTGCGACTCATAAAATATCAAATTCATCAAGCAAAAACATGAATTAATCAAAAATAAAAAAAAACTCTCCTCCCCATAATTGAGTTTCAGTGAGCCTATCACACACCTCAGAGCCAATGCAACTGCACCTGCTATAGTAATGATAACCATGTCCCTGAGCAGCAAGAAATATCCTCCAATTACATTACAAAAGGTGAGATTTTGTAAGACTTGGAAAAAATTAAGCGATTCACCAAGAATCACAGGATGTTGAGCGAAAGCTGGGACTTGAACCTAGTTCCCCTGTTCCAAATTCAGCATTTCTCATAATAAGGCCACATTTCCTCCCCCAGAAAAACATGTGGTCCCATGTATTGCCCCCCTTTTTGCAGCAAAGGTTCCTGTGGTGCTAATGCTAGCAAGGACAATTAGCCCACATACCCTTTTTTATTTTTAAAAGGACAGAACTGTAATACAGTGGGCCCCTTAGACCAGTGGACCCCAGTGCTGCTGCACCTACTTCACCAATGATGGGTATTGCCTCACCAAGTGGGACATCTCCTCTGCCCTTTGTTAAAAACATGAGCTCCCATTTTGTCCAATCCCAGTCACTGTGTTCTCTCTGATGCACACAGAAAGGTGTCTCCTCTGCTACAATTTTTCACACACTTCGATCATTACTTAGAGGGCCAAAGCAACACTACCAAAGCAAGTGGCCACTGGACCCTACTGTAATAGTAATCTACTAGTAAGAATAGTAAAACGGAAATGGGGTTTAGCTGGCCACTTATACCACTGGGACCTGGTGCCACAGCACATGCTGTACTAATCATACCTACAACTCTGCATTATAGAAATATGTCTCTCATATAGTGTGTGTGTGTGTGTGTGTGTGTGTGTGTGTGTGTGTGTATATATATATATATATATATATAAAAAAGAAGGTTGCCGTTGTATTGAGTCGCTCTCCAACTCGGTACGCTGTTTGTGCAGGCGGCTCCTGCGCGGACACACATCGCCTCATTCTTTCCTTGCCGACGCGTTTCGGGCTTTTGCCCCCTTCATCATTGGGCGTGGTTAAGGCAAAACCATGGCAAGCAGGACCAACCGATTTATCCCCTTTATTTTTATCAACATTGCGTACAGGTGAGTATCACGCACTGATTTCTGGGACTGGTAGTCATTATATATTAAGCGTAAGCGCACGGTAAGCGCACGGAGCGCTGCCACAGATATATATATTGATTTAAATGCTATTTTCTCAGGAACTACTGAACAGATTTACACCAGACCTACAAAAGGCACTTCCTTGACCTTATGGCTACCTCTGCCAAATTACAAGTAATTCTGTTCTGCCGTTCGGGCTGTAGCTGTGTCTAAAGGTCCTATGGAAAAATGCATGGGGAAAACGCGTTTTGGGACCCCCCTTTTTTCTCAGCCCCTGCTTGACGAATCACCCCGAGACTTTCAGGGTAGGAGTGGAGCGTAGCGCCCCATTAGTTTTGAAAATTTCGCGAGGATTCGTCAACCGGTGCCAAAGTTATTCAAAATAGAATTTTCAGATTTCCTATAGAAACATGGTCCTAACTCTCTACTGGCGACCGCCAGTAGATTATATATATATATATATATATATATATATATATATATATATATATATATATATATATATATATATATATATATATATATATATATATATATATATATATATATATATATATATATATATATATCATGGTGGAGAGTGGCTTGTGAATAAAATCTATCAAGCACCTATTTGGGTCCTATCTCGCTTTGTTCCAGCGGAGTGGTATGGAGTCATAGAGCGAGCAGTCTATGATATATATATATATATATATATATATATATATATATTTATATTTAAAAAACCATAGGTTTCACACATGTTATAGTTAGCTGGGCATTTCACTCGTGAAAAACCAATGAAATTCCCCCGTTATAGTTAGTGCAGGCAACTATAACTCACGCGACCGCAATCCTCTGCTGATGACGTCAGATATTACATCACTGTATTTAGACACTTATTTACCCATGTCTTCTTCCATTAATTTTTAGCTATACATATATTACAAATATTTTTTTTTCAGAAAGACACATGTCATCAGTGATGTAATATCTGACGTCATCAGCAGAGGATTGCGGTCGCGTGAGTTATAGTTGCCTGCACTAACTATAACGGGGGAATTTCATTGGTTTTTCACGAGTGAAATGCCCAGCTAACTATAACATGTGTGAAACCTATGGTTTTTTTCAGTGAATTTGTACGGTTTTTTAAATGCTAAGTTATGTATTTATTTATTTTAAGGTTTTTCACCGTGCGCGGACCACCACAGCCAATCCTGACGCGTTTCGGGCGTATGCCCTTTATCAAAGGTGAGCTGCGGCGTAATGGCAAACATTCAGGACTTCCAGCATTTTACCCTCTTTTATTTCTACTTCAAACATTAACATCACGTGAGTTTGCATAGCATCCTGAATGTTTGCCATTACGCCGCAGCTCACCTTTGATAAAGGGCATACGCCCGAAACGCGTCGGGATTGGCTGTGGTGGTCCGTGAGGAGACTTCCCTTGATCGTCACTTTTCTCCTGCGGGTGCGTTCCAACTGGGGGAACTCTCTTTCGTCTCATATTTGCAGACGGCCCGGTCGCGGAATAGCACCGCCGCGTTATCAGCGCGGATCCTTGGTTGCCTGTAGTGGGCAACTGTCTGTGGAGCAGGAGGGGATTGTTCGCACTGGGGGGAGCAGCTTTGAATGGACCCTAATTCGAGTGAATTTCACGGCGTGGTGGCTACAGCCCACATGGGTGTTATGGCAGGACTTCAACTCCCAGGATGCTATGCAAACTTTCAGGATGCTGTGCAAACTCACCTGATAATGTTTGAAGTAGAAATAAAAGAGGGTAAAATGCTGGAAGTCCTGAATGTTTGCCATTATGCCGCAGCTCACCTTTGATAAAGGGCATACGCCCGAAACGCGTCCGGATTGGCTGTGGTGGTCCGTGAGGAGAATTCCCTTGATATTCACTTTTCTCCTGCGGGTGCGTTCCAACTGGGGGCAACTCTTTCTTCTCGTATAGAAATATAGATTATATATATATATATATATATATTAGTCCAAAAACAACAGATTAGGAATACTGTGCACATCATGCATTTACTAACATGTTACTTGTTATCTTGACAGTTATGGGATCAAAAAATGACATGTGTCATACATCTGGGCATGGAAAATGCATCCGATTGATTATAATGAGAAATCCTAAATTACCATATCACTATTAGATGACCTGAAGTCAACAACATTAACACAGAGGAAGCAGCGTCTGGTGCTCCTATTAGTTATAGGGCCATTGAGGGCACAGAGGCACCTGCACTTCAATTATTGGTAATATGGCAAGTCAGTAGTTCACCATGTGGATTGCTTTGGCCATGGAATTTGGGGTTGTTTCATCTTGGCCTCAAAGAGACTGGGAACTTGTTAATTTCTCCCGCTCTGCAAGGAGCGTAGTGCAACAACACTGGGACCGCTTGGGCCCAATCCCAATCCAGGAGAACAGAGCGCAGAACGTGCAATCGGCTGCATGAGGCGCTGCACAATACAGTGAAGACCGCTCGTGTTGCATCTCAGAAAACCAAGTGCTTCGGTTGTAATGAACGTACAGCAATCCCCCTCTGGGCCCCTACCACTCCCGGTACCTTGGAGATGAGATTGGCAGTGTTTCTCAGTGACTCTGGGGCTCAGCTACAGTATGGAAATGCCACCTTACGAGGTTGCAGGACAGCGGTGGAGATCCTTTACAGTACCTTCAAGGTAAATCTAGCTGGTCTCCTTCATGTCCGGGGTTTCAGCGCTCACACACCCGTATTGTGCATGCAGCAGTGCGAGCCCTTCAAACGCTCGTCACAAGAGGCTGGATCGGCCCACCCACTTCGACATAGAGCACATTGTTAGCAAGGATGCTTCATTTAGGAGTGGCTTTGCAAGGGGGGTGCTTTAGCAGCTGGCGGCCATCTCGCATACAGAGGGATGGTGCCTCCGAGTGGCACTCAACTCTAGGACTGTTGCACCTTGTGGCTCCCCCTGCCTGGGGGCCGCACTGAAGGACACACACTGCCACTCCATGTATATGGGGAGAAACGCTCTGTCGAGCTAACTTGTAACCAGGTTCTCCCCCGCAAAGCACTCCACACACAGATAAACAGTTGTAGACGCATTTGCGCCCCCCCCTGGGAACGCAGCCATGGACCCCCAGGGGGGCGCGCCCCACAGTTTGAATACCTATGATGTAGATTGATCAGTTAATGGTTGCACGCTGAGGAATAAAGAGGTGCAATGCAAAGCTCTGTGTGTGGCATGATCATTTGCAAGTACCCGGCCTAGAATATGATGCTACGGTTATGAAGTTATTAGGGTCAACAACATGGTGATATCTGTGTAGCACAGTACTACTAAAAGTAACAAGGGAGCCCAAAAAATATACTTGACTGCATATGGTAAGTTTCAGATTTGCTACGTGAGCTAATAAAAACTTATCAACAAATACATGACAAATAGAATATATCATAGTTTGCTGAAGGTTTCTTTGCATGCTCTCTGGCTCACAAAATAAAACTGTGCTGAACAAGCCAAACAAACATTTTCCCTTTGTACTCCTGTGCCATAAAATGAGAGCGTGACCTAGCAGTGAGTTACATAAACTTGCAGCGGGCGTCAGGCGGTGGGAGGGACAACACTTCCCAGGATTCCCGGCACTAGTACCGCCCCCAACCACCACCACTTCCGCGCCTGGAGGTGCCAAATACGAACGGCTCCCTCCGTGTCGCGGGACGCGCGCGGGCAGCGCCGGGCAAAGGGCGGGCCGTCTGTGGCCGTCAGGGGCCAGAGGGGGTCGGGTCGGGCCACCCCTCTTGGTTACTACATCTGGAGACCTGACAGTGAGTTATGACTGTTTGACTAAGGGATTGTAAAATCATATACATATCTCTTTGTCGCGAGACTCTGCCACTTGCTACGGCATCTTGCCTGTATTATATTGTGCGCACGCTGTGATAGGGGAGCTGGGGATAAAACTGTAGCTAATCCAGGCTGGGTGTAGTGAAGGTTAGGACTAGCGTGGGGTGAATAAGTACCATTACGATACCTTCAAGGGGAGTGATTATTTGTTGTTGGGAGCATGGCAGGCAAAACGGTTACACGCTCGACAAGAGCAAAGCTCAACACTCCCTCTGTTCCCCAGGCGCATAAAGCTGACACTAGTTCCCCTTTCCCTGTAATTAAGCAGCCAACAGCTATTGACCGTATGCTTAAAAGAGCGCTAGGGGCTGTGTCCAGCGAAATCTAGCACACAGAGCGACGTTTGTCCCTAACCCCAGTATTTGACCCACTTGTCGCTACCCAAGATCAGGACCAGGAGGTTGTGTTAATCTCACCGCCCAGCCCTTCAGTGCCCAGCGAGCAGGATATCTCGTGTGCCCAACAGACCACCACAAGGAAAAGGGAGGATTTAGCCGCAGCAAAAGGGTCACAATGCAAAGAAAGAAGAGAGGCTGCCTAAAGAAGCGAAGGACCAAAAATAGCATAGTGAGCTCCTCCCACCCTGCGAGCAGGAACAATACTGGGGTAGAGCGAGCAGTACAGACATCTCATCAGGTAGACCCACCAATATGGTTGACCCAAATTACGTCCGATTTACAAGCTCCCCTAGAAACATTTATTGTTAATCAGATGAAGCCGCTAGTAAGCAGGTTGGACAAAATCCTGAGTGAATAAAAAAATAGGGAGAAAAAAGGCAGTACAATAGGGGAATCAAGTAACTCTATAAATACCCCAGACACTAATTTAGTGTCCTTAAGTGATAAGAACCTTAGTAATACAGGGGACGCACAATCAATAATTGCACAGACCCACAAAGTCCCGGCTCCCCAGCTACATGCGGATAAGCTCACTAACCCAAATGATAGAGGATTACACACAATTAATGGTCCATGTGTGCAACACTCGGACAAGCGATCCCAACTATCTGCTGATTCCAATGTAAGAACAGTACACAATGTAGAGAGGGCTACCACAATAAACTCCACTAAGGCTCTACCTACTGTCAATTTACCACCTGAGTCATGTTCGTTGGTGGTAGTTTTTGCTGGGGTCCCAGAATTAAAACACGAGCAGAGAGAAACACACCAGGAGTTAAAAAATAAACTCATTCATTGGTTGACCCAAAATAGACCATTAGCAGATAACCAAGATGGGGAAATCCTCTTGGTTAGAAGAGTGAACTGGATAGGAACCAGACCCAAAAACATCGTAGGCAATTGTATTATTGCTAACTTTAGGGATAAGGGGGGGGTTGTCGAGCATATCCTCACAGGGGACGCTTAATCGTGTGAGCGGTATAAGGCCTCTGTCACTTAGTTATTTTTACCTAAGGCAGCATGAGATACAGGAGTTACAGTACAACACTTGGAGAAGTTGGGAGGGACCAAGCTTGTACTCAAACAGGACCCCAGATTGCACACGAGGAACGGCAGGGATATGGGCAGGGGGACACCCATGCTGGGTAAACAGGTTCAGTCCACTAAGGCCTCTAGAGGAGACTTACTAATCGCCCCACATACCCCGGAAAACCGAGGGGGGACACCACTCACACACTTCTTGGTCAAAGAGGATAGACAGTCAACATTAGGGGTGCACAGGTGTAGGAGCCTAGTAAAGACTCCGGAAGCCTCTAACTCCATTGCTAAGGGACGACCGCAAGTAATCTCAGGGTCAGGAGCTATAGCCCCAGCTTCAACATTGCAGGGTATGGAATCTCTGAGGCCACATGCTAGGAACCAAGATGGGCTGGTTAATATCTCTCAAGGTATGACTGGGCCAGGGAAAGATAAAATAGCGGAAAAGGGACTGAGAACTATCTCTTGGAACATAGCAGGTCTTGCAAGTAAATTTGACAATGAGGACTGGCGGCAGTACATGGCCCATTTCCACATAATCTGATTGCAAGAAACTTGGGTAACAGATAACACCCACTTCCACATGGCTGGGTATAAATGTTTTTTTTATCCCAGCACAGAAAACCACCTCAGGTAGAGCTAAGGGAGGATTGTCCATGTATGTAGATTTAAAAATACAAGGCAAATGGACCAGTGCGGACTGGTTCTCATGGAACATCCAGGCTCTGAGGTTTAGGAGTAAAGGGTTAAGGCTCGTGTTGTTTAATGTGTATAACATAGGTCTTTCCGAAGATGATATTCCCATTCTGGGGGAATTAGATTCCAGACTGAGCCATGAGCTTGCGCCTGTTAACGGGGCTTTGGCCTCATTGATATTAGTAATGGGTGATTTGAACTGCCACTTATGCCCCCTGTTGTTTCCGATTGATGTGAATTGGTCACAATGCCCAGTGAAAAAAGGTCCTCATTTTATTCACTCATCGTGGGGTATAGACCTGGGTAAGCTCCTTCAATCTTATGACCTGGAGCACACGGTTGATATGATGCCACTGGGGTCAGATGGCACTCTCCCCCCCCACCTTTAAAGGGAGAGGGTGCTCTTCCTACATAGATTATATTCTTGCTTCCAGGTGCTTAAAGAATCGGATCACTGAAGTAGGAATTGAGTGGAGCCCCTTCAGTGACCACAATCCCTTGGTAATGGAGTTTATGTACCTGGCGAAACAAAAGTCCAATCCAGTAGGGGGCATCACCGAGAGAGTGACGGACCAAGGTAGAAGACTTAGGTGGGCGAAATTAGACGGGGAAAGATTTTACCGGTCCTTAATGGATAAAGGTAAATCACTCATTGATGAGTGTTTAGATCTCTCTGTGGTAGGGGATCGATTAACAAATGCATTTGGCCAAATAACTAGCCTGGTGGAGGGGCTATTGTGGACCAAGGCCCCAAAGAATACCAACTCGAATACCCCGAGATGGTTCGATGGGGACTGTACACGAGCCTTGAGGGAGCTAAAAAAAGCCCTTAGCAGCAAACCTAGGGATACTGTGAAAGTCACAACGTGTAGACTAAAATATAGGAAGGAGCTGAAGAGAAGGAAAGTAGCACTGCAGGGGGAAGCGTGGGCGGCCTTGAGGGCGGCCTTGAGGGAGGCCTCCGAAAAAAGGGATATCACGGAATTTTGGAGACTAATAAATACCCCTTGTTTTCAAGACAACAACGCCCCCGAGATAGGCACAAACATCTTGCCGGAGCAGTGGACAGCCCACTTTGAGGGCCTGTACAACCATGGGGAGGAAGACCGGACAGAGGAGATGGGGCTGGTTACCCAGGGACAGGTACTGGAGTTTACCTTAGAAGAAATCGTCATGGGCATTGAGGGACTTATTAAAAACAAAGCCCCGGGCCCAGATGGGACCCCACCGGACTTGTTTCTGAGTAACGTGGAGTTATGGGCCCCCAGTTTAACTAGAGTTATAAATGCGGCCATTAGGGTTGGTCTGCCCCGTTCCTGGTCGTTGGCTATTATAGTACCCATTTTTAAAAAGGGCAACCGAGATAACCCCCAATGCTACCGTCCAATTTCCCTGATAGACGTTACAGCTAAAATCCTAGGAAGAGCAATACTGAATCGCCTGACTGAATGGGCCGAGGATAATAATATCATCTCGGACGTCCAGTACGGTTTTAGGATAGGAAGGTCCACCAGCGACCAATGCCTGAACCTCTATATGTTGGCCGCAAAGTATATTAAAACCAGCAACGAAGCCATCTATTTGGGGTTTATGGACTTGGCTGCTGCATTCGACCATGTTAATAGGAACAAGCTCTGGGCTATGATGAATCATTTGGGTATTGACCCAGGTCTAATCTGTACTCTGAGGGAACTGCACAGAGAGACCTCCGCCAGAGTACGCTATAATAAGGAAGGGGGGTTGACTGATTCTTTCAGATGCACAAGTGGTGTGAGGCAGGGCTGCATACTTGCCCCTTTCTTATTTTCGTTATACATTAACAATTTAGAACAGTTCCTGACCAATTTAAAAATAGATTGCCCTAGGGTGGGGACACGCAACATCCCGGTGCTGCTGTACGCAGACTATGCAGTTCTCTTGGCGCGAACCCCCAAAAGCTTGCAGACTCTAATTGATGGGTTTGTCAAATTCATGGACGTGCTAGATCTGTCTGTCAATCTAAAAAAATCTTATGTAATGACGGCAGGTCACAATCCACGGACCAGCTTCCCATATAGAATTGGAAATCACACACTAGAAAGGGTGCAATCGTTCTCGTACTTAGGCTTGCTCTTTGATGAGTCACTGAAATTTGCCCCTTTGGTACAGGAAAGGTGTGGCAAATTGGTGGCCTCAACTGGTGCTATAGCGGGTTACGGGAGGAGAGTTGGCCGTTGGTGTCCGGAACAAACAATGAACCTTTATGGCTCAATGTGTTGTTCCAAAGCCATGTACGGCTCAGAAGTGTGGGGTTTCATAAATCTTGATTAACTGCAAAGGGAGGAAAACAAATTTTTACGTTCAATACTGAAAGTTCCTAATAGCACTCCAGCTGTCATAGTACACAGAGAATTAGGAAGACCTTACATAGAGGATATGATAAAATTCAGACCAATTCTGGCCTGGCTCAAAACCTGGACAAACCCCGAAGCTGCGTTGAGTAGGCAGATCCTAAAAGATTGCCTTGGAAGAGATAAAAGCCTGAACATTCCATGGCTTAACTATGTTAAAACTAGCCTGGAAAATATGGGCTGCAAGGAGTTCTACTCAAACCCCTCAGTGATTACACCACAGGATAAGCTTAAACTCAAGAGAATTTTTTGGGACCAAAGATCGTCTGTTAGAACCTCAGTGGAAGGGGCCAAACAATCAGTGAGTGCTTATAGCAGGCTTGAAACCACTGAAGGGATGGAACCGTATCTTTGTGTTATGTATAATGCCCAACAAAGGTTTTTAATGTCACGTTTTAGGCTCAATCTTTTATCATATTTGTTAGCTGACCCAGCTGGTTTTAGTCATTTAATTGAGCAGAAGGGTGCCTGCGGCTGCGACAATAGGTCTCCGCAGGACACCCTTCATTTTGCACTCCTATGTCCTTTTTATGCAACCCCAAGACGTAGATTTTTAAAGGAAATTTTAAAAAAGGCCAGGTTTAGCCGAGCCAAAGAGGCATTGACCTTCCTACAAAGGGCTAGTGACCCGTTAACACTGTGTTCTGTCATAAGTTTCTTGAAATTTGCACTAAGATTAAGGGTGACCAGAGGTTAGAACCATTTGTGAACCTGGCAGGATTCCTCACCCGCTATTTCCATTAAGCTACCAAGGTGGACTCACTGTGAATAATGAATTATTTTTATATACATAGATTCAGTCAATGTTTCTGTATGATGATTTAATACTATTTTAACTGTATATAATGTGTACTCTTTTATGATGGTTTTTAACCACCGAATAAAGAATTTACTGACTGACTGAGTTACATAAACTATTTGGAGGACATGATAATTGGCTACTAGGAAATAAAATCTCAATTTTTATAACCATAATAATGATTCTTTCATTTACTTTGGGCTTCATATATAGCACAATTTTACTAAATGTAGCAAGGAAGCCCATAAAATAAACTAGACTGCAAAGGTAAAGTTAAAGAATTACTACATTAAAAACTAAAAGACACATTTATGGTCTCATGATTATGTAAACCAATAGGCAAATACATAATAAATGCAATAGATAAAAAGAAAGCATCCCATTAAATTTCATTGCCACTCTATATAGTTCGTATTTTGAGAGATGGGAATTCCTCGCATTTTAGCTCGCTAATAATTTTCCAACCTTTTGAGGAATGCATCAAAACTTTCCAGACCTATTGTATTTCAAGTAGCATGAAAATGGCTGAATGAATTTACATTGAATTTGGAAGAATTATAAATTATGGTGCAATGATGATGCTTTTGGGGTACTACAGTTAAGTACGGTATGTATTTTTAAGTTATAAAGCATTTGAACTTGGTGAGATCTGTCACTGTGGCACTTTTACAGAATTTCACAAACTTTCATGAAACTAATACAGTACATGGCCATAACCTTATTTAAAAATACTTAAATAATTGAAAGAAATGCCCTTACCTATTACCATTTTAATAAAGTGGTAATAGGTCGGTGCCTACTACCTACCTATATCAAAGGCCCGAACACTGAACACAGCCAAAGTGTAGTAAAAACAATATGGCTGCGTTTTCATTCTCTAAAAACAGTGATTGCCCAATTATATTCTGGCTTGTCATTGACCTATATCACAGTACACTGCGAAGTTACTGCGGTGTACCGAAGGCCAACAATATAACTGAGGCCTGGCTGTATTATTATATTGTGGTACTTTCGCATCACGCATTGTGTTGCATGGGCAATGCAATACTTAAGTTAGATTTACAAATCAAGTCCACCGTGTGTGGCCCTGCATTGGTTGGTAGATCTAGTTGGTGGAATGCCAGGTTTCCCCCCCGCCCCCCAACCCCCACTTTAAAAAAGAAAAAGATATACATCTGAGAGGGATTTGGTTTCAGAACATGCCTATGTTTGATATTGGGTTGTTTTATTATGCCTTCTGTTACATTGGTTACTGGTGGGGGGGGGGGCTGTTTGAGGGCTATTAAAGGTGATATCAGTGCAACACAGTACCAGTGTTACAGAAAAATGTGAGTTAAAGTCGCACATCATTACGGGCTGGTGGAGCCTGCCTGCACTTCTCTTGCCATCTGTTCCTGCCTGCTGCGGTGGGACTTGGTCCCCCAGCGTTCTTGGCAGCAACCGCGCAGGAGGCGTGGTCAGTCCTCCCAATGCCATAAACACTGCTGGGTGCCCACGCAGCGCGGAACTCGTGCAGGCGTGCCTGGGCCAAGGGTGGACCCGTCTACACCCATCCACGACTGACAGAGGTTGGGCTGGGCCCACTCTCTTGTTTTTTTTCTTTCTGTGCTCTTCTATCAGTATATTGGAATACTACTACTTCAAGCGGGTGCCAGTTATAGGACCCTGAGGGACCATTGGGAAGCAAGTTTGTTTTCCCTCTTTTGTGCCTCATACAAGCTAGCTAGTAATTAGCAGCATGGGTAAACGGAAGGTTGGGGGAACAAAGTCTTCTACTGAGCCAACTATTGCATCTAAGCGATCCACCATAGATACCTTTCTTGCCTGTGCCGTGGGAGCCTTATCCAAAGATCTAGCTGAGCGTCGCATGTCCCTTAGTGCGACTGGCCAAGATGGGGCAACTGAATGCACAACATCTATCAAAGAGAAGTCTGGCCCAGGTAACGATCAATATCCCCAGAGCTCAACATGCATCAATGGGTCTGCAAACCCTACAGCTTGCTTATTGCTTACTGTATTAGAACCAGCGCCAGCTTCTATTTCCCCACCCTGGGTCATAACGGTACCGCTAAAGCCTCAATTATTGTTCCAACTACTGCTCGCCCACCAGCAGCTAAACGTAAAAGAAAGACCCAGAATGAAATTTCTGTCTATTTGAGTTCCCCGGATATACCTTTGCTGCAAGGGGCAGCTGATAATAACAGTAACCCTATGGACAACCCGGCATGGACGCCATTATGGGATAAGTTAACAGTTGTCATCAATGGTTTTATTAATGCCTCTTCAAGACTGGGTGGGGTGGAGGATGAACTGGAAAATGTTAATAATGAGGGTGTAATGCCACCAGATAAGAGGCCACGACCACCGGAGGCGAGACTGAATAATGCTATAGGTGGCATGCTCCCCCCCCCCCCCCCCCCGTGCCGAAGCTGCTGAATGTATGGCTCGTACTAGACCAAATGCAGAGTGTTATCTGGGCAACAATCCCCAAGTGATTAATAGGGAATCTTCTAGGGAACCTGCCACTATGATGCATGCTGCGGACCAACCCTCACAGAGCCTAACAAATACACACCCTCTCAATATTAATATGGCTCCCCAAGAGCTAGTTGCCATTAATCTGCCACCTGCCTGCTGCCTATATGAGACCGTATTGGCGAATGTCCCCCCGTACCTCACCCTGCTTAAGCTAGGGGCATGGGAAACTACAGAATGTTTAAAGAATAAGGTTGTCCACTGGCTTAGTGCTAAGCATTTATTTGTGCCTGCTAGAGCACACAAAACCCTGTTAACAAGGAAAGTGGGGTGGATTGGGCCCCTGGAAATAAACTTCGATGGTGATTGTGTAGTTATAAAGTTTAGGAATCCTAGAGTTCCTGGAGGCATCCACACAAAGATGAGGGAACGTACCATGGCTACCCAAGATATAGGCATATTTCCATTGTTTTTTAGTTTTTATTATCTACGGAGTACAGGTCAATCAATGTCCTAATGATACATCAAACTCTCAAGCACTAAGGGTGACCCCAAGACCGTATCTGCTATATTGCTCGGAGTTCGCAGTCCCAAATAGATATCGGGCACTACCTTAGATAATAACAAATGACTCAGTCCTGATCAAAGCCATGCTGGGGATTCCAGGAACCATTGGGGAAGGGATCTTATAACTGGCCAGGCAAGTCAACTATCCCTTAAAGATCATAAACCCATCCCTGGAACACACCAAGTCTGTAGGCTGGCTGTAGCCAAGCCCGCCATGGCCACTGGCAATGAATATTTTAGTATCTGTAATATACCCACTCATGCACCCTGCATGTCAGCCCTTTGAGGGAGGGTTTAAGCTCACAACATGGAACATGAATGGGCTTCTGAATAAGATGGGGAATGCTGACTGGATTAATACTATGACTATGACATCATATGCATACAAGACACCTGGTGAATAAATCCAGTGTATGTAGAAGGGTATTCCTCATACTATGTAGAAACCATAGGGTTACAATCTGGGCGGGCTAAAGGGGGACTACAGATACTTATTTCCAGTCAAAGTTAAAAATGCTGCATCAGTGGGTCCCTGTGCACAATCGCTGTGGCTAAATAAACAACATTGGCATAGCCAATAGGTCTCGCTTTTGGGACCTTATAAGTGTTTAGCCATGCAACAGTTGCATAACTAAATACTTATAAGGTCCCAAAAGCGAGACCTATTGGCTATGCCAATGCTTGTTTCTGTTTATTACTGCTCTGTAGTAATGGCAGTGCACAGGTGCCACCATTACTACATAGAAGTAATAAACAGGAAAAAAACCTGGCTCACAGAGAATATCAAAGCGGCCGCGAAAGTGATCGCGATTAAACATCAAAGCGGCCGCTAAAGTGAGGCGCGTGAGCCCACGCACATGCACTGTAGCTCTAGGCTACAGTGGTAGCACTTTTTTGAGCCCTCACAAAGTCTCGCCAGACCAGCGCATGCGCTGGGTCAGGCGAGACCTAAAAAGGAGGGGGAGAGATGATAATTATGAATTTCTATAACCACATCTTTGATCCAACACGCAGAAGTATGGCTATAGCCCTTGACCGCGGCCTTGAAACCTTTCTAGCTTCTATTAATACGGATTATGTATTAGTATGGGCAGGAAACTTTAACATTCAGTCATTTGCAGTATCCACCGGCCAGGCATGTGGCTATATTTACCAGGATGGGGAGGGGAATTACCATTTTTAGCACCATGAGTATGGCGAAGCACTAAACCCGATTATCTCTAAATATGATCTCCAACTACTTGGAGGTGGCTGTGGTCCTAATGGGGAATCAGTCCCAACCTTTACAGGGAGAAATTCATTTTCTACTATAGATCATGTACTGTTACTTGTCTCCCCCATTGGTATTTGTGGTAATCGCAGTATTGTACCCTCAATTCTTAGGGACCACAATCTGACACTACCCTTTTTTTTGGGGGGGGGGGTGGGGGGGTCAACGACAGGCCTCATTCCCATTAATAAATAGTATTGACCCTATTAGGAAAAATGGTGTAAGAATTAAGTTGACAGGTGTTGAGCCCCGTACGATTATGCAGAAAATAGTAAGGTCTAATTACAAGGAAATAACTTGCTGTCTTCGAAATTGGCCCAAATATGATTGAAAATTTTAGTTATATTGTAATTTCCATTAAATCACTTTTAACTAAATACACAAATACACCAGGGAACAATAATAGATGGTTTGACAGTACTTGTACCACTACAGTCACTAAAATGTGCCCCGGTAAATTGCCCACAGGATACTTTGATCATTAAATCCCTTCAGAATAAGTATAAATTAGCCATAGCTGCTAGGAAAAACATACTCCAGGTGGAAGCATGGGAAAGCCTGGCCATCTCTGTAAAAACCAGCAATACCAAACGTTTTGGGGATACAGTAAATGCTCCCTTTTTAAAGAATATTAACCCTGAGTTTTGCTCCTTTGTTCCTGCGATAGATGGGTGACCCATTTTGTCGACATTTTTTAGGTCTCGGCTGCGAAGGCTGCGCTTGCGCAGTCTCGCTCCGAGATTTAATGACTTGGAGAAGAGGGGCTTGAACCCGCCCCTCTTCTCCCCTGTTCTCCATTGGCTGGCCTCTTGAATGCTGGCCAGCCATTGGAGAAGAGGTCAGTCATTCACATTAGGCCCCGTCCTTTTCGGATCGGGGGGCGTGTTTTTTGCGAGAAGTCTCAAGGAGGAGACAACAGCAAAACACGCCCCCGAATCCGAAAACGACGCTGCCTTTCTCCGAGGCATTTCTGTTTTGCCTCGGAGAAAGGCGGTGGTGTCTTCCGGTGCCCTCGTCGTAGATGTTTAAAGGCTTGCATACGAATTGGATACAAGAAGCGGCTGCGTCTTGAATAGATGTTCCTAAGCGCACTTATTAATTAATGAGGCTGGAGGCAGAAGGCACAATGGCCTCGGGTCTGCGTGCTGCGTGTCTCTTTAAGAGGCTGACACCCTCTAGCCGCTGGAGGACTCTTCCTCTATGGTGAGCCCCGCCTCCCTGTGCCTGTTCATTACTGGTAGCTTGAACTTGCTTAGAAAGCATGGTCTGGTCTGCACGTCGAATCGGCGCTGTTCCGGGGTACCCCGCACACATGGATGGAGGGGACCTTCGTTAGCTTTGTCTGTCTGTAGTAAGTGATGGCTACTTATTTTGCTTAGTGTATGTTCATCGAATGCTGTTTAGACCATGCACATGTTTTCACCCAACCATACCTCGATGTGTGATGCGTAGCGGGTGAGAATAGTGCACGGTCTCCAGGACCCTCGCATATTTTCGGTTTGATGTCTGGTCCTGCAGCTTCCTTGTTACAGGAACCATTCCACAATCTGGTCTAAACCGGTCCATGCTTTGGGCGGTGAAAACGATGCTACTAAAACAACCATGTGCCTTTCACGTTTAACGTTCAGTCGCCATGCAGCGTTTTTCTGCGCTGTATCAAGTGCGTCTGTGAAGGTAATGTACAAGATGGCAGCTGTCCGTGCACAGGGTTCGAGGATGCAGGGATGGTACCGCAAGCGGTGCCCCTAGTGACAGTCGTATTTACACAAGATGGCTGATGCATGTGCTCGCCATTCAGTTTGAATGGGAGACCTTGCTTTCGTCTGTCCCAACCATGGCAATCGCTGCGTATGATGAGGACTAGGGCAGCGATTTTGTTTAATTTGTCTTTTAACTAAACGGCCGGTCAAAGGCAAGCCGCTTTTTTTTCAGTACGCGTTTCCGTGCTATCGATCGAAAAGTGCTTTTCGTTTACATCATTTCGGGAGGGGGGTCGCTACGCTAGACAAAATTATTTAGGTCTTTGAAATCGCCCTTGGGTGCTCTCCTGAAATGCCAATTGCCAGGGAATAAATTTAATGCGGCTCTGCTTATCACTGTATTAGACCGTTTAAAAAAAAAAAAAAATAGTTTGGGAACCCTAGTTTGTTTTCAATACATCATGTTTGCTTTACAAAACGAAAGGCCCCTTTGAAATAAGGCCGCCCTTCAATTGCATTCCTTAATAATAATCACTACCACAACTCCTATTATTCATCAGTCAAAGTACAACCTTTTCTTGTGGTGGAGGGGCTCAACCAATTTAATTGGCATCGAGGGGCTGGGTGGTTGATAGCTTTACTAGCTGGGAAAACTTAAACATTATGAAATTGGATGTGTCCCATTAGTTGACAGTTATTATCACTAAACGAAGGAAAGGTTTACTTTGACAAACCCTGGTACATCCACATAGTACCAGCCACGGTTAGTGTTTACAACTGCATGCGTAGAGTTTTGTGATGAAATGAAACGGTAGGACACTAGATGGCCTCTTGGATATGGAATGTAGACTGTGCGTCCCAATGGCCTTGTTGGGGGCCTCCCTCGTGCCCTGGATATGAGTCCTCCTGGGGATGTTCTGCCCGGGCACTGCGGACGTCAAGATCCTGGAGTCTCCTCCCTTCAACTGCTCTCAGGAGGGGAGTGTTATCGCTCTGGCCTTCTGATCTTCGATATGTTATTCACTTGCCACCCTGGCAATAATGTCACTAAGTAAATATCCCAACCTCTTATTTTTATGGCCAGCGTTCCAGGACTCTTATATCCCATCCAAGTTTTTTTTTATTTTCCCTCCCTCCCTCCCTGCTTTAGTGGGGGGGTTTTCCTCAGATGTGGAAGGCTGAACTCCTTACTGACGACCAACTACCTGTAACCCACACAGCTTACAACTCAGACGTCGGCATGAGGGGAGCAAGCTGACCCTTTACATTGCAACGGTCTCGGCATTGTTAAAGTTAGAGCTATTGGAATTGCTCATGACATTATTTTTGTTTGTTTTTAAAACATGTAAAGAAACGGCATTGTTATTTACAATGTCAATAGCTTAATCTGTGTGTGGGTGCAAATGCGAAAGGTCTCGCATTTGAGAGTGATTAAGCTATTGACATTGTAAATAACAATGCCGTTTCTTTAAATGTTTTAAATACAAAGACATAAACAAAAAAATGTCATGAGCAATGCCAATAGCTCTAACTTTACCAATGCCGAGACCATTGCATTGTAAATGCTTGTTGTAATAGTGATGAGACGATGACCGGGCCTTACTGGGAGCCGTTGTGCGAGGGGGGAGGGGGGGGGGAGGGGGGAGAGTGTCTGTAGACTCTCTGCTGCACCCAGGCGGATGTAAACCAAAATACCGTACTCCCGTGAGCCATGATATGAACTGCCAAAGCCATCGGTTTCTCTAGATTGCTCGTACTGAAACAAGTGCATGTCTGAACTGAGTCTGTGAGCGGACTTTCTTTCATGCAGGTGTCCAGATCCTAAAGCTGTTAGAGGAGATTACATTCCCACGCCTTATCACACTTCTGATGTTGTCCTCAAGACTCGTTTTTTTCTCGCTTTGTGAACCTCTACAATGTTGCTCACTGAGGCACTTCTCTGCCAGGGTCTGCTTGGCAGAGTTTTCCCCAGAGCCAGGGCTTCCCCACTCTCCTGGTGATGGGGCAACTCTTCTTAAATGGTGAGCAGACACTGGGGTCAAATATGTGTTTTGCTACTTCATGGTACTGCAAAGTACCACGAAGTAGGAAACACATGTTCTCTTTCTTATTATGATGACTTCTCGTCGTCATGAAAGAAATGTGCCTGAATTTGTACATGGTTGTCTCCAGAAATATGAAACTGCAAGGGCACATGTGGTTCATCTATAGCACCTCAGTATACATAGATAGTTAGAAAGGGGGCCTCAAATGGATATTAACTCATAGTCCACTAGGTTACTTCTGTGCATTGCTGAGATTTTTTTTTACGAGGCATCAAGGGGCAATCCTGTCTCCATTCAGACAGTCATAGACGGAGGGTTAAAGTCTGGTTGGAGGTTAGATTCGAAGTAAAATTTAAAATCTTTAATTTGCAATCTTCCTGCCTCACCTGAAGCCCATGATTCGGGGGCCGAGCGGAGCCAGCTCTAAGGTCGTCTCTCTAGTTATCCCACCAGGGACCTGATGATCGGATTGTGGGAGGGCTGACTAACTAGTCTTGCAGGAGTCTGGCTGCCTAACTGGAGAAACCAGTCCTGCCTCCTACCAGATGTTCCCTAGTCATGTCAAAGGCCGGCCTGCTTACGGAAGACCCATAATGGCTATCATGAGAGCACGCCATCTCTGGTTTATTTGCTCCTTGCTTGCGCCTCTCTAGCCAGTACTGTGATGTCTATAGCATGGGTACTCACAAACATTTTCCCAAGAGCCACAAAGTTTGGTTTTTGATGTGACAAAGGGTCGAATTGATCCTAATATGGTGGCAGTCAGGAAGAGGGCATTTTTTGGGGGGGCGGGGGTGTTGTGGCAGTATGGTGTGTTCAGGGGAAGCAAAGTATATACATCTAGTAACAGAATTTTACAATGTGAAACCAGAAAACCTGTGATAATCCCAGCTTTCCTCTCTACCAAAGTGTGTGATCCTAGGCAATTGTTTTATTTCACTTTACCTATTTTTCCTTCGTTATCACATATAAGGGAACCTCAAAATGCATGACTTCAGGATCTGCACTGTACAAAACCTTCTCCTGTGTTCAATGTAATAAACCATGATGCTCATGTATAATGAGCACCCAAACCACCGAGAGAGTGCACATATAACTCACTTGCCTCTTAGTTTAGCATTGGCATTGTTTTCAGGGTGGGGTGGGAATAATGAATGTTTCAAAATTTATGTTTGAAAACTATCCCTTAAAAAGAAAATACTTCTCAATGCACTGATATAATCTGATGTACTAAGGTGAAACTGGTCTGCATGTTAGTGAAATATACTTTTTGATATTTGAAGAGATCTAATCATATTTTTACCCTTTTTCTGTAACATGTCTTTAAAAATGAAGGGTTGTTAAAGTTAAGCATTGCCAGACAACCGAGTTACTTCCTTTCTTTAACTTCAATTAATATTTGAATAAAGGCTTGACTGTTTATTTAACATATTTTTAATCATAGTGCTGAGTCAGGTAAATTGCAGCCCAGTGCTGCTGTTGACCGGGGGGGGGGGCACATGCAAAGATCAGGAGGGCCATATGCGGCCCCAGGGCCGTGCTTTGAGTATCACTGGTTTATAGGCTCTTTAGGTGGACCCTGCATGGGCAGACTAAAGCACACCGATGCCAAGCAGAGGAAGCCAAGCCTTAAATGTAGATCTGCCACCACACCATTGCTCCTGCTGTAATTGGGGTTTGCTTCTCCTTTGTCACCAGCACTGCTCTGTGCATGGCTGTGCCCCTAACATGAAGTGTTCCTGGCAGGCGGACATTGCCTTCATGTTAATGACGACACTCGAATGATGAACAAAATCCATGATGGGGTTCTCACAGGGTATAATCTGCTTTCGGAAAGACCCGCTGGGCACTGACTGCTTATAGAAGGTGACCTTTGCAAGAACGCCGGAGTAGATGCATTCCCTTGCCCAAAGAGATGGAAACAGCGTGGCATAGGAAGTGTGGGCAAAGCGTAGGCATGTCCTTCATGACACCCTCTCTTAGCTGCCCCTAAGAAACTCTGCACTCTCATGGCGAATCATGGGTTTGGAAAATACCACGTTGTGGCACCATCTACCCTGTGGCTATAGTGGGGTTCCATATGTTCGGAGGAGAGATTGCATCTCTTCTCTTGAATTCCACTTTTTAAACTGCAAGCATGCATTCACCTCGCTACAAGTTTTTGCACATGAACGAATTACTGCAGACTCCGGGGCGCCCTTCATGTCTGGCTTGGGCACTCCCTTCTGGTATTGCGATCTTATCTGAGACATTTCAACTGTGGACTGGGTGCAATCCTAATGTGGAGCTTAATTATCAGATCGCATTTCTTTTGCATAAATACATTATTATCTTTGAATTATTTGTGTTTTTACTCATTAAAGATATTATTTTCTAAATAGCCACAGCATTCTTGATTTTCTTGCTTGGGCTGTTGGGTTTCTTCACCCAGGTGCTCAGGGAGAAAAAGCTGTACCGAGCTTCCCTGGTTGTAGAACACCAGCCCACCCCATTTTACAAGCTTGTTAAACTAGGATAATTCTAGTCTCTATGCTGCAAGGCGGGACAGAGAGGCACTGCTGAGCGGAACATTCGGTGTGGGTGGGGGTGCGGTGTGGCACTCAGACATTGGGTTTACTGGGAGTCGCTCTGGATGTTGTTGCTTAGACAGGTTGGCCTTTCATTTCCTTTACTTATCGGTAGTAGCTGTGGTAATGCCTTGGGAGGGGGCTCTATATAAGGGCCTTTCTCTACCCCTCACTGAGCAATGGGAAAGTAGAAGACCCTGCATATTGTTCAGTGCTTAATTTGTAATAGAATGAGTGCCGGTACCCAAAGCTCACCTCAATAGCCTACTGCCAGTGTTTGTAATTGTCAGCACAACGTATACCAAGACTGCGTAGTCCCCATTCCACCTCAGGCCTCTTCAATCCACTCACTGTCAGTCAGCCCCTTTCTCTTTGCCTCACTCGTGCAGGTTCCTGCTTTCTCCCATTGAGGTGGGTTTTCCGTCATTCTCTACCTCTTTGTGTGTTTTTCCCTGTTTCTCTCTGCGAATGTCTGATCAACAAAAATAACTCCCAGTCCCCAAAATGAGTGCGAGTATCCCTCGCCAGCAACCACTGCCTCCCAGTAAGCACTGATATGGTTAAGAGACCACGCAGCCCTGCATGAGGTGGGGTTTATTTCGTAGGCTCTGGTCGGAGCAGCGGGTTTTTCCCAGGCCGTCCTTGAAGCTGCTGACATTTCGCTTGAATGTGTAGAAGTGCGATTGCCTAGCAGGTCGTTGTGATTGTGAAGCTTAGTTACAGTTTAATTAATACTCCCTTTGACTAAAAACAAAAAAAAATGTTTCCTGTTGGCCGGTTCTATTGCAAAGCGCTTTAATGTCCTTGGGTTACCTTCTCTTAAACCCACTGTGCTTAAAAATAAAAAATAAAACAACAGTCGTTAAAAACACTGTGCTGCAGCAGGAATTTCGTCGGTTGTGCACAAAGTGGCGATTACGCCGCAGGCTATGGAGAAGCTGCGCAAATTCCTAAACTCTGCTCGATGCTGCACTTCTTGTGCCTGCTTTGCCCCATGCAGCTGTTATTTCATGGGCCGCTGCTCCAGGTAATTGTTGTGCTTCCGCCTAAATTGTGCGCGTGCGCGTCCACGTTCTGGTGCACGCGCACGCGTCAACGGCCACATTTGCTGCAAGTCTGAGACTAGCGCCAGCAACAGTTTTATGGGTGAGATACAAAGTAACCAGTCAGGTGAGGGTCAGAGTACCATGGAAAAGCTGCTCTGCTGATATATCCATTTACAGGTTTTGCTTTTTTAGAAGCAGGTTTTCCCGAATTGAAAGAGAGAGGGACATGAAGCGTTGACAGAACTGTGGCTGCTTGCTCGTGCGCCTCTCAAGGCAGAGGAGCTCTTTGGTGGGCAGTCAGTTGAAGGGAGAAGAGCTGGGCTGGCACGTGGGCGGCTTTGCTGGTTTGATATATTACTTGTGATTGACTTCAGCATGGCATTCTGTGCACTGTTAATTTTGGCTAAAGGGAGAGTATGTGGCGTTACGACCAGAGCTGCCGACTTTTGGATCAGGGGAATCTGGTTCGAGCCTCTGCGTCTGTTCAACATCCTGTGATTCTGGGCAAATCACTTCATCTCTCGGCGCCTGCCAAAAATGAATGTGTCCTTGTGTAATGTAACTAACTGGTGCTCCTGTCAAGCGCTCCAATGCCTTCGGGTCGAGTTCGTGCTATATAAATCTGCACACAAAAAAAAAAAAATACTCTGTCTCCCTTAATTCTTTGTTTTCGTTTTTCTTTGTATTAAATACAATTTCTAGTTTTGGTTTCCATGAATGAAAGCTGACTGCCGTGTCCTGAAACTATATGCGTCTAGGCAGAGCCAACCTCTGCATGGGGTTGCTAGTATCGGACAAGGCATACCTTGCTTTGCACCTTTGTGAAAAACTGGGTTCCACTTCTAGTGTCCTGCTGGACACGTAACGGGGCAGCCCCTCCCTTGAGGTTGTACTTATACCCACTCCAAATCCATCCAGCATAGGCGTCACTGGTCAGGTGACCCTGCTAATATACATGCCTGTTCCAACCATTCAATCCATGTGCCCATTATTTTTCACCATGTAGGCGTAGGGCCACAACACCACACCTCGGAGATGTTCAGACTGGAGCAAAAAAAAAATGGGTCCAGGTACCAAAGTAAAAGTGGTCCCTATTAGGAAACCAGATGGCAAAAAAAAGTGGCCCACCTTTGCAAATCTGTCCCATTTTCAACGTGTAAAGACCTGCTGTATGAGCATTTTTCAAGGTATGGGACTGCATACATTTGTGTTTGCTGCAGGCAATATTTGTTTTAATATCGGAGAAATCCTAAGTAAAAACTGGCCCATGTGGTCATAAAACAGACCCACAAACTGCTAAAAAATGGACCCACACATTAATCTGTGAGGCCAACCCCTCAGCATTGCCTTATATGTCCTGGTGTGAGGTTAGTGGTTGGCGTGGATTCGGGCAGGACAAATGTTTGCTCATGGTCCTGCCATCAAATTGAAGTGGGGCCCTTCGTCGGAGGAGAACTTGTTTCACAGCTGACAAACATGTCCTATAGGGAAAGAGGAAACACGACAGATCATCATCTGTCGCCATCTAGAACAGTTAGCCGTGTTGGCTCCTCCCCATTAATAAAGGCAGCAGTCTCACATGCAGGGCCTCTTAACAACCACGAGGCTGTGGAAGAATGACCCCCCTCTCCCCTGCTCCCTTCCGTGACCGGCTTACATGGAGTACAAAACCTGGGGACTGGAGGGACCAACAGACTTGTAGCACATTCTGTCCCAGCCCCAAGTGTTCTAATTAAAGGAGGGGAACAGCCTGTGCTAGCCACAAAGCGTGCTGCAAGAAAACGGCAGTGAGGCTGGTAGAAACCTGCTATACTGCAACATGACCCCAGGGTCAGCACAGCATACATCTGCTCCAATGAGAGCTGCACAACAAACCTGGATACTGGTCACAGGGGCTTCAGGGGCCAGATTCTGAAATCTTTCTACCCTAGTCTGAGGGCAGAACCCAACACTATTCAAAACATTCTTACATAGTGATCCACTGAAAAGCAGAGAGAAAGTGGAGAGCGTCTGACGGGTGCTGGACAAGGGAGTACACCTCTCCCTCAGTCAGGTGCTATCTGCCCACGAACAGTGTTCAGAGAGATGCTGCTTGGTGCCCTAGAGTTCACAAAAATTCCCATGACGAGGGATGTGTGGTTCTGACTGCACAATCTGGTCGTTGGTGTACTGGTGCCCTTATTCCTGAATTCACAGTATTGCTTTTAGTTGTGCTGGGTAAAATCGTCTGAATGTACAGTGCGCTATTTGCTGTGCTGGTGTGTATGCTCCTCAATGCGGTTTGTTGCTCTGTGTACCAGTACACAAGCCCCTGAATTCAACACGAGCCATCACAGCCAAAGACGAGTACTATATCGACTTTATCAATGAGTTTGCTCTGCATCAACCCCTGTCTCTCCCTCGTGAATCACATTCCACAAACCAGTGCAGTTCAATTAACCACTAAGATGAAAAAGTTTCAGAAGATCCAGCAGCACGTCGGCAACCCCAAGTCTGCTGCTCCTCTTAGACACCCCTCTCACAGCACCCCACTGTCTTTAGAATTTAACCCATCTTATGCAGGTCTCTCCATAATACTACGCTCCCTCAAACCCACCTCCCACAAAGATGACTTATCCTCCTCAAAGCTCTCTCACTCCTGCTGACCATGACCAGTACTGCCTTCACTCAAGGTACCTTCCCTGCAGCTCTTGAGGCTGACCTCCCATTCCAAAAGAAACCCTCCTTCGACCCGGATGACCTCACCATCTACCAGCTCAGCACTCCTCGACTCTTCATCGTTAAGATCATTGAAAAGTACTCTACATTGATTTCAAATGACATCAGTACTCATCTCCTGTACGTTTACCAATCTGTCTTCAGAATAGGCTGCAGCCTGGAGACCACTACCGTACACATGATAGTTGATGCCCTTCTGACCACAGATAAAGGCGACACTTGCCTCCTGATATTGTTGGATCTCGGCTGCCTTCAACACAGTTGATCATTCCACCCTCATTCACACCCTGAAGTCTGCGGTTCTTGCATGCACAGTAGTGTTCTAGAGCGTACTACATAGAGCATGTGGTCTTTAATGGTCCAGTATTATTCTCGGTGTGCTAGTGCGGGAGTTCCTGAACATATATTCTAGTTAATAGTTTGATATAGATTTAAAAAAACACTCTAAGCATAATATGGTAAACAATACAGAACATCTAAAAATGTGCACATTCTACAACATAATCAACAAAATCCCAATATTTACACATGCCTTAAATCCTTTTCACATTCCTTAAATTGGACAGAAATATGGCTTCCCATGACACTTCAGGGTACATGTCTCATTAAAGCATGATTCAAATGGGAGGGCACGCTTTCAATTTGGAATTTCAACAAGGCTGTTAAGTGCATTTGAGTTTCAACCTATTAGTTACTGCACAATCTGCAGGTTCTTACTTGCCAAGGAATTTTAACCCATGTGCCAGAAAATTCATCACTAGGGGATCCAATTAAATATGTTGATCCCGTGAGTGCAATTTTTAATTTGAACGTACATTACTAGCAATGGTATATAGCGTGTATGACAATTTTTGTAGATTAACCGAGCAGCAATCAGTAATAAACTGTTGTTTATAATGGTGCTGATGGAACTTTAGAGCCCTTTAAAAATGGTGTAACAATTAAACATTTTAAGCAAGTTACTTCAATAGTAATTCTGGTTATTAATTTTCAGTCTATCTTGAATATTCAGTTCTGCATGAATAACGCCAACAAGAGATTTCTCATCTACTCTAGAGATTCTAAAGGAGAAAATCAAAACTTGAATAAGACACAGGTACCACTCCATTTAGAACGAGTTGGTCTCTGATCACCAATGCAACCGTAGAATTGAATGTAGAGAAGTCTCTCTAAAAAGTCTGCCTCAAACGTATCCTCCAGAGACCGGTTATGGTGCGCATAGGCTCAGGCCCATTGATGATGGGCACTATTTTAATATTATAGGCCATTAGTTTCGGAAATGATTAGCCATGGTTTCTTTCGTATCTGCAGAGCACCTTTGTTACATTCACAACACGTGTTTTTTAGCCTATGCATCTTAGATACCTGTTTATATATGTGTAAATTACTGCATTGAAATCTATGAAGTAGGCTACTTTGCCGTTTGACGCCACTGAGGAACCCGTTATATTTTTCTACAATTTATCCTGTTTTTTTTTATGTCCGCAAATACCCAATTTCGCCCCCCCCCCCTGGAGCGCCACCGTAGTCGGAGCACGTGGGGTGTCACTTGGAGTGCCCTTAAGCTGTTGCCCGTGTCATCGGCATGTGCTACACGTAGCACGTTCTCTGTGCCACGCTTGGGCAATAGTAAATTTGCAGCACACAGCATATTGAGAGCATTAATAATGTCTAAATGAAAGGGCAGGCACGGGGGACACAACCTTGCCTCCCACCCTGTTACACAGTGCTGTGACTTTCAAGCCAGACGTGGGCTCGTATGTTTTAGTGTACTCGCCTAGAACTGAGAGTAAAGTTTTGGGTGTTTAATATTCAAATTCATTAGTACCATAGTGCACCTCAGTTGACCATCAGAAGCAGGGGAGAAGTCCACAAATGCGGAGTGCAGCGGCTCAGCTAAAAGCAGAGCTTTTCCTAGCTAAGATGGGCAAGGACACTATACCAAGCACTTTGAACACACCTGAGCATCATCTGGCCAAAGGACTAAATCCGGGTTGTGCAGGTCCCGTCTCCTAGCTGCTTAAGTGATACACCAGCAACAGTCGTACACAGTTGGTTCCTTTTTGTGTTGGTGCAACCCTATAACAAAACACTGTCAC
The DNA here is from genome assembly GCF_964204655.1 of Triturus cristatus. Taxonomy (NCBI): domain Eukaryota; kingdom Metazoa; phylum Chordata; class Amphibia; order Caudata; family Salamandridae; genus Triturus; species Triturus cristatus. The sequence continues at coordinate 1,175,150,132 of NC_140585.1, forward strand.
TGTGTATTAAATGTCCCTAACACCACTTCCTCTCCCATCACTCGTTGACTTTATGCTTGTCTTTGACCCTGTATAGCTCACCGCTCCCTTATGCTAGGTTTGTGCTTTATGAATGCCATATACATCCATGTATTTGTTTGAGTGCACAGTACTCTTCCTGGGGTGCTGGTGCACGTGATCAAGCACACAGCCTGGTTTTTTAGCATGCTGTAATACATGCTATGAATGTAGTCTTGTATTTGGGTGTCCTGGTTCACGTGCTGCTGACTGCGCAGTCTGTTTCTTGGGCGCACTGCTGCACATGCTGTTGAATGCACAGGATTGTTCTTTGGCATGCTTGTGCACAAGCTCCTGAATACACAGACTGGTTCTTGGGTGTACTGGTGCAAGTGCTGCTAACAGCACAGTCTGGATCTTGGGTGAACAGGTGCTACAGACTTATTCTGTGGTGTGCTGAGACCAGGGCTGCGGCATGTGCAGTCTGTTTTTGGATGTACTGGTGGAAATGCTACTGATACAAAGTCTGGTTCTTTGGTGTACTGGTGCACATGTTTGGGTCTGTTCTTGGATGTACTGGCGCACGTGCTGTTGCCTGGTTCATGGGTGTACTGGCACATGTGCTGCTGACTGCAGTCTGGTTCATGGGTGTACTGGTGCATGTGATGCCGACTGCAGTCTGGTTCATGGGTGTACTGGTGCATGTGATGCCGACTGCAGTCTGGTTCATGGGTGTACTGGTGCATGTGATGCCGACTGCAGTCTGGTTCATGGGTGTACTGGTGCATGTGCTGCCGACTGCTCATTCTGGTTCTTGGATGTCTTGTTGCTTTTGTTCCTGAATATACATTGGTGCTGCTGCACGTTCTGCTGAATGCACCATGGTGCCTTTTCATGGTACAGCCCATGTTCCTGAATGCACAGTCCTGCTCTGGTGCTCATTTTTGTAAATGCATGGTATGGCTGTTGCACGACACGTGTCCCTAAATGCACACTATTAATTTCAGTCTTCCGCATGCATGTTGCTGAAAGTGGTGCCTGGGCTGCCGGGGCACCTGTTGCTCAGTGCACATTATTGTTAACGGCCCTATTTCTAGGTTGAGCCTGGGCAGCTCATGTGATGCTCTGCGGGGCATGCTGTATTCCGGTAGGGACTTGAAGCTCCGCCCCCTCTTTGCACATATTTTTCATTGGCTTGTCATTGACCACTGTAAACTGTGGCTGTGCATTGGTCAAAGGGCTTCGTAGTCCCTCCTTAGTACCGCTGTGTCTCATTTTGCAACCTCCTATGGCAACACCCCCTGTTACGTGTTGTTGTTAATCAATAGGCTTTAATTACAGTCTCTCAGCACTATTTTCTCCAATAACTTTGTCCTACCTGCAACAGTACCGAAAGAACACTACGGGGAATGCCCAAATGACTCTCCCATACCTGGGCATGGAAACAACTAGAATATATACAGAACTGGTATAGACGAAGGAGGAGTTCACCCATTGTTTGAACTAAAAAATTAGTCATTTGGCATAACAAATTAAGATAGAGGGCTAATACCCCCTTTTTTGCCAATAGGGGTACCTTTGAATGTACCACTAGGATTGAGAAGTGTACATTTTTAGGAAATATTTTAGGGGGAAATATTTTGGATGTAGCCGTTGTATATATGGATTGTTTTGTAAATTATTTTCGTATATTCATAATGAATGCATTTAGTTTTGTGTACTATTCGTTTTGATGCGCACCGATGGATATTTGTGCTTAAAAAATAATTTTTTAATTTGCCATAAGAAATAGTGTGTTGCCAAGGTAATTAATAAACTCTTGTGCAAAATAAGAGATTTATCCCTCTATACCAGTTCTGTATATATTCTACCTGCAACAGTAGGCAGGACACATTCTCCCAATGATTTTTTAAGTCGAGCCTAGGGGCAGCCGCACGCACTGGTCGCTCTGCAAGGCATGCTGAGTATGCAGTGGAAGCCCCGCCCACTCACCGACTATAATTTGAATTGCTTTTTGTCATTTTCTTTCATAAACGCTGGCTTCCGATTCATTATTTTCAAAATGTTATAGCGCATTTGAAATGTAATAGGTCTCGCATTTGAGAGAGTTTAAGCTATTGGCATTGTAAATGACAATGCCTTTTATCTGCTTTATTAACAACACATGAATAAAAGGCATTGTCATTTACAATGGCAATCGCTCAAACTCTCGTAAGTGCGAGACCTATTGCATTGCAAATGCTTGTTCGGTTCGAAATAATTACTCAAGTAATCGGGGGCGTAGATACCACTGGGGCTGTGGCAGCGGCACCTGGGTGCCGAGGGGGCTATTGAGCCCTGATAATTGCTGTATACAACTAGCCCAGCAGTAGCCAAAGGGGTCGTTTTCCTTTCTAGCACCAGGGCAAATGGCGTCCTTGCTACGCTACCTCAAGTAATGCGCCAAGGTCACAGTGTGCCACGCCTGGCTTTACTTGGACTCCTGGATTGAAAAAACATGGCCTCGTGCCCACCTCTAAGAGCAATATCAGGGCTGGCGCAGATGCCATCTTTGCCGTCAACATAGGAGGCGGGCACTTGATTAGTCTGCGCCACCAACACCCCCGCGCCGACGGATTTAAATAACCCCCCCCCCCCCCCCCCCCCCACCTCAGGCAGCGCTGGTAATGTGACCCAGACCGGAGGGCATGAACCACTGATTTCCCAGGGGAGGCGGTTGTCTTATTTTCCTGTGGAATGGGGAGGGAGGGACGTAATCATATAAACAACACTGTGAGGCACCGCCCCAAGCCCCGTATGCCGGGGGCAAGAATGGCTAAATAAAATGGAAATGAGCACAATTCATAAATGCACAAACCTGATTCTGCGATTTGTAATGTTCATGCATTTTTTATGAATTGTGCCTGCTTCAAGATCCCGGTGGCAGCGTGGGGTAAGCGTAGAGAGCGACGGATTGTCGGCCCTACCTCCGCCCCCTCTTTCGGTTTTACCCTATAAATCGCTAAGCTGGTCTCTCGTCGTCTTTGTCTGAGTCTTAGCGGTTCAGTGCTCCACCAGCTCTGGTCGTTTAATACAATGCCGAGCGTGCTTATCGAAGCTTTTTATTTGCGCGTTTTGTTGCGCACGTTGGGCTGAACCTGGAACATTGCATGGCAACACTGACGGGTGATTGATGTGCAAAGCTAGTTTTGCATGCGCAAGTGGCTTACCAGTGTTACTACAGTTGCTCCCATATGGGTAATTGTGGGCGTTCCTGGGAGGGGGTGCGGGAGAGTAGTCTGCCAAGGGGCAGAAGTGGGGGGCAGGAGCATGCGGTGCAAGTGAGGGAAGGAATAGAACAGTGAATGTACGTTTCGCTCCAGGCAAAACAGCATCTTCCCATTGGAGCGACCCCTGTCCAAAAGTTAACCTCTTGGGGTTCTCATTGATATTTCACACCGGGGGTGTCGCCTTACCTTATGTATTTGCCAGCCCTGTGTGAGCATTAACCCGGTATGCAGGCTCCATATATTCACTAAGTATGTAAGTAAGGCCTTCTTACATGCATCTGCACGTTCATCCTTATACGTGAAATGATTGGGTATATATAGGTTGAACAGTGTATGTGGGGACGTCTGCTGTTACTCCCACTTTTCCACGCTGGATGCCGGGGAAGGGAACTCTACTTTCGGGCAAGTGCAATCTTTCAGATTCTGCCTCCTCAGAATGACCCCTGTGCCCCAGTTTCCGCCCCTGCTCCGAGGTTTCCCTGCCCTTCTCCGTGGAAGCGCAATGATGTTCTGCTGCCTGGGGCTGGTTTTGTCCGTGCCCCCGCTCCTCGGGATTTCCTGCAAAGCCCCCCACCCCCCTCTCCGGTCTTTATAGACTCTCTCCTTCTGGAGACCAGACGGCGATGCTGTTAGTCTGTGCTTCTCCTCCCCTTGACCCTTTTCTCTGGGTACCACATAGTGTGACGATGCTGTGCTGTTTACAGTAGCTCCTCTCCAGCCCCTCCCCCCGGGGGACCATAGCGAGGATGCTCCTGCCTCTCATCCCATGCCTCCCCCTCCTGCCCACGGTGCAGTGCTTTCTGCAAAGGCTGTACTCCACAGCCCCTGTGCGCCGCAGCCCCCCTCTCGCCACGAGCGGCCACGAGCGGCCACGCATCCTTAGCGGTGAACTCTTAGCTGGGCACCGGTCATTAACCCGTCCTTACAATGGCTAACGCCTGAGGCTTTCGCCGCTTCATTTTCTGCCCCCCCCCCCCCCCCCCCAACAATCTGCTGAGCGGATGACGCTTTCCCGGGGAGGAATAGTCGGTGGGTTAAAGGATTTTCTAATAAACTGTAGGGTTTATCCGGCAATCCCAGCGGCTGTGCTAGGACCGGGGGTCTCCTGCTCCTGGGCGCTAATCTCTGTCACGCGGGACGCAGCGCCGAGGTTTACGCGTAGGTGGGCACGCCTGGGAGTTGGCAAAGTGGTGGGCTCTGGCAGAATCCTGGCGCTCGTAAACGACCCAGAAATTGAAGTCTGTGGCGATATACAGCCCATGTGGTGTCTTGGCGCTATTCTTTGTGAGTATTCTGTAATGCCTAGAGACCCTCAGTACACTCATATCTGGCACCTAAATAAGTCATTTAAAATCCTAGCCTGTTCCTTTACTGGAAGTCATTGGTTTTAACTTGATTTCAGTGAAAGCGACGCGAATTTGAAACGATGTGGGCTTGATATGAACAGGATTAGCGAATAATAAAATGGGTCAAATTCATAAGAATATAACGACGGAAGGTCGGACGGGGTGTACATTCCCAGAGTGAAGCAAACCATTATTACAAACATTCAAGGCTCTTGATTAAAAATGTTACTTATCAATTATCCAGATCCCGGCAGTCTAATAGTTTGTTTCGGCTCAAAAGGCATAATTGTTGCGGGTCTTATTCGGGATGGTGGTGATTTTCAAACTGACAATCACTGAAGCCTCAAATGATGGTTGCCTCAAATGATGGTTCCCGCCAAGTCGCCACATAATAGACTTAAAGGGTCACCGAGCAGTGCCGCACTAAAGGTGACGGTGGTGTCGGGTGGTGAGTTTTGAGATGAGAACAGCCGAAATCCTCAATATTCGGTTGGAGAAGCAAAAACATCTACTCACCAGTGAGCATCACAAGTGCATGGTTAACAGTGAAGCGACTTAACAGGCAGTCCGAAGCTAACCTTGGCGGAGATCTATAGAACGATGGATGAATGTATAACCTATAGTATGCTGAATAGCACGTGCTTGCTCAGCCGCACACTGCTCGTTGCAGCAGCTGTGATGACCCTGCAGCCCCATCAAAGTGCTACTTAAACCTCTTCCAAATGGGGTTTCGTACAAAAATGAGTAAAAGTAGAAGCTACATTTGCAGCACTAGAAACCACAAAAGTGCGGTATGAAGCACTACATAAAAACATGTTAAGATAAGGTTGGGGATACCTCTATGCAGGGCTTTTAAGTGGGCTGAAAACTGGGGGGGGGGGTGTCTCTCAAAGAGGCCTGGCCATTGTAATTAAGGGCGTGGCTTAAATATACCGAAGGTAAAATGTAAATCCAGTACTTGTATAGCCCATGAATCCCCCCCCAAAGGGGTATCTCTGCGCTGGGGGCTGTTGGGAACATTAAGCAAGCAATTGCCCAGAGTCGCATGGTGCTGCGCAGACCCCTGCCGCCGGAGCCAGGGATCGAACTGTGATCACCAGCATTCAGTGTCAGTCGCCCTGGCCGCGGCGCCACACCTCTCCACCGCGGTGCCGCACCTCTCTAAAAAGCTGTGCTTAGCATAGTGTGCCGCCTGACTTGTATTTTGTTCTTTGTCATTGCATCCATAAATATGATACAAGAAGTAACATCGTACCTACAAGAAGCCAGGACTATTGGCTTTGTCAATGGTTGTTAGTTTCATAAGATAAATAAGCAGCAACTATGGCTTGTTGTATATAATATTGAAAAAAGCTTCCACTAAAAGCCCTGGTGACACCACGACGATGTTGCTGCTTTTGTGTTTCAAAAAGAGAAGGGGAATCCAGAGAAAATGACACTCTTTAAAGGATATCCCTTCCCCCTACAACACTCATCTAGCATGACGTCATGCTGTAACTTCCCCAGGAGTGCGAAGTGATTAGTGTGAGCAGCTCCCATGATGTGCCTGCTGTCACTGCAGTCCGGAAAAAACCGGCCCAGGGCACAAAACAGAGCAGATAGAGACCAGTTTCGAGGTCCCCTTTAAACAACTTCCGGTGCTCAGCACCAGTGAGACCCAGCCCACTTAAAGCCCTGCCTCTGTTATTTAACGACCCTACCCCAATGCTTTCTTCTTGTCAACTTCAGGCAGATTAAAAGTTAATTTGTCTGATAAAACTACCAGTGTTGTCCTAGAGGGAATGTATAGGGTGTGCGCTTGCACGCTCCCATGTATGCCTATTTATTTAAGTGTAAAAAGAACTATTGATGGAACGAATGCAAAACAATGTCATACATTCACCTCAGTACAGAGATCTGGGCCTAAATCCATCGTTTTTTTGCTCACCATGTGTTAGAAGTTGGTTCTGACACTATGGGCCACCCGGATTTTTTGCTTTTTGAGCACCTAATTGTTGAGCTTTTACTGTGGGGGAGCCTCATAAGTTGGGACTCACCCACAGTGAACTCAGGATGTAAAAGACTGCATGGGGATTTTACTGGTGTTCCCCTGGCCTGACCAGGCCACTGCGCAGCAGCTGGAGTAAGGGACACCGGGCTGGTTACATGCAGACACATGTGTACACGCGTGTGCACACGTGTACGGGCTGCGCAGGGGAGATTCCTAGCGTGCGCAGTCCAGGAGTAGCTACAAAGTGAATGGTGTGGCAGGACTTATGCAGTATTGGGTGGTGACGTGGAATAGGCTTTATACCCTGGAAAGAAACATGCCAGGGAAAGTCAGTGTGTTTTACTGTGTTTTCACTTCATTATTCCCCTATGGGAATGTGGGGCCCATGGCTAGATTAACTTCAATTAGGTCTACAGATTCCAGACACGCACTTATGTCCAATGTAGTGAATGTGAAAATAAGTATTCTGCAGAGTCCAAAGTCCTATTTGTACTGCTTTTGGGTCATCCAGAACGGTCATATTTCTCTGAGCCAGCCATGACCAGACCCAGGCTGAGGGCTGACCTCAGCTGGATGGATTGATAGCCTTTCTTCCACAAGCGAGGGCCTCCTCTTCATGAAGAGATGATGGGTGGGGCTACAGGCCAATCCATCAACTGCTGTCGCTGGGTGCCAGGCACCAGGCTGCACCAAGGAGGGAAGGCAGTGTGGGGGATGAGGCTTCAGACATGTGGCCAGAAACCCTGGACGACACCATTTTGAACAAGCCCGGAGGCTGGACAAGAAGGAGGGAGCAGGGACGTGGTGTGTCGCTGTTTGATAGGACCAACAGAGACTTCCTGCAAGCCCCCTACTCAACTTTTAAAAAGTGCTTGCACAGGAAGAGATGATCTCTGGGGTGTGGTCGGCTGAGGCTGAAGGTGCTGGAGCCTGGCGCAATGGGCAGTTGGAAGGAGAGACCCCCTGACTGCCCCCAGGACCCTATCCGCACCAGAAGAAGAGCCCATGACTGGTGCACAGAAGCAGGGGCCTCTGCGCAGGGAGAAGAGAGGCCCAGAAGGAGAGCCTGGCGAAAGGCTGGCGCAGGGAGCCAGTGAAGACAGCACCCTGCTGAATCGGAGACCCTGAGGGCGGAGGAGAGTGTTCCCAGTGGCTGGGGCTGGTAAAAAGGAGCATGAAGCGCCCCATAATGCTTTGCCAGGCATTTGGAAAACTGCCGTTTTGGTGCTTTGTGGCCCCCAGAGGAGGGGGGGGGTGTCACCCTCACTTGTGAAAAGGTGCTGGGGGAGCTGCTGTAGGAGCACAGTCTCCCCCCCCCCCCCCCCCCCAGCACGAAGAAATCTGCCATTTTGGTGCCTGGTGGCCCCTAGAGGAGGGGGGTCACCCTCATGTGTGAAAAGCGGTGCAGGGGGGCTGCAGGAGCTCCGCAGTCTCTCCCAGCATAGAGACGAACAGTCCACCCCTAAGTTTCACGGGGCTCAGCCAGCCTTTAACACCTTCTAGGCTGGAACTTATGTTCTACAGCTGAGGGTGTACTATGAAGTGCATCATGGAGTGAAAGGCTGAGTTGGGGATGTCTGGAGAAGGGCATCCCCTGGAGGTGAAGTGGTGTAATTGCACCAAAATGCATTTACTATTGGTTATTTCTTTTTAGGTAGACCAAGTCACATGTGTAAAGTGAAGTACCTGTGTAAGGTGATGTTAAGCTAAATGGAGTTATGTTGCTGGACCTTCCTGCTAGGGGGTCTGGCTGTATTTACGTAATCTCATGCTTTTAACTGTGATTCCTTTTAAAGTGAAGAGGCGCACTGCAGGAGAAGTGTAGTTGCCAGGAGTACTTCTTTCGAAGGGACTGTAAGTCACATGTGTAAGGAGATGTCATATGCCAAGTGGGGCTATGTTGCCAGACAGTCCTGCTAGGGTGTCTGGCTGTATATGCGCAATCCTGTGATTTCATCTGTAATGCCTTTAGGGGCTGTAATTGCAATGCATTCAAATGATCAACCAAGGTGATGAGTACTGTCATTCTAAAGTGTGCGTAAACATGGATTCTTGCTGCTGCGCTTAGGTGAAGACCCCAGACTGCTGCACCTTTAGATATAGAGGTGCATACTTTATGGTCAGTAGGAGATGCTCAGTCAGGGTCATGTGTCACCAAGGCAGGTTTACCCCTTTTTAATGCTTGTTGAGGTAATTGGGTGGGTCTCCACTGGGATGGTGCCAGTGCGCAGGGCCCTCGCTCCAGGTTATGTTCAACTATCTGCATTGGGGGCAAGTGGATGTGCATACATGGGAGTGGTGGTACTAGACCCCACCCCTCCTTTGCGGGAGGGGTGGAGATGTTATGCAATGTCACAAAGTAATTTCAACAGCTTATGTATATTTGTAAATTGGTGCCTAGTATTGTAGTGTGTGTTTAATAAATGTACTCTTACTTTTATAAAGCAAAGTACAGACTGGACAATCCATTATTGAGTGTTATTTTTGTCCACCTGCAAATGGCGATTACTATCCCACACCACCTCCCTTGAGTAAGCCTCAGACTGCTCTGCAACGCTACCCTCTGAGAGTCAGGCGCTACAATTGGGTGTTTGGCTCACAGTGAAGGACAAATGTAGTCATGGTATTTGTGCAGGCCTCACAGATGCTGCCTCGTTTTCCAACACCATGCCATTCCAGTTTGGACCCAGCCATATGCTAATCAGTCTTGACCCTCTACCCAATGGGAACAGTCCTGCCTGAACTGCCAGGCCAGTACCTCCCTGGACTGGAAACGAGCATCCTAGGATCAGTTTCGGCGTTTCACCCTTCTTCAGCCAGGATAGCTTGATTCCAGTGGCATGGAGATATTTATGGAAGTGACTGTGTAATATTTATAATACACATACAAGGTCATATTTAGACGTGCTAGGTAGACGTGTAGGGGTCATGTATTGCCTTAAACAATCGCAGTTTTGCTCTGAAAGCGAATTATTTACTTTAATGTATTTAGAAAAAGGCAGCTTTTTTTTTTTTTTTTTTGCATCTTCACCCAGTTCAACAGATGTGGTGATAGGGTTGGGAGGGAATGGTCAAATGTAGCTGCGACCCCCCTCCTAGAGACGCTAGTGTCGAATGTACAAGTTGTTACATTCGTTTTACTCTGCAGAGGGCACGGAACCCACTTGGCAGCCTTGGCCGGGGAAGAGGCCCAGGGCTCAGTCAGGGGAAAATCCTGTATGTTCTCGGAACTAAGCTTTCTGTTGGGAGTGCAAGGTGTTCCGCGTAAACTGGGAGTTTTTTTTATACAGGAAATGTCTTTACAAGTCAAATCCGTTTAAAATAATAATTAAAAAGGCCTGTCGGGAGCCGCACCTATAATCCGATGGGTTCCGTTTGGCGCACAGTATGGCGCAATCTGCAGACGGCCCTTCTGCGCAGGCTCTGTAAAAGCAAGTCTGAGGCCAGAAAGGGGTGAGTAGTGATTCCCGGGTGGAAATACTACTGCAGATGAAAGGCCTCCCGAGAAGGCGGCATCACCCCTCTGCCAGTTGTATGGGTGTGGTGGGCCGCTTTCCAGGCTTATTTTTCTGAACTGCAACCCCACAGGTTCAGCAGCATCTTCTGGGGTACAACCTGAACCGAACCGTCCCTGGGGCTCTAGGCACAGGTGGGGTTTGAGTAGAGGCCATGTTTGTTTATTTTTTCTTCACATTTTTTTTTTATACATGATGTAATACCAGTAGTATTTGGCTGTAATTTCTTTTGTGCATCTGGAAGTCTCCCATGTATTTTTTGGAATTGTATATGGCGTCGATCAAGTCAATAGGCAACACAGCGCTTTGCAAGACGTAACACTTTAGTACTAGAACAGCAGGGTTAGTGCAGAAGTGAATGCATATTTTCAGTGCAGAATAATCGCACACTTTATCCCACACTTGTTGACGTGTCTCTACGCGGAGTTGGCAAGTGTTGGGTGCATGCTTTGAGGTGGACAGGTGCCACCTTGGCCTGTGTGGGGCACGAGCAAAGGGCTGTGCATGGGTGGGGTGTGAGGTGGTCGGAGTGACTCTTCTGGCGAGATCGGAGTTGTGGGGGGGGGGGGGGAGTAATTTCTACTAATCCCAAAATGCAAAATGAAATATAAAATTGGAAACATCCCTGCTGGTCGCGTCGGCATACTTCGTCCATACCTCATCACAGAAGTGGCTCCAAAGACCGTTTCACGCCCTAGCCCAGTGGAACTCATGCAGGGGTTCTTAGACCGGGCTCAAATGGAGATTATGTTTGTCCCAGCATATGTGGTCCTGCTGTTTTCACCCGATGAGGCAGCTGGATTCAGAATTTTTTAGTGTGATGTTTATTAGCGTGGGCAGATGCTTTGTACGTACCGAGCAAAATAACTGATGGTGAAGATGCGTGAATTAATTCTCCCACCAACTCCAAAATATCCCCCGTTTCCATCCCAACCGATAAGTGTTTATCTTAATGCCATGCACATTCTACAACGTACATTTCTTGAAAAAATGCATCTGTCGCTAGACCAAATAAGTAAAGAATAACAAATTGCAATCACTGGAAATTTCTTACGATTGCTTCCCATTCAATACATTTAACTCGTGCCAGTACAGATATGGAACAACCATATGGAAATCTGTCTTGGTCTCCTGATTCATTGAAGAAGTCAAACTAGGCTGAAACACACTGGTGGCTGCTTATGATCCCGTTCAAAGGTGACCCAGCTCAGAAGTTCAGGATTGATGGCTCTTTATGGGGTTGGTTAGTTCCTCTCTGTATTGACACAGATGACAAACTAAACCTGTTGGAAAGGGATGCTGAGAATATAATTGCTAGAGGCTACGTTTGATTCAAGCATTTGATGCTACCAGTGTTTTGCCACACCGCATGTGAAATTGGTGTTTTGATTGGCAGAAGGTGTAATTGGCTGAAGTGTGTCTGTCATTTGCATGCTGCGCTGCCTTTCAAAGTGTTTTGTGGATTCTCTGGAACGCTCAACCAGTAGATTGATGACAATGGACAGTCAAAGGTCTTGATTTCTGGACAGTTTAATAATTTGTTCATGGTTTGCAACTCGACTGGAGAGCCCACGCTAAGAGTAACCGAAATGACAGCTCCTGAGCTCAGGCAGCGTAGACAAACTCTTGGGAAAAAAAAGCTCCTTCCTCTTTGACACTGCAGGTTCTATTCACAACCCCATCTTATATTGCCCTTTAAATGTAAAGTTTTGGTTTGCGTATTGTATCTGTGCGTAATTTGTACTGTTTTTGCATTGTACTGTGTTTGCACACGATTCTATCTTCAGAGATGCCTTTGCTCAGCCCCCTCTAAATACAGCAGAGAAGCTCTTTTGGTGAGTTACAAGGGGCTTTCTGTAATGACCACGGATAAAATCTACCCTCTGTCTTGGTTACGTGCTGCAGAGTACTGGTCCCTTTCTTCTTCTCCTGGATTCAATATCTTTGGAAGAGGCGGTAATGCTCCTAGCGGGGAAGGGAGTGGATCCGTTTAACCGCATTAAGGGATCAGTGTGGCTTTATCCTGGTGCCGCCGGATGAGAACTAAGAATCGAGGGTTTGAAGAGCATGGCGGAGGCAATGGCAAGAAATCAACATCTGTCGTGGGAGAGAAAGAAAAGAGGGAGCCAGGAGGAGAGAGCAAGGAGCATGGAGCTGGAGAATATATTGGAAACGAGGGGGAGAGAGGAAACATGAGGCCAGGGAGCTTAGAGGTGGAAAGCCTTGAGTAAGCGTAGGAGGGGAGCGGATCAGGGAGCTTCAAAGCCAAGACGACCGAGAGGAGCCGCAGAAGCTGGGAGTAGGGGAAGGGCATCCCTTTGTAAGTGGCAGCACTGAAGCTCCTGGTGTAGAGGGCTTCTGTCTAACATGCAGGTTCTCAGGAGGTTCGGTTCCTTGCTGTGCTCTGTGAAGCTGGATGAATAGCAGCATTTGAGGTCTCTGGCTGAAGAGGGGGTGTGATGAAGTCTTTCATTTCTGGACCGGTTTAGGTGGAGCCGATGGCGCACCTTATGAGGAGTCTTACAAGAACATGGCAGACCGTTCGGCTAGGACTGTTCAGATGGGTGGGCCTTTGCTGCTCTTCTTTTGAGGCAGCAGAACCGATTGATTAGTCGGGTGCTATGGTAAACTTGGAAAGTCAGTATGCAATCAGTTGGTTGACCGTTGACACTGTCCTGGTCTCAGATGCCTGGAGTCCGCTTGTGCTAAGAGTTTATCCTACAGGAACCCCTCCTAGCCTTTCACTCGCCCAAAGCCAGGAGTTCAACTTCTTCGATACCCTGAGGCTAACATTTCCTGTAACCTTTGACGCGGCACTGGCTGGGATCTCTTGCAGGTAAGGAGAGGACCATTTGTCATCCTTGCTTTCCAAGCTTATGAACCTGCCTACATCATCGCAGACCCTTCACAAGGCCCTCTTCTCTCACCCTGGCATTGCAACAAAGGACAGGGATGAGAAGAAAAGAAACCTTCTTTCCTAGACGCTAGTCGCTCCAGAAGGCTGGGGTATTGCTCTGTGGCCAGCAGTGCTGGGAACAAAGCAAGTATCTCCGTTCTTGTGATGACCCGCATAGTCTATCTTTGAGAGGTAGGTCTTGAGTGAGGGCAGTAGGCTTCCCAGGCTTCCAGGGTCTTTAACACTCTGCTTGCGCTGGGATCAAGACTCTAGTATTCCCAATGTAAGACAGGTGAGGGTTTAAGGCTGTTCCCTTCTACCCAGGTCACCCACTCTCCTCAGATTAACCCATCATTGGGTCCGGGTCCTCCTCTTGAACACCGACCCAAGAGACCTTGATATGGATGCATCATCATTGGCTCGGAAGGAGAAAAACTCCACCCAATGTTTCATTGTGTGGTCGAAAACACGTGTCTGTCTTACCACAGAGACGCATGTAGACACACTGTCCAGCATGGGAGATTGCTGATTGGCCTGGTTTTAATCTGGGTACCATGTGTCTGCACCGTCCTCCTGCATGCTCAAAGTGTGGCATAAGAATAAAGGATGCGGGAGTCGCCCAAATTCGCACATCACATTGTTCAGTCAAAATGTAACTTGTTAAGAAGGGGGAGATCAGATTTGTTATGTCTTTTACCCATCTATCTAGAATTACTTGGGAAACAAGAATTAAAACTTCAGTCAGGCCTTAACCGACATCAACCAAGGAGAGAACATGACTTCAGAACACAACCTTTCCTGGCAAGGCCCGTACAGAGAACAGGACGAGGAGCGCCCCGCCCCCCGGACCAGGCTGACCCTCCCATACATGACTCAAATGGACTCCCGCCCCCCCGGACCAGACTGACCCTCCCATACATGACTCAAATGGACAGTAAGACTCCAGGCCTTGAAGAGCCTGTTAGAGATTTGCCTCATCAATTTGTCCGCATCCCTCTCGGGCCTAGGCCCACTGTTGACCAGCAGAAATTAATCCTCCTTCCTACAACGATTTACAAAAGTGAACCTGTTTGTTCCTGTTTGCAATCCATCTCTGCCACCAGGTGTTTACTCTCTCCGGGCGGGCGCGACACACCCTTCTTCAGAGTCTCCTTCGGTGAGTCTCCATGGGCTGTCTTCTAAACACCTGGCGGGAGCGCCAAGTTCCTGCTGGCACCGTGTCACAAGACACGTCAGCGCAAGCGTTTCTTAAAAGTAACAACATCTTCTGCACCATGTATGGATCTTTCCAACCTTGGACCCCAGGGGCTGTACTCAAACAGTCTTCTACTTGCGATTGCACCATTTGGGAATCATGCCAGGAGTGTATCTGGTGGGGTATGGACTTCCGTCAGGGGGTTATCCTGCACACCGACTGTAATTATTGGAAAAGCAAACTTTGAGTGCAGTTTGCATTGTGGCAGGAGCATGGCACGTTTCACAATCTTGAAGACCGAGGGCAATGTTCAACTTGATGCATACTTTAAAAAAAAAAAAAAAGGATATTAGTCCACTTACTATTGCAGAAAATACTATCTCGGGATGATCCGATAGACATTTTTAAAATCCGTACAAGAGTTGTGCTTTTTAGATTTGTTTTTTTTTCTAAAACATGTACCATAGATGTCTGGCAGCTCTTCCTCGTCATCTGTGGAGCCATCAGCCACACTAGCATTATTCATTCACTGCATCCACCAAGGCCAGGCAAGCTGGGCCTGTTGAGCATTAACGGGGGGTGTTACCACTTAATCTCCTCCTTGGTCTTGCCAGTGGCAGTTGAGTCCAAGGGTTGTGAGTTGCTGCATTTAACCAGCCTGATGGCTTTATGCATGTTTATTGTCACTCCTATTTTTATTGAGGCTACAACGGCCACCTGCCAATGTCTGACCACCCTTGTGCTGGGAGTCCCTCAAGGCTTCTCCAAGGTACTTCTACATGACCATGCAGTATTCAGTCTGGCTGCAGTACAGCACTGCACACATAGGGATAGGGTAGGACCTACCACAAAATGCATCTAAATACCACCTACTGTTGGGAAAGGCAGGCTCATTTGACCCGCTGATTAGCCGGGATAGACTCAAACCTATTGCAGTCAGAATGGCACATAATTAAAAGTGGCTGAACACCCCCCACCCAGAATCAGATGTGTTCTTTAGTGAGGCACTCTGTTTAGTTCTGACGAGAGGCGGTCCAGCATGACACCATTGCGTCATTTCTGTGTGTGACTTGCTGAAGGAACTGCAACATCCCCTCTGTTCAGCCTCTACTCTGTACTGAAGAATGCTTAGACCACAAAATGATCCCATTTTGGGCCATAGACTGGATAGAGGGCCACGCTGCTTCTCAGTGGAAAACTGGCGAAAAGAAATGCAGGAAAACCACTATCTGGGAGGAATATTTGGCCGTGATTTGGGCCCTCTGTAAACTGCAGCCGTACCTCGAAAGCATGAAATTCATGGACCAGGTCTGTTGTGATCTCCAATGTGCTTTTCTCAGCCTGGAAGGACAATCTCTTGCTGAGGTGGGGGGGGATGGGAGGGAGGGTACTGACTGCTCAGCCACTCAACATTGTAATCACACTCCAGTTTTATATAGTACTGGGCATTTGGTTAAAAGCTGGTACATGCATTGTAAACCTAGTCGAAGCAGACTGCTCATAGGTCGCCTCCTGCCAAGCAATGGCCGTGTGTGGGATGTGGGAGGCTTGTGGGTCCACCAGAAACCTTCACTTAGCAGGAAGAGGTGCACCGAGACTCATTGGAGGGGCCCTTTATGCTCCGGATGTTTGTGTAGTTTCAAAATTCTTTAGCATGGATATGTTCCTATGTGCATTTGTCCCGGGCTTCTGCATAGTGCTATGTGAGTGTCTGTCAGCTCTGACAGTTTTTGAAAGTACAAGATGGTAGAACATAGGTAAATGCATGGGGTAAAGTCCTAGCGCAGTCAGAATGATCTAGAGATGGTTGAGATTAAGTACATATACCTTCCTAAATCTATCTCTCTCCCAGTGAGTGAGGCGGTCTAGCTTCAAGCTAGAGTACACAAATTGACACAGGTAGAACATAAGCTCGTCATAGCACTGAAATGTACTATTGGCATGACCAGTCCATGGCTGCTGCATTGTACCTTACCAAGCAACCTCTCGAAATATCCAGGAAATCATTTGCTGTCTCCTGAGAGCGGCAAATCGGATTTTACACTTTGTCGTTGGGTGAATATTTGAGGTTCAGAATCTTTCAAGTTGTAACCGAACACTTTTATTCCACAGCACAGTTGGCTCATAGGTCCTAAAACATCCTTTGTGGTTCTGTTCTTGGTGGTAAACGCTCCTCGTAGTCCGAGGTATCTCAGTACCACGGATCCTGCATTCTCTGAAACTTGGCTTTTCACTACTCCCACATCTGAGAAGGGAGCGTGCTATTAGTCCTGGGTGCAGCGTAAACCCTTGGGACTCGCCACTTGAGCTTGGAAGGAGCTCCAGAGTTCTTGGTTGCACCACAGGGCTCCAGGAGCTTGGAAATGGAGAGCAGATGTGTTGGGTGTAGTTCTCCTTCACGTAGTGTCGCCACTCTTCGCTGGCTCACCCTAAGCAGACTTGATCTCAGAACTGGGTGCAGAATGAAAGTGGACAGCATGAGGTGTTTGTACAGGTAAGAGGGACACTGGCACCAAGACGAGTTGGACGAGGCTTAGAGCACATGTCAGGAATCCCAAGACTCCCAACAGAATAATAGGATGGGTGGGGAGAAGAAGTCTGAGAAAGGACAGCCACCATGGCTTACTGGCGAGGAAGGGGGCGACGAGATGCGATCTAGCCCATGTCCTATATGGACCCTGCTCACACAAGTCTCAAAAATCTGCTTGAATTTCTGGAACAATGTCCCAGTATTGCGGAGTCTTGGACCGGAATGCGCACACTTTCTTCAGATAAAATTTAGGAATCCGTAATCTTACAGTTTGTGGCTTTAGGTTCCAGACCCTTTACCAATATTAAAGAGGAAGTCAAGCGTTCGACGTTTGTACCATTTGTTTTATTAGCATTATCATTATAAAATGTACAACACACTACTGTGTCAGCCATACAGGGGGGGTAATTCAGGTGGATGGGGAAGATAGGGTGGGGGGGGGGGGAAACATCACGGTTGGGTACAAAGGGCATTGACACTCTGAGCTGTCCAAGGTAAAGCATTTTGAATTGCCAATTACTTACATGTCATTATATTAAGCCTTGTAACAGACACATGATTAATAATGGCAACAGTACAGACATGTATCGCAGTGAAAGGCTACTGTGTCATAAAGCAGGAAGATGGCACTTTCGTGCCATTCTAAAGCACTTGAAACAGCATGTTACGACTAATCTATAGGCCTCTTAAGGATGAAGCTCTAAGTATCCCTTGCAAACATTCCAATCTGTATCCTGCAAGATATAGACACTCGTCAGCGGCGAAACGCGTGGAAATGTAAGGTGGATGTAGCCATGAGCACGGAGAACCCCCACTCTATGTGTGTCTGCATTTCTCAGACTGTCCAGTGAAAAATCTGTACAGCCAAATTAAACTCGCCCTTTGAGAGAGGCTTTTAATTCAAAGAGTTGCCCCCCCCCCCCCCCCCCCCCCAACACCAGCCAATTGACGTTTTTGGCTGTGGTTTTGTACAAAGTATTCGTGAAAGGGAACGCTTTTTCCCCCTTTTGCTTGGAAGCCATGCTGGCTGGTATCCAGCACGAACTGGGCCCGATGAGACTGCGTTTTCCGGAAGCTGGGACTCGTTCCAGCCTTCACCATCTTTTCACGCTGATTGTGCAAGTTTGTCGCCTTTTTGTTGGAAGGAGTTATTTTTGTCCGGAATACTAGAAAAAGCTTTGCACATGAAAGGCTCCGTCTGCTTCTCAGCAGGCTCCTCGGTGCCGGTGGATCCCGGTTCACCCCGCACGTGGCGCAGTCCCGGTCCTGCGACACCCAGCGGTACACTGGGAGAACTGCTTCCTAGTTTTTGGGTTTTTTGTGTGCAGATTTTATATAGCGCGAACTCGACCCGAAGGTATTGGAACGCTTTACATGAGCACCTGTTACATTACACATTCAGGCACGGGGAGATTAAGTGATTTGCCCAGAATCACAGGATGTGGACGTGACCCTGAGGCTCAAACCCTGGTTTCCAGCCCCAAAGTCGGCAGTTTAGCCGACGGACCACATCCTCTCCCCAACGCCACGGACGGATACGTGCGCGCGTGCGTTCTCTCCTTGACCAGTCTACTGGTTTCTCTTTGGAATTTCCAAACCGTTTTATTGACGCGACTCCTTTTGAGATCTGTGTTGTGGCAGCTTAACTGTCAATCATAGCTATTGCAGTGCTCCAGGCAGAGTGGGGAGAGTGTTTGGAGTAGCTGTGTAAGGCAGAAGGGTCTCCTTTAAAACTCTGTTGGGCTCTGGCGGAAGTGATTGAAGGGTGCATTAAAAAGGGTCCCTGGGGACCTTACTTTACCCATCTTCTGGCCGGGTTAGGCGAGCAGGCCTGCTCTTTCCACTCTGCCTGGAGCCCTTACCCTCTCGCCTTAATTACCACAAAGTCTCTGTTTAAGGCCCATCTTCCCCAGCACGCTCCTCTTCAGTGCAGGACTTTTCTGGCTGTTTGCCGGATTTTCTCCTGACGTCACTTTAAAGATGGGTTGAGTGGGAGACCTTTAAATATTGTGCCAGGACGCATGACGGCCAGCAATCTTGTCCAATGCCTGACCGTGTACCTTCTTGTACCATCAGTGCTGACCAGTCACTTGCTCTTGGCTTAACACCATTATAAGATTGCCTCACTTATTTTGTTAAAAGTTGATGTCATATTTTCCTTCCCGGTCTATTGATTGAAATGTTGCACATTTGTGTCCCAGGACAGAAACTCCTCTGTTCTCTTTCCCTAACCACCTTCACTTTGGAACCCCAGGGAGCAGAGGCACCTCTTCCGGTTGAAAGGCTCTGTACTTTAGTTCAGACGGCTCCGTCCCTAAGCACATTAGGTGTAACAGGAGGATTTGGAGAAGTGCACCCTGTTCTGAGACAGACTAGCGGTTTCCTAGGCGTTAACACAAAGTACAGTTATATTTTCCTAATCTGGCATTCTGAGCTCTTTAGGACTTTATTTTTTTTTTGTGGCAGGCCTCCAAGGAGAGTATTATAATAGTTAATCTGAGAATTAATTAAAGCCCCAAAGGCCCACTTTCTTGGAGCAGTAATGGGAGAAATATTTAGAACTTTCTTATTAAGCTGTAACAAACTTTGACTACTTAACTTTGTTGGGGGGAGGGGCATGGCTAGGCACATGTCAGAAAAACACTTATAGACTTTCGATTGTATGTCACGATTCAGGATAAAACCAGAATTGGCAAAGCCAGTGGGTCTCGCCTGTGTGACCTTTTGGGCTTTACCAATTCTTTTTAGCCACATTGCACAGCATTCCCGATGCATAAAGTTTTTAAACGATAAAAAACTTTGACACGTCTACAAGTCATTTTGTAGGCATGCACATCACTCATGCAAGTGGTGCGCCAACAAATAACTCTGCCACTTTTTTTTTTGGTTACTTATCTGAGTTGGATTGGTAACTAAAAGGAAAATAGCGGTGTTTTTAAAGCAGGGTGGGTTGTAACAGATACAAGTACGAAAACGGAGGCAACGGGGGACAGAAGCAACACACGACAGAGGGTGGAGGTACTTTGAAGCAACACAGGGGAGGGAGATGAAGTAACAGTGGGTAAGGCGTTGGTGGCAAAGCAAGGGCGGGATTGGGAAGCAACAGGGTGTGTAGTAGTGAGTGGGTGGAAGCACAAAGGGGCAGTGCAACAGATATAAAGAGCAACAAGGACTGCGGGATGAGGGAGTTTCACGAGGGAGAAAGCAAAAATGCACATCCTCTCGTGGAGTGTTTAACGTGAAGGAAGTAAGCATGCATTGGCAAAGCCAATTTGTCTCGCATATACAAGAGCTATTGGTTTTGGCAATGTGTTTTAACCATGTTGTACACCAGTGTGGCTGCTGTTCAGCATGGCTAAAAGTTAGTGTCATGGCGTAGTAGTGTCATGGCATAGAGGCCTTTTCGCAGAATGGTGTATGCATGTGTACTGCCTTTACAGACCACACATTTTCAATTGAAATGACCATTACATTTGCAAAGACCTGTAGTATTACTGATAGAACTATACAGCTCACTAAGAATGTGTAGAAATGGTATCACCTAGTGTATTGATTTGTTATGATCCTATTACAATATTGGTTTCCAGTACATTTCAGAATGAAAAAATGTGCTTCATTTGTGCTTTCATAATTCTGATATATTTGCACAGTTAATTTAAAGGAATTTCATTTTTGTTGTGTGCTAGAAAGTATCCTTTCACAACCCCCATCTTGCCAGATAAATCCTCTCACTTTGGAGTTGGAGAAAGAAAAGTAAACAATCTCCCTTGGAAGACAGATCTTAACATTTGAATGAATGAAATGAACGTGACATTTAATTAGCGCAAGGCTACCCGGAGGCCTCCCAGCACTGGGCGTGACCAGTACTCCGAAACACAGACATTAGGGGAATAGGAAAGTTTCCAGTTGTTTACGGAAGACATGGTAACTGGGTTCCCTGCGGAGATGGAGTGGGAGTGCATTCCATAATTTAGCGGCGTTGAGGGAGAAGCGTCTACCACCGGTTCTAGGTCTCTTGATCCTTGGGGTTTCAATTAGGTGAATTTCACCCGAGCGAAGTTTCCTCCTCGCTTTGTAGGGGTGGATCATGGCTGAAATTAAAGTGGGACCGTAACCTTGCAAGGAGCTATGGACGATGCAAAGAGCTTTAAAGCTAATTCTTTCCCTCACTGGAAGCCAGTGGAGGGCGGAGAGGGCAGGTTTAGCTGAGAGGCGTTTTGACATACCCAACAGTAGTCTTGCAGCGTAGTTTTGGCCAATTTGTAGTTTATTAATGACTGCGCTCGGAGCCCCCAGGTAGAGTGCATTTCCGTAGTTATTCCTTGAGTATCACAGATTGGACTAGGATTTTTTTGCTTTAGGGGGGAGAAGGGGGAGCACCTTTCTGGCCGTTCTGATCAGGCCAAAGCATGTTGCAACAGTCTTCTTGGCTTGCGTCTTGAAAGCCTGGTCTACCCAGATACCTAGGCTCTTTATTTTGGACTTGGGAGCTGGGGCTGGGCCCATACATGTTGGCCATGCGGACTCAAGAGTCGTATAGCGGATTGCCCAAGATCATGATCTGTCTTTTCCCCATAGAGTTTTAGGTGGGACACCCCCATCTATTTAGCGACTTCGGACAGGCAGGTGTTTAAGGCCTTTGGTGTTGTCGCTTGATTCAGTGATATGACCAGTTGGGTGTCGTCTGCATAGGTAACCATGTGGATCCCAAAAGGGGCCACAACTGATGCTAGAGGGGCCATATATATGTTAAAAAGGGTTGGGCTTAACGAAGAACCCTGGGGGATGCCACACAGCAAGGGCATAGGTTTGGAGCTCACAGTTCCTTCAAAGATCTGGAAGGAGCGTCCTTCCAGGAAGGAGCGCAGCCACTTTAGTGCCGTTGAGACTACTCCTATGTTTCTGAGACGGTGAATCTGAGCATGGTGATTCACCATATCAAATGCAGCGCTCAAATCCAGGAGTATGATGGCTGCCGACCTTCCTGAGTCTAGGATCTTCCTGCTTTCGTCCACCACCGCCAGCAGGACAGTTTCCGTGCTTTGGTGGGGGCGGAATCCTGTCTGGGAGGGGTGAAGCAAGCTTGAGGATTCCAGGAAGTTGGAGAGAGTGTAATTGACGTATTTTTCGGCAATTTTGGCCATCCCTCGGAGAAGGGAAATGGGGTGGTAGTTGCCTAGATCCGTAGGGCCCAAATGTGGCTTCTTCAGGAGTGCTTTTACCATTGTCCTCTTCCAACTGGGGGGGGGGGGGGGGGACTACTCCTGTAGTCAGTGAGGCATTGATTATGTTCATGGCAGTGGGGGCAACTATGGATACGTTTTCCAGAACGTTCATAGGAGCAGGGTCATTAGGTGAGCCACTTTTAACTGAGGAAATCAGTGTCAGAATTGTTTCTTGGGGGCGGGGGGGGGGGGGGGGATGGACTTCAGCAAGTGTCTGGGGAGGGGAGGATCCCGGACAGGGCGCTCGATTGCTGGGGCGTGTTTGTCAACAATAGGTGGCAGCAGTTTAATGATGCTTTGGATTTTTGCAGTGAAGAACTCTGCCTGTTTATCGCAGCGTTGGCCTGAAGGATCCGGGGCAATTTGAGGAGCCGGGTTTTTTTAGCAGCTTATTAGTAACACGGAACATTTCTCTAGGGGAGTTAGCGGCGTGCAGGATTTTTTTCCTCATAGAAAGAAGCCTGTGCCTTTTTAATTTTGGTTTTGTACTTCCCAATGGCCTTCCTGTATCAAAGCTTCTTTTTGGGGGGAAAAGTCTTTCCTCCAGGCCCTCTCCTGTACTTTGCAGCAATGTTTTAGGATGCAGAGGTTCCAGGGAATACCAGGGGGATTTGTGGGGACCATACTTTTTCTTCATGAGGATCTTAGGGAGGACCCAATTCAATGAGCCTTCTATCCAGCTGCAAAAATCATTGTCAGCTTAGACTGGACTAGGATCAGACCTGGGTCTGGTCCTTTCCAGTTCATGAACCCATTTGCCCAATGAGAGTTTGGACCAGGGTCGGTTAAGGGTCCGTAGGGGTTGGGAATAACGGGTGGGGGCTTGAGGACACCATGAGGGGGGGATAAGAAAGTGGTCGGACCAGGGGATGGGATTATTTCCTGTGAGATTCTCCAGATTAGATAACACTGGGTCGAGGCAATGACAAAGGACATGGGTTGCCAGCGAGACTTTTTGAGATGGCTGAAGGGTTGCGGGATCACTTACTAATTCTTGTGCAAGAGCAGCTCCTGGGTCGTCTAAGTGTAGGTTAAGATCCCCAAAGAGAGTGAAATTTGTGGCCGTGCTGGCTAGGTTAATAGCTGCTTCTGTCAAACCTTTGCAGAATGCGCCGGCTGCACCTGGAGGTCGATAGATCAAGATGCCAGTGAACGAGAGAAGAGAACTGAATTCTAATGAGAAATGCACGTTCTCACATTCAGGTAGTGGGTTTCCTAGTAGGTGACAGATAAGGTGATCTTTGTATATGATCGTGATTCCCCCGCCCTTGCCTGTTCTGTCCTCTTTTTGTATCGGGTAACCCTGAGGGAGTGTTTGCACAATGTCAGGCTCTGAAGAGGAGGTAACATTTCAGTGGTTTGCAACTGCAAATCATGTATACATCTCATTTTGATTCACAATTGGGAGAGGATGCCCCTTTCATGCCCCTCATAATTGAGAAACAGATTGAGTGGCATAACCCTTTTTGCGATTTGGGGAAAAAAGCTTTTCCAATTACCAAAAGGGGTTTAGTATTTTGTAAAATGTCCTTTTGACATTGCAAACCTCGTGATTTTGCAGATTGTGGGTGGGGTTTGCCACTCCAGCATGTATTAGTCAGGCCCCTAATCTTCTAACAATGCTCACAGGAATATCTTCAGATATGCAGAGGCATTTTATGCTTGCCGTGGAAACCTGTCAAACATTGAAGCATTCAGCACTGAAAGTACCAAAAACCGGTTCAAGTTCATGATGCCCTCAATCTATGTGCCTCCAGGCTTGTGACTGCTGTAGTTTTAACCTGTTGCTCCTCTCTTCCCCACAGGGTGCTCACTTGGCCATGATTGATGCACTGATGGCAGCATTTGGTACACACTCAACCGAGGCGTTGGGTGTTCCCGTTGGTGTGGAACGAACGTCAGGGGCCTGGGAACAAAAGCTGCTTTGCTGGGTGGACAAGGTACCCGAAACTCCCATTTTGCCTCTCAAAACATATCTGCCCTGTCTTCACCAGCATGTTGCCCCTCTCTGCTTCCCCAAGCCTCTCCACCCTCCCTGCTTCCGTCCTTCCCTCTTCTAATGCTTTTACTCTTTTTGCCTCTCAGGGCGTCTCCACCCTCCCTGCTTCTCTGAGCATTTGTACTGTCCTCTCGGATTTGATTCTCTACCCTCCTTATCTAGCCAGGTATTTCCACCCCCCTCACTTGTCTAAGCATCTGCGACCTCCCTAAAAGTCCCTCGCATAGCCAAACCCTTCTTTAGATCCTCACTTAGCCAATCTCCTAAGCCCTCATGGAGGCTTTCACTGGGGATTTCTGACCGGACTTGCAATCCCTCCTGAAATCTGGCAATTTTCACCATAGCATTCCTGACGCCTTACCATAGTATCCAATCTCTTCTAAAGACCTTTACCCCACAAAATATCTGAGGGCTCAGTAAGGCCCTCTTTAACACTTTTTTAACTTTACTGCACCTCTGACCTTTGCTTCCTCCTATGCTCCAGTCCAAACACAATCTCCACTAAATCGTTTGAATTTTTTCTCACTTTATCCTTTATTTCCACTCGCACCTCTTGTTTCCCACTTCCACCCACGCACTGCACCTTTTCGCTCTATATCAGTATTCCCCTTTGTCTAAAGTTTGACTAGATATTTGTCTCCTTTCTTTGCAGATCAATCGCCACCTCCACGAATGCGCAGAGCGAGAGCTGAGTCAAAGGCAGACCCCCACCTCCGATGGACAAGCTCCCCCAGCGGTAAATTCCTCAATCCCTTCTTTAGATCTTCCTAGTCCCGATTCAAACAGATTGGTTGGTCTCGGGGCAAGCATTTCCCTGATAGTCAAAATTCCAAACTTCAGGTTGACCCTCCCATTGCGGTTGCATTCAACACTGTTGTGTTAAGTCACAATCCTGGGCTTAATTGGGCTTCTCCAGTAGTGGCAACTTAATCCACTTTCTTGGTGAGCTGAAGCTCTGGAAAGTAGCGGCTCTGGAGTGAGGTGATTAGTAGATTCTGGAGGTTCACCTTTGTGTAAACTGCAGGGCGGGGGGGCGTAATTTATTACAGACCTCTGTTCCTCTTTTTTTTTTTTGCTAGAAGAACTGAGGTACAGGCTACCACAAGTCTTCGTTGGCCACTTATTGGCTGTGCAGTTCATTCAGGGAGTGTTGAAGAAGCGCATGTCCGGCCTAAGGTTCCTCTTCTTTTTCTGTAGAGTGCCTTATGGGGAAACGTCCTTTAGGACGAAGCCGGAATCACTCTGTGCCTTCACAGCACGGGCAACAGAGCAAATGTGTCTTTAGCACGCACTCGTTCTGCAAGCAAGTCGTATTACGACTTGCTTTTGGGGGGGGCGCAATTTTAGAGTGGTGTTGGGATTAAAGTCCAGCACCATCCGTCCTGTTGCTTAGACTGGAGTGGGAAAAGTAAATTAAACTATTCCAATATCCAGAACCCCCCCTAAGGCAAGTCGTTAAACGACTTGTGTGCAGAACAAATGTGTGCTAAAGAGTCATTCGTTCAAATGACATGGGTTCCGAAGGCATGTGTGAAAAATGCATTCGAAATTCCGTCATACAATTCCGTCATACATTCTTCCCGATTTGTCTCCTGGAGGTGGAGTGTGGCTCCCTCTTGGCTCATGCAGATTCCCTTCTTGGAGCTTCCACCTCCCCATACACTCTTCTTATTGGGGGTGGACCTAGGGGGATTGTTGTGTTCGGGAAATTTGTTAGAAATGTTCACTTTCTGTACAGAATCATAAACTTCCAAAGCAGTATAACCAATTCCATCTAAGCCATTTGATGGACACTGTAGAGAATTCAGTTCAAGACAGCCAATCAACGGAGGTATATAGAAATTATAAAATAGTGCTTAATAGATTAGTGACTGCAAAATAAACTTCTATTTGGTGAGTTTGTGCCAAATTTTATATTTGTCAGTACAGTGGGGCCTTGTAAGCGCAATCCGCTGCAGATCCATGTCACAGATAGCTTATCCAGCCAAATCAGGAACAAAGCGTTTCAACTGCTTCCCCCTTTAGCAAATATTGACATGTGCAATACCAAGACTGCAGCATGCAAACCTGTTAAAGTGACCACGATGCTAGTTTTGTAGCACCTAAAATGTGACTATTTCTCTTCATTTTCAATAACACTGCGTGTTTTGAAATCTGTATGCAGCTTAGTTATTCTATAAAGTTAATGCCTCCTGCATTGTCCCCTATATGAACAAATCTTCAAAACAGCCTTCCACTGAATTGTCTGTCCTTCTGTCGCCCATTGCCTTCCAGCACACAGAAAATGATTTGATGGCTGTTCTGCAGTGGACTCTCTGAAATTCTGGAAACATTGAAGTTTGAAAGTTACGCTAACCCCTAAACCCTAATCATTTGTCATCTCAAAAACTAAACGCTCTTAAATCTGAGAGATGGTTGTGCTCTCCAGGAGGGTCCACCAACACCAAATTCCTGAATAAATACAGTGTAGCGGTAGGAAAAACAGTCTTGCATTACTACAAGAGGCCCGCCCCCTCCCACACTGTTTATAGTAGCAAGAAAATCCCCTTTATTTGTTGAAAAAGAATTGATGCATAAAATTATCCCAAAATGTTTATCCATATTGGAAATGCAAAAGCCCAACTTTGCTGACGATAGAATAAATGTACATGTTCTTGTCAGTCACTTGTTTTAAACGACAATCCACAGATATCATTTTGTTTCCACTACAAGCCAGCCCTCTCAATTTAATCATTTATTGGAAATCTGACAAAGGCTTCAGAGCCCAACCTTGGAGATGGGATTGTGTGGGCATACCCGTTCACTTTAAAATGGCTGACATTTTGGAGAGGGGACTTGGATTTCAAATTAGGTGAGGGTAGTAGGTAAGCATAAATTCTCTACATTTTCGAATTGAAGAAATGAAGGCAACCTTTAGTGCAAACCCAAACTTTGCTGTTGGTTCAGTGTTTTAGTGCCGTACTTTGAGTTTAATGGGTTACAGGATTAC
The DNA here is from genome assembly GCF_964204655.1 of Triturus cristatus. Classification (NCBI taxonomy): domain Eukaryota; kingdom Metazoa; phylum Chordata; class Amphibia; order Caudata; family Salamandridae; genus Triturus; species Triturus cristatus. Next base: position 1,175,177,083 of record NC_140585.1, read on the forward strand.
ACCTTTGTATCAAGGTTCACCCCTTTTTCTATTTCAGTTCAGAGGGCCAGATAAATTCTACCCCAAACAGGTCACCCCTAACGAGGGAAGAGAGCTAGGGTCAAGCTGAATACCAGGTTGGGCCTTGGGTATCTGACAGTCATTGCCCACTGCCAGGCTCCATGTTTTTGTAGTGCTATAAGCACACACGTGCTTCTATGTGTATGTTGTTTTTAAACCCTGCAAAAGTGCTTTTGGTGGACATGGTGTTGATGCATGTGCTCGGCCGCACTTGGCTGAGGTCCACCACAGACATGATAGTGTGCTAATCTTTCTTCTTTGTCTCTTCCTCTGTAAAGATGTCTCGCCTTCTGTCTTGTCCGCTCTGTAGCTGGTGGGTTGCTCGTCGGAGGTTCGATGTTTCAATGCTTCCTTATTTTGTCCCTTCTCTCTTTTCCCTTCTCTCCTAAACTTTGACCTCTGCCCTGCCCGTTGGCCAGTGCCCGACCCGCTGGTACTGGAAGCTGGTTCCTGTAAGTGGGCCTTTTCTCCATCTCTTCTCTCTCATTTATTAGATCCTTCTGCTTGCCTCTCCTTTTGGTCTCTGAACCCCCTCTTTGCTTGCCTCTTCTAACATCTTTACCATTGGCACGTGCATATCCATTTTTTTTCTTATTATATGGTACAAATGATTTCTGGGGCTTGTGTCGGGGGAGGGGGTTAAATCCTTAAGGTGGGCGGCCATGATGCTGCATGTAAGGCCCGCACAGTGAGCAAAGGATGCTGGGACCACAGTACCTCTGTCATGATGGCTTAATAATCCATGAACACCAATCATGAACATCAACAGATTAGGCATACAAGTAAGAAGTTGTGATTTTTCAAAGCATAAAATGTTGTATTTTAATGCAACTGGAGTATGTTGACGCAATTTGTAGCTGCTATCGAACGAGAGGCAGTTGAGAGGTCTTAAAGGAATATTCAGGAAGCAGTTTACCCCGAAAATCAGAAGACCTTGACTTGCAGAATCTTACGACCCACTCTTGTCCGAAGGACTAGCAGAAAGCTCCTGATGGAATCCGGAGTCAGAAATACTGAGAACCCGATGGTGCTGCCACAGTGTGACCATCTCTCACATTGTGGTCAGTGCTCTCCACGCCCATGTGACAATCACTGCACAAGATATTGGTCTCTACACTTCTTGACATTCTTTGTCTGTAGTCTCCCAAGTCAAAATCCTCCCATCTCGGGTATTACTACTCATGTCAGGGGGGATGTGGATCCTGTTCATTACTAAAGACTTTTCTACCAACTTGGGGCTTTGTGAAACTGTTCCAGCAGCCTCAAGATGATGAAACACCAAATTCTAAGTTATCAAATCCATCCTTGTTCATGGCGTTTGCTGTTTTCCTTCTCTCCTAAAGTTATTCCTAGGCAGTAAAATACATTTTTGTTTGTGAAATCTTTTTTGATGCTTAACAATGATGACATACGGTTCAAGATTAGCCCTTACCTAATGGGAAATGTGCATCGCCTTCCTCGAGGGGTGCTGGATATCCCTAGGCTCATGGGTTGCACGGTCGCCTGACTCATTGGCTGCTTTGTATTACCTCCCTTCCGGAGTCCGGTGTATGCCCCTGCTCATGAGATGACCCTTGGGTTTTGGGGTACTCTCTAGCCTGATCTCTTGGGGTACTCCCACACTCACGGAGTGCGCTCTAGCCCTCGGCTCATGGCACAGCAATGTCCTTGGTGCTGGGCGTTCACCTGCCTCAGGGGTGGTTGTGCTCCACCAGCCTTAGAGTGGCCTTTGAATCACCCTCTTGAATGATGCAAACTGATGCCTATTCATATATCTGCTAACTCCTAGAAGAAAATGGTAATCAAAAGTGCAAGGGCAACAACTGTTCTAGTCTTCCTAATAAAATGAATTCTTGCCCAAACTTATCAAACGTGTGGGGGACGGGGTGCCAGCAACTGCTTGGCAAGTAGGCAAGGTCTAATTATTTTCAGCCCAATACAGCAACAATCTTTAAATTATGAAAAACGGGCCCAAGCTCTTGCGTCTAGAAGCCCAGGGCTTCCCCAGCTTGGAAAATTAGGATGTTCTTTGGGAGTTTTTTCAAATGGACATCAGGGCTCCGGGCCGAAGAAGTGAACTGACCTTGCTTATCAATGAACCCCATCCCCGCTCAAATGTATGAGCTCCCGTGTGCCTTAACAGCGGTATAATGTGATTTGCCGCCATTTAAAGACTATTGATTCTGGACTGCTCTGCCACTTTCAGCCTCATTAATTATTCAAATTGAAGCACTTTGGAACAAGTCCACAAACTTGGCCAACTTTGCAAAGACAATGGGATCCTGTCCATTCTTCTCTGTTTTTGTTATCTCTACACATTTATTAATTGCATTTGTCTGCATTGTACACACTGTGTGCTTAGAATAAAAAACTGCTTACATTTTTTATTGGCTGGCTCCTCCATTGATTGTATGGTGCAGCAAGGATGACTGCACACATGTATTTTAAGAGGCTTTACTTTGTCCAAGCTATGTGAAGGAATGCAAACGTTGGGCCAGGTGCTACGTGCGCAACACTCCCTTTAATGAAAATGATTCTTATGGCTGCGGTGGCGGCGGCTTCGGACTGGCCTACTGAGAATATATGGCTTAAAGATGAACCTCTCTACTAACTGTATTTGTTTTAGAACCACGGTTAGATTGAGGGCCAGCAAACACAACCATGTCATTCTCCCTCATTTAGGAGGGTCCTTTGACCAGGATATTATACCTCTTCGCTTTGTGCAGATCTTGGTATTCTATCTCTTATTATGAGCTGAGAGCTCATAATAAGAGATAGGATACCAAGATCTACCAGAAGTGTAGTGCCTGACCATGCTGCCGCAGACCCATCGCCGTGGCAATATTTGCATAGGTCTTTCAACCAAAATGAGTTTGTGTTTTTTTATTGCTGCGAACTAGGTTGACGCAGTGGCAGTGCAAATTGCTAGAGATATTGGAGTCAGTCATGCCTCAGGCTAAGCACTCGCGGACAATGGCTCCTTCTGCAGACTCTGGCATCTGGTCAGCAATCTTTTCATTATGGGAATATTGGGCCATTTTTAATATGTCCAGTTTCGGCTGTTTGATCCGGCTCGTGCTACGTCTCCGCACAAGGCTCCTTAATGCTTCTCTAATTATAAAAAACTATTTTCGAGGAGGATAGTTGAAAGTCTGACATGATTGCCTCTCACTGAAAGTCTCAAATGGCACTATTACATTAGAAGATGGTGCCAAGTCATTTTACTCTAAACATTAATCTGATTTAAATGATATCCCTGCGTTATGATTCCCACCCTCTGCCCCCACTGCAGCCACAGGCCTTCAGTTGAATACTTCAGACCCAACCAAACACTGTTTGTGGTTAATGTTCACATGCAGTCCATAAAGACATGCATAAACAAGCCTTAAAGAGGAATAAAAAGTAGGGGGAACAAACTGTGCTGTAGATCAGGCAATGTACAAAAAATACATTTGCATTTTCAGAAGGTTTGACCCATAATAGTCCACTGTAATAACAAATACGGTGTGTACGAGTATAGCACCTGCTGTGAGATGCATAGAAGTGAAAAATGAATCACTGTTTACAAAACAGTGCAGATGCAAGTATATTTTCAGTACTTATTTTTTGAGTCAAAGTTAAATTTTTGTCCAAATTAAATGAGCAGCAACTTATTAGGTTTTTTGAACAGTGACCCCTTGCAGTGTGTTACACCCAGACCTGTCCCTCTGGGCCTTGTCCCACCTCCCAGTTATGCATCTCAAATGTCCTGCTTCCCAGGCATTTTTTCCTTTTTGTTAGCTGTTGTTCTGTTTGCACCGTTGGACAGAGAACATGTGTAGACTAGTGCTTGGTGTGCATAGCCTGGGCTGTCAAAGAAGCAATCCAATGTACTTGGTTATGCTGCAAGTAGGACTTCTCAATAAGATTGCCTCAACATGAATCCCACCAGACATTGCAGAAGCAGGGCAGGCAGTCGTTCGCAGGGGCATTGTGCCAGCCCAGGAAACAATCGGGGGTGTAGTAGCACACCATTAATGTATCTTTGGGGATTGTTGGGGGTAGCTGTCTCCCCAAGGCTCTCTCACTAAACTTCTTTCAGGGAAAGTAGTGTTCCCTTTCTATGCCAGAGAGAACCTAGCTGCAATTTGCATTCAAGAACGCTCCTTTGAGGACATAGCGTGAAAAGTGGTTCTCCGGCTGCCAATTTCATCATTCCGCTAGGAGCGCAGAGTGTTTGTGGTGCAACTCTTACCACCAAAACCCTATGGTTGGAGGAAGGGTCCAAGCACTTGGCAGTCCCACACAAATATGGCTGCTATAAATGTCAATGCCATACTCTGCTGCTGGATTTCAGCTACCTCTGGAGAGAGCCTGCAGACAAAGGCCTAAAACCACACATATTGAGATGCGGTACTGTTAAAGAATCAGTCTGCACATTCCGATAGGCCATGACACGCGCAGTAGCTCTCACAGCATTCTCTTTGAACTGCAACACTGGCTGACACCAGGCTGCAGTCTAAGATTTTTTTGAGAAGACCGAATGCTGTTCTTGATCTCCTCGGTGTCGGTAAAGGTTTACAACCCAGTGTTAACTATAGCTCTTGTGACATATCATCCCAATGGAGCTGCAACATCTTGAAGACCATCTAAGATTTCAAGAAGTGCATAAAAACCAGAAGTCCTGTAGGTAGGTTTTAACTGACTCTACCCGGAGCAAATCTTAAAAGTTCAAGATCATGGGAGCTGCATTTGTGCTCGATGGCACGAAGGTAGAACCCTAGTATCTAAACACAGATTGAGAATTGCCCCACTTGTGGTATGTCGTCTTCTATAGAACTAACGCAACGTCCTCTAACACAGTCAAGGACTGAAATGTATAGAGCACCATTTTCTTAAATCTTATTAAACTGCTCATAATTAGCCTCTCCTCTTTTTAACCCCCTCCACTTTTTTAATTGCTCCCACCTTTTTAACCCCCCCCCTTTCGTTTTAAAATTTTTTTCCCCCTCTGATAGATTTCCCCTTTCTCCAGTGCCACTTTCTCCCCCAGACTGATTCTTACTATTCTGAATTGTCCTTCTCCTACTTTTATTTGCAGTTTTTATAAGTTTGAGTATTCAGCCTCCCAAATTTATATTCTGCCTTGCAATTAGTGGTTCTGCCCAAATCCTCAGTTCCCTGCCTCCAAAATCTTTTCTCCCCAAATATTTGCCTTTTCCTGGGAACTCTATTCACTCCAATTTGGCACCAGATTCTCCTTTTTTTTTTTTTTTTTTGTAAAACATTTTTATTGCCTTTTACATGTCATATAGCATATCCACTTTCAGGGTGGCAATGTACAAAAAAATAGAGCACTACCAGGCGAATGCATCAGTTGCAGGGCACTGGATTCTCCTCTTATTAACCTTTACCCAGATAATGTCCCTAAAGGAATTCATCCGTTTGAACACAAGCTTCCTGCTTGGAAACACTGTTAAGCCCTTATTAGTGCCCATCATATGAACAGTAAGATGCAAGTAGTCCACCTCTAACCATATTTCAAGTTCCAAACGGAAATGTGCTTTTTGCCATTATCCATGGAATTTGTTTTTTTCCGCCTATCTAACCCCCAATGGAGACCTAGTATTTGTCTCATGTCATCCTCTCGCTATAGCTGGGAACTAATCTTTCTTTCCCCTCTTTGAAACATTATAAACGTATTCACCTACCTACTGTAGCACCCCATCTCTTTCTCTCGCTCCGACTCTTCTCATTAAATGCTCTATTTTCCCCAAACCTTTCCATTGGTACCCTACCTCTGTTCCATAGGAAACCTATCCTACTCTCCTTTATCCCCTCTCTTGTTGTTGCTCTCTGTGCCTTTTATAACATTTCTTTCCTGTCATTCCCTAGTCTGCCTTCAATGCTGCCCACTGCCTTGGTTGCATGAGACTGGTTCTTCATGAGAAAGCTTTGATGAAATATTAGTCATATCAAACCATCCTCTCTGCCATCAACTTGGTACTCCACTTGTACCATTTTTACCCTGCTCGGCTTTATTATCTGAACTTCATGACATCATTCAAAGATCAGGGTGGAATTCTGAATTGGTCGATCCATCTTGCCCAAGCACGGCAATGAATGGTTCGCCCGCAATGTCCCAGCATCCTTTGCAACTGGGTGAGTGGTTTATTTTGTTTTGCCCTTTTTGTCTCTTAGTTTCTTAAATTGAGGAAGAAGTTGCACATGACCTGTATAGTCACCTTTCACAAGTATTTTCCTTACCTGGACCTCCTTAATGCTCCTTCATTGCAGACCATAATTTCCTTCCATCTCTAGGCTCGAGGGACAACTGCTGTCCTCTGCCTCCAGAACTCAAAGAACTGCTATTCCCTTCCCTCTTCTTCCTTCTTAGATCATTCTTCTTTTATGACTCTAGGCTAAATGAACCATTAATGCCACTTCCATCTCATTACTCCATGGACCATAATTAACTTCCATCTCTCAACAGATCACCATTCCTTTCCGTCACCAACTCATATCTGACTAATCACTTCTCCTTCATCTCCTGGTGTTGATAGGCTTGTATTACTTTGTCTTTAAATCTCCATGGATTATTATTTCTAGTGGTCTTTGGCTCATTGATCGTTCATTCCATTCCATCTCTCACCACGATGGGCCATCTTTCCCTTCTGTCTCTTGGCTTGATGGACCATTGTTGCCTTTCATATTTAGGCTCGATGGACAATCACTGTTTACAATTCTACGATTAATAGACCATTACTGCTTCTTGCCTTTAGGCCTCACACTTTCTTTCACTATTAGGTTGTATAAATCAATTAGGGTTGGACCTAATTGATTTCACATTTTTTCTGCCTTCCTCTTGGGCTAAGTCTAGACCCCCTAATAACTAAGATGCTACTTTATCTGAGTCACTATGATGCATATATGGACACAATAGACCCTAATCTTCACAACCAAAAGAGATGAATGTAAAATTCTAATAAGCTGGGCTGTGGAAAAGGACATAGTAATTTGAATGCCTATTCCCACAACCAATCCTTTTCTACTGGAGCTGTCATGGGGCCCAGTACCTGTTATGTCCAGTCCATGCTTCTTCCGGCAGACCGGTTTTCTCATTTTTGAGTACTTCACTGGTTCATGGATTGCCAAACTTGGGGTGGGTCAAACACGAGTACTATACAGGTCTGGTGCATATGCCCTTCCCTAAGAGACAAGGAATAGTCTGAGCCTTCTTATCTCCCACCAGGGCTGCATCCAACTCCTTGGCATGCTGATGGTGACGGTCTTGGCGCTCATCCCCTCATGTGGTGAACAGAGCATTGATGCTTTCTTTCTCTTTTCTTTGCCATCGCATCCAGCATGCCATCGCTTTTTGTTTGAAGGAGTCTGGGAATAAGCCTCCTGTGGTAAAGTATCTTCAGACTGATTGCACAGCACTTCACTCCCATTTTATTTGCTGTTTTTCACCAAAGGGCCATTCCTGTCACCCTTGGATACCTTCTCAGTTTAACACAATTTCTGGATCCCTCTTCTCAACCTTCCCCACACTGGACATCCGCAGACACTGCCATTTATGGCTTGGTGCCCTCCTACCTTCCGATAGATCCCTTCTCTCACCCCATGCACCCACTGTCCTGAAGGGGCTCCCTATATTTATCTCTGCAGATGAATCTTAGGATCATTCCTATAAAGAGATTAATAGGAGATAGGGCCAGTTTTGTCCCCTGTTAAAATTAGTATACAGGCCATGTCCATTTTTAAGCTAAAGCTTTGGGGCAATCTGGGAGGAATGAGTGTTTGTGTGACCGGCCATTGGTGGAGAAGACTGGATAATCAGTTGAAGTACATAGAGCCCAGTGGGAGTGCGAGAATTTCCATCTAAGTGCCGCAGCGGTGGTGGACAAGATTTGTGTGTGTGTGTGCGTTCGTTCGTGTGTGCGTTCGTTCGTGTGTGCGTTCGTTCGTGTGTGCGTTCGTTCGTGTGTGCGTTCGTTCGTGTGTGCGTTCGTGTGTGTTCGTGCGTGTGTGTTCGTGCGTGTGTGTGTGTTCGTTCGTGTGTGTGTTCGTGTGTTCGTTTGTTCGTGTGTGTGTTCGTTCGTGTGTGTGTGCGCGTGTGTGTTCGTTCGTGTCCGCGTGTGTGTGTTCGCGTGTGTGTGTGTTCGTGTGCGTGTGTGTGTGTTCATGTGTGTGTGTTCGTGTGTGTTCATGTGTGTGTGTGTGTGTGTGTGTTCGTTCATGTGTGTGTGTGTGTGTGTTCGTGTGTGTGTGTTCGTGTGTGTGTGTGTTCGTGTGTGTGTGTTCGTGTGTGTGTGTGTGTTCGTGTGTGTGTGTGTGTTCGTGTGTGTGTGTGTGTGTGTGTGTTCTTCTGTGTCTTCTGTGTGTTCTTCTGTGTTCTTCTGTGTGCTTCTGTGTGTGCTTCTGTGTGCTTCTGTGTGTTCTTCTGTGTGTGTGTGTGTGTGTGTGTGTGTGTGTGTGTGTGTGTGTGTGTGTGTGTGTGTGTGTGTGTGTGTGTGTGTGTGTGTGTGTGTGTGTGTGTGTGTGTGTGTGTGTGTGTGTGTGTGTGTGTGTGTGTGTGTGTGTGTGTGTGTTCTTCAGTGAGTTGTATAAGGCCACTCCAGGTCTCAGGTCCTGAATGCTCATGCACTGACGGAGGCTGAGCGACCTTCATGGGAAGCTGTATTTAAATTACTGAGAGCTGCATGCACACTGAGACAACATAATGTAGTACCATAGGCAAGTAGAAATGTCCTAGGGGTGTTATCTGATTGCACAAAAGGAGCAAGCAGATGGGTATATTTCATGAAAGTGGCATGGTCTTCTAACACTTTATAATAAGAGTGCACAAGGCTGGCAGTATTGCTCCGAGATGCGGGTCTGGGACTGATCTAGCTTGACATGAACCCCTTAGTTGTGGCAAGAAGTGATGGAATAAAGAGCAGAAGATTCTTGAGTGCTTCAACTGAAAATATACACAGTGACGACCTAGCCGCATGATAGAACCAACATCAATGAGTGTGCATGTCCCTACCGAAGATCAATTTAGAAACTAGACACTCTAGGAAGATCGAGGGAATTTGAGGAGACCTGACTGTATCTTGCAGGAACCACAAAAGGGCTTGGAGAGAGGCAACTATAGAAGAAACTTGCAACAAGTATTTATTGATGAACTGGTAAGCAAGAGCTGAAAACAAGACCACCCACAATCGCTAGGAGATCTGTAGAAAAAAAACTTCAAACTAGAAGGTGATCAGTCCCAAAAGGCAAGAACATAAACTAACGCAAATGCTGTTCTTATTGTCCCTGCTTTACCTGAAAGCAGCTGTGCGAATCCTGCAGATTTTGAAACCTGACCAAGGAACAGAAACCTTCTGGACATTGTACACCCGCAGTAGGATAATATGACACTTCTGCCGGGAACTTCAGCCACCATTTACCAACAACCTGAAATCTGGATTATTAATGATCAACATACGTTTGACTCTTAACAGACCAGATGTGAATCTCCTTAACTCCCAGCCTGGTTACAAATTCACCTCTGAGGTGGGCCTAACTGGATGTCCCCTCAGCCAAACTTATTTTGAGATGCATATTTTCTGGGCGTGTGAGTTCTACTTCACCATCTGGAATCCTAAATCTATAGTTTGAATCATGAGCGTGCAAATGCCCCTAGTTAAAAATTTGTGTTAGGAAAGCAGTTTGACTGATGTCCGTTCCAGACTCCATACATACTTACGTTGTCTTGTGAAAATCAGGTTCTGAAAAGTGGTAATGAGTTGGACCCTGTGGTTGTGATCTGCCAGTGAGGAGTGAACAGGGCTTCATGTAAGTGTATGGAAATTTTAATTGGAATGAGTGAGACACAATTGAAATGCATGAGTGTGATCCTTGAAAGAAATGAGTGAAACCCATCTTTAGTGTATGAGGTCATTGATTGAGAGTAAGTGAGACCCATCACAGATGTGGGATGCCATAGATTGTGGGAATGTCTCGACTCTGAGATTCTGAGCGAGCAATACCCATTAAAGTGGATGAGATCAGTGATGTTGCACTGAGTGATGCTCCAGTAAAGTACTGAGACCCCCGATGGGTACTGAGGAAGGCTCTCAAGTGCCTTACAGCACTGGGAGAATAAGATACAGGAGACCTAGGTCTTTTTTTTTTTAACCAGGGTGCTTTGTAAAAGCCTCCTGTCTCATGGTTCCATATGTTATCATGATACCCACACAATATATAGGGTAGCACAAGTAAAAGAGCAATGTGAAAGCAAAAGGAAAGGGGGGCACAACAAAGTTGTGGACGAAAACAGTCACTCACCCGAGGGTGACATGCTTCATCACTGGGTTCCTTCAACACACACGGACCACAAGGTACCCCGTCTAGGCTACAACTTACTCAAGAAGGAAGGAGCAGGAGTGCAAAGCACGTGTTGGATCTACCAACTCAGTGTGACAAGGAGGGGCAGAGTGCAAATAATAAGTGAAAGTGTATTAAAACTACCTACGTAGGAGCAACCACTTTATTCTTCCATCCTATGTGGTAGCAAATAAAAAGCAAGTGAAAGTAGGGTTATAGATGTATACCCCATCTAGTGATCAACATGTTTCTGCCAAGACGACAATCAAGTTCAGGGCATTCATCAGGATCTGTGTCTATACAGTCACTCTGCTAAAAGGTGTGTAAATAATAATATAAAAGTGGTACTTAGGCCTCAATTCTTGATCATCAAACGCATGTATCAATCAGTATATTTTGGTCAGAAGGCTCAAAGTCAATACAGTCATTCCAATTTAACCATCTACAGAGTCTCTCACCCAGACGGTTCCTCTCAGATACCGCAATGGTGCTCCATGTTAACTCTGGAGGGAGTATTTTATCAGACAGCTGTACACGAGCCAACTGGGCGAAACAGGATATTTAACAAAATTAGTTGAGATATAGTTTTTAAAATGATTCAGGAGCTTGAAAGCCGCACTGGCCTTTGTGTTAGTTACATTTTCCTAGCAGAAGGTCTCTTAAGCTCTCAAATAGCAGATTACATCACATAATAGCCCCGAAATTAATTTTTACATGTAGTTTTCCATTCTGTGCTTCCAACTATCCATTATGATGTGATCTCAAGCGAGACCTGCACCCAGTGTAGACTAAAAACAATACTTAACCCTTTGTCTCCTAGCTGCAAAATAGACCTGTCCCAGAAACAGAGGCCCACATCCTCCATTTTGCCTTTAGTCCTACATATGAGGGAAATCCTGTGGATTTGTTTCAGGGAGTGGGTGGTGGCTTCCTTCATTTTCCTCTGAGTTTTTAATTTAGCTTTTTTTTATTTAAAATGGTCTCTCGTCTTCGGCGCTCGATGTCTTTTTGTCTCTTTGGTGTACCCATTTTGCTGGATCGTGCCTTGCTATGTTTTTGCACCCCTTATTTTACTTTAGTTGCATGCACGGAGAATGGCTCTACTTGTCTGCTTCTTTTGTTGAAACTGTTTGCTAAAAGTTGTTGCTTGCCTACTTGTGGCTGCGCTTCTGCATGCATCTAAAGGAGGGTGGTGGTAGATGGAGGTACATGCCTGTGATCTCAAACAGTCATCCATATATTTGTTTGCATTTCTAGATACCTGCTAATATTCCCATGTAGTCCTTATATAGCCCAACAACTTGCTTGGCCTGGTGCTTTCCAGCCTGGAGGCCCATAGAAACAATGGATCAGCTTGTGGGCCACATACGAGACCAGCAGCCGTGCTGCGGGTAGTAGTCAGAGCTGCCAACATTGCAGACCTGGCAAAAATATCTGTCTCATTCTGGTATGACCCTACTCCTCAATATAGCCGTGCCCCAGTCAGGTGTGCTTTCTTAAATGTCAAGTTAGGCAACTTTGCCTTAGCGCCAGTTCATCTCTACGAAGGTTCCATTTCTTTGGGCTACTTTTGAAGTCTCATCAGTTGTGATAATATCACAGATGATCTGCCAAATTATGAATATTCCATTTCTGCAGTAGTTCAAGGTTGAGCTTCTGACACAAAAAAATGCCCTATTGTGGATTGTCCCGGACATTGCTCCATCCCGATTTAATTAAGCACATGTAGTCAGGAGACACACCTTATTTACTGCTTTGCTTCCACTGTTTTGTAAAGTCGTTCCTTGCGTCCCAGCATCTTCCTCAACACACTTTTTCTCTCAGATTGTTCTTCACACTAGAATTCTACTCCCTCCTTGTATTCATTTGCAGATCCGATACCGGAAGGATAAGGTCTTGCCGAAGCAGACTCCTTGTTTTCCTGGCATCACTGGAGTGAAGGACCTAGCCAACGGCTGCGCCATTGCTGCTACTATCCACTACTACTGCCCCGAGATCCTGCGGCTGGAAGGTGAGAAAAGATCGCATTCAAATTACAATTAGGCAATGTCTGGAAGAACAGAGAAGATCCCCTGGATTAATAGTATGGGCAGTTGGAGACCGTATAGTATATTTCATATACTTTTATTCAGCTGAGAGGTTCTTGTCCTTCACTGTTAATCTGTGAGCTCCAGGGAAGTAACCAATTGAGCATGTAACACACTTGTACCCAGCTTCTATGAATCCCAAACTCATTAGTCAATGCTTCTCATGCTGTGAGACCGAAGGAAGCACAATTGATGGGTAGAAAACCAAAGTAAAATAACATCTAATATAGCATGATTTTCTGGCATTAAATAAGGAACCTGTTGTAACAGGCATGAATTGATTGTTGGGCACAGACAGTAAAAAGAATTTAAACAAATATCTAACATAGGTCCTCCTGTAGGGTTAGTTTGGAATGCCTTTCTTTTCTTCGTCAGCTTGAGTTATGAGAGTGCTTTCTTTGCAAATCAATCCAGCACCAATGATGGAAATCTGTACCAAACATTGTTTGCATTTGAGGCGTGGAGTGCTGACTGGATAAAGGGGATTGATTAAGTAGTGCGTTGATTATTGAAAGGGATTCTTCTGCTTGGAAAATGGTCTACTTGAATAGTGACACGGGTGTCCGATTGAGCCAACTGCAATTTCCATCGGCTAAAATCCACAATTGATATGAGTTGTAGGCGAGTGGGAGTATCAATCTCTATGTGTTCTGGTCTGTGCATTCTTTCTTTTATTATAAAGTTGACTTGGGGCAGGCCAAGTGCAAAACGTGACCAGCAGCACTCTTGAAACTGGTGGTTGTAGTGATGTACTCTAAAAAACTGTTAATTATGTTCTGAACATAGAATACTGCTTTTCTCTTGCACATCTTAACTTTTCCTTCCTATCGTGCAATAGGGCACATAGGTAAAACTTTCACTAGTTTTGGTGAAGGAGAAATAGTCATGTTGCCAGACACACATGGTGAACCCTGACGAAGGTGCTGCTGGCCCAGAATGTGGGTCTTTGAGTGTTTTGGCCTCGGCTCTATTGCCTTCTTGTTACATAGTCACTTGTCAACGCAGCACACTGTAGGCTAGTGCACAAGTTTTATGATAAGCTGACTTTTTTTGAATTTTTTAAAAGTATTTGAGAACACCGACTGGAATACTTGAGCTTTTCACACCTTAATAATTCAAAAGTCAAAGGCAAACGGTTTGAGAAATTAGCTTTTTCTCATTAACTCTTGAGGATTTCCTTGCATACAAATTCCACAATAGCTCTTGAACATTTTTATGTTCAATTCACGAGCAGTTAAAGGTAGCTCGAACGCAAAAAATGAGCTATGAACTTTAGAAAACCTGGAAATAAATGAACCCTTTACTGTACTAGTTTATCTAAACCGATTTTTTTTTTTAGAGGTTCTGAAACCATTGTGTTTTGTCCTCCATTATTTAGAAAAATCATAAGCTTTGTTCTGTGGTGTATGAACCCAGTCTGTAAATGGAAATAGCCTTTTGTTAAGGGCTGAGTGGCACTTTGGGGCCGCCACATAGATGCTTCCAGGCACGTACAGCTCCGCTACTAAGAGCAGTGTTTAAGCTACTGAGCATATAAACAGGCTTTGCAGCTTAGCAGACACCCTCCTAAATCCAAAATAGGTCTTCAGAGACAGAAGAAATGACCGAAAAACCAATTTTTTTGTGTTTGGCAACCTATCCAGTTTCTAAAAGATTTTCTGTGAAATTGTTGCAACAGTTTGTTGCCATTGTTCAGTAGAGTTAATCAAAGCTGCTTTGCCTCTGAGCTCACGCATAATCCAATTATAATGGTCTACAGAGAAAGTTGAGGCTAAAGGCTGCTCTTTGTCAGAGGTAAACAGTTTATGCAATCAGGGTGTGTGATTTTTTTCCCAGTAGCTCATAAAGTAGACGGATATTTTGACATGCCCTATTTCTTGGTTAAAACGTTGGCTTATTGTCAAATTTAAAGAAGGTTGGGTGAATTTGACCAAAGTTGTGAGTGAAAAATACTTTCCACCTCACAGCAAGTCCGTGGAGTGTGTCCGCATGTATAGATATGTAAATATATGTGTTGGGAGCAAGGAAATGGAAATATGATGAAAAATATGTATTCATCGTTTGGTTTTGTGGTGGCGCTTAGCAAAAAAAAATCCTGCAACATAAGAAAATAGTTTGTGCTACAAAGGAAGTCGAGTAGGGTAAACCTTTTGAAGGATTTCTACTATAGATTGTCTCGGAGATAAGTGATACTTTGCACCCTGCTGAGCATTTTTTTGGTCTGGCAGTCCATGTCCGACCTCTTGGGCTTTGCCAGTGCTTGTTTCTTATAGTTCCGGTCTGTGGTAGGGATGGCCGCTTTATTTAGGGAAAAAGCAGCTGAGGGGCCTGTTGGGTTTTGACTGATCGAGCAGCTGCATGGACTGTTGCAATGGAAACCAAGAAATCATTACTTCTATTTTGACTCACACCATTATGAGTAATCTGATGAATAGTCCAAGTTCAAAGTGATTTGGTTCATTTCGCATGAAGTTTACAGAGTGATCGCCCACCTATAGGCATAGTTTTTCAAAAGAGGTGAGCATGCTCGAAGTACCAATTTGAAACTTCTGAGGAAGCTTCTCAATTGCTACTGTTAATAAAGGAAGTCTTTGGTAGCTGCCAATTTCAGTAGAATATTGATAAACACAACTGATCTGCTCAGTGATCAGGAGCTGCATGGGCTAATACAAACGTATGCATACAAAAATCACCTTGGCCATTTCAGCTTTGCAGGGCACTGCTGCATTTCACCAACACGCTCTTGGTGCACACAGTCACTGAATTGAAATAAAGGTAGACGTACCTCTGAATTCTGCTCTTATACAAGGAGCATATTCGCACACACAGTAGTTCCCTTCAGTGTCAGGAACCACTATGCAGTGCTACTTCTGAAATGACAAAATATTTTAGCAATTTTTTTTCTCTATAAAAATTGACGAGCGCCCTGCACCTTCCCTCAACAACACCAGGCCTACTGGCTTTGCCAATGCCTGTTTTTTTATTATTATTTATTTGGCCCATTAATTTTAGATTAATTGAAATGTGAACTGCTCATTGACTCTTAATTTAACAGCTAAAAGTTTACAGAAATGTAATTGAAATTTGCATTTGACACACACTGAAATATTTAGCATTTTGTAAACCGCTAGTTAGAGGGAATTCTTCATTTTATCATTGGAATTTGGTTTATTATTTTACCAACTTTTTTTGTGGATCACAAGCTCTAAAAGTGGCTGCATTGCTTTGTTTCAAGTACTTTCAAAACTCTTTAATAAAATTTTAGTAAAATTCACCAGTTTTTGGTAGTTGATTCATAGGAATATGATTAAGATTGTAGAGTAAATTTGATGATTTCCTTTAGAATGAACAGATTCTGCATTGTTTTTGTAACCGTTGAACTTGAAGAACTTGTGAAAATTCCCCGCCAAATTTAGGCATTAACGGTAAGGTGCCCGGGGTAGCACTTTATAGCCTCAAGTGTTTCAAGGGTCTCTTATTTTGATACTGAAGCGATAAATTATTACATTAATACACTTGGGTGCAGAGTGCAATGAAAGGGCAAAACTATGTTGCACACAAACACCACTTTCATCTCTGTGCAACCCCCTCCCGCCTCCACGTTGACACATTAGTGCACTGCATACAATACACCAGAATGAGGCCGCTTGCTAACACTTGACTTTTTACATTGTCGCTGCATACTGGTGAGTTCATTAGGTGATAATGTGACAGCCCACCTTGACTACTGCGGTGATGCAGGCTGTGGTACATTGTGTCGATGTGAAGGTGATGTGAGTACACAGCGGGCACTGTGTGAGGGACCGTCTGTGTGGTGGCGATTAGTTCAGACAGTGGCCTCTGTAGGCCCTCACCACGTTGAGCATGCCCTGAAACACTGCAGAAACAAAGTCAGGTCTTAGAAAGTGATAGGGTTGGGTCCAGCTGGGGGAAAGGCTGGCCCAAGTAAACAATGCATAGAACGGAGGTGCCTCCCCCCCGCTCAAGTTAATCACTTTGAGGTACAGTACACCCAAATCTACCATACCAACACAATTCACATTCTGTATTCATCATTTCTTAAAATGATCACTACGAGAAAGATGGGTAAGAGCGCATAAGCTCTCCTGGCCGTAACTCTGTCTAATAGTATCTCTGGACCTCTAGGTTTGTTTCGGCACTGCCCAGTAGTAGCTCTGAAATAATTTTCGTAGACATCCAGCAGCATCTCTGTTGCTCTGCTCTGGCCAATGTCTGTAGCTCTGTTTAGCAGAATTTCCTTGGCCTCTTTCAGCAGTATCTCCATAGCCCCGGTTTGCAGTATTTCTGTAGCTTTGTTCATAAGTATCACTGTGAATCTGTCCAGCCGTATCTCTGTTGGCAGTAACTTTCTGGCTCTGTTTAGCAGCAGCTCTTTAGCAGTGTACTAGTGACCTACACCTTATCAGCAGGTGCGTCCCCCAATGTTCAGTGCTTTCACCACAACTGTTCAACATATACATGGAACCCCTCACCATCATACTTATAAATACCAACATCCCTTTCCACCTATATGCGGATGACACCCAGATCTATCTAGAAATCTCCTCCATAGATGACATTCACAGACTAAATGACTCTAAAAGAAATCCAACATTGGCTGTCTCTAAACCACTTAAAACTCACTCAAGACAAAACTGAGATCCTCCTCCTCTCCAACAAAGAAGAGAACCCTCAAATTACAGAATGACTAAAAGCTATGGCTGCTCTCACCGGCAATCTCACACTGGCAAACTCCGTAAAATCATTAGGAATTACCCTTGACCCAAAACTCGACATTGCCAAACATATTAAAAACTCAGCAAAGAGTGCCCTTCTTCAATCTGAAGCTACTCAACAAAATAAAACCATTCATCCCAACCAAACACCTCAAATAAGCCACCCGATCACTGGTGCTATCCAGACTCGACTATAGGAATGCAACCCTCACTAGTATAACAAAATCTCACCTAGCTCCCCTCAAAACAACTCTCAACGCAGCAGCCAGAAAGGTCACTGGAATTAGGAAATACGATCACATTTCACCAGCACTCGGAGAACTAAAATGGCTCCCAGTCAAATTGCTTGCCAGCTTCAGAACTGCCTGCCTCACGCACAAAGCCCAGCACACAGGAAAACCTGACTTCCTGGCCGCCAAACGTCAAACTCAAGAGGGCTGGTCAGACAAGGAACCTCAGGACGACTATTCCCTACTCTTCAACCCTATGAAAACACGCAAACAAAAGACCGCCGCTCGGTCCTTCACTGGAAACGCACCCAAAATCTGGAACTCCATCCCAGCAGATACTGGAACTATCTCGTCATTCACAAAATTTAAAAAACACCTAAAAGTCCTCTTCCTTAAACGCTCCCTCCCTGCTTGCCGCCGTTGCTCCCAGACATTGTATCACAAAGACCTACCTCCTCCCTGCTCTTTGACCCCTTCCTGTCCCCCCCCCTCCCCCCACCCCCCAAGAGGTTCAACCCACTACAACATGCACTCATTGAGGTTATCTCAGGACTCGCGTACTACCTTAATGCTACAAGGCACACTTGGACTTCCGAACCAATATGTAGAAATACTGCTCTATTGTATGACTCTTGCAAATAACTGTTGTAAGCGCTCCGATACCCCCGGGTCTGGCCAGTGCCATATAAAACTCCTTAATAAATGAAGTATACCTCTAGCCCTGTCTTGCAGTAGTCCTGTAGCTTTGCTCAGAAGTGTCTTTGGGTCTGTCCAGCAGTAGCTCTTCAGCCTCAGCAGCAGTACCTATGCTCGTCGTATTTCTGCCTTGCATTGGTGTGCATTGCGCGCTCGCTTTTCACTGTTCTTGGCTGTGCTCTCTCACAGATGTTTGCCTGAAGGAAACCATGTCGGTGGCGGACAGTCTCTACAACCTGCAGCTCATCCAGGAGTTCTGCAGTGAGTTCCTGGGCGGGAGCTGCCCCCTTACCTTGGAAGACCTCCTCTACGTGCCCCCAGTGCTCAAGGTAAGAGAGTCCTGCTGGTGTGACCTCACATTGCAATGTTCTATCTTATAAGGTGTGAGAAAGGAGAGGGCGTGCCCAGTTAATTGGATCAGACCTTGAGATGGCTGAGGGCATTGGCCATGAAGAGAGTGAATAGTACTGACTAGCCTTTGAGGGAGATCTAGGCAGTATGTAGGGCTGGCCCTACAGAGGGGTTTTTAAATGGGGGAATCTAACACAGACCCTACACTGAGGCAGTGTTTAAAACTATTAATGTGGGGCCCCAGACTGAGGGATCGTGTTGCGCTGGCGGCACTGAGGGAGCTCATATTGAGGAGCGGTGTACCGCTGAGAGATCGTACAGCACTGAAGGTGTGCATAAAAAGGACTGTGCTATGAGGGAAATCTCGTACCTTGGGATGAATGAGCCCCAAGGTGCACTGGAGGAACTCTCAGTAAGAGCGAGTGTAGCACTCCTCGTACACTGAAGGAGCCTGAACTGCTTGAGTCCAGAAGCAATGATTAGACACCGCTGAGTTCCTTACTAGGCTATGTCTAGTTCTTTCAACATCCGCCCCTTCCACTCGCCTCCCCGGTAGGACCCCTGTGCATTCCTACAGAATTAATACAGATTGCGTCCGCTCGGTTGCACACCCAATTCTGCTAACAAGGTCGGCATTAATTAGAGGATCAAAGCTTTGGGATTAGCGAGCAGCATTAGCAGTTATTATTGCACAATGAAAGTCCTACAACTGGCGTATGGACGGGGGGCAGAGAAGAGACCATTATTAAACAGCGAGGCTAATGAGTCGTCCTGCCCACAGGAGTTTGCTTGTGAGGGATCTGTCACTGTGATGTCATATATTTGCGAAACCTACGCTGCACCGTGACCAGTCCAGGGCGCACAGGTGCAGCTGAGATCGTGTCCATGCCACCTCCTCCTGCCGCTTTGAAATGTTACCAGCCTGAATGGTGGGAGGTTTCACCCAGAGGGCCACAGATTTCAGACTTGTCCCCAATGGCCCGTTCAACATTATTGAGAATTGAATGAAATGAGAGATCACCCTTTCCCCATTGTGGGTTGGCTTGACACTGCACTGGACAGCTCTCCCTTCCAGCAAGGTGGCTCTCTCATACACTTCTCATTCACCGGGACATTTCTATATTCCACCCTCCCTCACAGGCATAAGTCCTACGGTGCAATTGAGGTTTGAGGTGCATGGCTGAGGAACAGGGTGGGCCAGCAGGAAGCTTGATGTGTATATATGTGTGTGTGTGTGTGTGTGTGTGTGTGTGTGTGTGTGTGTATATATATATATATATGTGTGTATATATGTATATATATATATATATATATATATATATATATATATATATATATATATAGGATTTGTACAGTGTTTGGGCAGAACGGGGGTTAAATGAGCAAACTGGAATTCTTAAAGTTTAGCAGCCATTGTTGTAGAGCTTTGCGGAATCAAGAGAGGTAGGTCTGGATGCTGAAATCCCGAGGCTGTGGCATACTGCTGTGAGGCTCATTGAATCTCTTACTACCCGCCTTTGTCTCTGGCTTTGAAAACAAGCTTCCACCTTTCCCAGTTGAGGGCGTTACAGTGATTCCTAGAGCACTGCAGTGCAGTCCGTGACCCTCACAAGACGGTGCAGTTCTGCGGCATTACAGATTCGCTCTCACATAAAGGTATGGTGCTAAAGGTTTACACATTTGGCATTTGAAGCAATTCTTGTCCCATCCCTAGTAGCCCCTCCAAGCCCCCCTTCCCCCTTGAAATGATCATTAGGGCATCGCCGCTGCAGTTCTTTGTTAGTGGTACATCAGCCGCCTTCTTCCTACCTAGATAGGGCAATCACAACCATCCAGCTCCTTTGCAGGTTGTTGAGGCAGTGGGAAAGTAAATTGGTGGTAGGAACAAATAAAGATTCTCTTCCCCGAGTCCATGATATCTCCACATGGTTAGATCCCTGAGCTGTGAAAATGGGCGGGATGTACAGAGCCAAATCCTATCCAGCGTCTGGCTGCCACCAGGTTTTAATTCAGTCGCTGTGCCGACTCAGTACTTTGTCTCCTCTCATGTGCATCCACTGAAGTGTAGATTTCATCTCTGTGGCCTCTTTAGGGGTGGTGAGATTCCAGAGTTCGAAACCATTCTGTCAGAATAGTATGATGGGAGATGGCATAGCTCACTTTTGTGCATTTTTAGTCTATTTTCAAAGGAGGGTTGGCTGTCCATGGTCAGTTTCTTATGCAGAATGTTGATCAGAAGCCAAAGGCATTGGATGGCCACAATATCTGGAACACTGATGTTCTCAATGTGGGCTGGCCTGAGGGTGGGGGCTGTGAAAGCAGTGGCTATGGGCATGCACTGTGTACCCGCCTGCAAGGTAATGGAAATAAAAATGAAAGTGGTCAGAGCCTCTGAATATCTGGTTGGGCCGGTGCAGTGTCAGCTATTTCTTCGGCTCTGCCAAGGCCCCGCTGACTTTTCTGAGGCACCAGCCTGTCTGGAAATCTCATTTTACTGCAGTGGACCTGTGCGCCCAGAGGCTCGTACAGGTTTGCACTCAATGTCCTCAATTCTCATGTGATGTTCTCACCTTTGATCCTACGTTCACCGATAGGACCTTGTTGTTGTCACAAGGAAAACTGGTATTAATGAATTACATAAATTGCTTAAAAACCATTTAATATTTATTGTTTTCATAACGCAGAGTGAGTAACCTCACCAACATCTTCTGTTCACTTCTTTCCCTGACGCAGATCAACGTTGGTGCATTTCTTGCCGAGCTGTACCTGTGCTTTGAGGTGGTGAAACCAGAGTTCGTCCAGCCCAAGCAGATAGCAGACTCTGAAGGTATCTTGGTGGGGTGGGGGCTCTCTTGTGATAGGCGGGTAAGCCAGGTCAGCTCCTGATCACGTGGGCTTCCGCTTCTAAAACTTCTAGCGGGTAGGAGAGGGATTGCAATAGGAACTTGGTGGAAAGCTGTCTAGATGTGGTCTTCCAGGTTCTCTTTCCTGACCTGAGAAGAAGTCCTGCTTAGAAATATCACCATGTGCTAAGGTCAGCCTTTTGGCCGGGGACCTAAGTTTAGCTTTATAGGCCTCTCACAGCTGACATACCTTTTGTTTTGCAGGTTCCCCTGGATTCATCGAATCCCCCTCACCCATCAGCTGCACAAGCCAGAGGTGAGTATCGCCAAATGGGCCAACATTTCCCACACTTTCATCCCAGGTTACTGAGGGTGAGAGCAGCATTTTTGTTTATAATTTAATGGTTAAAGTAGTACGTCTAAGGGTTTGTTTGGATTGAGTTTACACAGAGGGGATATGTAGAAGAGTGGTCCTTTTTGGTAGACGACAAAGGACTTCTCAATGAACTAGCAAAGTCAATAGTTTGCACCTTTGTGACCATTGGCTTTGTCAATGGTTCGTAGTCATGCTGCACAGCATCCATCTTTTCCTTTTTTTTTAATTGATTAAAGTTGGATCAGTACCTATAAAGAAAAAAAAAACCTGTTCTATTTTAAGTGGGAGGAGGAAGCAAAAGTAACTTGGAGTGTGTTGAAAACGAAAGCAGCAACAGTGCAACATAGTGCAAGGGGAGAAGTACACACAGGAGCGAGATCAAAAACATGCACTGAAATGGAGTCATTCACACAAGAACAAGCATTGGCAAAGCCAATCTGTCTCACCTACGCAAGAGCTAGTGGCTTTGGAATTGTGTTGTAGCCATGTTGTACACCTTCGTTGCGGCTGTTCAGCATGTCTAAAAGTTAGTGGCATAGAGGAGAGTGGAGTGGTGTGTTGTTGACTGCAAAAGAGCCGTAGAGCAGAGGGGTGTCTGGTGGAGCTATGTAGAGTGTAGTAAAGTGGTGTAGAGTGGAGTGGCGTAATCGTGGTCTAGAGTGACCTAGAGTTAAGTGTCAGAGTATTGTGGAGTAAAGCGTTGTGGAGTGGTGTGGAGTGGAGCTTCGTTGAGTGTCATAGAGTGCAGTATGCATGGTGTGGTAGTGCACTGCCATTTCAGACAATACATTTTCAATTGAAATGACATTGACATTTGCGCAGGCATACAGTTTTACTGATCACTATACAAGGCACAGTGATAATTTGTGGAAGCGGCATCAACTTTGTTTTGATAGTATTGAAATATTATTTTACAGTACACTTCAGAATTACAAAAAATAGTACTTCATTTATGCTTTCTTAATTCAGATATAGTTTGAAATATTTTCTGACCCTTTCACGCAGGCAGATTGTCAGATAAATCCTCTCACTTTGAAGTCAGAAAGAAAAGTAACCACCAATCTCCCTCACAGCCTGACATTTGTCCTCTGTCTTTGAATGCACAGCAAATGGGACAAGATAAAAACAATGTATAGGCCTGTTTACAAAAGGCGAGCACTCATGAAAGCATATTGTAAACCGGCTATGCTCCTCGCATTTCACGCTGCAATGCTAGCCAAGCCAAGATTGTAAAGCGGCAAAGCTCAAAGGCTTGGACAAACTCAAGATTGACAAACCGCAAACCAATGGTAAGCACAAAGTCCCTCTGTTTTTGGTAAGCCCTGGTATGCCTTGCAACAGTCAGTGTGTCTGCTGTCTAGTAGGCTTGACCTCAAAAGAAAAATTGGTGCACTCAGTGTTCACTTGACAGAGAGCTTTGTCTGTGTACCTTTGTGGGGCTGTTGAATTTTTTGCTCATTAGTAGAAAAGTTTTCAATTTACACCTCTCTCAAAGGAGTCCATATCCCTCCATCTCTGTAAAAGATCCTGTGAGGCCTCTTCAGAGTAATGATTGCTCCAGTCTCTTAGTACTGCCTCTCATGGGGTTCTAATGAGCACCTTCTTTACTGGTTGTATTGTACAATGTCTCATGGTCACCCCTTTTTTCTGGCAGTTTACTCACTAGCATTTCTTTCACTGGTAGTCTTGCCAAGATGTTCTCTTGGGCACATTTTACATTGTTTGTATACTCTCGAGTTGGCTTGTGGGCCCCTCTTCAAGTGGTTTTATTCTTGTGCCTTTACAGATATCTCTTCTTATGTCAGTGTTGTGTTGGGCATCACTTCCTCTAGCGATGTTTCTCTGAGTTTCTGTGGCACTTCCATGCCAGTGTTATCGGGTGCCGCCTCTTGTGTCTGTGTTCAACCAAAAGAAGTCCACTAGAAAACTTATCCTAAAATATATAATATATATTAGAATATTTGAAAAGGTGTACTTCCAGATTGGTTGGTGATCCCTAAGGAAAATGATACATTTTCTTAACATAACCCTCACCTACCAAAAAGGTCCCTTGGTGGCATGCTTCATCATCTGGTTCCTACCGCCCGCTGCGGGACGGGGCGTGCTATGACCGACTAAGACACGGGTGCACTTTCTGGAAAGTGTGGACTATATTGCTAGGGTAGGAGTGGAAGGGTCAGGTAGATAGTGGAAATATTCTATCAAATACCGGGCCACTTGGAACCTAAACTTTATTGAATCCTGTGGCTGGTATTGTTAGAAGCAGGGGAGTTTCTTGGAAGGTGCACAAAGTAATGGATGTGTTTCTCTAGGTCTAAATGTTTTGAGCCTTACCCCTATGGCTTTTCGTCAGGACCAGGTTCAATTGATCCCTAGTTCCACTCCTGGGTGAAGCCTAATGTATTCCTCACTGCCCATCAAGGTATAATATCTGTGCGCAATACAATACCTCAGGCTTCACCCAGGAGTGGTACTAGGGCTCATTTGAACCTGGTCCTGACGAAAGGACATTGGGGGTTTAAGGCTTAAAACATGTAGACCAGGAGGAACAAATCCATTACTTTGCGCACCTCCCAAGAAACCCCCTGTTTTAACAATATCAGCCACAGGATTCAATAAAGTTTAGGTTCCAAGTGGCCAGGCATTTTTTTGAATTTGTCCACTATCTTGCTGACCCTTCCACTCCTACCCTAGCAATATAGCCCACACCTTCCAGAAAGTGCTCCCACGTCTGTCGGTCGTAGAACACCCCGTCCCGCTGCAGGGCAGGAAGAACCCGATGATGAAGCATGACACCAAGTGACCTTTTGGTGGATGAGGGTTATTTTAAGAAAATGTATCATTTCCCTTAGGGATCACAAACCTATCTGGAAGGACAGCTTTTCGAATACACTAATATATAATATATATTTTCGAATATAATATATATTTTCGAATACATTTTCTAGTGGACTTCTTTTGGTTGTTTAAGTCATACAGGAGGCAAGGGCTACTACATACCTCAATCCAGAAACAAGCAATCGTGGAATAGGGAAACTGAAACCTGGTCATAAAACCTGCCGACAAAGGTGGGGGCCATAGTGATTCAAACAGCGGTTGCCTGCCATCTTGAGTGTATGAGACCCCTACAGGATGCAAGAAACTATGAAGTACTGATAGCAGATCCCACGGAAATACTACGTATGCAGATCGCTAGCATGGTAAGGAGGCACTCGCCCACGACTGGATCTCACAAAAGGAGGGTGAAAGGTGGGGGCCATAGTGATTCAAACAGCGGTTGCCTGCCATCTTGAGTGTATGAGACCCCTACAGGATGCAAGAAACTATGAAGTACTGATAGCAGATCCCACGGAAATACTACGTATGCAGATCGCTAGCATGGTAAGGAGGCACTCGCCCACGACTGGATCTCACAAAAGGAGGGTGAATTCCTAATGAATAAGGACCCAGTTATACCATACTTCTATATGATACCATAAATTCACAAAGACCATACACATCCACCCGGATGACCCATAGTTTCTGGCACAGGGTCTATCCTGGAACCACTGTCAAACTCCGCTGATGCTTTCCTAAGACCACTAATTCAGAAAACTGACATGTACCTGAAAGACACCTAGGATGTTCTTAGAATTCTACAGGACAAGCCTTTTGATCCCGAAACAGATTTGCTGATGGGTCTGGATGTGGAAAGTTTGTACACTAGCCTCCCACATGAGGAAACACTAAACCTTGTCGAGTAAGTCCTGTCCGAAGTCGACTGGGAATACCAAACACCATGGAGCATTGATGGAGTGCTCACTAGGAATTTCAGTTCAAAGAGACACTCTACCTCCAGAAGCACAGGACCAGCATGGAGAGTACATTCGCCCCGATTATAGCCGGACTATATGTACACCATCTAGAAACACATAAGGTCCTCAGCAACAGTAACCCTTTTTGTCTGACATCTGTCTGTGGAAACGATACATGGATGATGTTTTGGTAATTTGGAACGGAAGTGAAGAAACAGCACACATTTCTTACCTGGCTGAAATACCAGAACAATTTCCTAAAATTCACAAACACTATGTCGAATAAGGAATTAGTATTCCTGGATCTCAACATCTTTTTTGTCAAATGGATGAATCAATAACGACCACACACATCAAGCCAACGCAAAGAATTGTCTTCTGGTCTATGATAGTTTTGACCCAAGACATTTGAGGGATAACCAACCATTTGGCCATTTCCTACTGTTAAGAAGGAACTGCTCGCACATAAAAGATTTCAAACAGCATGCAGCAGACCTCCATCAGAAGTTGGTGAGCAGGAACTATCCGACACGTGTCATAGTTGAAGCAATGAAGCGTGACCGTGACACCAATAGGGAAGCCCTGCTAGAGATGAGACCGCCAAAACCAAAAGAAGAGACCAATCTGTATAACTACATACAATACAGCCAGTAACCATGTGAGCCAAATAATCAACAGATACATGCGCCTGTTGAACTGCTGGGACTTGAAATTCTCTAAACCCATGTTCTCACATAAAAGAGGCAGGAGTTTGAGAGATCTGCTGGTACACATCAGACCACACAATATCAGAGATGATTAGGAGACACCAAAAAGTTTACTGTCCACCCTATCTGGCCATTACCCCCTTGGGACCGGTAGCGTCTGCAACCTAACCACCAGAAGTAAGAGGTTAAGGTTTAACAACACTAACTGGGAACAATGCTATTTCCCTAATTGCAACACGAAAAACGTTATCTATATATCACTTGCCCATGCCAACTGCACTATATTTGCATGACCAAGCAGATGGTCAAAACATGCATCTACGAACATCAAAGCAACCTACGTTGTGAGAGGGCTATGACAAAAATGTCTTCCCAGTACATTGACAAAAAACATAGTGCAAGACTTGCAGTGGACCGTCATTGAACATATTCCCAATGAATCGCAACTGTTTGAAAAGGAACAGCAGTGGGTTTTTCGTTTGAGTGCACACAAAGAGGTTAAATGATAGAATTCCATGGGGCCTATTTGCATGAACTAAGGCCCCCCCACCCAGAACTAGAATAGTTTATTTCTGTTAAGAAAGGAAACCCTTTGTAATATCATTGTTTCTGCCAATGGTTTTCTGCACTGGTGCTTATGCCACCAATAGCGCCCCCTTTTGAACTTCCACAAAGGAGTACGTGGGAACGATTTGGTCTTCTTGTTAACTGCCTCCTTTAGACCCAGTGCAGGCAGTGCTACATATTTTCCATGTCTTACTATCTGTTTTTTCCTTGCTTTTTGAAACTGCGCTAATGAGTATTCCTTCTTTTTTAAACTGAGCTAATGAGTATTAATTTTTTGTAAATGAAGATCTAGTGCCATACCATTATCTCGACTGTGGGGCGTTTCTATACACCTTTGTATATATTGAGCTAGTGTATTGTCCATTTTTGTAAATGATAGTAGTTACATCTCTCTCCGAAACTGTGTCCAAGTAAACACATATAGCACTTGAACCTGCTCCTTCCGTTTTAATATGCACGTTCTAAGACTAACCTCCCAGAATGTACCAGAAGCAGCCAAATCATGGTGGCCATTTTGTAAGTTTAGCGGTCTAGCCACCGCTAACACGAGGCGGTCAAGTTTAGGCAGTAAAAATGTTTTTTATGCGGAGTACTCTAACGAAGTGGATAGTGCCTAATTTGTAATCGAGTACCTCTAATTGAGTACACTACTTGTCATATTACGCAAGGAGCGCTCCTACAACAATGGCTCCATATTGTGTGTTTTCTGTTATATGTTGTGTACTGTCTTGTTCGTAACTTTGTTTTAATAAAAAGGGCACTACGACAAATGTTGCAATCATAGAAAAAATATATCACTTGTTTTCCACATAATGGTGACTTTTTTTCACACTACTTAACCATGTTGGTAAGTTAATCCGGTTTCTATATATTCTTCTTTCCAGATTGTATTGAAGCAACATACCAATTATTGCGCCAAGATATCATACTTTGATAGGCACTGAGAAATACATCAGGCTTCACCCAGGAATGTTACTAGGGAGCAATTGAAACTGGTCCTGACAAAGTGGCCAGGTATTTTTGTTTTTAGAATTTTTCCACTATATTCCTGCCCCTTCCACTCCTACCCTAGCAATATAGCCCACACCTTCCAGAAAGTGCTCACACGTCTGTCGGTCATAGCACGCCCCGTCCCGCAGCGGGCCAGAAGAACCGGATGATGAAACATGCCACCAAAGGTGGTGGGTGAGGGTTATTTTAAGAAAGTGTATCATTTCACTTAGGGATCGCCAACATATCTGGAAGGACACCTTTTCGAATAATCTAATATATATTTTAGAATACTTTTTCTAGTGAACTTTTTTTTTTTTTGGGAAAGTTTTTTATATAGTGCGAACTAGACCCGATAAATCGGGTATCAGAGCGCTATACATAGCACCAGTTTCGTTACACAAGGACACATTCATTTTTTTTTCCCTTAGGCACGGGAGATTAAGTGATTTGCCCAGAATCAGGATGTTGAGCATTGTAGCCGAGACTCGAACCTGGTTCCCCAGCTTCGACGTCGACCGCTCTAACAGCAAGGCTAAATCTTCTTTTGGTTGTTTATGCTTTTTCACGAGTGCATCTAGCACCGATCTTGTTCTGATGGTATTCATTTGGAATGCCTTCTATTGACCCTTATTTCAATTGACACATTTCAATGTGTTTTTAACTTTGTCTTTAAAACACAAACGGGTTGATGGGAAAAATGCTTGCAAGAAGCCTTAACTACTGACAATTGCTCTGGCCGCATCCCGTCCCATTGTTCTTCTGCCCACTATCCCACTTCAGTTTGGACCCAGCCATATGCAAATCAGCCTTGACCCTGCTCCACTAGAACAGTCCAGCCCTAAATGCCACTCCAGGTCCTCGCTGAAGCGGAACACAAGCAACCCAGGGCTGGTTTTTACCTGACTGGGGCTCATCAGTTGGTTCCAGTGGCACAATGAGTACAGGACCCCTGCCTGGCCATACCCTCGCCACTTGGGGGGGGGGGTACATCAAGCACAAAAGCTGATGGGGGAAATGCTTGCTATGAGTCCCTTGCCCACTGTGCCACTGGAGCCAAGTCACACCTGTCGGAAGATCCTCCTTCAGGGTGAACCCTGTCTTTGGTTGCTTGTGGTCTGCTTCAGGGGGACCTGGCCTTGTACTTTGGGCGGGACTGTTGCCATTAGAGCAGGGACAGGACTGATTCGCATATGGCTGGGTTCAAACTGAAGTAGCATGGTGGGCAAAAGACCAATGGGCTGGACTGCTGCACCGAGGGACTGCCAGTTGTTGGACTCATTGCAAGCATTCCTCCCATCTCCTTTGGTGCGTTTCCTTTGACCTCTCCTGCGCTGCAGTATTGTCTGACATTCCAATGTGTACCGCCTCTCTGCGCACTCTTCTCATGAGCATCCCTGGTTTTGTCCCATGATTCCCCTGTGGGCACCCTCTCTCGTGCCATCCTGCTCATGGGGTAACATTTGCACTGGCAGTGTTGTCCTTCTGTGCACATGGCACCTCCTACTCGTGGCAGTGTTCCCTAGGACACGTTGTCGAACTGTGATGTTCTCCGAGTTTCCCCCTGGGCACCACTTCCCGTGCCCAATCTCCTTACGTGCCCCGACGCTGTTACCATGGTATCACTGTGGGCTGTGACACCTTTCACTGGCGGCGCTTTCGTGATGTTCCCATGTGCACAGCCTCTGGTGCCAGTCTTCTCCTGGGTACCCCTTGCCCTGGCCTTGTTCCCATGCACCTCTGGAATGCCCTTTTATTGCAGAACCTGTTCCTTGTCCCCGCGCACAAAGGCCTCGTTCAGGAGCCGAAGCACAAACACGGCCTTTGTTTACAAAGCCCTTTTTTCCGAGCTTGGCAAAGCTCTGCGCTCCAGCGAGGCCGCCCTCGGCGCAGGCGCCTCCCGCCAGTACCCACGGAGGAGCGGGAAGGGCTGGGCTGGAAGCGTCAGGTGCGGCCCAGGGTTGTAGGGCTTCGTGTCTCGAATGGTGCGAGGGTAGGAGGCACGCAGGACTGCACGGGTGCGGGCTGCTTAGGCTGCAGCTTAAGAGGCAAACGGGCGGCATGGCCGGGACCCACTCGGAACCGCACATGCCACTAAGTCCGGGGCTGCCTAGGTAAGGACCACCGAAGACTGAGGTAGGGGCACCTTAGGGGTGCTGTAGGGGTAGGGCTCATTCGCCCATTGCTGCAGGGGGAAGGGTGACTGCCCCCCTTTGCTGTAGGCCGTGCTAAAAATGGAAACAGTTCACCCCAGGATCCCATAAATCGTGTGTGAGGGTGTGGCAGCAAAGGGGGCAGGGGCCAGCGGGCGGCAGTCATGAGGACCAGAGCCTGAAAGTCCAATTATACATTGTATGACGTAAAAACCCTAAACCCACAGAAATTGTCAAGAAGGGATCAAGCGATAATGGGTAATCGATACATGTGGATGTGGCACCGGTGCCCACTCCTACACACGCCCAGTTATTCTAAGCTAGCAACATATATGCAGGGTCCCTGGTGTTATGTAGCCGAGGACCACCAAATTATGCAGCAGGGTTGGCTATATTACGCGGCAAGAGGAGGCAATTTGTGTGGCGCAATGCAGCAAATTTTGTGGTAGATGTATTACTTCGTTCTTTTGTTGTTTTTACTCATGGTAACATTGGGCAAAGTTTTCACCTCATTTGTACCAGTTTAACTACTAAAGACAGCTTTGAGTGACTAAAAGATAACCAGTCAGCTTATGCAAAGGGCCTTCCTCTGATCATACCTTGCATCGTTTTTAGTAATTTTTGACCCATTACAGCAAAAAGCAAATTTTGTTAAAATCTGCAGATTATGCAGCGCATGAACGGATTATGTGACAGTGCGGCAAATACATAGATATGTGGAAAACGCTGTGGCCGCACAGTCTCAGAATTCCATTGGCCCTGCAAACATGTCGCATATTAGTTCTGTAGATAGCTCAGGGGATAACTGACCTTTGCGTTACCTTCTGGTCACAAGTTGCAGTCTTTGTAAACTAGTCTAGTGAGTTGTGAACAAGTGAAGCACAAACGCTCAGCAAAGAATCTCGCCAGCCCTCTCATTCTAAAAGCGGCGCGATATGGGCACAACCATTAAGAGTACAAACGGCAGAGGTAAACACGACAGCGATGAAATTATAGTCCAACAGTACAGCATCGTAGGTCATTTAGGCCCAAATATAACACCGGCATTAGGAAAACACCAAGGTACAGTGTAGAACTTTGCTGTTCTTTTTCAAGCTTTAGTTTTTCTAAGGCTGCTTAAAAAGTGTACCTTTGAGTGCTCATTAAGTTATTAGTAAGTGCTATACAATGGTTATTAGTGTGATTACTCATGTATACAGATAAATCTGAGGTTGTTACAAGGTATACATGTCTCTTACATACGTTGTTTGAAAAAAGAAAAAAAAAAACTCCAATCATAGTTTAGTTCCGTTGTTTCCACAATGTCATTGGCACCAAGGTGTTGAGTTCCTGCTAGCTCCCACCCATGATAAGACGCTAACAAAAGGAGTGCTGATGGCCATGTGAGTCAAAAGCAAAAGCGTTGGGTGCACCTGGAGCTGAAAATATGAACCCTCCCTCACCGCCTGCAGGTTGCTGATCTGAACGCTAAGGCCCCAGAGTGTGCGGTCGCCCCTTGAACGTGTTAGGGTGTCAACAATTTACACCGAGCCGTGGTCGGCATATTTCAGTGATGCCACACTGGATGTCCAATCCAGCTCTATAACCGCTCTTAAATCTGATTGGACCCCACGCTCTATTCCCGCACTGCCTGCCCACCCATTGCTGCTGGGGTGTGGCCCACCCATTGCTGCTGGGGTATGGCCCACCCATTGCTGCAGGGGCAGGGCCCTCCCATTGCTGCTGGGGCAGGGCCCACCTCACCCATTGCTGCTGGGGCATGGCCCACCCATTGCTGCTGGGTTAGGGCTCACCCACTGCTCCTGGGGTGATGCAATTGCTAACACTCCAGTAGCCAAATGGAAGGTAGGACATGTCCAGAGCATCGAGAGCCAGTAGGACTCCATAAGATGAACCCTTACACCAGCCCTCACACTGGCGCTTCACTTCTTGTAGTTCAGGGGCTTCAGGTTGTGTTGGTTCGTGATTGTCGTGTACATGACCCACAAGGAGTCCAATGCAGCTACTTAGCTGGTAAGTTTCTTGGCCAGCACCCTCCTCTAGTAGTGAAGCGTCACATCAGATTTGCCTTTCACTTCACAATGTTGCCGTGTTAAAAACAATTGGCGTTGTATTATATTTTATACATTTTTGAATAACCAGATGCCATACATACAAATGAAATACAGTATTAACAGGGAACACAATATAAATGGTGGGAAATGTGGGAGATGATGGTATCTTTACCCCCCACCCACTCCTCTATATTGGCTCCGAAGAGGGGTTCTGGCCTTTTTTTAGGTTTTGTTTTATATTTAAAAGGCCACTGTGTATGATGCAAAGAAAAAAATATTTCTTCTCTGCCAGATAAGCTTTTCAGAAGCAAGCCGACTGATTGAAAAGGGATTAGTCATAAGATCTTGGGTAAACGGAAGCTGGTTATGGTTCTGGTTCTAGTAGAAATCCCTGTTCTCAGGTGCTGTCACGCTTATACTTAAAACAATGCTCATAAATCATATGAACAATGCTGCTATTACTCAGATTGAAAATATTCAAGTTGCGTGACTAAAGGAGCTGTCCCACTATTTGACATTAGAAACTTCTGAATGTTTACACCCACATTTCATGCGCATCCCTGATTTAGAGTCTGCAAACCTGTATATTAATTTGCGGTTTGGGATGCTTTCTGCACCAGATCCGAGAGGTATTTATAATAAATAACCTCACTTTAAAAGGTTTTATGTTTTCATAGAGGTTTGAGGCTACACCGGAGCTAGTTTTATACCTTGTACATTTTTTTTTTTAGTGTAATGTGTTCAACGAGCTGTATTTGCAGTGCTGTTAAGGCGCGTGCTTATGCTGTAAAGCTGTGTAAATTTAACATTCAGATTTTTGAAACGCTGAATTCTGCACACCTGCATAATTTTGTGAGGGGGTCGAGAAATATCGGAAACGTGTCGACCTCTTTTGGCCATCTAGAAGGGATGATCTAAGGGGGATGATCCTTTGGCCATAGATGTTTGCCCACAGGGAATGGCGCAAGAGGACTAGGAGCCAGTGCCCATCTGTGTCTCCATAGGAGACGGAGTAAATGTGTAGGCACCGCTAAGATTATCAGCTGTGGCCGTAGGGATGAAACAAAAGATGCATGGTTGTCCGAGGGTAGATGTCCTGCCTACAGGCAATGTAACAAGTGGTGCAAGTGGTGCAAACAAACCCATGATGATCCTGTTTGTCCCGTAGCTGGGGGAATAAGGTGCATGGGTCATCCATAGTTCCCTCTTGATTCTTATTCCATCCTCTATTGAAACGCAGGAGGAGGCCACGATTGTCCGATGAGGATGGATTAAGATACATGTGCACACATAAGTGCCTCTCATGGCCATAGGGGGGTGAACAAAATACATGGGCACCTCTTGTGTACATAGAATTGAGTAAGATACTCTGACATCTCTTACATCCATATCCGATGAACAAGATGCATACGGGCCGATGGTTGCCACTTGTGTCCCCATAGTGAAATCAAGAAATTCATAGGGATCCATAATCATCTTGATATGCCATGAAAAATATTGCCACCTCTGATGTCCCTATAGGGAACGGAAAAAGGTGGCAGAGAAACGCCTGTGTACCTCCTGTGCCCACAGAGGGTGAAATGCATATTAACCCACAGAGCCAGCCCTTGTTTCCATACCGTATGGGACACACGCATTTACAAAGCCAATAGGACTCTCCTATGGCTTTTCAATGGTTTTTAGCCCTGCTACATGGCATCGCTGATGCGAGTGTTTCTTTTACAAGATTTGGATGATTAACTTAAAGGTTTCCTTTTTTTCCCCTCATTGTTTGAGCGGGTTGTGGGGAAGCAACACTGGGCAGAGGCAAAGTAGGGGTCGTGGATGGAGGAAACATGGAGAGCATGGGTGTGATGAGGAAACACGCCAAAGACAGAAATTTGTAACTAGCCGGGAGAAGCTCACAGGCGAGAAAGCAACACAGTGGTAGAAGAACACAAGTGAGCGAGAGGAATGCGGAAGTGGAGACAGAAGTGCATGAGGGAGACAGCTGAAAAACAGATGCCCACTCCTGTAGAGCTTAAATTAAATAAAAACAGCAGTGCTGAAAAAGCAAGTAGTGGAAGTACACAAGTAATGTGTCCTTGCTCCTAGGGAGGGACGAACACAAGAAAAGGAAGATAAGCCTACCTACACTAACAAATAGGCAAGCAAATGATTGACAAAAAGTTAGCCAACGGTAAGCACTTGGCAGGTTCTAATCCCCGTGTAAGCTGACTGTATGCACTGTCTAGTGGGCGAGACCCAAAGCGCACCATTACAAATAAACAAAAGAAGCATAGCACATTTATACATATTACTCAGGAGGGCCTCTTGCTCACTGATCTGGAATTATTTGGATTTCTTTTCTCACTGATCTTGAGAGTTTGTGCAGCTCCTCTTTCTCGTGGGAGGTGGGTGACTCCAAATATTTCTTTTATTAAACACTGGTATCTCTAGAGGAGGGCAAGATGGGACGCGTGCCCCAGCTGTAATAGTTGTGACTCTCCCTTGTGCCTCACCACCACTGCTTCTGAATGTGCGAGAGGCAGCACAAAAAGACACGGCACCTTGCCAGTCACGTTCATTTGTCCAACTATCTTTCATTTAAAGGCAGTTTTTATATAACCTGCTTAAATCTGACCATGTGTGCATGCATATCTATATAGATATATACACAGATACAAAGTTAGATTCAAATATTAGATTTTATAAGTGCCCCCCCCCTTCCAGTTTTTTCTGCTCTGTGGCTCGATGTGTGCCTCCCCCTTTCAATTTAACTTCTAGAGTCGCCTCTGTGATTAAATGGGGTGGGGGGGGGAGTAGTTAAGCTTAAAGTAAAACTACTCCATAGAGGGCGGGAATAATCCGAGACCTGACCAACCACCACTTGTGCTCCCTCCCCAGGGACTGGGGATTGGTGATACCTAGGCCCCATTGTCACTTAGTATCCCTGTAGCTGGAAGTAATGAGAAGAGCAAGCAATTACACACACACTTTGCTGAAGTGTACTTGCTGGTGCACGGACTCTAGCACGGGATAAAAAAAGACTAGTCTCTTGCAGCAGGTCAGTGACAGTTGTGTACTGTTCACAATGCCTTGTTTTGTTGATGAGCATGTTTCAGGTGATCTGTTTCCACAGCAGTCATTGAGTACTCTATTTAGATACCTGCTGCACGTTATATGCAGGACCTCGCCCACCCATCCGGCCATATGTGATGATTTCATCTGAAGAGGTTATGCAGTCTGATCATGGCCAGGAAGTACACGGCACCCCCATCTTAGCTTTCCGGGATGAGAAATCGGTGGTTTCTGATCTGTGGTTCCTGCAGAACAAGAATCCCTGCCAGCTGAGGACCATGATTGGGTATTGTGGTCTTGTCACAGCATAGTGGATTCTGCTTCTTTAGAAGAACAAATGATATACTCGAGTCTCTTCTTTTTTTTTTTTTTTTTTAAATAAATCTTTTTATTAGAGCAAATTCGACAACAAGGCATAGTATCACAGAATCACAGTAAAGGTAGCCGCAAAATAAAGATACATCAAGATACAGTAAGCTTATGCAGTAGGAATTACAGGGAGGAGGAGACATCTTCGTCCTGTAGTCGAGGGGTGGTACATATGTTTCCACGATATAAATTCCAAGGGGCCCATATCTTGGACCATTTACGGGGGCAGCCCCGAGCCGTACATACAAATTTCTCTCGTTGCATACACCAATCAAGGTCTTTTTTCCAGTCCGCAATTGTGGGTGCATGCGAGGCCCCCCAGAGCTGTGCAATGTTCCTTTTGGCTATCATGCAACCGAGAGTGACCCATTGTGTGGCGTAGGTATTGAGGTCTGTCGGCTCCCAGATGTTAAGGAGACACCTAGGAGCTTCTGGCTGGATCTCAGCCTCTAAAGTTTCACTCATGATTACATGTATCTTACGCCAGTACTCCTGGATTAGCCCGCAGTGCCATATGATGTGAATGAAAATACCTGGTTGAAAGCCCCCCCGTCTACAAGACCCATCCGTATGACCCCCCATGTGCACCAGTTGGGGGCCTGTTACATATATTCTATGCAGGATTTTGAGTTGCACCAGTCGGAGCAGCTCTGGTATTGCTACTGTTTTAGGGGATGAAATTGCCGTCTGCCATCCTTCGTCTAATTCGATACCGTCCCCGGTCCACTTCTCTCTCAGTGAGGTCAGGGGATCGCTCATGTTATTAATACGTTTTCCGTAGGTTAGGGATATAGCCCTTTCGGGCATGTACCCATCTAGCAGTCTGTCCTCAAGTGGGGAACTGTCCGGCAGGGAGGCGTCACAAGGCAATGCGGACTGTAGTGCGTGTCGGACCTGGAGATATCTAAATAACTCAGAGTCCGCCAATGAATACTGACTCTTAAGAGCGCTAAATGGTTTTACCCCCTCTGTGCCCCACAGGTCTCCAATACTGGAAATGCCAATCCGGTCCCACTTGTCAAAACCTTTGGTGTTACCCAGGTACCCTAGTGTTTGTGAGTCCCAGAGTGGGGTAGCAAGTGTTAGTCTATTATTCCAGCCCAGCGATTGGGTCGCAGCATGCCAGATCTTGACTGTGTGTTTGGTAGGTCCTGTAAGTGGGTATTTGTCAGGTTTGGAATATAGTGTTCGGGTGTAGGTCCCGTAGGGGAGGATCCAGCGGTCCATACGGAACCCCGGAGCGTCAGGGCGGCCGTAGGTGCCGTGGTTTATTGCTGTGAGGTGTGCAGCCCAGTAGTATTTCCTTACGTCTGGTAACCCGATTCCACCGTCGTACCAACTAAGCGTGAGTTTTGGTAAGGCAATGCGCGGTCTCCCCCACCAAAGGAGGTCCCTCTGGAGTCCCTCTAATTCCTTAAAATAGGAGTTTGGGACAGGGTCAGCCGCATTTTGTCTCGAGTCTCTTCTTAACCTGTCATCACTTTAGTGACGTGGCGCATGTCCATACTGTTTCCAGCTGCCCACTGCCTGATTTCTGTCTTCTCTGCCTGGCAGGACTGTGGCCGCTCCGTATGAGGTAACAGACCGTCAGTTAGGTACTGGTTTATTTTTTGGGGGAACATAGTTTCTTCTTTCGTTCTAGCTCTTTCATAGGTGTGAACAGCATTATCGGATACTTGCATTATATCATCAGGATACATACATCCGTCAAGGAACAAAGGAGCAAAAAGCAGAAAAAAGCCTGTCTATCAAATCAATCGCTGTCATATTCTTTTAATTTTTTGAGGGCAAATGACTGTTCCTCGTAGAAATTTGTTACTTAAAGCAAGTAATCCGTTCCTGATTTATGTACTTTGTTTTATCATGAAGACTACTGCGGCCCCGATATTGGAAGTAAAACTTATTTACTCCAAATAAAAAAAAAAAAATTTCCCGTGGCAAACTGGCATGCATATAATTTTACCATTTAATTATTTTGATAGTATCAAAACATACCTTCTGATAACACATTGCAAAATGTGTAGATCCCCCAAAAGCCGACATTCTGGCTTCTTACCAAATGAGAGAGATCCCAAGATACGGCCTGCTGACAAAAAAAAAATAACGTTAAGTAGTTTTTCATTTAAGCACTTCTTCAGAGCTTTACAGTTCATGATTGAAAATGCATCTGACGCATGTGTACCAACACCAGGAATTGGCGACCGAGCTCCGATATCTGAGATGTGAATAGGACCAATAGAGATTCATCGGCACTCCTCGCCTCCTCAGATAGACTCAAGGTAGCCCCACTGGCTGGCAGAGGTTTGCCAACACCACTTTTTAAAACATTCCGCTCAGCTTCTGCCTCTCGAGTCCTTCAAAGATGTTCCAAAGACTGGGCTTTCTTGCCATTCCTTCCCTGTAGGCCAGCCACCACAGCACCTTAAAGCTCAAGTACCTTTTCTTTGGTGAACTTGTATGGGGTGTTGGCTCTTTTGTTTTTTTTCTGTTTACGTCCTCCCCGAGACCCCTCCTCTTCCCATTCCATCTTGGGAAGGCCGAGCTCCCTCAGCTGCAGTGTTTTAAACATTTTTTTTATTGGAACCTTGATTTGACATGCATTAGGTCACCTTTTCACTGTCGAGATGCTCTTTAGAACTCCTTTAAATAATATTGTTCCTGATGTTGGACCTTCCACCTCCTCCAAACTTGTATAAACCCTTCGATACAGTTCAAGACTTGTATGGCGTCATTAACTCATGGTCGAGATCTGCTTCTCATTGAGGCCATTGGACAGACCTATGAT
Organism: Triturus cristatus; assembly: GCF_964204655.1. Lineage (NCBI taxonomy): Eukaryota > Metazoa > Chordata > Amphibia > Caudata > Salamandridae > Triturus > Triturus cristatus. The sequence continues at coordinate 1,175,215,279 of NC_140585.1, forward strand.
GGGGGATTTATCTGGTGCACCGGTCCTATTTTAGTAATCTTGTGCAGAACGTCTGATGCTGCTGTTCACAATCTTCTAATTTATACTTTTTGCTTCCCCCACAGTGCACCCCCTGTGTTTACATTTCGGCATCCGCTCCTGTCTGGGGGACAGCTGCAGTCTCCAGGTGAGTCGGGTGAGGATGTTCTGAAAGCCGTTGTTATAAACTGTGGTAGCTCGGTCTGCACTGTGACCCTTTTGGGGGGGGGGCGGAGGGGGAGCGGTATTGAGAGTTTTATCCGTCTCCCTGTTAGACCACCTTCTCCACAGCTCAGTCACTCATCGTGAAAACGTGTTTTGAACATTCTAATTTTCATTTTACAGAGTAGGGTTTGTTTCTTCACATGTTCAGTGACCCCTTAGTTCTATCCTTTGGCCTCGAAACTTACAGCGCACGATGGAAAATTCCTTCACACCCCATTTTCTATCACCATCTAAGGAAGGAGACCAACAGACTCCCTTTCAGGTGACGAGCACTTAACCAGACTACTGAGTGACTAAGAGCAGTCCCGCAGGATAAAGGGGGAACTGGGTGAGATCCACTAAGGGGCAAAGTTGGCTTTGGGCCACAAGAGATGACCCTGAGGAGATGTGAGGGTTATTCTTTACTTTAAAGGTACAGGGTCTGCTTAAGGTCTAGGTGAGATGGTCCAGGGAAGGGGGGGGGGCAGCAAAATGAGTCCGATGTGGGACTTGGTGGGATGTCATTGCTCTGTTAGTTCCTTCAGAAAGGGCAGCAGGACCAACCTACCATTAGGACACCGGTTAAGATTGTGTGGAGTATATTTGGTTACTGACCATCTTGTCTGGTGCTGGCCACTCGCAGCTCATTAGCCCAGTCCTTCATTCTTTAGAAATAGGGGGTCTGGAGTGGACTGCAAAAATCCTCGTTAGTTTGCTACCCTCGGTGTACCATTACTGAGGGTTTCTACTATTCTAGAAGAGGGGTAGTACCAAACTTTGAGTTTTGGAGGAATATCATGTGGAATTCGGTCTTAACATGCCAATTTCTTCATTTGTTTCCCTGGATACCGCTGAGCAGCAGTTTTCGAACTGAATTTGAATGGGGTTGGTTCCATGCCAGTCAAAACTAACGAGCCTCTTGTAAAGTGGGCCTGAGTGGGATAAAATTGCGCTGCACTACTAGCAAATTGGAGCCTGTTGAGCAAATTCATCGGTTACTGTGTAGACTCTGGGTCAACCCCATTGCGGTGCTTGAGGCCACTGATGACAATATGTGATACTCATTGCACTGAGTGAAACCTGTAATACTCCAGTGTGTGAGTCTCCATGACACTGCATGAGACCAGTGATGCATGGACCTTGTGTGACTTTATTTCCGTTGTAAGATTCCAGGAGTTGGCGTCTGTGTGCTCACAATGCTTTCTTTGTCCAGCTCTAACCTTTTGCTGTGTTTGTTCCAGGGTCGCTACACCACTCTACTTCAATGCCCCAAGTTGAGGGTTTTGGCAAGACTTGGAATAAGAAGCAACTGAGGTGAGGAGGGTTCATGCTGTGCTCTGGTTTTGAGAAGTTGGGAGATAAAAAAATAAATAAAAGCTGTAATGAAGGCACCTATGACAGTTTCACCAGAGCAGTTGCTTCAGCACCGTGTACCTGGTGTTCTCTTAAGCATGTGTGATAGTTCAGTGATTGGAACTCATGCCACTAAAACGTGCAATGATCTGAAGGTGAAGGGCTTGCATCTTTGCAAACCAACTCAGCCTTCCATCTTTCTGAGGTATGCGAATTGAGTACCTTTAAATTGGGTAGCAGTAACACTTGCTGTTTACAGTGCGCAGAAAGTGAGGTATGAAGCACAACATGGTAAGTTACTGTTATTGTAAAGCAACCAGATGGACTGCCATGTGTTGAGCAAGCAGTACACTTAAGGTGACGCCCAGTTTGCGCTGGTGATATGTGCAAGCTCCTTAACCACTCTACAAAGCTGATTTGCGTTGTGGCCATACGGCACTTCTTTCATTGCTTTGTTGCCTAGAGAACAAAATGAAATGAAATACCATTTGTAAAGTGCACAGAGTTAATAATAAAGGAAGCAGAACATAAGCAAAATGAACCTAATGGCAGTCACTCCTGTACTCGTCAGACATTTTAAATGACAATCTGACGTGACTGCTCGAACCAACATATAAGAATTTGTTAACTATAAGGAGAGATCTATAGGTCATCTCTCATCCTCCAGAGTAGAGTCCCTTGTAGAATACAGTAGACCCTAACGTGTTGCATGTTTTTAAAATGGGCACAGCTATGGTCTAACTGTAGAGGCAATAGTTAGTGCTTCTCTCCACTATACACTAGGAATGTACAAATTGCAGAATCCAGTTCAGACTTAAAATGAGCAACTGATTCTCATTTAGAAAATTGCATTTCTGCATTCTTTGCTTACGCTTGGCCTTTCTCTGCTTCACAGCCACCCTCTGTCACAAGCGGTCTCCTTCAGCATTCCCTTTGGACTCGACAGTGATGTGGACATCGTGATGGGGAATCCAGTTTCTATGATGAGGTCGGTCAGCTCAGACAGTTTGGCACCAAATGCGTACACTGCTCCAAAACGCACAACTAGAAGTACATTTACACCACCAGAGGACGTACCCGTGTACATGGCCAGAGATGATTCCCGGCCCAGTGCTAATGGGCATGTGACAAATCCTCGGGCTATCCGGAAGATGCAGTTGTCCAACAAGACAGGGGGTAAAGATGTGGTAGCCACGGGAGCACTTTTGGAGAACGGCCCAGTGGATGGGCTGAATCACTCTGAGCTGCCCACAATTGAGGAGGCCCTGCAGATCATCCACAGCTCAGAACGACTAGAGCCACGGCTTCATCCAGAGGGAGCTGCTGACGGCTTCTACCTCCATACACCTGAGAAGAGCGAAGGGCACATGAAGCCCCGATCACCACGGCACTCTCATATTGAAGGACAGGCACAAGAAGAGGCCCCAAAGATGTCCAGTGCAGGTGTCTATAGACTTCATAATGGGCCAACTAATGGGCAATCTGTGCCAGAAGCTCATCGAATGTCACGAGATGATGATTCCGTCCTGAGGGATAACAGCCTAGACTCTGACATGGAGGATAGCCCACGGCCACCCCTTGAGAAGGATCCTGGTGGAAAAGATGACTGCACCTCCTGTCAAAGTTCCTTGAGCTCTCAACCTGACAGCTCAACCTCCTCTAGCTCTGGGGTGAAAATGACCAACTTTGCTGAACGTAAGAAAAAGTTGGCCACAGATGTGAAGCCCAATGGAAACAGCGGTTCTCCCAAAGCCACCTCTGAGCCAATTGCAATCCCAACAACTACCACCTGGGCTCAGAAAGCGGAAGAGAGCCCAAGTAAGAGCCCAGCCCTGAACTCTGAGATGAACCAACTTGGTGCTAGACTAGAGGAGAAGAGGCGAGCTATTGAGGCACAGAAGAAGCGAATTGAGGCCATTTTCACCAAACACCGGCAGCGATTGGGTAAAAGTGCCTTTTTGCAGCTCAAAAAGAAAGAGGGGCTTGATGGGGAGGTGGATCCAGAAGATGTGGATGTTGACGAGGATGAAAAGAAAGTGACTTTGGAGCAAAGACTGTCTAGGATAGAGGATGAGGAGACTATTCCAAGCCCCTGCCCACAGGACAGGCTGGTGAAGGAACACAAGCCTGAAGAAAATAACAACATCGAGACTCCAAATAAAGGCCGTAGTGACAAGCAGGTAACCTTCTCACCAGAAATCACAAAGGGTGGGTTGGATGATAACTTGGGTGACTACAACCGGGCGGTCGCCAAACTCAATTCGGCTCTGAGCTCCCTCCAGATGGACATGCAGCGGCTCTCCGATCAGCAGCAGAAACTGATGCACCAGGAGAAGACCAAAGCTTGGGTCATCCCAGCCTCCTCTCCCAAAACCCCTGTACATCGCCCTAGCCGGGAGTTTGTGCCTCCTAGATCTGTTGAGTTGTCCTCTTCCTCCCCGTCACCCTCCCCATCTCGAAGAACTTCTGCACCACATCCAAAATCCCCAGCACCAGTTGCCAAGAAGCCACCGCCTCCTACACCCCCCAAAAGTCCAAAGCACAACAGGCCCGTGGAACTGAAGATCCCACCCCTTACACGAGTGTTGACCCCACCAAACAATGTTGACAACATGCCCCGCTTACGCAAGTTCTCACCCAGTAAAGTTCCTGTCCAAACTAGGTCATCCCTGCTCTTTTCCGATGATGAATATGCTGACTTGGCTAGCATTGCTGATGGGGCAGAGTCTGACTTTGGTGACACCTACTCTAACGGGGAATATTGCATGGACAATGTTGGCTTCCATCGCCCTGTGGCATCTGTGTTGCCCCAGAGTTCAAGCACCTCTGGGGATGGCATGAGCAGTGAGGTGTCCTCACCCGGCACAAGGAGGAACAATTTGATAGAGATCCCGCTCTCTGCTCTGCGGCTTTCCGAGGACTCTGGGGGAGAAGGAGATGATTCCCTGGAGGAGTCTATAGCAGATGAGTCTGGACCAGGCCAGAGAGGTGGCGTTGGATTCTTCTTTAAGGTAAGATCTCTTATGGTGCTCATTTTTTATGCAACTCCTGTCTTTCTTCTGGTCCTGTAGTATCACAAAGGAGCATTTTAAAGAGTAAATGAACAGACAAGGGGTAAACGGCTCATGTTGAAGGGGTGGTAGTGTTTGTGTGTCATGTTGGCATGATGTCACTTCTGCTACCACTGGCATTTTGATAAGTCTGACGTCCCTGTTTCTCATTAATTATCCTAGCTTTGTCTTCCAAAACATGTTGTTCAGTATTTTCAGAGACATGCGTTGTGCAGTTCCAGTTATGCAGGTAAATCTTGTTTCTTCATTTCTCAAGAAAGGTTTACCTCTTTATTCTACAAAAACTACTCTTCTTCCCAATCACTTTCTTGGATTGTGAAGACTTAAGGGCTTATTTAGAGCTTTGCGGACGGGTTGCGCCATTAAAATGTGGTGGATAACGAGTTACCACATTACAAGTGCCGAAGGCAATATCACACTTATAATATCGTGGACATCTGCCATATTTGGTAAGGAGTAACCCATCTGCCAGTGTCTAAATAGGGCCCTTGATCTAGTTCTATTCATCCTGATGATTCAATTCCCATAGAAACACAGGTACTCCAATCCTCAAAGAAAGGCACACCCCTGCTCAAATGCAAGCACCACCTTCACACACCCACTGCACTAACACACAGGCACACTCGTTCGTCCCCTGTACCTGCTGCATACTGCCACCCCTGCACTTCTGATACAGGCACTCCAGCGCTCATACCATAGAGGCACCCCATGGCCCTCACTTTGCAATGGGGTACCATTCATCCTGTGCCCCCACAGCCACACCCTTAATTTCCACAGGCACAGCTTTCACTAATATCTCTCACCTAGTGACACGTTTCATGCTTTCATGAAGAAGCTGTTCTATAGCAGTCCACTTATATTTGGTACATTGGCATGCTGTGCCAGGCAAGGGGCTTCATCCATGCCAGTGAACAAAGACAGCAAGCGATTGAAGGGCACAGGCTTATGTTCTGCGGGGGCATGGACATTTGGGAGGAGTGGCTCCAGTGGGCCTCCTGAGGGGAGTGGCTGAGGTGCAGGGAATACAGTGCTTTCACTGTACTCTAGGACCCGTGTGTGTCATTTGTGATATGGGAAGGGCGCCCAGCTCTGGTTGGGAAGGGCCTGGAAAAGAGTGCCTTGAGTCCAGGTATTTGCATCCAGATGGTGCGGTCTTTAGTAAGGTAAAGTATACAAAAAGTGATGGGTGTAATGATTGAATTAATCTCAGCCACTGGCAATTACTCGGGCCGCATACTAATCCATCATTATTTTGGACACTATCCCCTCTCAGTAAAGACCCAGCTTTATGCAGATCAGTCTTGACCCTGCTCTGATCGAAACAGTCCAGCCCGAACTGCCAGGCCAGGTCCTCCCTAAACCGGAACACAAGTAACCCAGGACTGGCTTCACCCTTGTTATGGACTCCTCAGCAGGGTATAGCTTGGGTCCAGTGACAGTGTGCACTGTACCCACGTCTGGGCATACCCATCACACATAGAGCGACACTCTAAAGTATGCAAAAAAAGTGGAACCTCAAGCCTATAACGTGCCGAGCTTCCATGTGGCTTCTGCTTGCCACCCTCCCTTCCTCTACCCAGCATCTGGCACTAAGGTCAGAGCTGCAGAGTGTGGAAGTGCATCGGCTAAACATACTGTGATTCTGGGCCAAGACTTAATCTCCCCATGCCTATAAACCATGCATGTGACCTTCTGTAATGTAACTTGTGCTCATGTCAAATGCTTGGCCTTCAGGCCGTGTCCGTGCTGTAATTAAAAACTGCCGAAAAATTAACTGAGGTAAAAACAAAGCCTTAATATAAGGAAAGGCAAATAGATATGCATTTCCTGAGTTGTACAAAGTGAAACCAGATAATTGCAGCTTCCCCGCTTAGATAGTGGGATCTTGGGCAAATATTTTATTTCACCAAAACCTTTTTTTTCTTCAATATCGCCGATGAATGTACTTTCAAATTTGCAAGTTCAGACTACCGACTGTATAAAAGTATCACTTTTAATAAGTACCTCTCAGTGCAGTGTTATCATGTGCCTTATTACTGTCAAAGCTTCCAAATGTTAAAGAAATACACTTTTTCGAATTTTGAAGAGACTTCATCATATTTTGCGTGATGTTTGTTGTATGATTTACATAGCAAATATTTTTAGGGCTCTCCTCCTGAACGGGCTCCAAGATCAGATCCAGACCTCTTGGCTCTGCTCGCTGTTAATTTGTTAGCTCGCCCACCTCTAGTATGCAGTTAGTTGCGGTCGCCATGTTTCTTGCCCTTCAGCCCCCACTGGTTCGGAGCCCGTTTGGTATCGCACAACCCAATGATGAAGCATGCATCCTTGATGGGTGAGGGTCATTGCATCCTAAAAGGAATACCCTTTAGCTCTGCAATAATCAGTGGCCCAGAGGTATAATCTACCCCTTTGTGGGCAGAACAATCGCAACATCAAACCATTTTTGTGAATGAGTATTCCATGACATACACCAGAAAGAAGAATTAATTGTATGAAAATAAAGGGTCTCCTTAAAATGAAGAGCTTTTCTAGCGACTAGTCTCAGGCACAAGCTTCTTCAGTGAATTCTTCCCTCAAATATGGTGGTAACTTTAACTTTTTCTTGTTGATTCCTTTGGGGTTCCTTTCTTTAGCCTTTTTCCTCTGTGCAATATTTTAGCTATTTTTACCATAAACAAATTGCACCTGTTACTGTTGTGTACCGTGTTCTGTTGCTCTTCAACTGGGTTTGCACTAAAAAAAAATATCAATACACAGATACCTACATTTTGACATGGATTGCTTGAGCTTTCTTCGTGCTTATTTGTCATGAGGCTCCTGGTTCAATTATTTTTATTTCTGTATTGTTTTGCTTCTATTGTTTAACTGTCTTGTTTACCTGATAGTATCAGTATATGCTGAGTCTGGCGTGCTTAGAAGCGTGAATGCATTGTATGCCTCTCTTTGTGATTTGCAATGTTGAGTTCGGCTTGTAAGGGGCACTCAGCGAAGATGACCTCCTTGGTGATCTTCTGTCTTTGTTGCACCTAGATGTTTTTGGGGCTTTTTTTTTTCCAGCACTGCCCCATGAAGACTTCACTCACTTATCTACCAGGTCTAATAAATTGATCACTGATCCCTTGAATATGCCCCGTTAATTGGACTGAGCGTCTCTCGATCGGCCTACCCTCTTTTCCAGCACCCTGAGCTTTTGAACAAAGCTACAAAAACTCTGGCGTCCTTAACGCCCGAGTTTCGAGTTTCCAAGTATTTTTAAAGCTGTTTCACACGGCAAAAATGCTTAATTTTGCTCTTGACCGCTAGATGTCCATTTCCTATAGAGCCCTTTCCTTCAGCCAGGAAATTCTGTTGTATCTTCGTCTGCAAGTCCATCATGGATCCCCAGGGATCCTGAATAGTGAGACATCGAGGGCAATTGGATCTCCAATCGTTTGTGCCTTATGAGATCAGCGGTGGACATGTGGAGGTGACCTTGAGTCTCGACAACGACTATGCATTACTAGTAGAGCATTTTAGCCAGAGCAGTCATTCATAACGGGGCGGGCCTGTGATGTCTAGTACAGCCATCTGCAAAATGGCTTTATTGGTAGAAAATTGTACCAAATCGATAATGTTCTAACTGAAATTGTGAGAATGATATGGAAATGAGATTCTTGGACCATAAGCCGTTTATCACAAGGTTTAAGTACTCCGCTTTCTTCAACTGTGCTCCTGATGTAGTAAACATTAGAATATTCATCGGTCCACCCCAAGCAATGGAGAAGCAGCATCACTGGCTGCATGTTACGACAATACAATTAGTACATTATGGGGCCGAGCTGCACAAGAGGGAAAATTAAGAGTGTAAAGGACCACATCTACTATTGGTAACCGTCTCCGAGGCCGTAATGCTTGAAGCCCATGCATGTGTAATTTTGGTCATCACTATTTTCCTACCTAGTGTTGCAGAAAGAGGACCTGTGTAAGTAGTTATCAGTTACTTTCTTTGGAACAGTTCAGTCAATGCAACAGTCTGTTATACTACTGCCTGGACAATCTTAAAATACTCTATCAGGTCAGTGAACACTGCCTCCCATCCTCCAAGGCCAGAAATCAGAAATAGATAGATAGATATATATATGATATATATATATATATATATATATCATATATATATCAATCACCATGAGGTCCACCAAGTGGATGCCGGATCCCCTTCTTCACGTTGTAACTAGCTAACATCTAAAATGGTGGGAGTTTTTTAGGTTGGCATTTTTTTTTTTAGATCCTTTAAAGAAAATTAGGGGCTTCTGTGGGTTCTCGGTATTTTTTCTTTAGGTACTTTGGTGTCAACAGACTTCTATAAGCTTTAAAAATGTCGTTGAGATTTTCTTTCTTTCTGGGTAGCTATTTATTTATTTTCGGAGCCTTTGGCTTCTCTAGCACAGTAATTTGTATCTGATGTTATTGGTCATATGTGTTCCGATGGATATGCCTTGCTCTTTGCAGATGTCGTGTTCATATTCCACATAGAATTTGAAGGACACATTTTTCTTTTCTTCTCTTCGATTTGTGAAGACATCCCACAATTTCTTTTTTTTATTATAAATCCTCCTTTACCTATATGGTTTCAGCTGTGGATCACCCACGATGGTGGAAGTTCTTGAGAGTCTGATTTAGTTAACAATACAATATTGCCATAATCTTTGAGCAATATTTTATTTAATCAGCTAAGGATGAAAAGTAAATAACTGTGTTGACCACTTTACAGGAAATATTTGTTGCATCCACTATAGTGGCAGATTGCAGCTGCGATGAATCTTTGCAGATCTATCGTTCCTTTTATGATTATTTTTAAAGGTGACTGGATTAGGGTTCTATTAGTGTAGATATCCGTGTGCTCGACAATATTGCAAACTTTTGCTTTTTAAGGCTTCTCTCCCCTTAGTTGTTCGGTCATCAAATTTTCCATTTATTATGAAATGTTGTATTGCTAAGTGTTCCATATAATCATTTCAATCTCTTATAACATTTAGCAGCAAACCATCTATTTTTTTCTCTCCAACAGGATGAACGGAAGCCGGAGGATGAGATGGCGCAGAGACGGGCCTTCCTCCTCGAGAGGCAGCAGAAGCGTGCGGAGGAGGCCCGGAAGAGGAAGCAGTCATTGGAGGCTGAAAAGGAGCTGAAGAAGGAGGAGGAAAAGTATGAGCGCATATTTGGATGTTCACCGAGATAAGAGTTGTTGAAGAGATTTTGGATAAAATGGTCTCCATTAAGGGTGATGTGTGTTCTAGAACAGAGCCAGTTAAGTCTGGACAAGCCACACTCGCCGGCCTTTTGGTGGTCACCAGTCTGTCTTAAAATCTTAGTTTCTTAACCGATGACCTGTTGACACTCACACCTGACCCTATCCAGGGTGTCTGCAGAACCAGTCACCTAGGACCTCACTCTTTCCTTCTGCTCCACAGACAGCAGCAGGACGAAGAGAAGCCAAAGGAAGAGGAAGTTAGTGCGAGACGTGGCGACTTCACCCGCCAAGAGCACATGCGCCGACAGCAGCTCAAGATTATGGAGGATCTGGACAAGGTCTTGCGGCAGAAACCCACCACCGTGCGTGCCGTGAAGAAGGGACGGCCCAAGACAATGTTCCAGGATGACTCTGTGATCTCCCGCAGCCCTGTCAGGAATTTACTAGGTAAGATCCTGAGTTGCTCTATGTATAGTGCTGGACGCCGCCTGTAGATAATCGTGGTGCAGAGGCTGGCTGATTTGCAAGGCAATTTTCATATCAAGATAGGGTGATATCTCTGAAAAGGTGGTAACAAGTCTCTCTCCGCCCTGCTGTCTCTTCTGAACTAGGCCATGTAATCACTTGCCCTGCAGACCAGACTACCACTGGAAAGGTGGAGTCTCATCCCATGTGTGTCCAAGTAACAGTTTGGAGGTGGTTGAGAAGGCAAGATGGGTTGGATGAAAGTTGTCAATGGTCATCCGGCATGCAGAGGGCACTGACTGCACCCCTCCGTCTACCACAATGCGAATTTGTATCCTAGCAGTGACTACTGCTGTCTGAATGTCATATGTGTTGATCTAAAGTGTATGTCAGTATGAATGCAGCGGAGCATCCTCTTACCACTCATTGGCATCATATTGATGGTCATTGTATCCATATTTGTCATGATGCCAGAGGCACAGCAAAGGAAACCGAATTCTAGGTTAAAATTATAAAAAGATTGGCTTTGGCAAGGGCAGCACATGAGCTGGGTTCTGAGGTGCTTTAAAAAAGGTTCAGAAATTGCTTGGACTATTCTAGCGCAGTGTGGACTCCCTTGCTTTAGTGCCATTCTCAGTCTCTTCCTGTAAAACGCTTCACTTACAGGGGGGTGAAGATCCCTCTAAGCATGGCCACCCATTGGCTGTCTTTGTAAATTGTTACCTAAACCTTTGAGTTAAAGGGTGATCAGTGGATTACCTTTCATCTTGGGTTGGCAGTGTAAGTGAAGGTGGGTGAAATATGCCAACAGTTTAGAACAGGAAGGGGGGAGGTTTGAAAAAGAATTAGAGGGAATGTATTTTCCCCCATTGACTTCTACTGAAGCAGCTGTAATTTCAGATGGGAGCCACCTAAAATAAAGCAATATTTTTGCTTAAAATAATCAAGAGTTTCCCGCCTAAACAGGTCCCATTTACATGTATGTTGAGGGTGAATTCACTGTGATCGATTGAAGTTTCTGTGGTGTTGGGCGGATGGTGGCCCTCCTGTGCTGGCTTTTGGTGGAGGAAAAAACCACACAGAGGCTTGTCTGCTTATGAGCACTCCAATGTGGTGGTAGGGCATGCGTGCAGGTGTGTGCTACGGTGCTGGGCTGTAGCCCTACACTGCTACATTCCTCCAAAACCCAACAGAAAAAAATACAATACAAAGTCCAGTTATCATGAACAGTGCCCATTGGGACGTTCTAGTTCAGTCTTGTGTGAATGATGGGTGCAACCTAGCGCTAGTCACACACAGAGTCTTAGAGCTGTTTTGGTCTTGTAACAGTGGTCCTCCAGTGGTACCAGTGATCCCTGGCTGGTAGAGGCACATTGTTCAGTTTGGATGTTCCTGATGGTCTGACTTCTTTACAGTTGGTCGGAGCTAAGACCTGTGATGCGGGGCTGTAGCCGGGGTGACTGGTTTCCAGGTCCTGCTCCTCTTTTGTCCACCTGTGGTGGGTGTATGTAGTTTGCTGGTCCAAGCTGTAGGTGGCTGGCTGGTGCCATTTGGTGAAAACTGACACATTCCTTGTGACACAGACTGAGCTGTTCTTGGTGGTCACCATTGTGCCCTTCCTGTTGCTTACTTGGAGCGAACGAGTATTGAGGGGTGCCAAAACCTCCCAGCATGGTGTCTCTCACACCAGGACCCAGTCTCCTAAACTGATTTTTGATTCCTTGGCCCCGCATGTTTGGCTAGCATTGACTTTTTCCTACGTTCTTCTTTGTTGAGTAGTTGTGATGTCAGTGGGTTCTGGGGTCCATGTTGCGACATCGGGGATGTTGTCATGGACAGCTCTCCTGAACATGACATCAGTGGGTGCCCTCTGAATCTTGCTGTGGGGATGGCGCCTCTAAGCCCCTATGGGTTTGTGGATTGCTTCCCCCCCCACATTTAAAATATGTGCGAACCTAATGCGTATGGACTTGAGTGTGCACATCAGCCTTTCAACCTCCCCGTTGGCGCTTTTTTTTTTTTCATTTGTTTTTTGTCCTCCTGTCACCACCGATTAGCACCAGTCGATACGCGCTTCGTGAATGCCCATAATCTGCTGTCTGTCAATCAGAATTACTGGGTTATTTCGAAATTTGCACCGTTCTCCCAGTTACTGAAATGAGAGGGTGTAATCATTGGACAGAGAGAGCTTCAATATTTAGCAAGTTCTAAAACCTGAGACTACTTTTATCCATTTCCTTGAAAAAACTCACAGAATTCTTCCACCCCTGCCAAGAGAGTGGCTCCAAGTGATCCCAAAGTTTACAGATTTCTCTTCTTGCCAGTAGTATTAAGTAAAAAATCAAATAATGGCAGTTACCTTGCAATACGTACTTATCTTTAACCTGCTGCGATATCCCAAACATGATTAACTCGGCGCTTACCTCTATGTTGACACTCACGGAGCGTGAAATGGTCTAACCCACTGCTGACCAGAATCCCCCCAATTTTGAACACTTGGCAAACATGCACATCATCAGCATCTCCACTGCCATATTGCTTGCACTTTGATTCTGTGCATCCTTTTATCATTCCCAGCCTTTTTGGGGTCAGATTCTATGCAAGGTAAAGTGATTTTTCTTTAAAGCAGCAGGTTTAACCACCAAGTAAAGTGTAGCCCAAGGTACTTGCCATAAATCTGCCAGCTCCACCTCCGGCAAGCATCCATCCCATTCACTGTGTGGTGATTTCATTTCCACCAGTTCTGCATCCAGAAGAAATTGATACCAAAGGGCAACCTATTTTTTCCTTGCCTTTGTGATCTGAAGTTCCAGTTCCATTGGGTTCGAGACTATCTAACCCATTCTGACTCTTGAGCCAGGAATTGATCTGGTAGATTTTAAATCTGGATATTGCCCCGTTTGCCTTGTCATACCAGAAGCTCCAAGTTAGCTTTTGTCTGTCACCTAACAGTCTACTCCACTGCCTAACATCTGGCTTGTTCAGTGGTCTTGCTAGGCTATCTGATAGATCTTCCAGTGTACCTGGGGCATCCCATATGGGAGACAGTCTGGTGTAATAAGGTACACCTAGGATTGATCTTATTTCAAACCAAGTTCTTGCCGCTGACTGGAGGCATTTTAATCTAACTTTTTTGAACATTTTTGGAGCCCCATATTTATATGAGAAGCCCTCCTCGGGCAGACCCACTAGCATGGAGTTAAACATGACCCCTATTAGAGATTCATCGGGTCTTTGTAGAAGCAGTCTGTTGTTTTTAAGTTGAAACGCCCAACAATGGATCTGAAGATCGGGAAAGCCCAAGCCTCCCAAACCCGCTTTCCCTCTTAACTTTTTCCATGAAAGGCGTATTCCTCTACTAGCACATATGAAAGAGGAAATCTTCCCCTGCAGCTTCAGGAGTTTTTTTTCCTCAAAGTGCAACAGAATATATTCAAAGAGGAAGGTGAGTTTTGGCAAGATAGACATTTTCACCAAATTAATCCGGCTGTAGATTGTAAGTGGGAAGTTCTGCCATTTGTTTAATACATCTGTCTCCTTTCCTATTCTATCCAAATTAGCAGCTGCTACCTTCCCAAGGTCTTTAATTCTTTTACTCTCCAGATACCTCTATTTCTCCACTGTCTTGGTTCCACATCATTACTTCTGTTTTTTCTTCATTTGCCGCATATTCCGCCAGTTTACCAAATTCCCTCACTTCCGCCATAAGATGTGGTAGAGTTGATACTGCGTCCGAGGTATAAACCATAAGGTCATCAGCATAAAGTGAGATCTTCCTAGAGTATGCCCCAGTTTTAAAGGATTTAATCTTTTCATTTAACCTCAAACTTTGAGCGCAAAGGCTCTATGCATAGATTAAAAAGTACAGGAGACAAAGGACAGCTTTGTCTTGTACCTCTCTCAATTCGCACCGGTGGAGACAAACTATCATTATCTAGAATCTTTGCTGTTGGAACTCTGTAGATTTTAAAAATAGTGTCTCATATTTTCGCCCAAACCAAAATGTTCTAATGTTGTCTTTAAATACCTCCAATTGACACAATCAAATGCTTTTGCAGCATCTAATGTGATAATTGCGAGGGGGGCATTATGCGTTATGGCTAAATCTATGGAGCCTATCCAGGAGTAATTTAGCTCCTTCATATATCTCCCAGGTAGAAAACCTTTGATCTTGATGAACGAGCAGCCCCACAACCTTATTCAAACGTGCGACAAGAACCCCAGAGAAGATCTTGTACTCATTATTGAGTAATGATATTGGGCGAAATGATTGGCAATGTGTTGGGTTCTTGCCTGGCTTCAAGATTAAGGAAATTACTGCTTAGTTCCATGTCAATGGAATAGGGCCCCCATCTCTCAGACTAGAATTGAATAATTTGACCCACACTGGGATAATCCCCTCCTGCAGTACCAAATACATTTCAGTCGGAATCCCATCTGGGCTAGCAGCTTTCCCCTCTTTTTGCTTTTTCAATATGTCCAGAATTTCACTACCATCTACTTCTCGTTCTAAGTAGAGGGCTTGGGTTTCTGCGAGTTTAGGAAGCTGCTTACTTAAGAGCCAACTTTGTATTTCTTGCTTGGTTACCTCTAGGTCTTCTGTAAATAGCTCCTGAAAGAATTTAGTAAACGCACCTCTGATTTTTTTTCTCTCTCCTCAACTATGAGCCCGGACTCCTCTTCTAGAATCTCCCCTATAAAATTTTGACTTCTGTCTAACCTAGATTTCTAAGCCAGGAGCTTTCCACAGCATTCCCCTTGTATTATATCTCTAGATCTGCTCACCTCCTACTGTTGAGTTACTTTCTCCTCCAATTTGGTTCTAAACGTCAACCGCAAACCTTCAAGCTTCTCTACCCACTCCTTTCTTTCTCTTTCCAAGCCTTTGTTATCTTTTAATAGGTTTTCCATTTTGCCTATCTCCTCCTCTATTTTATTAAGGTGTTTTTTCTCTTCCTTGACCCAGTATACAGTTAGATTTTTAACAATACCTCTTAACCATGCCTTATAGGAGTCCCATCCCGTCTGCACGGGGGCTGACCCCATGTTCCATGAAATAAAAATCGTCAGTGTTACTACGCACCTTCTCTATTATCTCGGACTGTAGCATAATCATTCTATTCATTGTCCACCTACCGATTGTATGGGTGTCCCTTCTCTCAATTTTTAATAACAATGCTGCATGATCTGAAATGTGAATTGGCAGATGGTTTATCCCGGCTACTAACTCCACTTCTTTCTTATCCATGAAAAGATAATCTATTCTTGAAAAGTGCCCGTTCTTCTTACTATGGAAGTAGTGACCCCTGTGTTTACCTTCGACTCTGCGTAAGATGTCACACAAATTAAAATTCTCCATCATTTCTAGTAAGTATGCCCTCATCTTAGGGGTGGTAATTTGAGTTCTAGCTGTTGACCTAACATGATCATTATTCAATAGGACATTAAAATCTCCACCCAGAATAATGGGGGATTGAAAATCAACCAGGTTAGTGAAATGCTTGGTCAGAGGTGTTACATCATCTGTATTTGGGCCGTAATAGCTCGCTAATGTATATGTCCTAGGAGCTATTTTATTCTCGTCAATTATCCAACGCCCACTCTCATCTGCTCTGTATCTAAGGAGCTCAATCCCTGAATTCGCCTTTAATATTACTATCCCTTTAGTACAGTGAGCTTGATCAGTAGATAACCACTTTCCAAACCATCTTTGTTTAGAAACAAAAGTCCCTACATTGTTGTCTCAGAAGATGCGTCTCCTGAAGCATAATTATTTCTGCGTTCTGATCTTGTAATATTGCGCTATAATTCTCTGCCTCCTTGTGACCCGCAACCCATTCAAATTCCAACAAAGAATCGTCCGGTCTTTCTTGCTCATGCTTCAACTTCCTCATTTGATATCCATGGGGACCTTGTTTTTGATCATTTATAACAGGCACTCCTTTACTGACTTGAGGACAAAACATTATTATTTATAAATTCCCTATGCTCCCCACCACTAGTGCACCCTCCCGTGGAAAGCCTCCCCCAAAAATATATTTCATAGGCATCTCTGCTGCCTATTGAGCCTATGCTGAATGGGGGCCATATTACCTATGTTACCATCACCTCTTCCCGTCACCTGTCTTCTATTTATTACTTGTATTCCCTAGTTTCATTTCTTGGCTAAATTTGTCCACCTCAGCCGGGTCTGAAAAGCTATGCATTTTATTTTGCCACATTACTTTTAGAAAAGCCGGAAACCTCAATTGTACAGATGCTCCCAGTTTCTTTAGCTCGTCTATTTTGTTACCCAGTTCCCACGGTCTATCGGCTGTCTCCTTTGAGATATCCGACCTAACTCTGTAGGAAGCACACATTGCTTGTAGTGATTTCTCTTAACACTAACCCCAAGAATTTTTCTTTTACAGAGTACGAGAGAAAGTTTAAAAGGCTCTTTCATGGTTTCTTTCGACCTGGATGTAGTTTGAAAGGATCTCTGTGCACTCGCTGAATTTCTGCTTCTAAATTTAACGGAGGTACCTCCTGTGGAAACGAACTGTTCAACATGTTTATCACAAATGCTTTTATATCTGTTCCAACCCCTCCGCTACACCAAGGATTCTGATATTATTTCTCCTGGCGTTATTTTCCAGCCTTTTGAGTCTATCCGATAGTACTCTCTCTTTGTTTTAACCGCTCCACCTCTTGAGTGTTTGTTTAGGCTTTAGCCTGTAAGACTTGAAAACCCAGCTCCAGTTCTTTTGTTCGTATAGCGAGGCCTTCTATCTTTCCTTCCAGGCTCAAGCAGGTTCCCTGGATTTCTTTGTGATTTGCCTCTGAAATATTGAAGCGCTCTTAATTTCGAGAGAAAGGCGACACAACATCTCCTGCAATGCATTCTTACTATTTGAGCTACTGGTGCTTTCACCTACTCCCTTCAGGGTAGATAGTCCATTGACCCCTAGGTATTGTACTGGAGCGTCATCTCCTTCACCACCGACCTCAGAGGGCAACTCCTCCACATTCAGGGACGAGAATCTATTTTGTGTTGTAACTATTGGGAGAACTGGGGAAATATCAGGCTCGCTGGTAGAAGTAGTCTTCATGTTAGACTTCTTCGCTCTATTCTCCAGACTTTCCTGCCCAGGGGTATATATTTTTTTTAACCATTCATGCTCTCTATACTACCCTCCTCACTTACTACATCGGTCCTAAGTTTAAAATAAGATCTAAGTGAGGGAGTGATTTTTGAAATATTTTTGGCTCCAGCTACTTGTTGAGATCTATCTGTATTCTTGGGGCTGATTTTCTGAAATTCACCTTGCTTCTCCTGTTGTGATTCAACCTAGGCCCCTATGTCCATTTGCCTCCATCCACACAACACTATTATATTCCTGGTCATAATTCACCTGTTTACCCACGGTCAATTGCAGGTCACCCACTGCCTTTCCCTTGTTTTGCTGCCCAACCAGTGTTACTGAATCCCTTTCAGGGCACAAGCTGCTTGTGCTGACTCTGCCAGCTCTGTTCTCCTCTTTTCCACGCAGCCGAGCGAAGCTCGCAGCGCTCCTGCCGCCGCAATCCAGGGTGGAGACCCCGGCGCCACCATTCACTACTGGACCCCAGATCCCTCCAGAGCCCCCCAGCATCCACGTCCAAGAAGATAGACTGCACCACGCTCAATCTGGGATTGCTGCGATAGAGAGGCAGGCATTGTTGAGTACAATTACGCTTCTACATGGCTCCCCCTCGCTAGGCTCCCGACCGGCGTCTCAGCCGGCCGCCATGTCTCCACACTCTGTGTCCCCGTTGGCTTGAGTCCAGCGGGGCATGAGCTTCTTGTGGCCAATAACTAAGAACTGTAGATACTGCTTGAAGTCTGCACAAACAGGGTCCCTTTGTCATTCTTGAGGGTATTTTGGACCCAAAATACAGCAAAAACATTGGCACACTTCCTGGTGTGTTCAAATGTGGTTGCCTGCAGTACCTCTATGATTGGGAATTTTGAATAGGCATCGGAGGGGACTATAATGTGGCAGCCGTGAGGTAGTCTTCCTAAATTCACAATTTGGATCCACGATCCAAAATCCAAGATGTTGTACCATAGGAACTCTGCCCCATCCCCACCACTAAAGACCACGCCAGGAACCTCTGCATCATCCTGGACCGTGAATTCTTCATGAAACGTCAAGTCAACATAGACTCCGCAGCCTGCTTCCACACGCTCCGCAAAGTCTTCAAGTGGTTCCCCATCAGCACCAGGAAAACTGTGATGAAGGCCCGCCTTACCAGCTGGCTGGATTATGGCAACGCACTCTAGGAAGACACCTCCACGGAACTCATGAAAAGACTCCAGAACGCAGCAGCCAGACTGATCTTCAACCTGCCCTAGAGAACTCACATCCCCAAGCACCTGAAACAACTTCACTGGCTCCCCATCCAGAAACGATGCCAATTCAAGCTTTTGACCCACACCTACAAAGCCCTCGCCTACATGAACCACTGTCTGAATTCCCACCTACCTCCCAGAAACCTCTGCTCCACTCACCTCACCCTCGCACAGATACCAAGCATCTGCCGCTGCCGCTCTCTTCTCTCACCTTGCAGCCAAGTCCTGGAACACCCTTCCCCCTCCACCTATGTACTTCATCCTCGCTGACCGACTTCAGGAAGGAACTCGAGACCAGGCTTTTTGACTGACGCCCGCAGCACAGCACCTGGATATCCTCTCTGGTCATAAGCCATGCAATACAAGTACCGCTTGATTCATTAATGGATAGTCAGTCATTCAGGCTGTCGGTCTGGCAGCTTGCTGGTTTGGCACCAGTGGCATGTCAGGACCATGTTGTCTGCCTCTGTATCCAGAGTGCAGCACCGGACCTTTCACCTTAGCTCTGATTTGGTTTTTGTGGAGCCTTGCTGACCTGTGTGAGCCAGAGCTAGCATTGTCTCTCGCAGCGAGGGAGGGATGGCGATTCGATGTCCATGCAGCAGGAGCCCTGGTTTGTGGTGTTGAGTTCATGGCGGACATTCCAGAAGGCAGATGGGTCACGTTGAGTGTTGTCATGCTTCCCAAGATCCAGAAGGAATTCCTTCCACTGAACGCAGGTGGCAGCTCCCCCTGCTCTTTGGATGCCAAGATCTGATGCAGTGGCATCAGCAATGTCCTGGAGGGTGATGGTCATGGGGCAAGCGAGCACTGCCAACCAGTTGACGTATTTGTGTGCTGCGAACAATGGTCTGGATGGGCCATTTGCCACCGGTCATGGATGTCTAGAGAGGTAGTCTGTGGGATTGCCACAGCCTGGTCAGTAACCCACAGTCAGTTGGTACTTCTGGAGCTGCAGCACCCACTTCTTGATTCGGTGGGCAAAGGCTGTGGCGCAGTGCCTGCAAAAAGATGTATCAGCGACTTATGGTCCATGATGACTCAAAGGCTGGCCATACAGATATAGATGGAAGTGGTGGCAGCCCAACTTGATGCTGAGGGCTTCCTTTTCAATGTCCGCATAGCGCTTTTCTGTATTGGGGAGAGCTTTGCTGGCATACTCTACAGGGTCCCAATGATTGTTTCCTCGTTTCCTGCGTGCTGCATCAGGACAGCTCCGATTCCAATGGGGCTAGAATCGATGACCAACTCCAATTCTTTTTCCAGGTTGAAATGGGCCATGACTGTCTTGGAGGAGCACTTTTTTGATGGCTTGGAATGCATTGTCTTCAACTGGACCCCAGACCAATCGCATTGACTCTTTGGTGAGGTGTCTTAGTGGCCTGCCGGTGAAGCCAGACAGGGGATAAACCTTCTGCAGTACGGTGCAAGGCTAAGGAAGCATCCTGACATACACTTCAGATGAGGGTGTGGCTGCCTCTCTTATGTCAATACTTTTGGATGGGGCTACTGTAGCGCAGTCCTTGGAAAAGATGTACCCAAAGAACTCTACCTCCTGCTGGAAGAATTGGCCATTTGCTCGGTTGAGGGGGGAGGCTAGCCATCTCGATCTTCATGAGGGCGGCATGTAGGTGGCTGAGATTTTTGTTATGGGTGGGTGCATAGATGAGGATGTCCTCTCTTATGTTTATAACATCCTCAATGTCAGTCAGGACTTCCCTGATAGCATTTGGAAGACCTCCGCTGCTGTTAATATTCTGAAGTTGAGCCTTCGATAGCATCAGATGTCTGTATTGAGAACCACATGGATCCATTGATTTCAGTGATGAGATCATTGATTGTGGGGGATAGGATATGAGGAAAATGTCGTCGTCCTCCTCCTTGACTTTGCCTTATCCTGAGCAGGGTGTGGGTAGTGTGCTTTCTACAGTGGGTGCTTGGTTTTGCATGACTGCTCTCACTCCTTGGTGTCGTGGCATGTCATGCCCTCAAGGTGAGGGTTGTCCGCATGCACCGTGGCAGACATTAGTGAAGTGGTTGGGGCACAGGCATGCTGAGCAGGTTTCACCTCTGGCCAGGCACTCTGGGAGGGGGTGGGAAGAGAATCCACAATATCTGCACTGATCCTTCAGGGAGTTACTCCCTTGGGCAGAACTGTAAATAGGTCGGCAAGGAGGCCCTTTCCAGATGGATGCTGCTGTTTGCGTCTTGATAGGCCTAAAGGTGGGCTCTGGCGTGGCCGAGAGCTTCTGGAAGGCAAGTTCGATCTGCCCCACTCAGACATTGGATAGTTCTTTGAAGTGGGCAAGCGCCAAGATTTCAGGGAGGGGCTTGTTGGGCCGCTGAATGATGTGGCATCTGAGCTTGGCCAACCAGCAGCCTTGTGTGATCTGGGTGTGTACTTCTTTCTGCGGGTCATCTTCTGTGCACATGCTGGCCAGCTCCCGCAGGCGGGCATAGATTATATAAATAGATCCTTCCTCTTATTGGCAGGTTTGTCTTAATTTGAACTGTTTGAAATTGGAATTCATCTGATGGTCAAAGCACACAGTAAGGGCTGTGATGGCTCCCTCATAGTTATCAGAGGCAGTGCTGGGGAGGTTGTGTACCAGTTTGAAGATCTCCCCCACATAGTGTAGCAGATTTTTGTTTCGCCATCTGTTTACTTGGTGGCCTTGAAATAGTTGTTGAGGTGAGCCACCCACTTGTGCCAAGGGGGAGCGACGATGGTGGGGGTCACTGAGATAGCTGAAGGGGGAAGCAGGGTAGACATGCACCCAACGGTATAGGCTGTCATGACTCTGCCAGTGCATGGGGTAGGGTGTACCATGATGAAGTGGTACAGCCTGTGCGTTCTCCTGCCAAACCGTACTCCTGGTGAGGGATAGAACATGTGGGCATCAAGAAGCAGATGTGGTGTCAGGCTGGACAATGTGACCCTGGCACCGGGAGCAGAGGATACTGTACTCCCAGCAGATGGGTAGCACCTGGGTGGCGGTGCTGCCAGGCAGTGGTTGTCTGAGGAGTGAGTGTTGGCACCACTTGCGGCGGCATGGTCACTGTGGGGTCCACTGGTCTGAGTGTTCTGCTGCCAATCGGCCAGGCATAGAAAAGGAGGTTGGTCACCTGTGCCAAACAAGGCAGGCTCAGGCGGTTACAGGTGGTGTGGGAGAAGGCCTGGTAAGTGAGAAGATACTAGTGTTTGCCATTCATGTGACTTCTCAGAGCCTGGAGCGATGTCGCAGAGAGTAGAGTGGAATAGGAAGATGGGACACCGTGGTCCACCCGCTTCTCATTTCAGTGGGGCATTGCTCCTCTGATATAACAGAGGAGCCGCCCCTCTGGGCCTCATAACGCTTGCCCCCCCCCCCCCTCCCTTCAGCCTCTTAAAATATACAATTCAGTACAAGGGGTAAATTATTTATTCCCAGTCTGGATTGGAAATGTGATGGGATTCTTTAGTAATTGATTAGAAAATAATAAAGCAATGACCAGATATTTTAGTCCAGTACCGCACCTTAACAGCTGTAGTATTAGGTAATACTTTTTCTGGCGCCTACCCTCATTAATAGTATTCATTCTCCATGGTGGCAATTCATTTTCTATGTCTATGCTCATTCGTTTCCATGTTTCTCTCTCGTCACACAGGCTCCAAGCTCAGCAAGGTGTACTCCCAGTCCACAATGTCTCTCTCCACTGTAGGCAATGATGCAGGAAACACGCTGAGCGTCAGGAAGTCGCCGCGGTCGCCAAGGTGAGCGGGAGCTGCAGAGTAACAAGCATTTGCAATGCAATAGGTCTCGCATTTGTGAGTTAGAGCTATTGGCGTTGTAAATGATAATATTTTTTACCCATTTGCTTTGGTTTGGAGTGTAGTGGATGTAGGTGGTGTGGAGTGGAATTGTGTGGGTTGAATCTGTATTGTTAGTTGTGGAATTCTATGAGGTAGAATTGTGTGGCGTGAAGTGGATTAGTGTAGTGGAATTATGTGTTATGGTGTGCAGTGGTTTTTTGCGGAAAGTAAAGATGTGGTATTGAGTGCACTGGAATTGTGTGGAGTGGCATTGTGCACTATGGAGTGTAATTATTTGAAATGGTATTTTGTGTTCAGGAGTGGTATGTAGAGGAGTTTAATTATGTGGTGTGCTATTGGTTTGTGGCATGATGTGGAATTCTGTGGTATGGATTGAATGTATGTATGTGGTGTGTTGTGTAATTGTGTTGAGTTGAATGATGTGGTGTGGAATGGAAAGAGTTGAATTGTGTGGTGTGGAAGTGTGTAGCATTGAGTGAAATTATGCTGACTGTATAGGGAAGAGAAGGGGGATGGAGCACGTAGTGGTGAGGGAATAAGCGCTAGAGATGAGATGGAAAAGGGAAGGGATGGTGGAGCGGTGACAAATAGAAAGGATGCCGATTGCAGAAGGTGGGGGCAAAAAAATAGAAGAAAGGTTGAATCTGTAAGGAGACTGGTGGAGCTAGAGGGGGAGGGAGTGGGAGAGGGGAAGGTAAGCGAAAGGTGGGAGATGGAGAGACCCTGTAGAATGTGGACATGGGAGGGTGATCGAAGGAGGATGAGGAGGAAGAGAGGACAATGGAACTGGGAGACAGAGAAATAGTTGAGAAATATTTAGAAGTAGAAGGCAGAGACCCAGGTGCGAGAATGAGGGAATGTTGAAAATATGCAGGCAACGATGGAGGTGGGAGAGAACCAGCGAATAAAAGTGGAGCAGAGAGAAACTGGGAAATCGGGGTAAGGCAAGAGTGAAAGTGAGAGCAAGCAGTGGAGGTTAACTGTTTATATCAGAGTTAGAGTTTTTGGCACTGTTATACAATTTTGCTGAATGTGTGTGTTTGTTGTGTACTGAAGGTATTTGCCAGATAAAGATCTGCATGTATGTATGGAGTAAGTATGTGTATTATAGCTTGTGAGACCTATTGCATTGCAAATGCTTAACTGTTGCGGGGAGGGTGGGTGTGTAGAATCAGATGGGCTGATGATGAAGATGGTGACGAATGCTACAAAAGTACTAAGACAGGGTTGTTGTGTTGGTGGTTTTTGAAGCAGTTGCTTGTGTGATTGGATTAGTAAGTAACTACCACTGATAGCATTATTCTCCATAATAAGACATGGCAAACTGCTATGAACATATTAGAGAAGGTGCGCAAAGCACTCCAAGTGGAAAGCAATTTAGAGACTGAAGTCTCACATACAGATGCAGTCGTACGACGACAACCACCATGCCTTTACATTACATTACGTTTAGGGCCTTTTATCAGCGAGGTCCTAAATACCCGTGTAATGGTTTTAAACGTTATCTTCCAGCACGCTGCCTAAGATCATCAGGACTGAACCTGCTTACTGTCCCCAAATTCAGGCTAACCACTAAAGGTGGCAAATCTCTTTGTCTTGGGCGCTAAGGCCTGGAACAATCTTCCCGCTTCCATTCGATCCCTGTCTCAGGAGACTCTGTTTAGAAAGGCCCTGAAGACATGGATTTTTTCTCTTACTGATGCAGCCTGTTTAGCAATGGTGTAGGTATTGGTGTTAGCGTGAATTTGTCTGCCCCCCCCAACCATTCCATCTGGTTGGCTTAGCGCCAAGATACTCCCTGGAGTGGTAGCCGCGCTATATAAGTACACCTTTACATGCCATAGAAACGACCCAAACACTACCGCGCCAGACCAGGCCTTCTGGCACTGCCATATTCCCCTACAGTTAGGGCCAATGGAATTATGTGTTTGTGCAGCCTTGGCGTTTTTTCCATAATTATGATTTGCCACATAATGTCTCATCTGCTGCATAATCTGCAGATTGGAATAACAAAAAAATTGTTTCTAGCCGAAACAAGTTAAAACTTACTAAAAACGCAGCAACATGTTGCCTTTGCAAAGGTTGACTGGTCATCTTTCTGTTGCTTTTTGCTATTTTTGAGTCTTAAATTGGCACTCAGGAAGGTGAAACATAATTTTCCTGGTCTTGCCTTATAATTTACTCGTCCTAGCTGCATATATTGGGCCACCCCTGCCGTATAATTCCTGTGGCCCTGCCTATATTCTAGTCTGACCCTGATAATTCCAATGGGCATCTCCCTCTTCGAGCTCCTTTGCTGGCCTCGGAGCAACCCTTTCAGATCACCTTCCACTCCACCCCCTTCCCCCGCCACCCCGCTCTACAGACCCACCACACCTTCTACCCAGCAGCGAAATATTGAACACCTGGTCATTTGAAAAGCCAGCCTTCCCCTTAGCCCGACACCTCCCTCTTACTGTTCGTAATATGTCCATTTGTAGGCACCTTGAGGCTTTTCTCTCTGTTGGGCCCTGTAAATCCCCAATATCGATACCTAGAATGTTAAATTCTAACTTTTTTTATGTCTGTGTCGTGATATGTAAGCAGGGACACTGGAACAACGCAGCAAGAGAACTGAAAATTATGCTCACGGTTGTTTAAATTACGTAATAAGCAAAGGCAAGTTATGCGCAAAATTCTGTGATAGTATTACTTGTATTTTTTTAAATAAATTGCACACACAAATTCTATCTAGGCAAGAGTTGCACCGCGTTAATATCATTTAAACACGTGAGTACTGCAAATTGCAACGGAAGGGTAACATTTTGAAAGTGGTCAGCGTCTGCCACATGGCAACACATTGGTTTTTTTTTACAACTAAGGTAGGTCTGTTTGAGCCAGAAAATAACTTGTATTTTGGTTGATACTTGGAAATCATACAGCCAAAGGTAAAATAACGAAGCAAGCCATGTAA
This sequence comes from Triturus cristatus, assembly GCF_964204655.1. NCBI lineage: Eukaryota > Metazoa > Chordata > Amphibia > Caudata > Salamandridae > Triturus > Triturus cristatus. The sequence continues at coordinate 1,175,240,761 of NC_140585.1, forward strand.
ATCCATAATGATTGTGGGGAAATGTCGGAGATAAAGAATTGCATACCATTGTCTTGTTCGAATGAAAAGCACAAATGACTTAGTCCATTTGTGCAGCAGGTGCAGTGGCGAAAGGTTACAGAGGCCTGGACACGCTCACCGAACCCTGAATGTTGCTGAATTATTTTACAACTCAAACTGCGACCTGGGGCCCTATTTGCTTCTTTGCACTAGGGCCCAACACACGGCCTACGGCTACGCCACTATTATTGCTGCAATATATGAAGTAAGGCCACCCCATAAAAAAAACTTAAACAACCTAGAGCATGCTCGAAGAAACCGCATACATTAAGTTGAGATGTTTAAAGAAGGTTTGAACCATAGATTTCCCAAACTATTACTCGGCATACAATTGAGAAGCACTTACTCGGAAGTTGTGGCTGCGTTTACAACCGAGATGAAAGCACAACCAGTTGTGCCAGCACGCTTGACTCTCAGAGTGCCTATCCTATATTCAGCTGCACAACCTCCTTGCGTGTGGGCATAAGGCACGAAGCTCCCTTTTGCCCCTTGTGGATAAATAAATAACCACGCGCGGCCAAGGTGGACTGCGCTGAAAATAAAATATGACTCCAATATATGAAGTAAGGCCACCCCATTACATTTTTTAAAAAATAAACAACCTGGTCCAGAGAATGTTCGGAGAAACAGCATACATTAAGTTACGATGTTTAAAGAAGGTTCGAACCATAGATTTCCCAAACTATTACTCGGCATACATTTGAGAAGCACATATTTGGAAGTTGTGGCTGTGTTTACAACAGAGATGAAAGCACAACCAGTTGTGCCAGCACGCTCTACTTTAGAGTGCCTATCCTATATTCAGCTGCACAACCTCCTTCTTTGCGAGCATAAGGCACGAAGCTCCCTTTTGCCCCCGTGGAAAAATAAACATGCGCGGCCGAGGGGACACGACGCAAGCCTCTCAGAGAAGGGGGACTCTAGCGTGACAACGTGAAGAGACAGCGGGTATGCACTGCAATGCTAGGCGAGTGGGCGGGGCCTAAGGGAGACAGGGCGGTCACCAACCCCACTTCCAAAGACATCGGACAGAAAACCAACGACAATAGATCTCGCCAAGGCGAGCAACGCATGCGAGACCTAAAAATGGCTGCCCACTGAGTGCAGACTCAAATCCACAACTGACTGGGCCTGTTAGAAATGGGATCTCTGGTTGGCTAGGGCTTGCGCCAAAGCCAGGCAGAGACCACCACTCCAAGTCAGGGCTGGGGGAGTTACACGCCAAAGATAACCCCTGCTCACCCCCTTGGTAGCTTGGCACGAGCAGTCCGGCTTATCCTGGAGGCAATGTGTAAAGCGTTTACGCGCGCACACAGCAACAACACCCTAGGCCCACCACAAAGGAAACTCCACACAAGGTTATATATAAAAAATAGCCTTTGTATTATAATAAACACATTGGATGATAATCACATATTTTACACTGTGCCAACTGGCACTGGGCATAATTTTACAGGGGACTATTTACACCAGACAGGGCCACATGGACCACTGTCAGAATTAGCACAAATCACCAATTGTAGAACATATACTAACTGTAACACAAATTATCACTGTAGAGCACTTCCAGTAACTACTGACGCAATAATGACTTCACCACTATCACAATAGAATCAGGTATAAAACCTATCCTGTATACATCACAGGGGCATAAACACATTATGCAATTTCTCATAAGTCTAACGCATTAGACCTTACCTCCTAAGTATAATTACACTAGGGGCGTATATCACACAGGGAAGTATAATCTCCCTGACATAAACCTAAACAGGTAAAACAACCTCCTATGCAGAAATCATATCTAGAGGTATAAAACACAGGGTGCGCTAAACATACTACACACAGTACATTCCCTAACACCATAAGCATTAACGCAGGGTGCGCACAACATACTACACACACTACATTTCCTAACACCATAAGCATTAACCCAGGGTGCGCAAAACATACTACACACAATACATTCCCTAACACCATAAGCATCAACACGGGGTGCACAAAACATACTACACACAGTACATTTCCTAACACCCCCGTAGCCGTCTCAACTCACAGGCTCTTGGCGGGGGGAGGACTGCTCTCTTCCGGGTCTCCGGCGGCGCCACTTCTCCCTTAAAGGTCCAGCGCGGGGTGGGCTCCCGCCTGGATCCATTGGATTCTTCACTCGGGCCCCCTCCTGGGACCCGGGACTCCGCACCTTCCAGCGCGGGGCTTCCCTTCCTCATGGAAGCCCCGCTTAGCACTCTTGTCACCGGCGGGTGGGACTTCCTCTCCCGGCCCCGCCCACGTTCCAGGCAAAACGTGCCTGACTTCCTGTTGGGCCGAGCGGGCCCGAGGCGGTAGATTCGTTTCTTCTGGCGGAAAGAGGGGTAGGCTCCCTCGCAATTTAAAAATGTACAGCGGGGTGGGCACCCGCTAAAAGGCTAATACCGCGGGGTGGGCACCTGCTAAAAGGCAGCGCTCCTCCTCAGGACATATAAAGAGCTCTGCAGACGTAGAAATAAAGCGCTCTCAAGGCGCCAGTACAGCAAAAGGTCCTGTAGAGTTTTAAGGGCAGAAGGGTCCCCAAAAAGAAGTCCTCCAGGCATCCAGGGGCTGGGCAGAGCCCAGGTAGGCAAGCCTTCCCCTGAGCCCCCAGCAGCAGCACGCCCCTGGTAGTTTCAAGTCCACAAAACAAGAACATTTCCATGGGGTCACAGCCCCTCTTTTATACACAGAATCCTTTGTCTCCAAAGGTGCAGGGAAGGGGCGAACCCGATGCAACTGGTTCCTGAGCACTTTGTTTTGCTCAGCCCCTCTCCCTATTCACAGGACAGGCCAGTGACATCAGACGCACCACAGGGGGTGGAGCCAGCATTGTGTAGGGAAAGCCCAGCCCTATTCAGGTCCCAGGTGTACTCCTCCCTGCCATCAACATGCAGATCTCTCCACTCACCACCGGGGCAGACCCATCCTGACTCCTGGAGACACACACCAGCCAATCACAAGCCAGACAGTCACTGCACATGTATTACACACAGGCCAGCTTCAAGAAGTGGCACTTCTACACGAGACACCGTAATGCCGCACACATCATTGCGCAGCATTCACTCTCACGAGTTCGCACATACCAAACTCGACCCTGTACTCCTCACATCAGGACTTAACACGGTCACTCAGATCCCCCATGCATTCCTATGGGAGTGCAGGTCAGTCTCACTAAAATGTACACAGCGCACGCACTTTCCACTGGGACACAGTGTGAAAAGCGCCTATAGGCCTAAAACCACTAGTACAGCATAGGAAAAAGGCTAGGATAATGCAAAAAGTTCTAGGGGTGAACTTGCCAGAAGGGCCAAGTCCAACAGGGCCTTTACTTTCTGCTCTATTGTAGACTCGTTGTCACCTTTCTCTACATTATTCTAAGTGTGACTCAATTTCACTAAGAAATTATATATTCTTAGAGACAACTCGATAAACTAAACCCTCAATTCAAAGCTTTTATCAGTGGATAAACTCGAAGTGTTCGTTTCAATGTTTCAGCAATACTAACCAGTTTAGGGGGAAGCATTCACCACAATGATACATCAACACGTTTAGTATAGTAAGCTCGCAGAGCACTAGCAGGGATACTACAAATAGCAAAGGGACATAAACCCTTGTGATCTTTAAAAATAGTTTTTTTAGACCTGGTGTAGGAGCAAACACGGGCCAATGAGATATTTCCAATGTACTGTGAATTATTATATACAAAGGAAAGAAGTAATGAGTTGGTTACCTGTCACAGTAGTTTAGAAACCTGACAATTACAGACTCCTTGCAATGGCCGTGCCGCCATCTAGTGGCTAAAGTGAGAATTTCCAACATGTTGTTCTAAAAGCTTTAACTTTTATTTCTCGAATTTGAGGACGTCTGTAACAATTCTGCTATGGTATTGTTCAGTGCATCCTCGCGCATACAGGTAACTTGAGAGCAGGTGACGTTTTTGGACAGGCCATTCAACCATCCGAGATGTGTGTAAACTTGGCGAAAGTACAAATTTGTGACGGGATGTTGTCCACCTTTTACAATACCAGGCATAATGAGAGACAGTTATCAAGAAAAGAGGTGACGGGGGATATTCACACCCTCCCCACCCCATGCACACACTGCTAAGCAATAATCACAAGCGTACAGACTTCTTACAAAGACGTATCACTAAGGTCAAATAGACCATATGCCCTAATCATTACAGATGTAAACTCTCCGAGCCATACGTACGAATGTTATCAGTGCATTGGCACATCAGACACATAGCGGGCCATTACATCATGTGCATTGTAGACCACAGGCTGTGCACAGTTCTGGCTCCTACTGGTTTGTGTTTGAATCATCACGTGTTTTTCTCAGTTTTGAGGATCTTGGGTGGCAACAATGGAATAGTTCAAGTGCAGTCCCTTACTGACTGTTCTCAGCCTAGTGAGATGCCTGTGTGGTGTTTGTGTTCACATTATTTCTTCCTATTGTGTTCAGAATGGGTGTGTGAGCATCGTGCAACCTTCCTAGGTGTTGCATGTAAGGAGACTACAGCATAAAAAGAAGCTTCTTATAAGACTGCAGTGTTTTTTGAGTGAAGCCTTTTTGCTGGGATGGTGTCCAGACAGCTCTGGATGTCACTCATACTTTTGTATTTCACTTCTTCTAGAAAGCCCACACAGAGCAGAATGCCCCTCAAAACGAGGCGCCTCAGTCACCTTCAGTGTTTGTCCTCACACGTTTATCTGATATGCTTGTCGGTTTACGTAGAGAGATGATTCTTCTGTTTATTTTCTCCATCCCTTCCCTCACGCACTCGGCATCATGTTGTCCTGGTCTCTTGGCTGGCATCTCTTCACAGGACTGACCCATACATGTACTCTCTGCTCATGAACTGACTCTAGCTTTTCTCCAGGAGTGTGTTCGTCTCCACCTCGGAGCAGATTCAGACGTGTCAATCTCTCTTAGACAGAAGACATCAGCTGCTCAAATTTGCCCCCCCTCCTCGCAGATTAGACTCCTGGGTTGCTCCTCTCCTTTAACTGGCGTAAGTTCGTCTGATCGCTTCACACAGCACGGATGGCCGGAGAATCACCAATGTCCCAGGGATATCCACCTCCCTCACAACCATCAATGTTAATGATAAAAGCAGACACCCGCTGTTTGTGTTAGGGTTCGTAAGACCCCCGGACGAATTTATTTTACACACACAAACATTTTTAAAACATCAACATTTGCACAGCAACCACATTATTTACATCTTGTTCACAAGTGAGAGAAAACCTTAACAGAGACTCTAGTACATGGGAGTTACCTAATCATAACTAGTTATGTTTGTTGGTTGCACAGGAACAATCTGTTCAAATGAGATTATGGGGTTTTGTGTCCCTTCCTCTTGAACCCAACGTCCAGCGGATGGGTACCTCCTTATGGGAGGGCTCCACCTTCCCTCTGCCTCAGGAGCTCTTGTGCAGGGGGCCTGGCTGCTATTAGGACACCCACCTCGGGCACCCCCTACACCCCAGTTCCTCGCCCCCCACAGGCCTGGGCTAGCCTGCGCCAACTGCACAAGTGGTTGACAGTTAAGGACAGCATGTTCGCGACCTCCCCAACTACCCGCGCCACTGCAATCTCCTTTTCGATTTGCTGCCGGAACCCCTTGGAGGGTCAAGTGACGCCGATGTTATAATTATATAAAAAGATGCCTTAAAGGGACCTGGAGTGTCTCCATTAATCATGACCTCAACCGCCAACCTGCATAATTATGACAAATCTAATCACGACATACATTGGATGCTAGAAAGAAAAGTGTTAATTATGACATTAAACAAGCACATAACTTCTGACGGTCCTGATTCAGTTTCTGGAAAAGGGGAAAAAACATACAACCAAATCCAAACAACCACAACCTCTGCACACCCAGCCCCTGCGCCCCTTGCTCTGAGGATGGTGGGTGGGGAAAACTGATCTCCCATTTGTGTGGCTCCCAGGGGGCAGGACGTGAATGCTGGCTGTTGGCTGTGCTCCGGCCTCAGCGTCAGGCATGGGGGGTGCCCGTAATCTTGTGTGATGAAGCAAAGAAGGAGAGCAGGGCGACCTCGGCAGCGAACAGGAACAAAAAGACCTGCTTGCCATGTCTCCGCTCCTTTTAAGGGGCGTAATCTGACTTCCACAACCCTGTAGGCACATTACTGCTTCTGGGGGAGCGTCTATGCAGCTAATCATTGCATAGTTCCCCTACTTTCTGGCCCCCACCCTCTTACTGTGCACGTTGGTCTAGCCAGGCCAACAGGTTCTCCAGAAACCTCATAATACCTTCCTTATATAAGTGCACCCCATTCTGTAAGAAAAACCGCTCACCTTTGATGCATCCATGGGGCATGGATGCAAAACAAGTTGTTGGGTGGGTGGCTGGGAGGGGGAGGGGTTTTGCATAAGGAGCAGGGTGGGGGTGTTGACATTTTTTTGAAATTCACTTTCCTGATCTCGCCAGGTCTCTCCTCCATCTTTCTCCCGCCGTGTCTCTTCCAGGAAGCACCCAGGCTCCCCACAGTCCATCACAATGCAGCGCTGTGATTGGTCAGAGTGCCATGGTTCAGCGCTCAGACAGGGGCTGGGGGCCTGGGTATGTTCTCCACTCAGGCTGTAATGCAGCCTGGGTGGAGAGCCTACAAAGTGTGCATGATGCTTTGGCTGGCCCAAGACAGCTAGCCAAAGCGTAATGCACACTTTAGAGTGCAGCAACCACTCCTCCTCCCCGACGTCAGGGTAGCCAAGCCCCACCCCTGACAATTCTAAAAATAAAATGATTTGGTTATCATTTTCTCTTTTTCTTTTACACTACTTCCTGTTCAACAGTTTCACAGACTCATTGAGGTCCCACATCGACTTGCCACCTCTCTAATTCAACCTCTGAAACATGTCGGACCATGCTATTATGGCCTCCTGGATCTTCTTTGAAAGCCAACACATTTCAGAGATCGCCAATTCAGATAGGTCTTTTCGCCCTAGATCGGCCAAGTCATTGTCTTCTTAATGAATGATGACAATCCCTGGAAGTGGAAGCCTTTGCGGTACCATTTTGTCAAATGCAGTTTTCAAGTTGGCCAAGCGCAGCCCTCCTTGATTGCAAAAAGTCAGCTGATATTCGGCCTTCCTTGCCCGCATCGCAAAGTCACCGGAAGAATAAACATCTGCATGCCTCACATTCTGGTGGCCAACACCAGCACATCTGTAACACCTCTTGCTCCTGCGTTGACAGAAGGCAATGACGTATCCAGCAGCTGCATCACCGTATCATGTCCTGCACCTGCGCTGACAGAAGAATACCATAAAGGATGTGAAAAATTAGTGCCAGGACATTTATAACCTGTTCAATCTTGCATAAGACTTCCACCTACCTATCCTTTGAACCGCTTGTCCTGCGGCCCCATTCCTGCCACCGAGGTGGCTGCTTCAATCCAAAATGAATGCAAACTATACTCTGCAGGATCCACACCTGCTGACACCAGGGCCCTACTAAGTACCCTGGCAAATGTAAATCTTGTCAATGGCATGCGGTCTTCATGAACAAAAAAGGGGGCCAACTGCCCCTTGTGCCCGATGTGCCATAAAGGCTTCAAGATTCCCCAGCCAACAGCACTCATTCCCTGGTGTCCTCTGAAACAGTAGGTGGCCCTCCCACCCATCTGGTCGCTCTTAGAAAGGGTAATTGTGACCGGCAAGGAGCCATTGAATGCCTGCTAGGTGCTAATCCCTACTTCTGTCCTTTTGTTCTTCTATAAGCTCCCCCACCCCTAGTGCCCCATAGAATGCCATGGAGAAAGCTTCTCTAAACAAGCGAACCTCAGCTGGTGACCTGCACACCCCTGAAGGCTGGCCATTATCCTTGCCAGCTTCAATATGTCTGTTGCACCTGGAATCCTGCCTGCATCCCTCCAACCTCTGCCAGCCCCTCAGTGCCCTTTGCACCAGGAAAGCTTTTGTTCCATCAGCATACCCTCGTATCTTTGCAAAAAAAGGAAATTGCCGCTGAATGTTGCCTAGTGTAGGACACTGGTTGTCTTTCACCTCTCAAGGCCTCCAGAAATGCGATTATAGACTCAATTGAAAACCATTGACCAACCACCTTGGTTTCCTGAAACCTGTAATACATGTAATATGCCCCCTCATAGGCACGTCTCGTCCTGGGTGCTAAGCTGGAAGCCACAAGGTCTGGTAGGCTGGGACACAAAGCCTCCATAGTTGCTCCAGGAACAGTGAACTGAACTCAGCTGCTTCTGGGTGGTGGTACCTCAAAACCTGCATCTTAAAAATGAGACAAAGCATCTGCTGCATTGTTCAATATGCCAGGCACATGTTTTGACTTCAAGTAGACATCTAGCCTAAAACATAGCAGTATCATTTATAACAGTCTCCAGATCCTCTTACACTTGGCTACTTGCTGATTGTGATCAGACCAGATTGCCACTGATTTATTGCGGAACTGTTCTGGCCATATTGTGAGGGCCACCAACATGAGAAAGAGCTCCAAGAAAGCAATGTTTGCCACCAAATCAGACTCCACCCATCCCCTGGTCACCTTTGGGCACACCAAGATGAACCCCAAATGGAGCCAAACCCCACACTGCCTGGAGGATCAGGAAAATATCCCATCTCCCTATTCATATTAGGGGTGCTTGGCTATACCGCTGCCCCATTGAAATCCTCTCATATTCTCATGTCCTGCCAAACTTCGCATGACAACCTAGTAAGTTGGTGCTTTAACTTAAGGCCAGACATGGCCTGTGCAATTGACTTGGAAAATCAGCAACCCATGGGTATGATCCTGAGAGAAAAATTCAACTGCCCCCCCACCACCTGTAACTGATGTATTGTCACTTTCTTGTCAACCAGACATTCCTAGACTGAACAGCCCACGGGTATACATTTGTCAAAATAAAAGGCTCCCTCAAATTGGAAAACCAGCAAATGAGACATCAGGATGTACTGGTAGCAGCCAGGGCCGGACTAGTTACTGGGTGTTTTTTGCTGGAGTGGCAGGGTGGGGTCCAGGTTTACGGCTGAGGGGCTGATTGTGTTGCTGGGGAGCTGCGGGCGCTTCTAAATGAACAATGCAAAACAAATAGCTTTAAAGCGTACTTTTAAAAACATTTGTTTTGCATTGTTTATTAAGGAAAGCCCGGTAGCCAGTCCGGCCCTGGTAGCAGCCTAAATGTGGATTCTATGCCCTTCACTAACAATGTTCCAGCTCCTTGAGCATTGCAATCACCTGATCTAACGAGGCACTGGGACTCTCGGTGTAAGGGTAGGGCGCAGAAATAAGGAACAGTGTATGAATTTGCACATCTGTGGGAGCATGATCTTTTATTGACATCTCAGCATGACCCCTTCTTTGCTTTCCCCTTCCCCGTATTAGCGGCTGCTCCTCAGTCCGCCCTAAAGGGCTGACTTGGACTAGCCTCATGATTATGCGGCTTCACGAAGTGCAGCCAAGTGTTCACATAACATCAATGTGGGCCTAGTCGCCTTTATTCTCCTAAATTCCTTGTCCTAGTCCCTCCAAGCGGTGCCTCCGAACTCATCATGTGCACATACTATCATGTTCTGAGAGCACTGCAATCCTGCCCCCAGGGTAAGGAATCACTCAGCCACGATTGCCTGGAAAATCATGTAACCCATGACCCTTTTGAACAGTGTCTCCTCAACCCTCTTCCTGTAAGCCCAATGTCGAGCATCGCTAGAACACTTTGCACCGCTTGCTCTCCTCTTGCTCGGGCCTATCTGCAATTAACTCGCACATATCCACATAATTGCTTTTCCAAGTGTTCTCCTTCACCTCTGTTGGCATGTGGCTGCACAACTGAGTGTGCTCAGAATGCAAGTCCCCTTAACAAATGCTCGGCAATGGTGCCAACATACCTGTTGGTATTGTCTCCTTAGTATGGGATAGGGTGCCAACTGCTGCTAGCCTTGCTTGCGCCACACTACCCTTGTGTGAAGCACCAGCCACTATTGAGCCTTGTGCCAGCTGAATAGCCACTACAGACCCACCAGCAGATCCTACAGGCTGCCTACAACTTCTGCCTGCCCTTGCATACCTTGGCTCCCCACACTCTCCAGATAGGCCAACAGCCTCCTGGCCCTTTCGACATGGTCGCTCTCCGCTACACCTACCAACGCACCACCCATCAGAGGTGCGAACAACATCCCTACCTTCAATAGCCAAGGCAAAACACTAGCTAAATTTGTGACCTAGTCTAGCTGCCCTGCGCCACCTGCTGGGATAACCCATTCGCCATGCAACTATTGCCATCTTCAACACGCCCTACACTCGCACCCTGTCCCCTACCACCTTTCTTCACTGGCTGGAATGCTGCTCAGGGAGCAACCCTGGACCTCCTAGGCCTCTCTGCCGGAACTGCTGGCTCCGTAGGCTGCACCCCCCATTGGCGCTGTGGGCGCAAGAGAGACAAAATCTCATCTATTGCAACCATCCTGCTCATTAATGCCTCCATATCTACTTCAGCATGCGTGCGTATGGCACCTTTCTTAGCACCTGGCATCCTTGCAGTGATCCTACCTGATATATCCAACAAATAATTATAACAACTGCCAATATCACCCTGTCGCCAACAGAGCTGGATATCTAACAGAGCAAGCACGATTACCTAAGAACAATCGTTTAATGCAGAAAGTTCCTACAGTATTTCCCAATTCCTAAGGAACTTGCCTCAATGGGCACTCTAATTATCGGAATTGGATAAACAGTGTTACAAATCCGCACCCCTAGGAATCACTACTGCAAAACACTCCTCTGCCCCCTTGAGGAAGATGACCCTACAGCACCTTGCCCCCACTGCTGGAACTTGGACCTTTGCCTTTGAGGGGCCTGCCACACCAAATGCAGAAGCCCTTGTCTCTGCTCTAGAGCTCCCGTGCACACCTCCCCTTAGGGTGGTGGGAAAATCACCCGAAAACAACAAAGCCAGAGTTCAGGCTCCCTTCAAACTCTCTTGCAGTGCTAGACACTGAACCTTTCCTTTTCAATTAACAATCTGCTACTTCCACCCAAAAAAACGGGCCTCGCTGTGCCTCCTGCACCCCATCCTCCCCTCTTACCTACACAGCCCTTGGGCCATCTCCCTTTCCTCTCTTCCTCCTCTTTCTCTTCTCTCTCCCCTCCCTCCCTCTCTTCTCTCTCTCTCAGCACTGAGTGAATTCTCTGTTTTGCCATCTTTTTCCTTTTTAAATTGAATCTTCTGTGTTTGTCATTGTGTCTCCTCCAACAGTCTCAACTCACGTTTGTCCCCTCTCTCTGCACAGAGCCAGTTCACCTATGGGCCTTATGTCTCCTAGTCGCTTGAACTTCAACCATAATGGTGAGAGGGACTGGGAAAACGCATCCACTGCCTCGTCGCCAGCTTCCATTCCAGAGTACACAGGTGAGAACTTAGAAATAAGTAGATGTGATCTGCACGTCCTCCGTCAAAGGGTCAGCAATTGGGTTTCTTTATTTCTGGCCGTCAGATATTGATCAAGTCTCTGTTAAAAGACCTGTGTCCCCACAGTAAGTAGTTTACAGTGGCTTTCCATAATGAAGGAGCTTTAACCAAGTTAGGAAATTAATTTGGGTTCAGAACCACTCTGAGGTGGGAGAACCCCAGGATCCCTCGGAAATAATGAATCCTGTTCCTATTGCCGCTTCAAAAATATCTATGTTGGGGCCACAGACCAACCCTATGACATGGCTTTGAAGCTTATCCTACTAACGAGAGAGCAACTACACATTTCTACTCTCACCATTACCCAAAATGTAATTTATCAATCGTTACAAACCCCATTAAAGCGCTGGGTGAGGATTTCACCCCTACGTCACCCTCTTCAGTCTGTTTAGATCCTTCATGTGTGTATGGAGAGGCGCCACATAGTGAGACAAGGACCACTTACATATAGCAGGGATCACCAATAATTTTCACGCAATTAAACCTAAATTATCGTTCACCCATTTACTTGCTGATCTGCTGAGCTTATAGTGCACATACCAGCAAGTTAACTTTCTTTTAGTTGGTCTTAAGTGGGAGTAGTTGATAGTAGTACAGAGGGAATAGTACAAGACTAGTGATCATCTTGGTGCACGGTTTCAACATCATCATCTATGGGGATCATTCTAAACCTGCCCACTGTAATAATTTTTGTCTCTGCCTACAGTAAGAGTAAGGGTGAGGAGGGTCGTAGAAGGTTCCAGAACTCAGTTACACGCACAGCATTGATAGTCAATCCAACATTTAGGAAACACCTTAATGTCACCCAGAGTCAGTGATTTATTTTGAAATCGGTGGCAGTGCCAAGGATTATTTTTAAAAATCTATTTAAACTGCTATGAAATAAATCTACGAAAAGCCAGACATATGAATCCATAAATGCTTTCACTAAAAGTACTACAAATTTGGCTTTGCTGGTTTCTCATAGGTGTTGGGTAGGGATCGCAAGCAGCTGTTAGAACTGTGCTGGATTGTGTGGGCCTCAGCTTGGGATGTAAATCTGTGTTTGTCCAGCAGGTGGTTCAAACAGGGTACCTGCCACAAAACATTGAGGGCCAGATGTACGACCAAGCAAATTGCGACTCGCAAATTGTCATGTACAACAGTGTCTGAGACACTGCGATTCCCAATGGGGTCGCAAATTGCATGCCTCATCAATATTCATGAAGCACTCACAATTTGTGACCCCATTGGGAATGGCTGGCACTCCCAGGGATGGTGGCTTGCTGGGCTCAACAGACCTCCATGTCTGCGACTGCTTTTAAATAAAGCAGTTTCTTTTTTTTGTAATGCAGCCCGTTTTCTTTACAGGAATACGGGACACATTTAAAAAAAGAAAAATAAACGTTTTTGTTTCATTATTTAAGGGCAGGTAGTGGTCCCTGGGACCACTGCCTGCCCTTAAAAAATATTTTTAGAGCCAGTCACAAAGGGGAAGGACCCCTTCCCATTTGCGAGTGGTTTACCACCCTTCTGTGAAGGGTGGTAAACTGCGACTGTTTAACAACCGCAATTGCCGTCGCAAAACTGACATTTATTTATTTTTTTATTTTGAGAGTTTTATATAGCACTGGCTAGACCCGGAGGTATCAGAGCGCTTTACATAAGGTTCCACAGAAATTACATCAGTTCCATGTTACATCAGCTATTGGAAAAACATTTCAAGAGAGTAGAAGACAAAATACATGGAGCTTAGAAGGGTAAAGGGGTAGGAGGTAGATAGGAAGGAGAGACGAAGGAGAGTCTGCTCATTGTCCGGCTGGGTAGGTGACGGCCGAGGAGGAAGTCTACAGCCCATCTCCTCTATAGCTATCGCGTAGCTCCACCTGGCATCAGCCAAACAGCTCTGTCTCAACGGGAAAGGAGCAAAGAGGAGGGATAAATGGAGCGTAAAGGAGAAAGGGGGTGGAGTAAAGGGGTAAGAGGGAGAATACATCAGTACAGGAGTTATTAGCGAAAACGAGAAGCAGGATCCAAACAGATCAGGGAGAGTTGGGAGTCTAAAGGAGGGAGACAGCAGCGGAGGAGAAGACCAGACAAATGTCCGAAAACCGGCTGGGTAGGGGACGGCCAAAGCGGTGTGCCAGAGTCCGTCTCCCCTATAGCTGTCGGAGCAGCTCCGCCGGGTATCGGCCATGCGGTTCTGACTCAGTCTGCATAGGGTGATGAACAGGGTAGGTTGAGGTTGTTGATCACTGTAGATCTGAGGCTGGGGGTTTTCAGCCACGAGGCTTGTCCATGTGAGAATAGTGGCAGCCATTTTAGGGTCAGGCGCTGAGTGTTGTGCAAGTCATTTGTTGTTAAAAGACAGGCCAATTCCCAGGATAGAGATTATGGTCAACCAGGAGACTACAAGATGATCCAGGGTGGAGGTCACCAGTTGGAGAGAGCCGTAAGGTCCTGCCCTAAGCAAAAGCAGCCTGGGTGTCATGTTGGGGGGTCAGGCGCGGCCAGGAATCAGCTATTGTTCAGAGAAAGCCCTATGGTAACCGGGGCAAGTGCAGTCCACCTCCAAAGATAATTATGGGCCTAATTGGGTCCCCACTCACCGTCGTCTCGAAGGAGGTCACCGGAGTCCCGAGGCGCCATCTTGTCTTTTTCAACGGATGGTCCTTATCACGAAAAAGATGATGACAGTAGCGCTGACTACCACAAGCACGGAAAACGCTCGCTGGGTCATAGGCCAGTGCTCAGAATGAGCACCGGGCGTCACACTCACACTTCCTGCTTTTTTTTTTCAAGGGCCAGAAATTCATGAGTCCATCCGCCGTCCTTGAGATGTGAAGCGGGATGCCAGGCAGCGGTGGTTTAGGTCCGGGAGGCAGGTGGGTACGGAGGGGTGATCACCAGCTAAGTCCTCAAAATAGGTATCCCCAGGGGGCCAGCCGGTGTCATACATTGCATTTGGGGTCGCTATTGGGAAGGGAATGCCCCTTCCTAATAGCGAGTCGCAAATCATATTTAGCGAGTCGCAAATAAATTGTGACTTGCTAAATAGAGTTTGTACATGGCCCTGTAGGTTTTTGCATGCGCAAGCGGGTCGCAAACTTATTTGCACATGCAAATATGGGTCGTACATCTGGCCCATATACTTTTGAACAGAACCACATGGAGTGATTTGGAAAGATTAGGTTGTGAACATTTGTATACTGTGCAGTGGTTTTCAGTCACTTGGGTATTTATTTAACACAGCGGTTGCAAAAATACTTGGTCCTTGGAGCTTATACCGATTTTGTCTGCATTTATGATTCCTCCGCTGGACGTTTCCTACTGGGTGATGATTATTCCTGAGTCGGCTGTAGTGTGTGGTTTGGAGGGTGAGGGTTATCTTAATGGCAGTGTTCAATAGAGTGGGAAGGCTCTAGAAACTTCCATACTATCCAGAGTGTGGATGAGGTGGGTCGACTTTGATTTGCAGTAGATGTTTGTGTCTTCCAACCCTCCATCCGATGCGTGTGGGTTGGTGGTAATCTCTCACAAATTTGGGCCAGACAGCCTCTTGTGGATAGCAAGTGGTGTTTCTTCTGATAGGTGTATGTATCTAGAGCCGGTAGTTGTTCTGTGGTAGTTATACTAGAAAAGCGAAGAAGAGGCAGAGAGTGCCTGGTGAAGTCCACAGCCAGAACCTGGGGCTAAACTAAAACTGCTAGGAAGTGGCAAAAGTGGCGCTCAAGAGTGTAATTGAGCCAACCCCCGTGCTAGGTCCGGTGGCCTTGGGGTTTGGGTAGGGGGGATAGGGTGGGTCAACACGAAGGGGGGGGGGGGGCATCACTTGGTACCTTTCATACCAAAGGAGGCAGTGCAAGGCACTTGTATCCAGATAACTACGAACCAAGAACTGAATGCAATAAATAAGATAACCAGGACTGGTTATATTTAATCTACGTAACCGGTGGGACCTGGAAGGGCAGTGTAATAAGTAGCACATAGCCGGGGAACCGAGGTAAGTATAAGGAAGCCGGGTGGCGGCGGATGGATTAATTGCAAAAAGGAAAAAATCCCAGGTGTTAGGAGAAGAAACCTTGGGCAGAAAAGTGCCCCAGAAGAACCCTGTTTGAAAAGTTAAAAGTAAAGTATAAGGAAACTGCAGGGTGGATACCTAAAACAAAGGAAAGAGAAGAATATAAAAAGAGATGGCACTTGGGAAAGCAAAGCCACGCAAAGGCTTAAATTTGTTTTTAAAGAAAATCTGCCATCAATGAAATGGGGGCGTGGCTTGAAGCCGATTTAAGCGGACACGGGCTGCGGAGCTCCGTCCGCTGCTTTCTCCACAATTACATATCTTGAGCCCCGGTTGCAGATACGATAATTGTTCTGCAGACCGGAGACCCTCGTGAGTATGAAGCGATAGGAGGCGAGCCTCTCTAACTATGGAGAAGGAACTAGGCAGCCTCCCTGAGAAGGTGACTGTGATGCAGAAGTCTCTATTGGACCTGGAATCTAAAGTCACAGTGCTGGAAGTGCAGGCCGAAGATGGTGAGGGAAAATCCAGCCGGAATAATATCCGAGTCATCGGAGTGCCCGAAAAAGCGGAGGGCTCGAACATGGTGCACTTCTTGGAGGATTGGCTCCGAGCGGAGGTTGCCCCAGAGGGTTTGTCATCCGTTTATACCCTGGAAATAGCCCATAGAGTCCCGGCAAGACCGCCTAGACCAGGGGCCCCTCCTCGCCAGATAGCAGCATGCCTACTGCATTTTAGGGACTGAGACCGTATACTGCAACAAGCACGCCAAAAACAAGGATTGCAGATCGATAACACAGTAATGATCTTTCCGGACTTCCCCAGGGAAGTTCAGCAAAAGAGCATCCTTTCTAGCTGCTAAAAAAGAAGCTCCACCAGATGCAATGCTGTTCGCTGCGTGGCTCCGAATGGTGGACACTGCGGGCCCTCGATTCTTTACCACACCTCAAGAGGCCTGGGACTAGCTGTAAACGTGGAGACCCCCCAAAATGTGGCAATTCTCCATTGAACACATCCCAACAGAGCCCTCGCAGCAATACAACCAGATCCAGGGCTCCATCTTCTAGGGAACTCAGCCTAGAACGTCGCAGAGTGCTACAAGAAGTAGCAAAACATAGCCAACAGGGATCCAGCCACATCTCAAGTAAAAGCAGAAAGGACGTGGAAAGATCGGAAGGTTCGCCAGCTCCCAGTGAACACGATTCCTCTGAGACCGAACTGCCAGAGGTCACACCCCAGAAGGCTAACGATATTGCCTGATGGATAGGTTGGAGTATCCCGCACTGTAACCTGTGGAGGAGTGCTGCGGACTTGAACTGAGAGGGCGAATAAGGGACCCTGCTGCTAGCTTCGTGGCAGCAGGAGACCTCAGTTGTCTGGTCCGGGGCGAAGACACGGCTGCATGTATTAAGGGGTGTGGGGCGGAGATCTGGGTCCAGAACTGTAAGCTGATTACCCCTGCAGCCACTAGTGGACTTAGCGAGTTTACGTAACGTTTGGATGGGAACTAGTTCTACGGTGCCTGTCCTGGAGAGGGGGAGTTGGGGGTTTTATTTGATTGGTGGGATGTTAGTTGGGGGACAGGCGTGTCACAATGGCAAAATCTAGCGGAGGCAAGGTTTACCTTATGCAGTGGGACCCTCACTAGATTCAAAATGTATTACGTGGAATGTACGGGGATTATTTGATCCATAGGGGGGGTCCAGATTGCACTGCTCCAGGAGACTCGCATTATGGCAAAGGAAGGAGCAGCGTCGTTGGCGAGGTCAAGCATTGTATACCAATTACTCATCATTTTGCGCGGAGGGTCCTGATCTGGGTGAGGGCGTGAGTACCCTTTCCATGCACTAAACAAATTATAGACCATGATGGCAGATATGTGGTGGTTTCCGGGAGGTTGGATGGTAGGGATATAAGTTTGGGGAGTATCTATGCACCTAACTCGGATCAACCTTTTTTTCGCACCTCTCTGGGAAATTGGCCTCTATTCTTACAGGTTCGGTACTATTAGGAGGGGACTTTATTTGCATTACTGATGTTGCCCTGGATCATTCTCATCCACCACTCCCTGATGCCCCCCACACATAAAATAACAGAAACACGGCGGAACTGGCAACAGAGGTGGGGATTGGTGGATTCTTGGAGGGCCCAACACCCGGGAGTCCGGGATTACTCCTTCTGCGCGGCACTACACGAACTCCATGTTCGCCTGGATGCCATATTATTATTATTACTGACGTACATGAAGGGGTGCGCGGTAGTGAATACCTTACTCGGACGATCTCTGACCACAACCCAGAGCTGATGAGCTTAGTGTGGTCTTGTGCGAGGCCCAAAATACCCACATGGCGTCTGAGACTTAAGGCCCTGGAGGACCAGGTGTTCCTTGGAGAGATAGGCACAGCCATTGAACACTATTTCCAAGACAATGCTAACTCAGCATCAAGTTCCTTGGTAGAGTGGGATGCGTTTAAAATGGTCATCAGAGGGTGCTGTATATCAAGGATGGTGGGAACGCGGAAGACCCTATTACAGGACATACAGAGGGCGGACCAGCGCCTAAGGGAGCTAGAACAGGAAAGACCAGAAAACCCTGATAAGCAGGAAGATCTCTTGGAAGCTAGAGAGGCTGTGGCGGCGCAGGTGGAGCGCCTTCGCTGTTTCGACTACAAAAAATATATAACCCGAGCCCACATGGAGAGGGATAAGTCGGGAGCTCTATTGGCTTGGTTGGCCAATCCAGCCAGGCGGGGTTTGCTCATATTGGAGATTAGAGAGCAGAATGGGGAAGTGTGGTACGACCAACTGGGTATTAATTACCTGTTTCTAGATTACTATACCGATTTGTACAAAAGCAGATTATCCCCAGTAGAATGGGGGGGGCATCGACGAGTTCATAGGCGACGTGGAACTACCAGTCTTTGATGAGGAACTATGGCAATAAATAAAACGTTGGGGACAGATGGCCTACCCATTGAATTCTACCTAGCATATATTGACTTGCAGGCCCCCAGAATGGTGAAGCTGTACAATGAGGTGAGGCAGGTGGGGCACCTGTCTGTCTTGACCAGGGAGGCGATTATTGTACTGCTGCTTAAACCGAGGAAACCACCCTGGGATAGAGCAGCATACCGCCTGCTCTCTATGCTTAACCTGGACTACAAAATCCTGAGTCTTATACTGGCCACTTGCCTGCTTCCATACATGTCAACCCTTATACACGGAGACCAGTCCGGGTTTATACCCACCAGAAACACAGCCTTTAATGTTCGGCACCTCTTACGAGTGCTGGAGGCAGACGCATGTAGGAAAAAGGTGGCGACTGTCTTTTCAGTCGCTATAGAGTAGGCATTTGATAGCCTGGAGTGGCCGTATTTCTTTCATGTGATGCAGAAGGCTGGGCGTTAGGTTTGTGGAATGGATGGCTCTTATTTTCCGACTCTGCCAGAGTTAAAACGGTGGGCTAATATCAGACCCCTGTAGAATAGGACGGGAACACGGCAGGGGTGCCCACTCTCCCCCTTCTGTTTGCCCTGGCGATGGAGCCGTTTGCAGCTAGGGCTCGAACAGGTCAATACTATCCACCACATTGCACTTTACACCGATGACCTACTGATGTTCTTAGCAGATTTGGGGGAGGTGCTTCGGGGCGTGAAAGCATTATTACGGGCCCTAAGCAGAGTAGCGGGGCTGAAGGTCAACTGGGCAAAGTCTTGTTTATTCCCAGCAATGGAGGGTAGGATAGGCCCACAAGAGACCGAAGGAGTGAGATGGGAAGATAGGAGATTGACGCATCTAGGTACCCAGGTATACCACGCTCGGGGAGACATCCTGGAGGGTAACCTAGGGAGAGCCATTAGAGGTACAAAAAGTAATTTTGACTTCTGGGGCACTTTACCATTGTCAGTGGCTGGCCAGGTAGCTCTGCTTAAGATGGTAACTCTGCCGAGATTACTGTGTTACTTTGGGACCCTGCCGGTCGGGATACCAACGAGATACTATACCCAACTCAAGTCGATGATCTCCGAGTTCCTGAGGGGAAATGGCAGGCGAAGTGTGGCACTTAGCGTTCTCATGCGTCTGAGAGCAGAGGGAGGATTGGCGGTGCCTGACTTTGAGACCTATTACCTTTCAGCACAGCTACAATCGCTCACAAAGTGGATGGCGAGTCGCATCAGGGGTATGGAAGAGCAGATAGAGGACTCGGTGAACTTAAGGGTGATATCACCAATAGTATTGAGGCTCCCTGTTAGATCCCTAGCCCTCCCCTTGGAGTTACCCACAGCCCGGCAGTGTTGGAATAGGTGCCTGAGACGTGCCAAAATTAAATGCCCTTATGCTCCGGAAATCCCGTTACTTATGTGCGAGGCCTTGCCACATGGGGGCAGCTGGCAGAAACTGACGTTGTGGGTGGACCAAGGGCTGGGTACTATAGGAGACTTGTATGAAGAGGGTGCCATGATACCATTTGTCGATCTGCAAGATCGACATGACTTAGCCAGGGGGGACTTCCTGTTGCACTCTGCCCTCACCGCAGCCATACGAAAACACTGGAAAGAGGGCCTCACTGAGCCACGGACGTCACTAGGTTGTCAGTACATGGTGATGGCGACAGGTACTTTTAAGGCGGTCACGTGTCAATACAGGTGAATAACGTGGGAAACACTGCCCCCCCCTTAACGGAGTTGCGACTAAAGTGGGAGGTGGACCTAGGCGAGGATATTCCAGAGAGAACCTGGGGGAAATAGTTGAGAGGGCTTGGAAGAGTACCAGGAATGCCAGGTTCCAATGAGTGCATTTTTATATCCTGCACAGGGCATACCTTACCCCGGAGAAGATCAATGAGTATTTTGAGTCCCAAGCAGCGGCCTGCCTGCGATGCAATGGGGAAAGAGCAGATTTCAAACGTATGTTCTGGGGCTGCCCGTGCCTGGGTAGCTTCTGGGAAGAGATCACTACACTGTTGGCAGATATTACTGACCGGGAAGTTGAAGCGTCTCAGGGGTACTGCCTGTTACACTGGTTTCCACACACGACTAAAAACAAAATCACGAATAAATCTCTAGATATGGACTTAGGACTGGCTAAATCAGATATAACCATGCACTGGAAAGCAAAACAGAGGCCAAATATAACCAGATGGAAGAAAGAACTCATCAAGTGGGCAGAATGTGAGGGAGTAATTTGGATGCAAATAGCAAAGCGAACGGGAAGCATAAAGGAGCTGGACGCAGCAAGAGCATGGGAAACTTTGGTAGTGCTGCTCCAGACTCCAGATGATGATGACGATGAGGAATCGGTAGGAGAACCCCTGGGGGGAGTAGGCTAGGCCCTTCATACCCAGTCCAACTTATAGACCCAGGGAGTCGGACAGCAGTCCTAGTGCATTGCCGCCCTCATGGACCGAGGGTTCCTAAAGTGATACCTCAGACAATCGTGAAACAAAGCTTGAAGTAGGAGCTTATCACAAATGTGTAATTTGTTCATAAGTTACATGCCAGGGGGTAGTGAAGGGAGGGGGTTAGTTGAGAGGAGGGAGTTTAACTTGGAGATTGAAGATATTTGTGGCAGTCCAAGAAACAAACACAAATGACTCCTGATCATTGGTTTGCTAGGGGGAGGGAGGACTCCTGATTGTAGCAAGGACCTGTGTTCCTTTTGTTTTGTTTTACTACTGAGAAGTATGTATCATAGTCCAGCTAATTATTATCCTTATCAATGATAAATATGATGCATTGTTGATTTCTGGAACCTTCTGTAAATCCCAATAAAGTATGTTTAAAAAAAAAAAAAAATGAAATGGGGGCAGATGGAATGGATACAAACCGGAAAGAGAAGGGGACAGCCAGCAGCCCCCACGGAGAAGTAGATGTACGTAATAAAACCATACAAAAGAAGAAACAACCCTTGAATAAAACCCCTCAGCAAAGTGAGCCAGGTGGGGTAAAAGAAGGTTCTTCAGTCACAAAATCGGTTAACGACTTTGTGGGGAAACATTTCACAAGGAATAAAGTGATAGAAGAAGCGCAGCCGGATGGCGATAAACAGCTAACATCAGTCAACTTGGTGTCGCTGGAATTAGGCTCCCCGAATCAAACCCACCTCAATATTTCTGAGCTATTCTTGGACCCAAGGCTGTCTTCATCACCTAGACTCTTTCCCCCTTCTGACGATCAAGATTCAGAGGGAGAGGGTGACATAGATCGCGACTCGCATAGTAGAGGGCATAAAAACCAGATAAAGGAACAGCTTGAAGAGAAGGAAGGAGTGGAAATATCTCAGGATAGAGTAAATGACACTTCGGGGCCATCTATGGTTAACCTCGAGGTCACAGGAACTTCAAGTGCTTCAATGCTGGACGTAATGCTAATCCTGCAAAAAACACTGAAAGGCCTGTTAGAGGTCTCTGTAATGAATAATGATTTTCTAAAAACTAAGAACAGTTCAAAATTATGGTGGGGGAACTGAAACAAATTAAAGACATGTGGCCATATGTATCAAAATAGTTTTGCGATTCTCAAATTCCGATTTTCAGCAAATCTCAATTTGCGATTCCTTAAATGCAATCGCAAAATAGGGAATCGCAAAATTTGCGATCCCTTATTTTGCGAGTGGGTTTTTGTGATACATTATACACTGCTAATTTGCGATCGCAAACGTTGAAATTCTCCGAATTTCAGAGTTTGCGATCACAAATTGGCTTCATACATATGGCCCACTACCATAGGGTAGGGCACCGGCAGGGAGGTGTGATGAGTGACACCCCAATGCAAAAGGAGTAGCACAGCGTATTTATATCACAATACCCAATGATCATAAAGAAAGAAGGGGAAAGGAGGTGCTATAAGCGGAGCATAAAACGCCAAAGGAGATGGAGGAAAAACCCAAGAAAGGGTCAATCATAATCCAGCAGGTGAAAATGGAGGTAGTTATGGAAAAAGGGTATAAACGTTTAACAAGGAATGCAAATGCAGCTCCGGGAAAAAATATGCCAGAAAAAGGAACAGCTGTAAGCAACTCAAAAGAAGAGGAGAGGAGGCAAAAGGTGGTAGGAGAATCAAGCATTAGAGAAAACAGTGTTCGGAAAAACCCTGCGAAAAAATGAAGAGGGTGGGAAGGAAACGAGAAGGGAGAAAAAAGTACAAGTAGGAACAAGAAGGTATAGGGGTCAAATGGAGAAAGGGAAGGAAATAGAACATCTAGAAAGAAGAGAGGAGGACTCAAAGGGGGAACCACAAGATTTGGAGACTAAAGCCAGACAGGATCTGTGGTTATACTTTGAACCAATTGAACGGAGAAAGGCGGTAAAAAAATGAGGAAATTAAATCCATTAAATCGATCACAACTGCTATTCTCTCTGTCTAAATGTGTAAACCTATGGAATATTGGCACTGAGGACCTCCGAGAAGTAGGATTTTCTGTAAATAGAAAAGGGAATGAAGTAACCAAAGTTCTCCTAAACTAAAGGCTAGTAAAGTCAGCTCTAGTAAAGGCAGAGCATGAGTTGCATAAGGAAGGTATCAGATTAGCACAGAGGACAGAAATGTTAGAGCATAACAAGTACGAGATGCCCATGGGCGTCCGCAGGGGGGGGCAAGGAGGGGCGCTTGCCCCCCCCTGGAGTGCTCCTACTTGCCCCCCCCTGCGGCCACCCATGCTTTTACAGACGCTTTTTGTCCGTAATTACGGGACCTGCAGGGAGCAGAGGTGTTCCCTGCCAGAGGCCTCAGCTCCCTGATGGGGCGCCTCGCACTCCTCCTCGCAGCCCCTCCTGCCCTTTGTCATTCTGTCTGTGGCTGATTATCACAAACAGAATGACAATGGGCAGTTTGAGCTGCGCACCACAAGCACGAGTGGTTAGGTCTGGACACAAAGACCTCCTTTTAACACTCTGTAGCTTGAGAGCAAGGGGTCTTCTGAATGAAGTTCTGGGGGGAGTCGATGCATTATTCTCCCAAGTCAAAAATTGGGGTTGCAGCATAGCCCGGATTTCAGATCCCACTAAAACGTACACAGACTCGTGTCAATAACATATCTATCTGCCAGTATGCACCCTATCATGTCTGGCAGGACGTCCTGACCCTGTGTTTCACTACCTCATATCCCCCTGCACCCCATTTCCCATGCTCACTGCCTCATATCCCTCTGTACCCCACTCCCCGCGTTCAGGGCGGTGCGACCGGTGCCACCGCACCGGGTGCTGACTTCATGTAGGGGGCCCTAATATGATGATTTTAAAAGCACCTGCTTCTTTCCTGGACTCCTAGAAATGTTCAGCCACCAATAAAAATGTAGACTGCAGTGATTAATGCACTTCCTTAGAGAGAGAGAGAGAGGGATCGATCGAAGTTTTGTGTAATGGAAGTTTCTACTCATCCTAAGGTAGCGCAGAGGGTTACTATGCTTGCTGCAAAGAACGTGCAGCTCACAAAGTGCGTATAATGTAATGTAAATAGGTCAGTGGGTCACACTTGTCAGAGAGTCCATATTGTTGATAACTCTTTATGAGTTAAAATCCTAATGTGGAACAGTGAGCAAAAAACTGTTATCAAAGATGCATGCAAACTGGGCTAGGGCGTTATGATTTCCCCCCAGTTTTTCATTATCCTAATGTGGCAAAATTGGTTAATTTGGGTAGAAATCAATTCTTATTAATAAAGAGAACCCCCCATCCATGGTGCTAGGTTTTAAATTCTAGGTTTCTGATTCTCCTGACCAAGCCCTCTTCAACTATCCTGCCTACCTGTACGGATGACCTGTGACTCCTACACCTTCTTGTCCTCTTATGTAACATTTCCTATGCACTGATTTACACACTTATGATTGATTGTCTCTATGTAATCTGTGTGATGTAAAGTGTTCTGACACCTTACACTGATTAAATGCACCTGAGACTGAATGGTTACGGAGGCTTGAGGGGCGCTGTGAAAGGATGGTTATGAAGAACCTGTAGTGGAGGTGGTCATTGGGGGTGCCAAAAAGCATTGTCGCACTGGGCGCCATGAGCGCTAAAGCCGGCCCTGCCCCCGCTCACTGCCTTATATCCCTCTGTACCCCACACCTCGCGCTAACTGCCACGACATATCCCTCTGTACCCCACACCTCGCGCTAACTGCCACAACATATCCCTCTGTACCCCGCACTTTGCGCTCACTGCCACATATCCCTCTGTATCCCACTCCTCACACTCACTGCCTGATCGCTCATTTTACCCTGCCATTCATCTTCTATGTGTTCTCTCCCCTTCCACTCGTTCTACCTCTGTTCACCCCCTTACTTCTTTTAGTGCCTTACTTCTTTCTCAATATCTCTACTTCTTTTCCTCTTCAGTAACATCTGTGACACATCTCTGCACTTCCTTTATATCAACGCACCCCTCTACCTCACCTGTCTACCTCAGTCTTTATTATTCTCTCTTCCTCAGCTGTCTCTACCTATCTATGACACACCTCTCCCTCTCTCTACCTGGCCCCCTCACGTTCTACGACTGCGTTATTCTCCCCTCTCCAGCTTTGATTTACCTGTCTCTGCTCCTGAATCTTTTTCTTCTACACCTCACTTCTTTGTCTGCCCTTCACCCCTCGCTACCCTTCTGTTTGCCTCACTACGGTCTTTATCCGACCCACCTTCAGTGCCTCTTCCCATTTCGCCTCACTCCCTCACAGCGCTCTCCTAGCATGCATCTGTTTCTCCCCTCACCACCATGCCTGCCTCTACCCCTCCTTACCTTTCTAACCAGCCTATCTTTCTACCTTCCTGTTATTCCTGGTAGTGAACCTTTCATTTCACCCCTCCGGTTATATTACCTACGCATTCAAATTGAGTAGGTCATTGCTGTGCTCCCAACCCGACATCGAGACCCAGTCCCCTAGCCTCTCAACATGCCCAGATATAACAACAAGCATTGGCATAGCCAATTGGTTTCGCCTTTGGGACCTGCTGCAGAACTAAATACTTATACTGCCGGCATCATACTTACCCAGCGCCAAGACGCCTCGGCAAAAGTGCGCTATATAAGTTCTTCAGTTAGTGAGTCAGTCATAAGGTCACAAAGGCGAGACCTATTGGCTATGCCAGTGCTTGTTTTTCTCAGGTTGGCCCGAACATTACCCGATCCTGATTGTCTGCCATTTTAGCCCCGCCCCTATTGATTAACATTAGCCACGCCCCTTCATTTGCCAGGTTCGCCCCCCCCTGGAAAAATTTCTGCGGACGCCCATGGAGATGCCACTCCTTATGAATCATGCAGGGTTGAGACTACGACAGGTAAGGTTGGGATACTAAGGAAAATCTCGAAATTACTATAAGATGCAAGGGAACGGAGGGTATACTGGCTGGAAATAGATATAGGGCTCTTGCATCTCCAGCATATGAGGAAGATGGCTGGTTAAATGAGATCAACTAGGAGCTTGGGTCGTTGCACAGCCTGGCTATATTATCCTGGAATATAAATGGATATAACAAAATATTGAATTTGGAAAGCTTTAAAGAAGCTATTGACAGTAATAGAATCGTATGTTTGCAGGAGATCTGGCTGTGCGACGAATCCCCATTGATCGAAGGGTTTGTCCAACAGATTAAAGCAGCAAGGAAGAAACAATATGGTCGACCCTTAGGTGGGCAAATGATGTTGGTCTCTACAAAAATTGCCAGGAAGGTAGTCCCCTTGGAAGTAAAATGCGAATGGGCAATGGGTTGTAGAGTGTTGTTGAACCCAGACCCACGATAAGAAGATATTGTTTTTGTAAATGTGTATATACAGAAGGGAAAAGAGAATGAATAAAAGTCAGAACTGGAAAAATGTGTGCTGTCTTTAACTGATAATTATCAGAAGGAGTACTTATTGTGCTGGGTGATTTCTATCATAAATTAGATCCTAGGAGGATTGACTTGTGGTGTAAGGAGCTGTTGACCTCATACCAGAAGATAAATGATGCCATCTTTCCGAGGGTGGATTTGTCTGCACAAGACATGGCTCTAGGGCAAATATTGGCCTCAATGGACTTAGTTTGCATAAAGGAGACAGATCGCCGCACTTTTAAGATAGGCCAGCAACCCTGTCCGATTGACTATGTTTCTACATGCTTGGTGCTTTGAATTAAGAACTTTGAGGTGGCAAGAGTGGAGGGAAGTGATCATTACCCACTGAAGACTGAAATATATGGAGCAAGGAAAAACAAAGTGATACAGCTCTCCAGGTTAATATCGTCTACCCAAGGCTTCTCAAAACACGTATATCTGAGGAGCATATTGAAAGATTTGCTGCTGAACATTAGGAAACATTAGGAAACATCCCGAATATTGAGCATAATGGATGGTATGACAATATAATCATCCAAGTGGTGGAATGCCTAAGGGTTAAAATAAAACAAAGTAAATCAGTTGATAGTAGGAAAAATAGAACCCAAATTAAAGTGACCTGGTTCGATGAAGAATGTTGTATAGTAAAAGCAAGCACAAGACAAAGGGAAAGAAGACTTGGGGGAAATTATAATGTAGAATCATTCTACAGCCTCCAGAAATTAAGATTAAAATATAAAATGATTATTAGAACTAAAAAAAAAAGAGAGCTGCTGGGAAAAATTATTGTCTGTAATAGAATCTAAAGACTTAAAAGGTTTTTGGAAGCTGGTCCAAGAAAGTAGGCAAAATACTAGGGTCCTTGAACTGTGTAGTACCAAAAGATGATTGGATAAGGTATTTGGGGGAAATATATGGAAAATGGCCAGTAAAAAAGAGATTAAAAACCATATTGTAGCCAGGTGTGACGGAAGAGATTAAGGAACACTTCAAACCTAGTTATATAAAAAAATATCTAACCTAACCTTGACTCGAACTGCAGGCCCAGACATCATCCCTGCAGTGATCATAAAAACCAGGCCAGTGCAGTGGGCAGAATTCTTTTAAAAAATGTTCCTTGGGATTCTTTATACAGGTCATATACTAGAAAACTGGAGAGGATCAATCATAAGACCCACCCACAAACAAGAAGATATAAAAGCCCCGAGGAACTATAGACTAATTAACCTACTGGATGTAGGAGAAAAAGTATTTGCCAAAGTAATCTTGGAAAGACTCGGAATGGGCAGAAGCAAATCTGGTTGTGCTCCCGGAACAGGGGGGGGGTTTAAGGAGGGGCACTCTACAGTCGACCACTGCTTTGCGCCCTGGTCCATCGCGCGGAAGTCTATTGAGCAGAAGGCCAGTTTGTTCTGATGCTTCGTGGACTTCCACGCAGCATTTGATCTTGTGGACCGCGAGAAACTGTGGGAGACGTTGGTCGAATACAAAATCCCAAGGAATCTGCTAAGGTTAATACAAACACTACATACTTATAATTGGGCGCAGATCATTCTGGACACAGAGGAGAGTCTATTGCAGAAAATCCCAATTGTAAATTGATTAAGACAGGGGTGCGTACTGGCCCCCTACTTTTCTCCTTATTCATAGCAGACTTACCTTCAGTCTTAGGCACTGCAAGAGGGGCCAGCCCAAAGGTAAACCGAAAACATATTGCATGTCTATTATATGCAGACTACCTCATAATAATAGACCAAACAGAGATTGGCCTGCAAAGAAAGATGAATATATTCAATGAATATTGCAGTCTTCAAACACTGGCAGTAAATATGTATAAGACTAAGGTACTCAGCTTTGGAAGAAGAAAAATAAGGTTCAACTGGTTTTTGGGCTCCACAAAGTTGGAAAAGGTAAATGAATATAGGTACTTAGGGATGTGGTTTGAGAGTAATTTGAATTGGCATACCCATCTAGATGCATTAGAATTCAGGGCAACAGCCTCGGTCTGCGGTTCAAAAAAATGTAATGGAGTTTAAGTCTGACAGACCTGTTTTAAAAGTTTATGTAGCTATGATACCATCATCATTTCTATACAGAGCAGAATTGCTATATTTGAGTGGTAAAAACGGATGGCATGCCGAAGAAGGAAAATGCTTAAAGTGTATTGTTGTTGCCCAGGTCCTCAATGGTCCAGGCAGTAAGATTAGAAACCGGAATGACTTCATGTATGGCGCTAATAAGGTTTTGGCAGCGCCTGGGCTTTGGAGAAGAATTCAAAATCTCGCAGTGGTGTAGAAATTAGATATTGAAGAGCAAGCTTAGATGGGCAAAAGGGATAAGAGAAACTAGAGCTAAAGCTTGTAGAATTATAAGGATCAAGCTGTGCCCTCAGACTTTACAAATCGAGGTTGATAAAAAGGAACTCTGCCCAGGGGAGAGAAATCGCTCGAGCTCATGACCAAGATTATCTCGAGGGGAAAAAAACTTTACGTTTTATGAGTAACTCGTGGCAAAATGAACAAAATGTCCCTTAAATTGATAGATTACCCTGTCGTTGGATAAGAAGAGAATTACTAAGGTTGAGAACTGGTGTTAGCCCTTGTTATGCCAACAACGGGGTAAAAAAAGCAATGATCGATAGCAAGGGGAAATGTGTTTGTATTATGGGAACTACGTGCAATATATTACATATTTTATTAGACTGTCAGAAGGCTCTGGATATACAAAGTGTTTTTATGCCCACATTTTTAAAAGTATGGTATTAAAAATAGGGCACAAGCAGTAGATCTTCTAACTGAAATGAGTAATTTAGATACAGCCTGCGCTATGGGGAAGTTCATTCAAAAGGCTTAAAAAAAATCCTTAAATGTGAATGGAACTGGATATTGTATCATACAGTACGTTAAACGGAATGTTGGCAGGATCAATGAATTTTAAATGTATTAATTTTATGATAGATTTTAATTAAGATATGTCATTTTGTTAGTTTGTATTTATGGAGATTTTAAATGTTTAAGGATTAACTAGTCCAAATAAACTTATGTTTAGACTGACTGAAGTAATACTAGTTCATCTAGTCTTGGAAGGAAGTATACTGGTGAGGGGTTAGTATGTGTCCCGTTGACTTGTAGCCATTACGTTAATTCTAGGTTGTTTCTTGATGTCCTAGCTGTTGGGCATTATTATTGTACAGATGGGGTCCAATTCCTTGACCCCGATTCCTGAGGTTTCTTGTTTGTCATTTATTAAATTGCCAAATTCCCCACTCTGGGAACCCTAAATGCTGGTTGAAGGCATTTGCTATTTGAGATCATACAACTTCTGAATTTGGAAAACAAAGTTGGAAGTTATCGAAGCGGGGAAAACGCAAATTACTGTCTGTATTGAAATCTGTTTTTTAAAGCTCCTTGTGTGAATTCATTTTGAAAGCAAAGTCAAATAATTGTAATGTTTTAGAAATTTTCCTCAGTTTTCTGTAATTTGTGGGAAGGGCTACAAACACCCACTTGGGAGGATTAAAGTCTTTAAATTCTTCCATCATCTCTCCAATCTCTCATTCCTTGCAGGACCCAAGCTGTACAAGGAGCCCAGTGCCAAGTCCAACAAGTTCATTATCCATAATGCCTTGTCCCACTGCTGCCTGGCCGGAAAAGTCAATGAGTCCCAGAAGAACAAGACATTGGAGGTAGGCATGCTATCACTGTGCAGTGTGCGGTCCCTGCTGTCAGGATGTGGACCATCAGAGTGATGGGGGTGTGTGTAAGAAAGGCTTGGGATGTTAGACCTCTGAACACTTGCTATTTACTAATTAATTATACAAATTATTTGAAAACCATTGCACCAGTTGTAGTTAAACGCATTACCCGTGGCTCAAATCTAACACACCATAATTGTTCTTCGCCCATCTCCATTATCAGACACTATCCAATTAAGCAATTTACCATATTGATTTTAAGGTGCCATTAATCTGGTTTTGCTGAGCTTTAGGTAACATTAGAAGAAACGTTGAGGTCGTCCAAGCGGAGGTGGTGCAAATTTCTAACGTTCATCTGGTATTGGCCTAATCTGGGAAACCCTTTTTTTTTTGGATTAGCCTTTGACTGAAATGGTTTGGACTATGACTTATGGACAGCTAGGCGAGTGGCCCGAAGGGGTATGGCGCATGTGGTGGGGATATGGCTTCAACACGCTGCCTAGGATGCTTAGTCTGGACCCTTTAGTTGATTTTTTGGGGAGCTTAGCCCTGGGCCAAAGTGGAATAAAGGGGCTTGTTTCTCAACAGATTGGTTACGGATATCTCAAGTGGGGATGGGGCTGGGATCTGGGGGCCTGGGAAAAAAGGGCAGTCTGGTCCATGTGTGGCAGAGAAAGTGGGCCAGGACAGTGGAAAGAGGTGTAATACGTGGATGTTGAAAATTGCTCAAAATATTCTATAAAACCTGAGGAATGAAGGGTATATGATAAAAGCCCATACAAAGATTATTGAGCTGAAAACAAATATCATCATATGTCTGTCTGAATGGATCTACCTTAAATTGACTACAAACTGCTTAGCTATACCATTTCATCTATAAAAAATCTCCTTTTAAAGCTTAAATATTGCCTAGCAATCAAATTGGTGTTAAAGTAAGTAAATAGAAAGTGGTGTTGTATCGAAGCATGGAGGTAAGGTGGTTTGTGGATGATCCAAGTAACAGGGATAAAATAGATAGTTTTATTTCTAATTATTTGGGGGGTTTTTTAACGTGAACGGGGAGGTATAGGGGGGGAAGGGGAAAAGTAGCACTGGAAGGAGATATAAGTGGCAACATGAAGGGGAAATCAGGCACCCTAAGTATTTCAAAAATAACCAGTGGAAAAAGTGATGGGAGCCTGGAGGATAACTCACACCAAAAAAGAAATTTGGAGTGGGTGGGGGCCAAAGAAAGGATTGAATAGAAAAGTGCTGAAAATATTTCTTTTTAAAACATTGTTCACCAA
Organism: Triturus cristatus; assembly: GCF_964204655.1. NCBI lineage: Eukaryota > Metazoa > Chordata > Amphibia > Caudata > Salamandridae > Triturus > Triturus cristatus. The sequence continues at coordinate 1,175,272,099 of NC_140585.1, forward strand.
GAATGGATTTCATTGGGATTGGTTAGTCTTATTAAATGTCATTCTAATTGTAAAATAGACCAAAATGATTAGACAACAATGGGTACAGCATTACAGAATGTTATTAACCGGGTGAAAATAAGGGGTACTTTGTCAGCCAACTATCACAACTCTGTAACAGTGGATGCTACCATTGCCAAACTCATGAAGGTACTGATCCATTCAGGATGACTGAGCAGCAGATTGAGCCGGCTGGGGTTCAAACCTGTGAGCTGCTGATCTCTAAAGTGGATTTATCAGTCTATTAAGATTCCTTGAATACAGTTATTGAATACTTGTGTTCTGTGGTGACCTCACCTTTCCATTTTTAATGTTTTGAGTCTGGTTCCCCTTTAGTGAGTGCATTGTGGAGAATATATTGCCATGTATTTCTGCCCCAATATTGTGTTACGTGGTGCACACCTGGTGCATCGTGGGAGTGATTTACAGTGGACTTGGAGGAAGTTAACTGTGCGGGATGAAGACGATCCAGTCAACCTGGTTTTCCCAAAAGTTTCGTTGGGTGTCAATACAGTGGATGCGATCCTGATGAGGGCTGTACAGTTTTCATACTTCTAAGTATACATTTTTTACCTCCAAGCCATACCAAGTGTCACAACTTTAAATACTGACCTACATCAAAAAAGCTCTGCTTGAATAAATGAATATGAAGTATTAAACTGACCTTGAATATAGGTGGTCTCTGCGGACTGGTGGGGCAGGTCGAACAATGCTGAGGGTTGCCAAGTAGATTTGCAGGTGCTATTGATTACATCAAGTTCTTTGCCTAATGGGTGGCTGCAGAGATGGGTATTGGAGCGGAAAGATTAATGCATATTGAAATGAGATTAAAGAAATATGTAAATAAGTTTAGATATCTAGGGACACAAATGCCGGTTTTCCCATCTCTTTTCCCTTATAGGCATGTGAATTCACCACCATTACGTATTGTGACCAACCATCCGTAAATTTCATGCACCGCCCATTTTTTGGACCTCCTGTTCGTTGTGATCCCTTTCACGGGGACCCCTTTGTCCGTAATTCTGGATATTGGAGCGAGCTGCACTGTCCCCCTCAAGAAGCCTCAGAGTTCTGTAACTCTCACTACAGGGGACAGCTCGTACTCCTGCTGTGAACTAAAGGGCCTGCAGCAGCCCGTCCCCAACCTGGCACTGACTGTCTGCCATTATCATTCTGATTGCCGGACGATTATCACATACAGAATTATAATGGGCCAGTTACAGCATTTGCTGGGCCTCCTCCTGCCCCAGTCAAGGGCATGGCATTCTGCTTTTGTTTAGGGGCTTGTGTCACCTCACCATGGGCCAAGCTCTGGGGGAGATTGTGAAGGGGGTTGCATTTTGATACTACTTACAGGGTTAAAGGGACAGACTTCATATCCCTTGTGTGCCAGCAATTTATAGGCTAAAACCGTCAGTTTAACTCTGGCGATTAATGTATCTGTTTGAGAGATCTGAGTTTTGACACATCATAAAGTAGGTGAGAGGGATAGTGTGTTTCCAGCAAAGTACAATGTGTAACATGAAGATAAAAGAGTTTTGTTTTTTTATGTAGACAGCTCAGTAGTTTACTGTTTTTGTCAGGGGCTCTTTTGCTAATTGCAGTTTGTAAGATATAGCGCAGTGAGCTATGAACCAAAATCAGTTAGCAGTATGGAAACTGTAAGTCATGGGTTTATGGCCTTACTGTATATTTCTAATCCATTATTTTAAGGTTGATAAATGGGGTTCCTTTGGATAATAATTACTTATTAGTAAACACAATCCCAAACACTGTTTTAAATCCCAAGTTTGTATTTCTCAAGACTAAGCAGTCTTAACATATAATGCTTACCATTATAGATGACATTTGACTCCTATATCTTGAAGTCCACATTGTCTTACGCAGGGCCACTGGAATTATGCGTCCGGGGAGGGCCAAGTTATGCGGCAGGGTTGAGTAAATCATGCAGTGAGAAAAGGCAAATTATGTGGTGTTATGTCTGCTTATTTTGTAATAGTATTACTTAATTATTTGGGTATTTTTAAGCTTTTTAGCACTGCCTGGGCATAGGTTGCACCTCATTAGTACCAGTTTGACACCAAAATATAGCAAGAAGCAATGCAAAGGTGACCAGTCACTCTTTGCAAAGGGCCTTCCACTGTGAGTGAACCTTTTGCTGCATTTTTAGTAACTTTTGAATCATTTGGGCTAAAATCTGCAGAATAAGCTGCAGATGATGGATTATGTGCCAAATGCAGCAAATCTATAATTTTGTGAAAATCACAGTGGCTGGCAGTTGAAAAATTCCAGTGGTTCTGGTCTCAAGTAACATTTCCTATACATTTGCTTACACACTTATACAAGCCACTGTCTGTATAGAGGGGGGCGTGTGTGTGTATGTGTGTGTGTGTGTTCTATAATGCACTCTTACACCCTACTATACTCTACATACTTGGAATGAGTAGGGGTGTAAAAGAAATTAACTACACATGAGAGCAGGTCTATGTAGAGAATTAGGAGCACCATGGTGGTACTGATGGAATCCTCAGAGAAGGATGTCTGGGGGGGGCACAACACATGTTCTCACACCAGCACTAAGCCCAGTCACGGGCGTAGCTAGAATTCCTGCAGCCTGTGCAGTGCCCAAGGCTCTGAAGTAGAAGCCCTTCAGCAGCTGATTGTGGGACAGCTGGTAGGAAGGCAAAGTCTATGAATGGAGGGATGGAATGTTATTGTAATTAGTGTTTCTATAAAGTTTTTTTTCCAACCTTTTTTAGTTAACGGAAAGTGAAGAGCACATGTAGAAATGCCTGCATAATATCACCAATGGGCTCTAATCCCAGAATCTTCTGGTGTCGCACTAACCTGCCAGACAAATTCTGCACGCTGGAAACTTGGATGGATTTCTCACTCCTTATTCGAATAATGGCCTTTTCTTAAGAAACCGTGATTTTATGCCTGTATGTATGTATGTATGTATATGTCATCTCGGAAGTGCAACCCTAGCCAAAAGGCAGCAGAATACTGTACAAGGTCCAAGATAAAACTTAATCCGGACACCTGTGCCAAATCTTTGAGGGATATATTTAACATTTCACATTTCACACAACACAGCTCAGTAAGTGGTGGTGTTGTGTTGCGTGAAAAGGAAAGATTAGAGTAGCACCATATTAACAAAGATATGGTGCATCGGGATTGGTCCGACATGCATGTTACAAAGTAAACCCTCACATAATCTCTGTTCACCCTCTATTGAACCTTTCCATCTCTCGGTTCCCTTTTCTCTTTCCCCCCTCTCCCCCACCTAGCCATTCGTCTCTGCCTCTCTCCCCCTCATGCATTCTCTCGGTTCCCCCTACCTTGCCTTTTATATGCCCCGTCTACGTTTTTTTCTCTTTTAAACCTTCTGTCACCCTCCCATACTTTCTGTTTTTTACTCTTTTCTCTGCTCCATTTTCTTCAATTGTCGTCTTTTCTCTTTTCACCATCTGTTCTTTCTCTCCGCAGGCATCACTTGCTTCCTTTCCTTTCCTCTCACTGCTCATTTTCACTGTTCCAACCTTCTGTTTCTCCCTCTCAGAATATAGCCCTCTTTCCTTTGTCACCATCATTACCCTCTCTTTTTCACACTCTCTCGATGTCTCTAAAAATGACCTTTTGTCCTTAATTTGGACCATTTATCCTGAATTTTAACAGTCCCTGTACAGAATGTGCCTTCTTGCCAGTTGGTCACCCTAACTTTACTTCTCTTTGTCTTTTCAGGAAATGGAGAAGAGTGCAGGCAATCACTTCCTGATACTGTTCCGAGATGCCAGCTGCCAGTTTCGGGCAGTCTACAGCTTCTCACCCGAGACTGATGAGTTTACTCGTTTGACTGGTTATGGGCCAAAGACCATTACCCGGAACATGATTGAGGGCTTCTACAAGTACAGCTCTGACCGCAAGCGCTTCACTTCCATCCCCAGCAAGACGATGTCCATGAGCGTGGATGCTGTCACCATTCATGGCCACCTTTGGCAAACCAAGAGGCCCACCACCCCTAAGAGGCCAGGCACCCCCAAATAAAGCTGCAGGCAATGGGTGCAGCACAGACACCACTTGTAGGACATTTTGGCACAATGAAGTCAATATGGAGCCTCAGTCAAATCACTGGCATTTACTGAGAGAAAAATTACTGTTCTCAGCTCTCATCCTGAGCCACTGTAGTCTATTTTTGTAAATGGGAAGTAAAACTACAGTTCTGCGTGGCCTGGGATTGAAGATGAAATGTGGAGCTGGTCCCCAGTTGAAGTTTAAGAAAAAAAGTTCCTCCAGTTTGTGGCTCCCCATAGCTGCCCTGGTGATACCCAAGACCACTCAAAGAGGACACACCGTAGAGTTGGATTCTGGATTGAGAAACTCTTGCGTGGAAGGAACGATGGCAGATGAAAGGACAGCTTGCGTTGTCACACATTTTCTTGCCAGGACTGAAGTGAGGATGTATCTAATACATCTGAACTGATCTGCAACTCGTGACAGAAGTGCTGCTGATAAAACCCATAATGGGTTTAAAGCAAGTGATAGAACATATTGTTAATGGGTGGGGGAGGGCATTTGTTATATTTGCAGGGGAGGGTGGGAAGAGCATCCTGTGGACAGAGTATTTCCTCTTTACCCACTGCCCAGAATGTAGAAACAGCCATTATTAACTTTGCTTGCCAGGCTGAAAGACTAAGCTGTGGGGCAGAAAGTCCGCCCTTTTTGCATTTTCTCATAGACACTTGTGCACCCTATCCTACTGCTACATTGATGATGAGGGGGGCTCTAATGAAATTCATGCCTCTGGTTACCCATGCCCTCTATTTGCACTAAAGACAAATCGACTGGAACATTGTCCATAGTTTGAGACCGGGGAGGGTTTGATGGGTATTCTCATATTCTCCTGCGGTTTCATCATAATTCAGGTGGTTAGGTGTTTGTGTAAATCATAGATTTTGTTTCACATAATTACCAACAAATGTACATGAAATGAAGAGACACACTGGCCCTTTAAGGGCGCTCATCGGGTCTGTTGACAATGCGGTCACTTTTATTATGATGTGGGAGAAGGAGCACTTGGTGGACTTGATTTACCCGTTTCCGATCATCCCTCTCATATGAACTGAATTTCAGGGGTGATGCAGGGAAAAAGGGGGTTGCATTATTTATTCATTTTTCCCTGCGTCAAAACATTTTTTAGAATTGTTTTTTTTTTTTTAGAACAAATCGCTAAACCTGCATGTTGTGTAAGAGCAAGAACTGTCTTCTGCTGTTAGAAGGCTTGACCAGAACTTGGCGTGTCTTTCCAGCGGGAACTGGACAGATGATACTGCCAGGCGAGGCACATGAGTATAGTGTACGTGAACCAATACGAGCTTTGCATCTCTTGCCACAAAGTACTATATGACGGGTTCTCCAGCTGCTGAAATGCAGAAAGCGACTCCCAATTGAACTAGCTAAGAAAAGACAAACAGAAATATGTATAAGGATTGTTCTAGGAAAGGTATTCCCTGTCGTGATGTACAAGACCTACATTACCTCTGCATTTACAAGGGGACGTAAGGAGTATGACCTGGGTTGGTGCACCTGCTGGTTAGGGGTCTACTCTAGAGGCCTCCTGATTGAAGTTGCCAGACACAACTAACTTAAGATGGCAGATCGGGCACACAGACTGTAGATGTGGTCCTGTTTTCATTCCACATGTAACTCTGCAAAGCTGGGGATCTGGCCACTGACCAGGATCTACTTTGAGAGACCTCGCCCCAGGCATGGTGAGGCAAAGAGTGCAGGATTGAAGCAGTCTGTTTCTTCTGTTGGTTTACCCCATGTTAGGATGGGTGAGGTTGAGGGGGTGTTAAAGCAACTCCCTAAACGCTCCTGAGAGAGGCTGGATTAGAGATTAAGAGAAGGCATATAAGACTACTTTCCTTGACCATTTAGTGAAAAGAGGCCGCAGTTTGTTTTGAGGTAAGGTGGAGAAAGACATTTCCTCCAAGTGACCCAGCACTTTCCACACAGCGGGGAAGGACTTTGACTCTGTCACCTTTGTAGGGGGTGAAGGATATCCAGTCACGAGTATTGCTGGCAGTCCCTCCAGCCACTTCTTTTGATGGCACTACAGATGTCCTCTTTCCACCGCCTACGACCCTACAAGTGGTGGGCATGGGTAAAATGGAACCAACTAACCTTCGACCTTAAATCAAAGCGTACATTGTGCAACCAAGTTCCTGAGCCTTTTTCTGCACTGGGTGTCACGATGTTGCATGTAGTATATCTATTGAGCTTAACCAGATTTTATTTTTTTCTCATTTTCATCTTAAGTGGCACAGACTGCACAGCCCGTAATTCCTTGTTATAGTATTCTTGTCACCTCCTTCAGAAGTGCGATTCATAATCAAATGGATGAGGATAGATTTGTATGCCACAGCACCTGTAAATGCTTGAATGGTTGGATATACTGAGAGCAATTTACTTATTTAAAAAGTGGGCCACCTTGATTCAACAGAAGGCTCTCCATCCAAGGTCTTGTTGTTCATTCTGCCCTCCTTTCCTTCTTCCTGTACCTCGTCGGATTCCGTTCCACAATCCGGATATTGAATAAAAGGGTTCTGGCTCTTTGCCACATTGGAGCGGAGGTTACTGTCCTTCCACTCTTGAGTTGGTAGCTCAGGTTTATGTTGATAGACAGCACAAATAAACCGGTCTTGATAGTGGATAGGTAGGGTGCAGGATGAGGGTGGGTCTTGCCACGTTCCAATGAAAGAATAATTCTTCTCCATGGAACACACTATAACACAACAACACAACCAGACACATTTGACAAATTGTGGTTCGCATGCCACTGGCTTGTTTTGGTTGTGCTTTTACTTCAAGACCACAATGTCATGCATAAATGGGCGCAGGTCCATGCAACATCCTATCCATGTCTTCTTCATTGCCAATCCTGCTTGCCTCAATCAATGTTTTCACCTCTGCAGATCACGCTACAGAACCTGCCAGGGCAGATCTAGATGCACGTCTGCCCACCACCAAGATGCAGACAGTGATCTGAATGTGTATAGATCTTTTTTGTTTTGTTAATGTTTATGTACAAACTGCCATGTGAGCTGCAATGATTGTGTGCAGGAGAATTTGTCTGTTAATTATCAAATTGTTAAAATCACTTGGTTTTGGGAGAGGGCGGGAATCTCTTGTCTTGTATTTATATATACATATATACATATATATTATATATATATATATTGAAGCTATTTAAATGATTTTGCAATTATTTGTATATAAAAAGACCATCACCGATTTGAATGAGCTACAACTTGTTGTTGTGTATTATTGAAGAGCAGTGACGCCTGAGAGGATGCTCTTGTACCGTGTGGGTTTGTAACATTATTCTTCAGATTCAATCAATCAAGTGACTTGTAGAGTGCCACTACTCACCAGTAAGGGTCTCAAGAGGTGGGGTGGGGCTGCTGATCTGTCACAGGCACTGTGGTTCAGTCGAAGAGCCAGGTTGTGAGGTCCTTCCTGAAATGGGGTAGTGCTGGTGATTGCCTTAGGGCAGGGTGTTCCAGGTCTCTGCTGCGAGGTAGGAGAAGGATCTTCCCACGGCCGTGGTCCTGCGGATTGGTGGGATGGCGGCCAGGGCCAGTTGGGTGGCCACTTAGATTAACCTTCTGCTCCCAAAGTAGGAGGTGTAACTGTTTCCAAATTTCCTCTCCTATGATGACATGAAATTACCACAATGTTTCAAAAGCAATACTCCTGGATTTGACAGTATTTCTGTAACAACTGTCAATTACTTTTAGTTAAATTTGTGGGATGGGGACAGAACAGAAATGGCAGAGGATTAATCCCGTTTCAACTGCAAGCATTTGTTGGACTGTGACCGCTAACACTTCATTCATTCAGGTACTGCATAGCTGACCATTTTTTATTTTTTATTTTCGTCCTACAGTGGGAACGCAGTTTGTGTTCAGCACGTTTGTAGGACCTCTAAAATGTGCTGTCTGTTGCACTGTCCTTCTCCCAGGAGTGGATTTGGGGTGTGTTTCAATAGAACAGTTTGTTTACCGAAGCTGTTCCTTCTCTTTAGGCCTTAGCCGAGTAGTCACCAGTTACAGCAGAATTTAGCTGCTAAGGCACCAACCTCTCCATTGATAGTTTCAGTTAAAATAATTAATTGCAGCAGAAAGTGCCATATTCTTACTGGTATCTCAATAATGGATGCATGGCAATTAAATAAAAACAGATTCTTTTTTCTTTTTTTTTTAAACCTTGGTTACAAAACCCATCATCTCAGGAGGCCCACAGCAATTTACCCATGATTTGCTACTTCTACATTTTTTTAAGATTTTGTATGTTTTTTGAGGTATAAGCTTCTGAAGAGGACGACGACACAGGTACCTTGTTTGAAAAGGTATACAGGTCTTGCTGCTTAATAGAAAAACAGACTAGCATTGTGCAAGATTCTTTTCAGCCACGTTTTAAAGGTAACTTCCAGAGCAAGAGGATTTCGTTTTTATTTGCATCTGAAAATGTTGGAGCTCCTATGACATTTTAAGCATGTGCTTGTTGCATCTACAATTGACACCCAATTAACTCAGCACAACCTAAAAGCTCTATTTTCAGGGCTTAGTGGAAGATGTATACTACACACCAGAAGGGAAAGAGGTCTCAGGTTGCTAGTACAACACCCACTTAGACCATGTGATCTATCCCAGGCAAGATCATTGTGTACCTGTGCTAATCACTTTAAAGCCCCCAAAAGAGTCCTATCTCAGGGCTGTGGAGATTAGTAATCCGGGGTCTTCCTTTCGTGAGTGCCCTGGTGAAGGCCATAGGCCCTTTTGCGGGAAATGGTGAAACATAGCTACGCTATATAATTATTTATATATGGATTTAGGGAGAATAATTCCCCTGTAAAATCTGCTGTCTTATTTACGTCTTGTCTGCATCACCCTAAATAAATCTAATATAGAGGCAGACTCAAGTCAATTTTAAATAGTGGGATTGTGAATACAGATCCGATCCCAGCTTATAATGGCCCCAGATCATCGCTTGGCCCACGCCTGTAATATTTGTCCTGGGGTAAGAGAAGCCTTCTCATGATGCATACCTCGAAATGTGTATGAGCACTGTATGTCTTAATTTGGTGAAAACCAGACCCTCTTCTTTAATCCTGTGTTTTATACCTATCACTGGACTTTCATGCAGTAAACAACTTGGTTGAAGAACAACACCAAGACTTGATAAATTGATTTGCCACACAGAGTACACACTCTCCCTTCTATCAGCCTGCTATCCTAACTTCCTGGTATGTCCGCAATTCAATAAATTAAGGCTCTTGATTGTGAAAACACTAATGTATCCTTTGAGATCGATATTGCACATCTAGAGTTGCCTTTCCAAGCTAGAGATCACAACTTAGTAGCTCAAATATTAATACATCAAGAGCCAGCATTCAAATCGTTCCTCTAAATTGGAAAACTTGGCTGGCTTGATACATTTTTGGTGTACATTCACAAACCTGATTCAGCATTTAGTTTGAGTACCAGTCTATTGTTGCCATTTTGAAGACTGGTGGTGCCATGAAATTTGCGAGTAAATCTAATCTAGGAGGATTCTACCAGTCTAGACATACGTAAGTGGGACTGGCTGCACTTAAAGGTAAGTGGTTGGTCATGCATTATTTAAGGATTGACGATTCCAGAGTTTGGGAATGTCACCGGATACCACCAAAGGATTCTTGCATAGGTAAGAATTCACTGAGCCCAGTTTAGCTTTGATGTCAAGTACGACAATTTTCTTCAAATGGTGACAGTCTTGATTCTCTCAGAGATCATCAATTTCCTCAAATATCTTTTAAATAGCCCCCAAGCCCTCCTCAATTTGATGTGACAGTGACACGTTTCTTGCATCCCAGACTTGCACCATCGAAGTAAGTCCTGATTCAATCATTGTAATCCAGAAGCAATGAGCGAGGGATATACATTATTGCAAAGGGTTTGGGTTTTGGATGAATAGAACTCCCTCCCCAAAATAATCGGATGCCTCTTGGATCTCATCTGCCATGAAGAGCCAGCTTTCTAACTAGCTTCCCAAAAGCGTACTAAAAAAGGGTAAAAATGGACTCGTGCAAACAGTGGAGATTATTGGTCCTTCTATATCCACAGGAGGCAAGAACTCTGCAAGATTTACTTACTTTTCACGCAGCGCAGCACAGCAATACATCTTGCTGCGCTGCATTGCTTGAAAGGGAGAATCTGAAATACACCAGAATTACAAAGATATTTCTCATTTCTGCTGCCTCCTCGTGCTGGTGCATTGTGAGCGACCTAGCAGTAATTCAGACACCCTTGCACCGTGGTGCAAGGGTGCGTGCAATTACAGGCAGGATTGTTTTGTGCATGAAGGGACACCTTTCCGTTCGAAAACAATCCTTGAAGGTATTTTTCTTTTTCTATACGCGATGCAGAATGCATCACACATTTTTATCCTCTTTTTTTAGTATTTATAAAGCGCACTGTGACCAAAAATGGTATCCTGGCGCTTGCTAAACCACTATGTGCGGGAGTCAACTGGAATAGGTCTGAAGGAGCAGAACTTGACTAGTAGTGAGGAAAGAGCCAGGTTTTCAAGGACTTCCTAAACCTAAGCAGATCAGTGTGAGACCTCAGTGGGGCTGGCGGTGTATTCCATATCTGATCTGCTTTTGCGGTAAAGGCTCGACCTCCTTGTCAAACTTTTTTAAATCTATATTGTTGGACATAGTTACCTGTAGCTGATCGAAGAAGTCTGCCAGGGGTGAATTTTCTTCATTTGGCTTGTAAAGGTTTGGGTATTTTATTGTGTAGTGCATTATGTACGATGCAGAGTGTTTTGAATATTATTCTTGGTCTAATCGGCAGCCAGTGCAGATCTCTAAGGGCAGGTGTAGCAGAAGAATGTTGTGGTCTGTTTAGTGTTAGCTTTGCTGTGACTATCTGGATACGTTCCAAATTTTTTAGTAAGAAGCTGGAGGCCCCTGATAGCAGAGAGTTACAATAGTTCAGCCTACTTATTATTACACCTCTTGAAATCAATGATCTAGCTGGGAGATCAAGCAATGGGTATAATTTCCTGAGGGAGCAAATCACTGCAAAGCAGGTCCCAGTGGTTCCATTCACTTGCTTTTCCATAGAGAGACTTTTGTCGATAACTACCCCCAGGTTTCGATCTGCAGTTGAGTTGCCCAGCAGGGTTTCTGTGGGCAGAGGCCAGAAATTTGGGGGTAAGGGTATGGAGATTTTGCTAGGGGGAGAGCAAAGGAGCTCCGTTTTACCTCCATTCAATTTAAGCGAATTTGCCTTCATCCAGTTCAATATATCCAGGAGACATGCCTGAAAATTGCCAAGAGGGTCAGCCTGATCGGCCTGATGACCTAGAAAAGGCAATAACTGGGAGAAATATAGATAATTCTCCTAGTTATGCCTGGGTCCAGGAAGCGTACCATTTTGACTACATTCTCACATTTACAACTCTTTGTAAATGTGGGAATGCACCCAAATCCATTGGTGGATGCTTGGTAACACCCATACTCCACCCATTGAACGCCTCCCTCCCACAAGGTAATACAGGGCATAGCTAGACGCTGCCTTGTGTTACATTAGATTTACTAAATCATGCAGAACCACACAAGGTGGCTTTTTGTGGTTTAATAAAGTCCATTTAAGGGCGTGCGTCTCCTTGTGTGATGCGAGGGAAATGCAAGCCCTTAGTAAATCTAGCCCTCATTTTGGAAATTGGCTCAGAAGTAACATCACTACTGAGTTATGTAAAGGCCTATCTAGCTTTCCCATAGGTTCACCTGCTGGCAATTCTAAGACTAACTGTAATCCCCAGTGCAGTCCTTGGTCACGAGACACTGCAGTCATGGCATTTGGTAACACAGCTTGTTGACTAGCTTGCATATTCTCTGCAATGCTCTGGCACATGTAAGTCCAATCTGTGCTACTGGTGCTGCCGGCCTGGGTCTGGTGCCCCTTAGTAAGGGACATCACATTATTAATGCCCATCAGTCCAGTGAAATTCCTTGCCGTTGGCTTCTTCCAAGCATTTCTTTGTCAGGAGCGTCCTTGGTCCCATCTGGCTTGAAGTATTCATGTGTCGGAGCCTCATTGTCTAAAGATGCACCACAACAATAAACCATTTTCATTAATACCTTGTTACTTGGACTTCTCTGCGCCTTGCTAACGCCCCGCAGCCATGTGTACATGGACCCTCTGTGCTCTCCTGAGTGCAGCTGCTTCATGACCCGTGGGGTCGATCTGTGCTTCAGCGCTGGTGCCTTCCTGTTCAAGGTTCAGTCTATGCCAAGCACCTCCTCTGCCCTCAATGTCCACCGGTCCCAGGACCCTTTAGCTGTTGTGCCAATCTCTACCATGGTTGAGTGTCCAAGCGTGCCAGTACGGCTAACCTCCATCTGTACCTCGGCCTCCAGTGAGTGCGCAGAGCCCAACGGTGTTGTAGGAGTCCAAACCTTTACATGGCAATTCTCATCTGTGGACAAGAGCCACTTGTCCAACTCTGGTCCATGTCCATTAGTACCTTTGTCCTCCGTGCCCCACTGCACCAGGATACTATGTGCTCTGTTTGATTCATGCTTACCTGAGCCAGGGTCTCAAGTGCCTGTGTGCGCCTAGGCACAAGAAACCTCGATGCCCGTATGTACAACTTGTCAGTGGTTGCGTGCCAGGATGCCTTCAGAGCCTCTGCCTCAATGCCAGTGTGGTGACTCCCTGTTCTCATGTCTTTCACGGAGCTCTGTGCCCATCTATGCCAGATCCACCAGTGGTAGCTTTTATCTGTGCTGGGGTCATCTGTGCCAGGATCTCCAATGTATTGATGTTGTAGGGTCCTTGAATGCAGTTGCTCCAGGGCCACCTCTGCTTTCCTGTGCCACATCTGTCCGGTCCTCCAGTGCACACCTGCTCACTGATACACCAGGGCCTACAACTCCTATTTTAGTCCCTGAATGTCCATCTTTACTTCACCTCTGGCTTCCTCTGCCACACCGTGCCATGCCACCCAATTCCTGTATGTGTGAAGGCACAGGGTTTCCATCTATGCCAGGGTGCCCTGCGCCTTTGATTGCCAATGTCCATCCATCTGTGCTAGGGCCCAGAGCGTCTCGGCGCTCGTGTCCCACTGCCATAGTCTTTTGTCCTGGACCTCCTGCTTTGGTATCGGTACAGCACCAGTACCCCTTGTGTGACAGGTGCCCAGCCATACCTAGGATGCACAGGTGACGACTGTACCCATATTCACCCGAGTCTTTGGTGTCAGTCTGTCCCAGAGCTTGCTGTGCCCATCAGTACCAATGAGCTCTGTACCAGTCAGTGCCCTGTTTTTGTAAATTCAGGGTATGGTCTATCCTGATGTCATGGGCCCTCCCTTAATAGTCCTTTACTAGCAGCCCCTGTCCCCAAGCGGGGCCAGTTCTTGCCTCTTTCCTCATCGTGTGCCATGGCTTCATTTTCCTTCTGTGGCAGCTTTCACATTGCTTATTTTTAGAGGTTATTTCTGCCAGGGTTCGTGTGTCCAAGAGTTTTTATGTTCTGGTCCTTGATCTGTGCCAGCATCCTCAGTGTTAATCAATTTTGGGCATAGTCCTCATGTTTTACAGGGCTTATGTACCTCCCTGTGACAAGACACTCAGCATTAATGAACAAGTTACTTACCTTCGGTAACGATATATCTGTAAGAGATATTAGTTATTTATTCCTTACCTTAGAATTACCTCCAGGCATCAGACTGTATCCGGAGAATTTTTCTTCAGCAGTACCTGTGTGTGTCAGTAGGTGGCGACGACTCCATGTTCGTCATTGGCGTCGTGATAGCCGGAATGACGTCGCAGTATCTACTTAGACGCCGCCCCCAAAGCACTGATGTCAGTTCTATACACGACATTCCACGCCAGAAGCTCAGAGCCATGCAAGACACTGACCACTGGTGCACAAAACTAGGGCCCTCGAAGGGAGTCCTTTTCACTAGAAGTCAGTTTGCAGAACTGGGAGGGTGGGTGGGGCGGTAAGGAATCCATAACGAATATGTCTTTTACAGACATATCGTTACCAAAGGTAAGTAACTTGTTCATCTGAAAGAGACTATTAGTTATGCATTCCTTACCTTAGAATAAATACCCTAGCAATACCAACCATGGAGGTGGGTCTGCGAACTAGAATAACACCAGAAAGTCCTGTGGCCAAAGAAGCCGTCTCTCAGGACTAGGCTGTCCAGGCAGTAATGTTTAGTGAAAGTGTGCAATGAAGCCCACATAGCTGTCTGGCAGATTTCAAGAAGGGGGACTCCACGTCCCAAAGCAGTAGTGGCTGCCGTCACCTTGGTGGAGTGGGCGCACAACCCTGCTGGGGTTTCTTTTTTGCCAAGGAATAACACATTTTAATGCAAAGAATGACCCATCAAGAGATGGTTCGTTTTTGCATGGCCCAGCCTTTCTTGGGACCCACATAGCCAACAATGAGTTGATCATCCACCCGGAATTGTTTTGTGCGATCCCGATAAAATGAAAACGCACGTTTTGGATTCAGACGGTGGAGCCTCTCCTCCTCTTTAGAAGGATGCGGGGGTGGGAAGAAGGTGGGCAAAGTGATGGTCTGTCCTATATGAAAAGAGGTAACCACGTTGGGAAGAAAAGGTCTAGTGCGAAGAACAACCTTGTCCGGAAGACCAGCCAGTAAAGGAGGTTTAAAAGAAAGAGCCTGAAGCTCACTCACACTGCGAGCAGAGGTGATGGCCACCAAAAAGGCAGTTTTGAGTGTTAATGGTCTGAGAGGACAATTATGAAGCGGCTCGAAAGGAGAGCACATAAGGTAGGTCAGTACAAGGCTCAAGTCCCACTGGGGCCTTATGAAAGGAATAGGAGGAAACAGGTGAGTAATGCCCTTAAGGAAGCGATGTACAATTGGCGACTTGAAAAGAGAAGGCTGATCAGGCACTAAGCCCCTACTGTAGCTGATCGCCCCTTCCATAGCCACGAAAGGTGTGAAAAGCAGACTGCGCGGGGCGAGAGCTGGTAGTGAGGCCCAAGGATCTAGGTGTAGCCCTGGAATCCTTAAAACGCTCAAGCGCGCTGTCCGCTTTGTCACCAAACAAGCGACGGCCATCAAAGGGCATGTCCAAAAGAGTTGATTGGGCATCCTTCGAAAAGCCAGTGGACCTCAGCTAGGCGTAGCATCGCTGGGCTACCGACGTTGAAATAGCCCTGCCTAGCGAATCGGCGGTGTCCATCCCACATCGTATGGCCAACTTCGTTGCATCTCTACCCTCAGCAACTGCACGGGCGAGAACGACCCAGGCCTCCTCTGGGCACTGTGGCAGCACCTGCGCGACCATGTACCACACAGTGGGTATAATGGCCCAAGAGACATGCAGTGTTAACTGACCGCAGTCCTAAGCTGGCAGAAGGAAACATCTTCTTCCCATGGTGATCCAGCTTCTTGGATTCCCTATCAGGTGGAGCAGTAGGGAATGCACCCTTGGTAGTTGAGGCTTACCAAGCTCTCGGGGGTAGGGTGTTGGGAGAGGAAAATGGAGTCACCCGGGCCGGGTGGTGGCGTTGAGTAATCATCCTATCCACAGGGGCCCCTGTGATGGGCTTGGACCAAGTGCCCAGAAGGATGTCCGTGAGGGCCTCATTGCACAGCAGCAGGGGCTCTGAAGAGTCTGCTGCCGGTTGAAGCACCTCAGTCAGGAGGTTAGTCCTGCCCGCTACCGTAGGAAGCTCAAGGTTCAGCACCTCCGCTGCCTTACGCAACACCACAGCGTAAGAGGCTCTCTGCTTCTCGTAGCCACGGTAGGGGGAGAAAGCATGGCAAGGTCTGGAGAAGTGTCCATACCACTAGCCTCACCCAACTCCTCTCTCTAGGCCGGTTTATCCAGCTGGTTTGCCAGAGGGTCCACAGACTCTTCCCCCCCCCTCCTCTGGTTGTTATTCAGGGCGATAGGGAACACCAGGGTAGAAAAGAGGTACAAAAGTACCAGTCTGCACCGGCGTCGGTCAACGTTGGTCCAGCTCCGTGTCCATGTCGAGGAGGGAGGCTGGGGTAGACGACGGTTGGGGACACAATCGGTGTTGGAGGGGGCAGAGGTGTTGCCAATGGATTTGGCACTGAAGGAGGTGTCGTAAGGTCGACAGGCACTGACCTGTATCGTTGGGGGCCCTGTGGCGCTGAAGCCGCTGGCATCGAAGGCCTAGAACCCTCAGCCGAGTCCGGGGGGTCAGAAGGCGTGCCGGCAGGGTCGGGCTGCCCAAAGATGGAGTGGAGGGCTTCATAAAAACTACGACGTTGGCCAGGGTCGCTCAGGCTCCCGGAAAGGGAGGGAAGCTCGGAGCCAACCCAACAGGCTCCGTGGGTGGAGCAGTCTGACTACCTTCCGCATACTGGGTAGCACCAGCCGACGGACGGGGAGAACGCGAAGAGCGACAGTTCTTCTTCGCCTTCTTTTTGTACTTTGACTTACCTGAAGAAGAAGACTTTGAAGAGGAGTGATGGTGGGGACTCCGCGACCGGTCCTGCGACTTCACTCTTGACCGTGATCTCGAGTGGCATGGAGCCGGCTGCCGGGCCTCTCGAAGCTTTCGGGACTGCTCCTGCAAAGACTTCGGATTCATGGCCTGACAGTCGGAGCACGACTTAAGCTTGTGGTTGCGCTCTGAGCACCACAGGCACACAAGGTGGGGATTCGTAACCAACTTGTGACACGAGCCACAAATTGAAGCCGGTCTGCAGATGTTACATCCCTGTTCACCAGGTGTCAAACGACTCGAAAAAGATGTAAAAAAATTACTGTCAAAAAATGACAGTCAAAAAGTGACTAGAGGTACCGCTCTCTGGATCTGCGCTGGCTGGAACAGAAAAAGAAAGAACTGATGTCCGCATGCAGGGGCAGCTTCTAAGTAGATACCGTGATGTAATTCCAGTGATCACGACGCCAACAACAAATGCAGAGTCGAGCGACACACCTACCGACGCGCAGGGGTACTGCTGAAGAAAAATTCTCCGGATCCAGTCTGACGCCTGGGTGTAATTCTAAGGTAAGGAATCCATAGCTAATAGTCTCTTTCAGATTCATGCCGGGGTCTCTAGAATCCCCTCTGCAGAGATTTTAAGAGTCTCACTCTTCGTCCTGTGTCTATCTGTGCCTCATGTCTATCTGTGCCTTGACTATCGTCTGTGTCACTGTTCTGTGCTATCAGCCTCTGCCCATTCAGACCAGCCTGAATTCATGCTTATATGTACTGTCTATCTTTACCAGTGTGAGTGCCATCTTAAGGGTTTTTGAGGCTTGGGCAAGACATAGTTTGGGCCCCCCTATTGGGAAGAATTTCACATTTGTTACCCATTTTCTGCTGATTCAAGACCCTGTGATGCCAATGATTAATAGTTTATAGATCAAACTTTCAGAAACCGCGGGCACACAAAAAAGCTGAGCAACCAAGCTGTCCAGTGTCCTTCAACAAATAGTACCAAGGCAAGTTTATGTAACCACAGAAAAAAATAATTTATTTTTGTTCTTAGAATTAGATAGTTTTTTTTCTGATGGGTACTTGTAAGTACAAATTCCTCACCTTAGAATATTCCCCAGGCTTCATATTTTTCATAGTACTGCTCCCACATGTCACTAGGTGGTATTGTATGACTCCTTGTTGGCTCCACACTACCCTGGAAGTTATGGAGCAGAGCAATATATAAGCCCCAATGCTGCGCGGTGATAACGTGTCCTTTCCATGGATCTGGCAAGTGTGCTGAATTCCACTCCAGCCCACAAAACTGTGCAGGTTTCCACCATCCCAAGGCCACCAAAAGATGATCCAGTGCCAATGTCGGATCCCAAACCAACGTGAGCACATGTTTTACTGTTTATTAATTTTTATGCGCTATGATATAAAAAGAAATGCAACCGAACATCATGCAACCTGACTAATTATGTGTCTCTCCTCCCCTCCCCCCCTCCCCATTACAATGATGAATCCTTATATCTTGATTTACATAACATCAAGGGGCTTAACCCCTCTCTATCTGGTGAGGTATCGACTTGCCACTTAGGCCACCAGCAGTGGAGAGTACCTCATTTGCAGTGTTAGTTCAAGGGCAGCTGAAGTGCTAGAGCTCCCCCTCATTACCACTAAAGAAAATGTGTTCACAAAGTACTACATCATAGGCCAGCAACGTTTTTAGCCCTTGCATCCTTTCAATGGTGCTCTTGCACATACCCTGATGGATACCTGTTGGAAACAATGTTCTTTCCTCCCTCCGAGTAGGCAAGGAGGTCATAGACTGTCACCTGGTGACAGAATTTTTTTTATTTTAGCCAAGCATCCCTTATTGTGCAGGGTTCCACCAGAAAAGTGAATCCCAATTAATTTCCCAAAACTCCTGATCGGGAATCTAAGCGGACTAGCGCTTTTGGCAAACTCGCGTTTTCTTCAGCCAGTTTGTGCTTAACAGTCAGTCAGTGCTGTCTCCAGGTTGGGTCCTAATACCCAGGGCATTAGGGACATTGCCAGCGAGATCTTGCCAGCAATCCTTGAAGATATGAGGGCTGCTTTGGCCCAGACAATACTTGAAGGACACAAATTGAGCAAATATGTTATCTGCAGAGATGTGGGTACCACAGATTGCCTTGGCAGGGTGGTTAGTTCCACTGTGGTCCTCTGTCAGTGTGCCTGGATGAGGTCTACTGGGGTTTCTGGTGATGTGCAGTCTTTGCTGATGGACTTTCACTTTGAATGGCCCTGCCTCTTCGGTGAGAAGCCTGACTTCACTTTAGAACCCTTTAAGGACAGTAGAGCTACAGAACATTCCTTGGTGGTTTTGGCTTCTGCAGAACAATTTCATCAATCCTTTTGGAAATTTAGAGGCTACTCCAGGGGGCTGGCAGAGAAAGACGGCCTTTACAACCTGTGATGCAGCAGTTGACCCAGTCCTTTCAGGGCCATGGATGCAGATCTGGAAGACAACGTGCAGGCGACAAGGGGAACCAGTCTTCCAAATCTTCCTCCCCCTGCTACACCAACCATCAAAACACTTTTGTTTGCCCTCAGTGGCTCATGACTACCTAGCGGGAGGCAGAATACAACATTTCCTCCGGGGTTGGTGATCCATTGATTCCAACCAATGGATCTAGCAAATTATTCAAAACTGCTATGACTTACCTTTTCTTTCTTCACAACCAAATATCCCTCTCTCACTGGAACAGACTTCAAAGAAGCACCTGTACATCAGTCTACATGAGATGTGCATTTTGCTCTTCAAAGGTGCAATAGACAAGGTATCAGACTCTGCTGAAGTGGGTGTTGTTACTCTTGCTGTTTCCTTGTTCTGAAAAAGGATGGGGCCTCCAGCATATCTGGGACCTTTGCCTTCTTATTGCCTTCCTATGAAAGGAGAGATCAAGATGCTCATGTTGGCCCAGATTCTCTTTGCGTCGGACCCAAGTGATTGGATTTTGTCCCTCGTTTTGCATGATGTGCATTTACTCATCCTGCAGGCCCACAGGCACTGCCTGTGGCCCAAGGAGGGCCAGCAGCATTTTCAGTTTACCATGCTACCCTTTGGCCTCACATGTACCCCTCTTGTGCTCACGAAAGTGATGGCATGGATGTGGCTGTGGTCTATCTTTCGAAGTTGGAAATTATTATTTCCTTTCCTCAACGGCAGGATGTTGAAGTTGAGCTCGCTGCAGTAGGTCATGGACTGCCTCCGAATAATGGCAGAACTCCTGACCTTGTTGGGGGTTCCCCATAAATGAACTGAAGCCCCCTCGGATTCCCTCTGAGGCTTCCATCAATTGAGGTGATCCTGGATACAATATGATGTAGTTCAGGGCTTTTCCTTCATAGTAACCTGTCCAGGACATTTGGGCTATGATGCGATGTTTCAGGATTGTTTCTGAATCGGTGTGAGGGTGGTTGTTAGGCTTCTCGGCCTCTTACCCTCCTGCATCTTCCTTGTCACCACACCAAGTGGCACGCTCTGGCATCAGAGGAAATGGAAGTTTCAGTGGGCCCAGCACAAAGGCTGCAATTTCTATGCTGTCCAGATCTCAGAGGTGGAATGTCAAGATCTACAGTGGTGGTTGACCGACCACAGTTGTTCTCCCTTCCCCACGTGTAGCTGAAAGTGGTAACTGATGCATCACTGCTGGATGGAGGGATTACCTGGGGAGGGGGAAATCAGACAGCACTGATCTCCAGTGGAGTGTCTGCTACAAATCAATCTTCAGGAGCTGCAGGTCATTCGTCTAGCTCTGAAACCCTTCCTATAGTCAATTAGGGAGAGGCTGGTGCAGGTTCTCACAGACCACATCAGCGCTACCATGTAGAACTGTGAAAAGCGGGGTGGGTTCCCGGGTCCTGTGTCAGGAGGGCTTGCGTCCCTGTAGATGGTTGGAGAGTAATGGTGTCTTCCTGGTCACCAGTCACTTGACATGTTCCCAGAATGCCAGGGAAGATAAAGCTGTCTGTTGGCTGCATTTCCAGGTGGCACTGGGTGTCTTCCACCAGTAGAGTGCAACTTGGCTACATCTTTACTCAAGATTGCAAAGTTGCCAATGTTGCATGTTGGAGTTTCTGCAAGTGCACTCGCTAGGGAAATATTCCTACGGGAACAGAACTAGGGACTGTATGCCGTCCTGCCATTTCCTCTCCTACCCGGATTCCTGAAGATGATCAGGAACAACCAGGCCCAAGTCATCCATAACGGATTTTAACCTACCAGAACCCATAAATAGTCCTTTTGGAAAACAGTAATATTTAAAGGAGCATTGAAATAGATTCAGATTGAAGCTGAACTCCTGAAATACCAGAGACCAGTGTTGCCAGATAGCTTATTTCCAATGACACAGTATTATCATGGATACACACATTTAGGTAGGAATTACATGATGAGACTCTTTAGGCAAAGCTGGCACAATACTATATTTCGAATGTTGACTGAAGCATTACAGACTGAGCAAAGATTGCACTGCAGTTACAGATCTGAAGCTTCTGGACTAGTCAAACAAGTAAACAGGACTATCATGCCTTGATTGGCCAAAGTTTGTGCTTCAGCTTCTCTGAAATAGCCAGATGCACTACCCTTGGTGTTGATGAGCATTCAAAGCACTCCAGACAGGAAGACTGGTTTGTCGCTGCGCAAACTTCTCATGGGCAGGTCCATGAGATTACCAGCTGTTCCTGCAAATGTTATCTTGAATATCACTGATATTATTTTGGATATCTGTAAAGGATTGGCTGATGTGGTCCATTTTTTTTCTCATTAGGTTTCCGCGACAACACAAGATCCAAACCAAGAACAGTCCCACAGCCTCAGTCCTGGTGACTGAGTTGTGATAAAGAAGCACGTTTGAAAGACTTGCCTAGAGCCCAGATGCAAAGGACCCTTCTAGGTCATTTTGACGACAAATACTGCTGTTAAGTGTGCTGGAATTCCAAACTTGATTTATGCCTTACACATCAAGAAAGTGAGAAATCCAGAGGAAATAATCATGGTCTATGATCTTGAACGAAGAACACACCAGCACCGTTGTCTGTACAACAGCAAGAGTAAGAGAGGGGTGAAGATCAACACACTGAACGAGAAATTCAAGGGCCTGAAGTTACAGAGTGGAATCCAAGTCTTAAACGAAAAAGAATCCGAGACAAACCGGAACGAGTACTCAATCAAGAAGAGTAAAAAAACAAACAATGGCCACACAGCTACAAACACAGAAACCTGAGAAGAAGCTTGTCAATAGCTTGAATACCAGAGATTATACCAGAAGAAACGGAGTCCAGTGATGAAAGTGGTATAGAACCAAATAAAAAAACTGAGAAGATCAAAAAGAGCAGGGGGCCTTGTTGCAGATACTCAGCCCCCGAGTGGTCATACTACATAAACACCACATTGAATGTCACTTTGGAAGACTTGTGCAAACTGAACCCTGAACTGCTAGAACCCCGCCAAAAGCAATCTGAAAACCTGATGGGAAAAGATTTAAAAGAACTCATCCATAAAACTAAGGGGCATATTATCAAGACAGGCGATAATGGGCTTGATAATATGCTCTATGGAAGTCCAATTGAAGCCCATGTTAGATGAGAAGGACATCTAACATGGGCTTCAATTGGAATTCCATAGAGCATATTATCAAGCCCATTATCGCTGCTTTAGCGGCAGTTTTCTGACGCTAAAGCGGCGATAATTTTGTTGCCTGGCTTGATAATATGGCCCTAATTGTGCTATTAGACTTTCTTATTTTAGTCTTTTATTTTACAGAAGATCAACCTAGGCCCAAGTGAGCAGTAGGGATAACCTTTTAGGAACAGAGAGTAGGGTTAAGGATTGTCTAATTAGAAACTTAAAGTTAACAACTAATATTGTCAAAGTAACCAATAGAAAAAGAACTGCTAAATTCAAGACGCACTGGAACTGACTCAGCAATAAATGTGTTAAATTATAAATAAATGTTCATGTGTTCAATTTTAGTAATAATGATTTCTATAGTATTAATAGGATTTTACTTAACGCAAGAGACAGAACCCAAAGCAAAGAATTCTACTAAACCATACGCATACATTAGAGAAGAACATCAATTTAAATATTCTTTCAGGAGCTATAGGAAAGAGGATTTTTCTACTTATGTTTCCTCTGTTAGTACAAGAATACACTAATGCTATGGACGCAAAGGACTGTTATTTCTGCGCACACTTACCAACGTCTGTTTCAGAAGGAGTAACACATCAACACATGCCTTTATCCTATGCAATTTCATGCAGCATCTTCCTTTCATTAGTTTATGGAAAATGACATTTCGAATATTTCTATTCTAACTATAATCTAATACTTTCTACGGTTCCTTTGGTACAAAATATGAATTTACACCCACAAGCAAAATGAATGGATGCAGCCTGGTATTATTTCTTTCAACACAGACGTATAGATAGTGTCAAAGTTTACAAGAATAAACTAACATGCTTAATACGAGCAATGGAGAAGGATTATATTACTTACCCAATAAGCATCTGTTCTTGGAATGTAGAGCTGTAGATTCAAATGCTTTACATACTCCTGCCATCTAGTGTTGGGTATGGATGTCTGCAAGTTGTTTTTCTTCGAGGTAAGGTGACTCCTCCTTTCGGTGATAGTGCGCATGGGCATCGACTCAATTGTTAAATTGTTTTACTGCTAGAGGGTGAGGATGTGAGTAAATAAAAGTAGTATAGAGATGTCCATGCGTATGAATATATAATCAAGAACTGCAACAACTATAGGTGCCCGGGGAGGCAAGTGGGCACATGTGAATCTGCAGCTCTACATGCCAAGAACAGATGCTTACTGGGTAAGTAACATAATTCGTTTGAGGCATGTGTGCTGTAGATACACATGCTTTGCACAGACTACAAAGCAGTATACTCCGAAAGCGGTGGCTAACCTGTAGATGTTGCAGTTGTTTGAAAAAGTGTTTCAAGTACTGCTTGGCCTACATTAGCTTGTTGGCGTGCTAACACATCTACACAATAGGGTTTGGTAAATGTGTGTGGTGTAGACCATGTAGCTTCCTTACATATGTCAGCTGGAGGAATATTACCTAAAAGGCAATAGTAGCACCTATTTTGCGAGTGGAATGCCTTCTAGGGGTATGGATAAAGTTATTTTAGCTTTTGCATAGCACGCTTGAATGCATTTAACAATCCATCTTGAAACACCAGATTTAGAGATGGGTTTGTCTTTGTGAGGTGGAGCAAATGCAACAATCAGTTGTTTTGAAAAAATCTTTGGTCCTATCTATGTAGTACAATAAAGCTATTTTGACATCCAGCGTGCGAAGAGCTCATACTGCTACTGAATCAGGTTGAGGAAAAAACAGATAACTCAACTGATTGGTTAATATGAAAAGCAGAAACTACTTTGGGAAGGAATTTGGGATTGGAGCGAAGAACTACCCTGTCTTTGTGGAGCTGAAAGACGGGTTCTTCTAAGGTTAATGCCTGTAGCTCACCAACTCTCCTCGATGAAGTGATTGCAATGAGGAAAGCAACCTTCCATGAAAGAAACTATAAAGAACAATTATGCAAAGATTCAAAAAGTGGACCCATAAGCCTTGTAAGGACAATGTTAAGATTCCACACTGGTGCAGGAGGAATTCTTGGTGATATTACTCTTTTTAAGCCTTTCATGAATGCTTTGTTTACTGGAACTTTGAATAGGGATAAATACATACGAATAGACGTAAAAGCCAGTCCAGTTTGCTGTAAGTGCAACACGTAACAGATAATGTTTTGCACAGAAGCATCTAGAGGATTGATGTTGGACAACAAATCTTTTTTACTTTGCTGCATAACACCCTCTGGTAATAGGCTTTCTTGCTTCCTTTAGAATAGTCATACTGTCTGGTGGTAGATTTAAAAAAATAAAACTCTTATGATTTCAAGAGCCAGATAGCTAGGTTTAGTTCTGTGGGATTTGGAACCGGATTTCACCATGGTTCTGAGTGAGGAGACTGGCGGTGAGATGCAGCTTTTGATGTGGAACTACTGACTGCTCCAACAGGGTGGTATACCATGATTGACTGGCCCATGTGGGAGCTACCAGAATCAGTGTAACGGATGTTTGCCAGAGTTCCAACCCAGTAACAGAATGAGCGGGAGAGGCGGAAAAGCGTAGGCAAATATCCTGGACCAATTCATCCATAGGGCATTGCCTTTGGACAGTGGGTATCGGAACCTGGAGGCGAAGCTTGAGCATTTTGCGATTTCGACTGTGGTGAAGAAGTCTTGTCGTGGGAATCCCCATTGTTGGAAGTAAGGTAGGAGAACTTGGGGAAGAAGTTCCCACTTGTGAATTTGCTCCCTCATTCTGCTGAGGTCGGCAATTTGATGGTTTACCCCTGGAAGGTGTGCTGCCACAAGATAAATGCTGTGATGGATTGCCCCATTCCCAATGGCTTGAGAGAGGTATGACAGTTGGAGAGAGAGTGTGTCTCCCCCACCCCCCCCTGCTTTTGTACATTGCTGTCATGTTGTCCATACAGACTAGGGCAACTTAGCCTATGAGGTGAGTTTGAAAAGCTTTGAGTGCTAGAAACAATGCTTAAAGTTCTAGGTAGTTGATGTGGAGACTTTTGTGATTGTCGCTCTACAGCCCCTGGATTTTGTAATCTTGGAGTTGGGCACCACAACCAGTCAGAGATGCGTCTGCTGTTAGCTCAATATGTGGAACAGGGTCGATGAAGTGCTGCCTTTTCGACAAATTTTGTGGGTTCCACCACTGCAGAGAGCGAAGGGTGCGGCCGTCTACCAACACTAGATCGATTAATTGACCCTGCAACTGATTCCACTGACGTGCTAAGCACTCTTGTAGGGGACGCATGTGAAGTCTTGCATGGAGAACAATTGTGATGCAAGACACCATCATTCCCAGCAGTTGCATGAATACTCTGGCTGGTAATGTATGATTGGGTTGAAACTGTAGCATCATAGACTGAATGTTGTAAATTCCGGCTTCACTGTGAGAGGCTAGAGCTTTGAGAGTGTCTATAGTGGCTCCTAGATAAGACTGCATCTGTGAAGGATGCAAGTGACATTTTTGTGCATTGATGAAGTAGGTCTATTGTGGTCTGAGAGTGTAGTAGACAGTTTTGGTGAGTGCTGGCTTTGATGAGCCAGTCATCTAGGTAGGGGAAGACGTGAATATGTTGTCTTCTGAGGTGAGCTGCAACTACTGCCAGACATTTGATAAATACTCTGGGAGCAGTGGTCACTTTGAATGGGAGTACTTTGAATTGGTAATGTTTGCCTGATATCACAAATCCGAGGTATTTGCGATGAGCTGGATGAATTGGAACATGAAAATATGTGTCTTTTTAAGTCTAGAGTAGACCTAAAATCTCCCTGCTGTAAAAGTGGAAGTCCTGTTGAAGGGTTACCATGTGAAAGTGCTCTGACAATATATATAGTTTTAACTCAGAAAATGGAGAGAGTAAACCCTTGAACCTTGGTACTGTACAGGAACTGGTTCTATGGATAAGAGATTGCACTTCCTGTTCGAGCAACTGCAAGTGGTCTGGAGACAATTTGTGAGTGTGAGGTGGAATGTTTGGAGGATTGGTGGTAAGCTCCAGGTAATAACCTTGTTGGATAATTTTCACCCTTTTGTCGGATGTTATAGATTGCTAAATGGGGAGAAATTGTTGAAGTCTTCCTCCGACAAGTGTGGTATGTTCGGAGGGAAGCATGGGGAAGTCACTGCTTTTTAGGGGAAGGGGAGTTACGGTGTGTGGTGCCTTTACCCCTGCCTTTACAGTGGTTTCCTCTATAGCCTCCTCGAAAAAAGCCTCCTGGGGAGGAGGACTGGTTATTACCTTTGTAAGAGGAGGTATTCTGGTCTGAGGGTTTGGACCCTGCTCTGTAAAAGGAGCGATGAAAGGAGCCTCTGTTTGAAGGAGACTGGAGCGCTCCTATGGACTTAGCGACGTAAGTTTCCTTTTTCATTTTTTCAAGCATCTGATCGACCTCAAGGCCCAAGATGTTGTTTGTCAAATGGTGTATTTAAAATAAATTGTTGGACTTCGGGCTTAAACCTGGAAATCCTTAACCAAGCAGGTCTTCTGACTAAGATGCTTGTGTTGACCTCTCTAACTACGGTATCCGCAGCATATAGAGCACATCTTATTGAAGAATTGGAAATTGGCTTTCCTTCATTCACTAAATCTTGTGCTTTTGCTTTGTGCTCATCTGTGAGATATTGGAGCAATTGCGCTATTTTATTCCAGAGTGCCCTGTCATATCTGGCCAAAAGGCCCAGTGTGTTTGCAATGCGCCAGTGATTAGCAGCTTGAACAGCTATGCATTTGCCAGAAGCGTCTATTAGCTTGGATTCTTTGTCTGGGGGAGGAGCATTCCCTGAGGTTTGGGATTTTATTTTTTTATTTGAAAATTTCTCTGTAGAACACAGCCACTTGCCTACAACCCTGGGGCCGGCAGCGTGTCATTATGGATAGTATACACAGCTAATAGGCCGCGATCACAAGCAAAAAATTATTTGAAACATTATGTACAGAGTGATCATGCTGCACAGCAAAGCTTCA
Organism: Triturus cristatus; assembly: GCF_964204655.1. Classification (NCBI taxonomy): domain Eukaryota; kingdom Metazoa; phylum Chordata; class Amphibia; order Caudata; family Salamandridae; genus Triturus; species Triturus cristatus. The sequence continues at coordinate 1,175,299,264 of NC_140585.1, forward strand.
GAAACAAAGCATACACAGTTTGCGTTGGTCAAAAGATAAAGTATAAATAAGGCAATTGAAGGTCTTCTGGGTATAAATATACCAGTGGGGTGGGATACCCATCAAGCAAACAGACAAGCACTAGACCCGCGTGCCCTCCCATCCAATTATACTTTACGCCCCGGGGGGGTCAAACCGCCCTATTGACACAACACCCTAGATGGCGCAGTCGATTTTGTGCTACTAACAGCAGATTAAGTGGCCATGGCGTAAGTATTGCCATCAGGGTCAGTGGGGGCCTCGCCGTCAATGTCCAAATCTCTGGTGAGCAAATATGTTGTGTAAAGTCCCCAGAAGTTCTTGGGTCTACTCCGGGAAGGAAGCAATTCACTAAAATTCTCGGTTTGTGTACTACAGTAAAGTATGTCATACAACCATTGTGTCATTGTGGGTATAGGGCCCTTCGACCAGCTAATTGCCACCTTCCGTTTAGCCATAAGAAGGCCCATATCCACTAGTCTACGTATTGCCTTAGGCAATTATTTGGAATTCCCCAAAAGGGCCAGAGTCAGATCTGGAGCAAGCTCTGTATCTACTATTTTCCCCAACACCAGGAAGATCGATTCCCAGTATTTATACACCCCCGGACATTGCCACGCAAGATGGAAAAAATCAGCGGATTGTGCACGACATCTGTCGCAAGCCGGGCTCTCCCTTAAACCATATCTGTGTAATCTCTCTGGGGTGTAGTACACTCTATTCAAATACTTGAAGTGGATCAGTCTATGTCTGCCGTGTAAGGAGATACGCCGAGTGCTGGTACAGCAATAAGTCCACATGGAGTCATCTATAGTCTGTTGTAAATCGCTGCCAGGCCAGTCTGGCTTTAGTATAATGACTCTCTCCATGGGACATTGTTAACTTATATATGCTAGTGACCATTTTGCGATGATGTAGGACAGTTCCAGCAATTCAGGGGGTTCCTATAGATCATCTCCTAAAATTCCATGCAGTGCTCTCCTCACTCTATGAAACTCAAACCGTTGCAGCATGTTGTAAGTAACCGTTGGGTCCTCTACCTCCTCCCAGGTTTTAACGGCGCCATCTTGAAATAAATCCCCTGCCGTTAGTATGTTCAATGATAGCAGGGCACGTATAACCCCTTTATCCCTACACGGGGCCAACCAAAGAGTCCATTCTATGGGCATGACCGGGGAGTACAACAGTGCCCCCGCTTGTAATTGCATTAAATTATGCCAAGCATGTCGAGTTAATGGAGTCTAATATCCCCGTCCTATGATCTGCAGATTCAAAGATCATGGCTGGAAGGGGGAGCGGATCAGCGAAAGGTTTTTCCATGTGAAGAAATGGAATATCTGGCGAACCATGTATCCAATAATAAGCTTGAGCTCCTTGTGCTGCTCTGTAGTACAAATTTAAGTCTGGCGCGCCCAAACAGCCCATTTGATATGGTAAAGTAAGTATCAGCCAATTCACCCTCGCTTGTTTGCCCGCCCAGGCCAATTTTATCAATGATTTGTTGACTCTCTGAAATAAGTAACAAGGCAAAACAATGGGGATGTTTGTGAAGAGAAACCGGAATCGGGGCAGAACCACCATCTTCATGATAGAGATTCTGCCAAGTAGAGACCACGGCAACCTAATCCAGGTTTCTACGTCCTCCTCCAGTCTGTTGACTGCAGTGCCGTAGTTTTCGCTAAACACGATCTCCGTATCTATGTGTAGACGGATACCGAGGTACCGTATCGCTTCAGTGGACCATTGCAGCGGAAAATCCGGCTCAAAAGGTATCGTGACTGGGGTGAGTGGGAAAATTATGGACCAATTAACACGCAGACCCGATAGCACCCTGAAGTGTACCACCTCCCTAAGGACGGAGGAGAGATTGCTTTCTGGTTCGCGAACGTATAATAACGTGTCATCTGCGTAGGTAGACACTATGATCTCATAATTTCGGGTAACAGACACATTTATGACTATGGTACTCCCTTAATGCACACGCTAGTGGTTCAGCAACCAGGGCGTCTGAAATGGGGGACAGCAGGCAGCCCTGCCTTGTTCCTCTGGATACTATAATTGAATCCGTTACCAAATTGCCTATTTTAATACGAGCCGTGGGGGAATCATAAAGTACCCCGATAAGTTGAAGATCGACTGGGCCCAGTCCCATCCTAGACAGAACCTGCCGCATAAAGGGCCACTCGACTGAATCGAAGGCCTTCTCCATGTTGAGGAAGACCGCGACCGCTTTAGAGTCCTGTTTGGTATGTTGAATGGTTCCAAACACGGTGAGAAGATTGTAGGTAAGGTTCCTGTCAGGAATGAACCCCGCTTGCTTGGGGGCTATTAATACTGGTGCCATGAGGACTAATCAGTTAGCAAGTATCTTAGCGAATAGTTTTGTGTTGACATGAAGCAGAGAGAGTGGACGGTAAGACCCACACTCGTCTAAGGGCTTGCCTGGTTTAGGGATGGCGACTATTATCGCCTCTCTCATCGTTGGTGGCATCGTGCCTGAAACGCACGTCATCAAAATGCATTAAGAGGTGTGGGAGTAATAAATCAAGAAAAGTTTTATAAAAGCCGACCGTGAGGCCGTCTGCCCCCGGAGTGCTGGTATCTTTCATACCCAACAAGGCCAATGAAATTTGGTCTTTCTCTATGGGTCGCATAAGAAACTCCCAGTGTGTATATGGTGAGAAATGGTAATTTGATATGCTCGAGATAGTCAAGGATTTCATCCTCCGAGCCGGAAGACCGGGATGTGTATAATTCCGCGTAAAAGTGCTTGAACCTATTCGTTATATCTGCCTCTTCAGTTAGTATCTCGCCCTCTGCCGATTAAAGTTCAGTGACCAGCGTTTTGCTGCGCTTAGCTTTCAATATCTGCACTAGTACGGAACCCGGCCTGCCACCCTCCCAATAGACACGTGCCGTGGCATATTTGCCTAGATGCTTGATTTCGCTGTTGGCAGCATCTTGATATTCTCCCAACAATTCTTTGATTTCATGCGATATTGCCTCGTCGTTACATGCCAGTTGGCGTTTTTCCAAGGCGCACGGTTTTGGTTCAAGATCAGCAAGTCTCTGTCTGATACAGCGGAGAACCCCCGAGTGCCTGGCCATGGCAACGCCCCGAATGTAGACCTTAAAGTTCACCCATATGACCTGAACACTATCCACAGACCCCACATTAATGGTGAAAAAAGTTTCTATAGCTTCAGCTGTGTCTTCTTTAAAGACAGGGTCCAGCAATGAGTGAGAGGGGAAACCGCTAAGTAAATGGCGAAATAGTCTTTCTGGGTATGGTAAGAACCAGCAGAAGAGGAGAATGATCCGATATAGTACGAGGAAGTACCAAGCACTCCCGAGTGTGTCCCATGAGAGACGAAGAAACCAACCAGTAGTCTATACGAGTGTGCAAATTATGGTAAGCAGAATGTGTATAACCTCCCCTATCCTGGTATCTCGTTCGCCATACTTCACAAAGATCCATGCCCACCATGGCGCTCTCAAGTGCTCTAGCCGCTGCAGAGGGTCACCTCTTCTGCCCCCCCGATCTCTCCAAATTTGGGTTCCTGACCAGGTTAAAGTCCCCACCCCAAATGTACTGTGCTTCCAGGTGCTTATTAACAGTGCCTGCAAGTGTTGTGTAAAACTCCGGGCAATCTAAATTTGGGCCATAGACATTCACTGTAATTAGATCAACACCCTTCCCTAGACATCTGAAGATCACAAAGCGACCATCTCTGTCGGAGTCCAATTGGACCATTGTGAAAGTGGACCTGGGATTAACCCATGTCAGCACCCCTCGGGCATGTGTGGTGAAACCTGAGATGTTTATGTTGTCCAGCAGACCTCTACTGCGTAGTAATGCGCTATTCAGTGGAAGATGTCTCCTGTATTAGGGCTATATCGATATTCTGCCTATTTAAATAGTTGAGCACCTTACGCACTTTTCGCTGGTCGTTAAGCCCCTGGACATTCCACATAAGCGCACGGAGGGTGTCTAGCGTCTTTAACGTGTTAACTTCACTAGGTCCCACCATCATGTGTATCAGAGCACATTATGTATCCCGACCTATGCAGCAAATAAATGATAAGCACACCATGTAGAAACTGACGTAAAGCGTCAAACATCCACAACAAAACTGTCCCCGCCTCCCCCCCCACCCACGACAACGACAGACCCCCCCACCAACTCGGCCGCGATACATTCCTTAGAACTGCCAATCACCTTCCCTCTTCCCCCCCCCCCCCCCCCCCCCCCCAAAAACCAAATTTCCTCCCCTTGTGTGATTCACTCGCGGGCGGATTTTGCTCGGCCTGGTAAGGGTTACAGTGAAAACATTAAACCGCTCCCCCCGTGCACCGTCAGTGGACAATAATACAGCCTCACAGACCCAATATGCTCAGGCCTTAACGATCATATGAAACAAGTTTGGCAGCTGCCCTTCCATGTCCATGTCCAGGTCCAGGTCTCGGTGCCCCAAGGATCCAGGCCACCCATCTGCAACAGTTCTGGCGCAGTCACTATATGTCCCACATGTATCCTCTCCATCAGGCAACTGCCCCAGACATCCTTCATCATCATTTCCGATGACCCCTCCATCTATATCACAATGAATCTCGGGCTAGACCAGTGTTACACCCCCCCCCCCCCATCGCATCAATTGTGAATATGTAGCTACGGACCACCTTAGGCAGCACTCAAACCACCCACAGGGCTACCCTCGCCCCACTTTCTCCAGCCCCAGGACCTTACTTATCGTCCAGCGGCAGCTTTGTTAGTCATGTTCGTCCAGGGATCCCCCAGCCACCTCATCAAGCAGGTGCCGTTCAGAGCTGTGGCGACGTTCCTTGGACCAGTCCTTTAGGGCCTTCTGCAAGGACTTTGGATCAGTAAAGATGTGGGAATGGCCCCGTCTGTTAACTCGGAGCTTAGCAAGATACAACATGGCGTAGTCTATGCCCATTTCTCGTAGCTGTTTTTTCATGGGGACAAACTGGCGGCGCGCCTCCTGAACACGGATAGTGAAGTCTGGAAATAGTGATATCACGGAACCTTCATAAGTCAATGACTGCTTGTCCCTCCCCAGTCTCAGGGCAGTGTCCCTGTCTCGAAAGTTGAGTAGTTTTGCGATCGGTCACAGTGGTGCCCCGGGGGCGGGCGAGGCTCCAGGGAACAATGCGCCCCTCCACCATGAAAATGGCGGAGAAGATCCCCTCTCCCAGCAGCGTGTCCAACAGTTTCTCAATAAATTGTTCCATATTACCAGTCGGGGTGGACTCCGGGAGGCCAGTGATTCTGAGGTTACAGCGACGAGAATGCGCTTCCAAGTCCTCCGTTTTATCTTGGAGGACACGCAGGACTCTCCAAAGTTGCTTGTTATTTTCCGCTCTGACATGTCCAATCGTTCAGCATGTTTGTCTAAGCGCTCCAACATTCTGTCCTTCCTGTAGGAGAGGGCATCCATCTTTGTGCCTAAAGAGGTGATTCCACTTTGCAAGCTTTTTTCCATGGCTAATAACATACCCTGGATATCTGGGCTAGGGACTTCAGTCGTGGGGTCTTGCATCCTGGTAGCATCATCTGTGGAGGCGTCATGTGACTTCGACCGCTTCTGTTCGAAAGAGAGCTTGGGCTGAGCTCTGTCTACTCTGCCCATACTGGTGCTCAGGAGGACCCGCTGGGCAGAGCCCCCTCACACACCGACACTGAAGCCCTGCACTCCAAATGGCAAAGGAAGCCTTAGGGTGTTCCAGGCAGCACCAAACCTCGTTGCTGTCTAGCCTTCCTATGGGGCAGTACCCTGTGCAGAATGGTGCTAGAGTCTTGCACCCCGATGCTGGCGCCTGTCGGTGGTCACACGTTAGTGTGCTGGGCAGCCCGCTCACAATATGTGTCCGGTAGTGCGCTTCCGGGCCAGGCCGCAGATGCCAGCTAAAAGTTCCACCGCTGCAGCCTGAGCCTCAACCGCATTTCTTCAGGCAGCCCTGCCTGTCGCTGCAGAGTATCCAGTTTTTACCCCACGTTGTTTCAAACACAAATCCAGGGTACCACCTCTGGGGACCGAGCCAGTGAGAAACTAATAAATCTGTCCCAGCTTAGAGGTGATTCTCTTCTCGGATCCCACCACGTGCGCACAGGTCGCGCACGTGGGCGCTGCAGTTCCAGGGCGTCCACACCACCACAGCTCCACAGCAGCGAGCAACCCAGTCTGCACACTTTCAGGAGTCTATTTTGAGGTACCCCGCTCTTCTCACTCCCTGGCTCAGTGCCCACAAGTCCTGTCCGCAATAACGCCCCCAGGGCAGTGCAAGGCGCGCTCAGCTTGTGCGGGTCAAGATGGCAGACCCAGGGGGCAGCAAGTCTCCCAGACGCTAGGACCGTTATGCAGCTAAGCGAGGGGCACCCACCTCGGGCTAATCACCCTGTACGTCCTACTCGCGCGTCAGTGTTTGGAAGGGGACCAGTTGTTCCGCTAGTACATGCGCATAGTGCTTCTCTCCTTCAGCCTTGGCTCGTCTGGCCGGTCCAGAGTGTCTGCGTGTCCTCCTACCCCTATCACCACGTCGCCCGCTGCACAGACCACTCCCCGGGTGTGCCTCGATAGATAAGGGCTCACAGGAGCTGCGAGCACAGCAAACTTCCCAGGATTACGGAGCGCCAATCGGATTCCTAGTTCCCCAACGGCACGTCGCTGATCGGAGTTGGCCGCTGAGCTCCGCTACAGCTCGGGGATCCAGGCCAAGCAGGGCGGGCGACGTCTGGCTTTTCTGAGACCCGGAGTTCAACCACTGTGCTCCCGGCGTGTCCCGGCAAGCAGGCCTAGTTTTAATTATGACATGCTGCGAGACTGTCGGATAAATGTCGGATAGCAGTACGGTGTCACGGAGCTAAAGGCTTAAGCGGCCATCTTGGTCGCGAGCAAGCTCCTCCAGGTTTGGGAATTAGCTTGTTTGCGAGCACTGGATAATACTAGTGAGTCTAGTGGCAACTGACACTTAATAAATATCGGTTCTGTTAGGGAGGCTTTATATTGCTTGTCGACTCTAGGAGTCAAGATGCGTGCACGCACAGGATGTTTAAAAATCTCATCAGCGTGTCTCATCATTCCTTGAAGTATTGGGAGTGTTTGTGTTAACCTGTGTATAAAACCTCATGTCTCAAACAAAAAAATCCTCTTCCTAAGGATTCTTTGTGTAGCACCACCCCGTGGGTATTCTGCAGCCCTGGCAATGAGTTCTTGATAAGATACATTGTCATCAGGTGGTGATGGCTTGGCAGGGTAAAGGTCTGGATCATTGTCTAATGGAGGGTCATTTGTGTATTCCCTCCATGGATCTACTGGTAAATGCATGTACCCCCTCATCCCGTCATTGTGGAGAATCCTGAGGTGTGATGTGTAAAGGATTTAAAATCGGAGAAGATGGTGGTGGTGGTGGTGGTGGATGAAAAGGGCTGGTACCAACTGTCTTCTTTTTTAAAGGGATCTTGTAATGACGGTCCTGATCAGAAAGCTTGTGTTTAAAAGGCAGCTTGGTATGAATATGACCCGTTTCTGGGTTAATATAAAGTGTCTTCTGTTTGGAACCTGAAGGCTTTGGTTCCGAAGTGGGTTTGTATCGACTCAGTCCCAAGCCGGAAGGCTTGACTGAGGCTTTCGGAGGCGAGCCGGAAGGCGGGGCGTCAAACGTCGTCTTGGTGCTGACCTTGGGCAGAAGGCAGAGGTGGAACCGAGCCTTAAGTTTTTTGTGAGTGGGATGATGGGGCAAGAGTTCTCCTGTACTCATAACTTGAGTAGCGTTCCCTGGGTAGGGTCCGTCCTCCTAGGCTCAGCAGACAAACCCACACACAGGGTTATTTAAAGATAAAAAAATCCCATATGAGACTAAAGTTGTTCCAAAATTGTATATGATGAAATTTATTAATTCTTCATCCTCATAGGATCCTTTCACAATGTCACTTGAAACCAGCATTACAACTGCAGCAAATGAAATTATGCATGATGAGCTTCAATCTGGAGTTTCACTCCTTCCCGATGCATTTCGGGCAACTTGCCCTTCGTCAGGGGTTAGTTTGGAGTGAACATCACTTGCCTATCCCTCCATAGTGATCCGCAAACTTCTGTATTCATGTCACCCTGTCCCTGCCGAAGTTCTTTGGCGTCAAGGTCTATCTCGAGCTCCGAATCCGTCTCTGACATGGAGAAGGCCTCTTCCTCCTCTGCCGCTGATACACCAATATCTTCTTGGCCGAACTCTTCACCGAAGATATCTGGCATGTCTTCAATACTTTGACGCTGCATCTCGACGTTGAGCCCGACGATCGCAAAGGAATTTCTTAGAGCGAAACGATCTGCAAGCGTCGTAGTCTTCTTGTTTGTGCTCCGGAGTCGAGTACAAGTTACACCCCTGGTGTGAGGCATCGCGTGGATACTTTGTGTAGCACTGAAGACAGAATTAACGGTGTCCGTTTCATCGACTGGGAGCTGGACCAATGCGGTTTGGCCCAAAGGCCATCCACAAAGCTTTCCGATCGACAAATAGATTTCATTGACTGAAACGATACACAGAGAGGTGGGAAACGCGCACAAAGCAATACCGTTGAGGGTAGAGAGTATTGCGCACCGAGGGGAACCCGAAGAACGGTTTCAAACCGAAGCGCAGCAATACAATGTCCAAACCCGATGACGGAAAAAAACAATCTAACAATGGAGTCGATGCCCATGCGAACTATCACCGAAAGGAGGAGTCACCATACCTCGTCACTAGGAAAGACTTCTTCGAAGAAAAACAACTTGTAAACATCTGGACCCAACACTAGATGGCAGGAGTATGCAAAACATATGTATCTACAGCACACATGCCTCGAACAATATCTATCAGGGCTTTAGTGGAAAGGTACACTTGCATAACACAAAATCGTGATGATTTAGAGAATGTTTGGAAAAAGGAAGAGAAAAAACTGAGAAAGAAAATGGTTCACCCTAAATTAAGATTAGAACGCAAACACCAAGAGAACATTAGTGTTTACAGAAGGAGGACACCCAAACAAAACAGACATGTGGGATTTAGTAGTTGGGAACACACATTTGAACTGGCAGGAGGAATCCGTCAAATTTTGCAGGGAGAAGATAATGCAATTCCTGGGGTTTACTATATCTGCAGACTAAATGCTTATTTCTTGTTACCAGCTGATTCCTAAGATGTTTCAAGTGCAAAGCTTAGATGCAGTAGCGGGTGGAGTGGCAGGCCAGGAGGCACGACAGAAAGGTGGGGGAAACGAAAAAAGATTTTTTTTTTTTAAATAGGGAAAAAAAGAACTTACTTGCCACCCACCACTCTACTGCTGGGTTCACAGGCTCCCAGTGTCCCTCCGTGCCAATCCTGAAGCAACGCTCCTAGAGAGACTGTGTCTGTGCTTGGTGTTTCCAACCCAGCAACGCAGTTTGGTTGGAGATAGCTCAGTGCGCATGTCGGTTTGGCCATCCCGAGACGGCCGGCCAAACCAACGTGTGCATTGATAGCAGTGCCCACCATGCCTTCTTGTCACTGCCCTTGCTATGGCCCCGCCCTTAAGACTCACCCGCCCCTTAGAACCTGAAAAATAAAACGTTAAATAACCCATTTTATTATAGTTTCTTTTTTTAAGTTTTGAGGCTGGCGGGTAAGGGGGGATGCAGGGGCGCGAAGAACATCTGCCATAGCAGAGGAGCCGGCACCATCACTGCTTAGATTCAATAAACAATTACCCCATCACTTAGACAGAAACAAAATGCAGAAACTGGAACTGGCTTAGTAAGAGATATATTTGGAGCAATCATTCCACTTGTAGGCGTCCTATTAAATGACAAAAAGATTATAACAATGGCTACCATTGCTGACAAAATGGCACAAGCACATCTGGAGCTTTGCCTACTGCAGTGAAGCTGCCAAATATGTCATGTACTGTATCATTACTCAATAAAACAGGGTAGCTATGCTCTGGCAAAGCTCTTAGCTCAGGCAACCTGATGTAATTTCGAGCTAGGCTATGTTGTGGCCTAACAGCCAGAGCGGTCGACCTAGAAGCTGGGGAACAGGGTTTGAGTCTCAGCAGGGACACTCAAAATCCTGTGATTCTGGGCAAATTACTTCATCTCCCAGTGACTAACAAAATAAATGTGTCCATTTGTAGCGTGACTGGTGCTTATGTAAAGCACTCTGATATTATGGGTCGAGTTTGCGCTATATAAAACTCCAAAACAAAAGGATCAAGCCTGCTAACATAGGTATGGGTCTTTCAGGGTGGGGTTACAATGAATAGGCGAGCCCACAGGTGAAGAGTTACTTTAACCAAGTAGGCCTTCTCTACTGCAGCATGTTGGCAGCGTTACATGTCTAGGCTGTGCAAAGTTCTTGTTAGCAAGTATAGTTTAATACAGATTCTGATTACTGATGTAATTTGTTGTGTCTCTCACTGTTCCTACAGCTCCACATTCTGGTAGTTTTTTTTCTATGTAAACTAGCAACATTTCCTTGCAAAGGCCAGTATTTTCTTGAAAGTGCTAGTTGGGACTGCAAGTGCCCTTTTTTGTGAGTTATCACCATTTCCTTCTTATCCTTGGACACTGGGCAGCTTACACCTATTTTGATGTAGAGCTGATTCATCTTATTGTAAAATGTATGGCCCATTCTTTGTGTGGGTATTTGGGTGGTTCTTTTTCCAAGGTAAGCTGCCCTTTGGTTGCGCTGGTGATTGTGAGGGTGGCTTAGATATAGTAATGCCAAGAACATGAGAGATGTCTGCTGCTAAATGTAGAGGTGACAACCTTTTGAGGGGGGCACTGTGTAAATTATAAAAATATAAATGCAGAGCCCCAAATGTTTTTGTAGGGTCCCATTCCTGAATGCCAGTGTTGCCATTACTTTTTTCTTTTATTACCCTACACTTGCTTTGGCTTTATCTATATTTTTCCATCCAATTGTCTGTCCCCATCATTGTTTTCCTATATCTTTTTCTCCTTCTTCCTTCCCTTTCTGTCTTTCTCTCGTGCTCTAGGTCATGGCTTTTTGGTGAAAAATGAGCCCGGATCTCTTAAAATGAGAGCAGGTGCCGATCTCACTCAATTTAAGTAGTGGGTACAGCTGGGTAAGCATACCTTACATCGGGAGCACAGGCAGCTAAAGCAATCACATCTACATGGAAATGTGCTGCATATGGAATATTACTCCTGGTGGAGTGGGCTGATGGCACAGTTAGTTTCTTCAATCCTTGGGTAAAGAGAGGTTTTCCACTATTATTATTTTACATGTAGCTTACAAAAGCATGAGTCTTCTGTCTAAATGGGAAGTGTTGGTGAATGTACTTCTTGTCCCTTGGATGCATAATCCACTTCACAATCTCTCCAACATGCTAGATAGTTTACAAACATGGCAAGGATGGTGTTCACTTCATGTCCCATGCCTTAGCCAGTGATCTGTCTTGACAATTTTCAGTACAGTTTTCTGCAGTTACAAGGGTTAGGAACATCAAAGGTTATGAGGTTGGTACATTAATTGATGTACCAACCTCATAACTTTTGATGTTCCTAATTCAACTCTACGGTTCTAATTACATACATTTTCCAAAATGATGAAACTTTAAGGTGGTGTTGCTAGGACTCAAACGTAGCTACCTGACATACATAAATCCTATATTAATATAATTGTCAATGAGATTAAACCTGACACTTTGTAATGGTATGTTCAAGGTTAATGCACCTAGCAGGCTGTAGGAAATAGCGTTTTATGCGCGGTCATCACGTATTTTTCGCCTTTTGCTGGATCCTAGATTTGTTTTGGTTTTAGAATTCTCTACACTAAATCCCTGCTAACCAGTATTAAATTGCCTGTGCCCCCCCTCCAACCTTGGTCAAATTAGCATGTTCCTGCAGCACCCATGTGCTATCCACTAGAGTGACAATGTAAAACATGACTTCATGCCTACCACTATAGCCGGACTCTGGCAGTCTAAACACTGTAATTCCACCTGTCAAAATACACACTTTTTGACAGGCCAAAACCTCAATTTTAAATTTTTATAAGTCACCCCTACACAGGTCTTTGTGGCCATAAGGTAAGGTGCCTAGCATTTAAAAGTGGGACCTGTAGAAATGTAATGTTAACATGGCCTTACAGTGACTAGCACCCAAAAGCAATTTTTCCACTGGGGCAAGCCTAGCTAGTCTATGTAGAGAACCAGAGTACAGATTAAAAATCCTAATACTGTATCTCAGGAAAGGGACTAGCTAGAAAACAAATTAAACAACAACTCTTAATCGTTATTAAAAATGTAATTCAATTAAAAGTTCGGATTTTTACAAATAAATATTAAGATTTCTTAATAGTTATTAAAGAACAAGTTACTTACCTTCGGTAACGATGTATCTGTAAGAAACATTAGTTAGTTAGATTCCTCACCTTAGAATATCCCCAGGCGTCAGACTGGATCCGGAAGATTTTTCGCCAGCAATAACCCTTGCGCGTTGCTAGGCGTCTGCGGCTCCGCGTCCGTCGTCGGCGTCGTGCGCCGGAATGACGTCGTCTGAGTACTTAGACGCCGCCCTCACGCGCTGACGTCAGTTATTGTCAGTTCTTGTACATAGCCTTCCGCGCCAGGAACGCAGAGCCATGCAAGATACCGACACTGGTGCCAAAAAATTCTAGGGCCCTGAAAGGGATAGCCTTAACCCTAGATGTCAGTTCGCAGAACGGGGAGGATGGGTGGGTCGGTGAGGAATCTAACTAACTAATGTTTCTTACAGACACATCGTTACCGAAGGTAAGTAACTTGTTCATCTGAAAGAAACACGTTAGTTAGATTCCTCACCTTAGAATAGATACCCAAGCAATACCAACCCCGGTGGTGGGTCTGCGAAACCATGATCACACCAGAAAGTCCTGGAGGACAGAACGGCCAAAGAAGCCATCCCTCCGGACTTGGCTGTCTAGGCAATAATGCCTGGAAAACGTGTGCAGCGAAGCCCACGTTGCCGCCTGACAGATGTCCTGCAAAGGGACTCCCCACCGCAAAGCAGTAGTAGCTGCTGTGGCCAGAGTAGAATGGGCGCGCAGCCCAACAGGCGGTTCCTTTTTTGCCAAGGAATAACAGATTTTTATACACAAAACGACCCACCGGGAGATGGTCCGTTTGTGTACAGCTTTTCCCTTCTTTGCACCCACGTAGCCAACGAAAAGCTGGTCGTCCACCCGGAACTGTTTCGTACGGTCCAAATAGAAGGAGAGCGCACGTTTTGGGTCCAGACGGTGGAGCCGCTCTTCCTCTTTGGAAGGATGCGGAGGCAGAAAGAAGGTGGGCAAGGTGACAGATTGCCCAAGATGAAAGGGGGTCACCACTTTCGGTAGAAAGGAAGGACGAGGCCGAAGGACAACCTTGTCCGGATGAACAGATAGAAAAGGAGGCTTGGAAGATAGAGCCTGGAGCTCACTCACCCGTCTAGCCGAGGTGATGACTACCAGGAAAGCAGTCTTAAGAGTGAGACGACGAAGAGGACAATTGTGAAGAGGCTCAAAGGGAGCGCACATCAGGAATGTCAAGACAAGATTCAAGTCCCACTGAGGCATTACGAAAGGGACAGGAGGGAACGTGTGAGTAATGCCTTTAAGAAAGCGTGACACTACAGGGGACTTGAAAAGAGAGGGCTGATCTGGAAGCCGTAAGAAGGCAGAGAGATCAGCAAGATAACCTTTCAAGGTGCCCAGGGCAGAGCCCTGCCGGGCCAAAGAAAGAAGGAAGAGGAGAACCTCAGAAAGAGGGGCGGAAAGGGGATCCACAGCCTTTGCCATGCACCATGCCACAAATTTGTTCCACCGGCAGGCGTATACAGTCTTTGTGGAGGGACGCCTGGCTGCCAGAATGATATCACAGACTTCAGGAGGCAAGTCAAATGGCATCAACTGCCGCCGCTCAATCTCCACGCATGGAGGTGGAGGCTGGACAGGTTCGGGTGGAGGACCGTCCCCTGCTGCTGCGACAGAAGATCCTCCCGAAGGGGCAGACGTATCGGAGGATCGGTCAACATACTGAGTAGCTCGGGATACCAGTACCTTCGTGCCCAATCCGGAGCCACCAAGATGACTTGGGCCCGGTCGCGCTTGATCTTCTTCAGCACTCTGGGCAGAAGTGGTATAGGCGGAAAGGCGTACAACAGACCGCAACTCCACTCGCGACGAAAAGCGTCGCCGAGCGAGTGCCGCCTTGGAAATTCCAACGCGCAGAACTGCTGACATTGCGCGTTCTCGGCGGTGGCGAATAGATCTAACCAAGGCTCTCCCCACTGCTGAAAGACCTTGCGCCACCTCGGAGTTCAGACGCCATTCGTGATCCATCATGCACCGGCAGCTGAGTTCGTCTGCTCTGGCGTTCAGAGAGCCCGCCAGATGTTGAACCACCAGGGTGACGCCCTGGTGTTCCAGCCATGTCCAGAGGCGCAGAGCCTCCTGACAAAGGGTCCACGACCCCACCCCGCCCTGTTTGTTGCAATACCACATGGCAGTGGTGTTGTCCGTGAACACCTGCACGACACTTCCCCGGACAGAGGGAAGGAAGGCTTTCAGTGCAAGTCGGATCGCTCTCAGCTCCAACAAGTTGATGTGGAGGCGAGACTCCGCCGGAGACCAGAGGCCTCTGATCTCTGCCTCTCCCATATGGCCACCCCATCCCAGGAGGGACGCATCCGTCACTACGACATGCTCCGGTAGGGGTAGGGAGAGGCTCTTGCCCGTGACCCAATCGCGGTCCGTGAGCCACCACTGCAACTGCTGTGCAGTGCCCTCCGAGATCAAGACATGGTCGGACAGGTTGCCGTGATGCTGGGCCCACTGAAACTTCAGGTCCCACTGCAGAGCCCGCATGCGCCGCCTGGCGTGATGCACTAGTAGGATGCAGGAGGCCATCAGCCCCAGAAGCCGCAACACTAGCCTGACCGAAACCCAGGATAGAGGCCGAAAGATGGGAATCAGGGCCTGTATATCCTGGACCCGCTGTTCCAGTGGATGAACCCGGAACTGCGCCGAATCGAGAACCGCTCCGATGAAAAGGAGCTTCTGAGAGGGACTCAGGTGTGACTTCGGCACGTTGATGGAAAACCCCAGCAAATGCAGGAGATCCGCCGTAGTCTGGAGGTGGGAGACTACTGCCTGGGGCGAGCCCGCCTTCAACAACCAGTCGTCGAGATAGGGGAAGACTGGAACCCCTGATCTGCGCAGATGAGCTGCGACCACCGCCATCACTTTCGTGAACATCCGAGGGGCACTGGTAAGGCCGAAGGGGAGCACGGTAAACTGAAAGTGCTCCTGACCCACCGTGAACCGCAGGTAACGCCGGTGGGCCGGCAGGACGGGGTTGTGGAAATATGCGTCCTGCAAGTCCAACGCTACCATCCAGTCTCCAGGGTCTAGGGCAGCTAGAACCTGAGCCAAAGTTAACATTTTGAACCTTTCCTTCCCGAGGAAGGTATTGACGTTCCGGAGGTCCAAGATAGGGCGTAGGCCCCCTTTGCCCTTCTTGGGAACCAGAAAGTAGTGGGAATAACAACCACGACCTACTTCTGGGCTCGGAACGCGCTCGACGGCCCCCTTGGCCAAGAGGGCCGAAACTTCCTCGTGGAGAAGATTCAAATGATCCCCCGAGATACGGTGGTGCTGCGGTGGCATGGCTGGAGAGGTCGTCTCGAAGGGGAGGGAGTAGACCCTTCGGTCGATTTGCAGCACCCACCTGTCCGATGTGATGGACCGCCAGTGGAGCAGGTGATGGCGAACCCTGCCGCCCACTGGCGTGGAATGTGCCTGAAAGCTCGGACTAGGAAGGCTTTGAGGCGGATGCTGCCGGGGTGGATGTGGACTGACCGCGTCGTCCTCCAGTACCGCCTCGGTGGAAACCACGTCCGTGTGCAGGTTGGTTCTGCGGCCGGTGGCTAGGCGGACGTGAGGAGGAGGAGCCCCTGCCTTGGCCACGAAAGGAGCGAAAAGCGGAAGTTTGGGGCCGCGGGGCCGATAGGCCCAAGGACGTGGCCGTAGCCCGGGAGTCCTTGAAGCGAGCCAGCGCACTGTCCGCTTTGTCACCAAAAAGGCGAGCGCCATCAAAAGGCATGTCCATGAGGGTGCTCTGGACAACCCCTGAAAAGGACGTGGACCGCAGCCAGGCGTGACGTCGAAGCGCCACCGTGGTAGAAATCGCCCTACCCAGCCAGTCCGTAGTGTCAGGCCCACATCGGATTGCATGGCGCGCTGCATCTCTCCCATCGGCCAGGGCCGAGGAAAGCCGCGCCCGGGCCTCCTCCGGGCACAGTGGCAGCACGTCCTCCACCGCATCCCACAGAGTGGGAATAACGGTCCAAGAGACAGGCGGTGTTCAAAGACCGCAGGCCCAAACTGAGCGAAGAGAACAGCTTCTTACCAAACTGTTCCAGTCTCTTGGAATCCCGGTCCGGAGGAGCGGACGGGAAGGAGGATTGGGAGGTAGAGGCCTGGATAACCAGACTCTCGGGGTGGGGTGTTTGGACAGAAAACTGGGGTCGCCCGTAGCAGGGCGGTGGCGCCTGGCAACGTTCCTGTCCACAGGAGGGACTGTGGAGGGCTTGGACCAGGTGCCCTGCAGAACGTCAGTGAGGGCCTCATTGAATGGCAGCAGAGGCTCAGTGGAGCATGCGGCAGACTGAAGCACCTCAGTGAGGATGTTAGTCCTCACAGCCACGGCAGGCAGCTCTAGCCCAAGGGCTTCGGCCGCCTTGCGCAGCACCACAGAAAAGGCTGCACCCTCCTCCGAAGCCACAGTCGGAGGAGAGATGAATCCAGTGTCTGGTGAGGTATCCAACCCACTGGCCTCCCCCAGTTCATCTGCCCAGTCCTGAGCAAGTTGGCTCTGAAGGGCCATAGGGTCCTCAGACCCCTCCCAGTCGCCCCCGTCATCCGATTCCTGGTAAACAGGAGGAATGATCGGAGCCGGTCGATAGACAATATGTGTCTCTAGCGGCATCGGATGCGGCGCCGCATCGGCGTCGGACCGGACAGGGGCTGAACCGGGGATCGACGTCTACAGGAGCCGGCGTCGGGGGTGGTATCGTGTCGGCGCCGGAGGCGTAACAAGGTCGACCGGCGTCTACAGGAGCCCAGGATCAGGCCCCTCGGGGACCTGCGGCGTCGGGGCTGGAGCCTCCAACGGCGCCGGGGCTGGAGCCGCCGGCATGCGAGGTTGCCCAGTCGAGTCCGCGGTGCCGAAGGCGCGCCAATGGGCGTCGACGGCGAGGCCAGGCTCCTCATGGCCGAGAGGAAGGCATCGACCTACGCCAGCGTCGCGTCAGTCCCAGGGACCGCCGGGTATGGGGACTTGCGCGGCGCCTGCGGAGCCGCGGGGGTGGAACCAACCGGACCCTCGGCCGAGTCGCGCGACTGGCGAGGGGAGTCCGAAGAGCGGTGTGACTTCTTGGAGTGCCTCGACTTACCCGAAGACTTCGAGCCAGACGAGTGATGGTGTCGGGTGCGGCTCCGCGACCGATCCTTGGACCTCCTCCTGGACCGGGAGCGAGAGCGACGCGGAGCCGAGTGGCGAAGCTCGAGAAGCTTGCGGGACCGCTCCCGCCTAGCCTTCAAGGTCAGGGCCATACAGTCGGAGCACGACGCCGCGTCGTGGTCGAGGCCCAAGCAGTACAGGCACCGGTGGTGATGATCGGTCACCGACATCAGTCGGTGACAGTCGTCGCAGGCCTTGAAACCAGGCATCCTACCGGCACCAGAGTCGATAATTGACCAAAAAGAGTCCAAAAAAAAAAAATAGTTAGTCAAAAATTGACTAAAGGGGTAGCTCTCCCGGATCTGCGCTTACTGGCGTGGAAAAAAGAAGAACGGACGTCAGCGTACGAGGGCAGCGTCTAAGTACTCCGATGTCATTCAGGCACACGACGCCGACGCCGGACGCGGAGCCACAGACTACGCCTAGCGACGTGCAAGGGGTATTGCTGACACAAAATCTTCCGGATCCAGTCTAACGCCTGGGGATATTCTAAGGTGAGGAATCTAACTAACTTGTTTCTTTCAGATAGTTCAATCTAATGGTAAGAACAGATTTTTTTTAAAATAAATATTAAGGAAAAGTACCTTTTAGAAAGTTACCTTTTCTCTGCCTAATGTTCATGGAGGGACTATTTGCTCTCCCACTTCTTCCAGCCAGTAATTAGCATTTGAATAGGAGTGAAAAGGGTGCAAAGTGCTTACCATATGCAAATAGGCTGACCTGAATGGGCAGAGATGATTCCTCTGACCTTGACAGAATATGCAGTGTGAGGGTGTGAGCATCCCTTTTGACATTACACCATCAAATTCTGCTTGACTGTCAAAGTCTGCTTGACAAGTGTGCTAGGTTTTTACATATTGAAGAATACAAAAAAGTGATGGATGGAATGCTTGAATTTCTCAGCCGCTGGCAATTATTTGTTTTTCCAAGGAAAAAGACCTTTTTTTGCATAAAAATAAGTGATTCTGGATCCAAATCACTTCCATGGACCCTTTTCCAAAGCATGATAACAGTCCGATGCGATCCATACAACATCTATAGTACCATAATCTAAAAGACATTCCTCATCACAGTTCTATATAATCTATTCTGGATCACCAGTATATGTATACCATTTTTGATCACCACTAAAGAGCAGAACAGTCATTAAGGAGTCCATTCTGGATCATCTCTGAGATCACTAACCTACAAAATACACTGTGTCTCATCTTTACAAGCAATCCAATCTAAATCACATTAAATGGACCAAATGTAAAATCTAGATAACCAAACTATGCTTTCCATGGGGGATACAGATCCCTCTGCGGAAGCAATTCTGGATCAAAACCAAAATGTTATGCCAACCCCTCTACAAGAGCACTATGGAACAGAACACATTCCAAAAGACAATTACCACTTTGGATTTCCATCTGGATTACCCCTTTGTGGAATCCATTCTAGATCCAAATCACCAAGATATGGAACTTATTCCAGATATCCACTATTGAACCCTTTTCAGATCCTGATCACCCTAGATTCTAATCACGATTACAGAAACAATTTCATACCTGGATTACTATGTTACGGACCCCAATAAAGATCTGGCTCACCACACTATGGAAATCCTTCTGGATCACTGCCACCGCAGACCCTCTCCCAGATCTGAAACCTCTTACGGATCCCAGTCCCCCCCCCCCCCCCGGATTTCTTCCCATCCTATTAACACTCTATAAAACCCAATATGGATCAACACCACCAATAAAAAAATCAGTCTGGATTTTTATTCTTTGGAACATATTCTGGATCCCGATCACCACTTCTGGGTCACCACTTTGGAACAACTTTAGATCTCAATCTTCACTCTATTTAGTCCATCAAGATCTCAATCTGGAAACAATCTGGTCTCTGGATCCAGACTATGGAAGTCATTCTAGTTATGAAACACTACTCTATAGAACCTTTTCCAAAACCAGATCAACCCTCCAGGAATTCCACTTTGGATTGGGACCACAACTCTTTAAAAAAAAAAAAAAAAAAAAAAAAAAAATACCAGATCGATATACTATTGTATCCATGGTGGATCTTTATTACTACAATAAATAATTAATTGCTGACATAGATTACAATTAATTGGGTGTCTAGTGTACCACACTGAGTCAACATGCTATAGACAACTAGAATGTGTTCTAGATCACCAACTATGGAATCTATTCTGAAACTGGGTCACAAATATGGAGTCACCCAGATCACCACAATGAAATCCATTCTGGAGGATCCTAATCACCACACTATAGAACCCACCTGCATCACTACCACATCAACCACTCACTGTACAGTTGCCCTCGATCTCAAAACCCTCTACATCAAGCAAATTTCCAAGAAAGAAATTCTAAGCCTAGCAGACTCTTCCAGCTTTAGATCAATCTTCAGCACACCTTCTGGGGCAAAGTCTCATCATAAGATTTGCTTCCATTAGCCTCCCACACTCTTTGAAGTAAACAATAGACTTTCAAACTTACAAATAAGATTCTTCCTTAGCCTGGGCACTAGAGCTTCCTGGGGTGACCTCAACCTCAAAAAGAATAAAAATCCTTGTTCTTTGTCACAGTACACCACCCTACTGTACTCAAGACATTGAGTGATCTCACAATTCAAGGCATTGCGCAGGGTTGGATATCATCCTTTTTCCTGAAGATCTCTCAAAATCATGCTTACACCTTGTGTGTCTCCCTTCCCCTTTACCCCCTTCAAAAAGGCTTTAAAAATACCCTACTTTTCACCATCTTCAAAGCCTTCAACTTCACCTGCAATTAAGCTAAGGATGTCACATTAAAATGGAAACCCCTCAGACCTACGCTCCTAGCCCCAGACCCTTTTCTTAAAGCAGCAGTGCTAAGTATGTCCTGAAACTAATATAAGCTAAACAAACAAGTTACTTACCTTTGGTAACGATATATCTGTAAGAGACATATATTAGATATGGATTTCTCACCTTAAAATTACCCCCAGGCGTGAGACTGGATCCGGAGAATTTTTTCTCATCAGTACCCCTGTGCGTCGGTCAATTCCACGTTCGTCGTTGGCATCGAGATTGCCGGAATGATGTTGCGCTATCTACTTAGACGCCGCCCCTGCGTGCTGACGTCAGTTCTTTACACGACATTCCACGCCAGAATTGCAGAACCATGCAAGACACTGATCACCGGTGCACAAAACTAGGGCCCTGAAAGGGAGTCCCTTACCCTAGCAGTCAGTTCGCAGAACGGGGAGGATAGGTGGGGCGGTGAGGAATTCATAACTAATATATGTCTCTTACAGATAGATCGTTACTTAAGGCAAGTAACTTGTTAATCTGAAAAAGACTATTAGTTATTGATTCCTCACCTTAGAACAGATACCCAAGCAGTACCAACCCGGAGGTGGGTCTGCGAACTAAGTTCACACCAGAAAGTTCTGTAGAACTGAACGGCCAAATCAACCGTTTCCACCGGATTTGGCTGTCCAGGCAGTAGTGTTTAGTAAACATGTACAAAGAAGCCCACGTAACTGCCTGGCAGATGCCATGAAGAAGGACTCCACGTCCCAAAGCAGTAGTGGCTGCCGTCGCCCTGGTGAAATGGGCGCACAACCCCACTGGAGCTCCTTTTTGGTAAGGAATAGCCGATTTTGATCCAAAAAACGACCCATCGGGAGATGGTTAGTTTTTGCACGTCCCGACCTTTCTTGGTGCCCACACAGCCAACAAAGAGCTGGTCACCCACCCGGAACGGTTTTGGGCGCTCCAGACAGAATTAATGCAAAAAGAACAATTGATGGACAGAATGTAGAACAATGTCATACATTCACCCCAGTACAGTGATCTGGGCTCAAATCCACAGTTTTTTTGCTCACCATGCCATTCCAGTTCGGACCCAGCCATATGCAAATTAGTCTTGACCCTGCGCCCAATTGGAACAGTCCAGCCCCAACTGCCAGGCCAGGAAACAAGCATCCTAGGACCGGTTTCGGGCTTTCAGCCCTCATCAGCCAGGATAGCTTGACTCCAGTGGCATGGAGAGCACGGGACCCACGTCTGGGCATACCCGTCCCACTCAGGGTCACAAATGCAAAAACAACAATTGGTGGACAGAATGCAAAACAACGTGATACATTCACCCCAGTAGAGAGATCTGGGCCTAAATCCATAGTTGTTTTGCTCACCATGCCATTCCAGTTTGGACCCAGCCATATGCAAATCAGTCTTGACCCTACACCCAATGGGAACAGTCCAGCCCGAACAGTCCAGTCCAAACTGTAAATGCAAAACACTGACCACTGGTGCACAAAACTAGGGCCCTGAAAGGAGTCCCTTACCCTAGAAGTCAGTTTGCAGAACGGGGAGGATGGGTGGGGCGGTGAGGAATCCATAACTAATATATTTCTCTTACAGATATATCGTTAACGAAGGTAAGTAACTTGTTCATCTGAAAGGGACTCTTAGTTATGGATTCCTCAACTTAGAATAGATACCCAAGCAATACCAACCCTGGAGGTGGGTCTGCGAACTAAGTTCACACCAGAAAGTCCTGGAGAACTGAACGGCCAAAGAAGCCATCTCCTCAGATTTGGCTGTCCAGGCAGTAGTGTTTAATAAACATGTGCAAAGAAGCCCACGTAATTACATGGCACATGTCATGAAGAGGGACTCCACATCCCAAAGCAGTAGTGGCTGCGGTCGCCCTGGTGGAATGTGCACGCAACCCCACTGAGGTTCCTTTTTCGCTAAGGAATAGCAGATTATGATACCAAGAACGACCCATCGAGAGATGGTTCGTTTTTGCACGGCCCGACCTTTCTTGGCACCCACATAGCCAACAAAGAGCTGTTCACCCACCTGGATTTGTTTTGTGCGATCCAGATAGAATGAAAGCGCACGTTTTGGATCCAGACGATGGAGCCACTCTTCCTCTTTAGAAGGATGTGGGGGGCGAGAGGAAGGTGGGCAAACAGATGGTCTGTCCTATGTGAAAAGAAATAACCACTTTGGGAAGGAAAGAAGGCCTAGTGAGAAGGACAGCTTTGTGCGTATGAACAGCCAAAAAAGGATGTTTGGAAGAAAGAGCCTGAAGCTCACTCACCCTGCGAGCAGAGGTGATGGCAACCAAAAAGGCAGTTTTAAGTGTCAGAAGTCTGAGAGGACAGTTATGTAGCCGATCGAAAGGAGCGCACATGAGAAAGGTTCAAGTCCCACTGGGGCATTACGAAAGGAATTGGAGGAAACAAATGAGTAATGCCCCTAAGGAAGCGATTTACAATAGGGGACTTGAAAAGAGAAGGCTGGTCAGGAAGCCGAAGGACGGCCGAAATGGCCGATAGATAGCCTTTCAGAGTGCCCAGAGCCAAGCCCTGTTGGGCCAAAGAAAGGAGGAAGAGGAGAACCTCTGAAAGGGGGTCAGAAAGGGGATCCAAAAGCTTTTTTGTGCACCATGCCACAAACTTGTTCCATCTACAGGCGTATACCGTTTTGGTGGAGGGACGCCTGACTGCCAAGATAATATTACAGATTTCAGGAGGAAGGTCGAAAGCTGTCAACTGTCGCCGCTCAATCTCCATGCAAGGAGGTGGAGGCTGAACAGGTTCGGGTGGAGGACCGTCCCCTGCTGCTACGACAGAAGATCCTCCTGAAGGGGCAGTCTGATCGGAGGATCGATTGCCATGTCTGAGAGCTCGGGTTACCATACTCTTTGAGCCCAGTCCGGGGCCACAAGAATGACTTGGGCCCGGTTGCGCTTGATCTTCTTCAGCACTCTGGGTCGAAGTGGTATAGGCAGAAAGGCGTATAGAAGACAGCAACTCCACTCGCAAAGAAAAGCGTTGCCGAGCGAGTGCAGACTTGGAGATTCCAACGTGCAGAACTGCTGACATTGCGCGTTCTCTTCGGTGGAGAATAGATCTAACCAAGGCTCTCCCCACCGCTGAAAGAGACCGTGCACCACCTCCGAGTGAAGACGCCATTCGTGATCCATCATGCAACTGGTGGCTGAGTTTGTCCGCCCTGGCGTTCAGGGAACCTACCAGGTGTTGAACCACCACAGACATGCCCTGATGTTCCAACCACTTCCAGAGACAAAGTGCCTCCTGACATAAGGTCCACAACCCCGCCCTGTTTGTTGCAGTACCACATGGCGGTGGGGTTATCCGTGAACACCTGCACTACTCTCCCTTTGACAGAAGGAAGGAATGCCTTTAGTGCAAGAAGGATCGCCCGAAGCTCCAGAAGGTTGATGTGGAGCCCGGACTCCGACGGAGACCAGAGGCCTCTGATCTCCGCCGCTCATGTGGCCGCCCCATTTCAGAAGTGATGCACCTGTGAACCTCTGGCTGGGAAAGGGAGAGGGACCTACCACTGACCCAATCCTGGTTCGTGAGCCACCACTGCAAATGATGTGTAGTGCCCTCCAAGATCTGGATGCAATTGGACAGATTCCCGTGATGCTGTGCCCACAGGAACTTTAGGTCCCACTGCAGAGCCCGCATATGCCACCTGGCATAGGCCACCAGCAGGATGCAGGAGGCCCAGTAGCCTCAGGGTCATGAGGCACGTTGATGGTGAAACCCCAGCAAATGCAGGAGGTCGGCCGTAGTCTAGAGGTGCGAGCCCGCCTTCAACAGCCAGTCATCGAGATAGGGATAGACTGGAACCTCTGATCTGCGCAGATGAGCTGTGACCACTACCATCACCTTCGTAAACACCCGAGGGGCACTGGTGAGGCCAAAGGGGAGCTCAGTAAACTGAAAGTGCTCGTGGCCTACCGTGAACCGTAGGTAACGCCGATGGGCCGGCAGGACAGGAATGTGAAAATAAGCATCCTGCAAGTCCAAGGCTACCATCCATTCTCCAGGGTCGAGGGCAGACAGGACCTGAGCAAGTGTCAACATTTTGAACTTCTCCTTCCGGAGGAAGCGGTTGATGTTCCTGAGATCCAAGATAGGACGCAGGCCCTTGTCCTTCTTGGGCCCCAGAAAAGAGTGGGAATAACAACCACGACCTACTTCTGGGGCAGGAACTCGCTCGATGGTTCCCTTGGCCAAGAGAGCTGTAACTTCCTGTTGGAGAAGGGCCAGGTGATCCTCTGATATGCGATGGAATTGATGTGGCATGGATGGAGGGGTAGTCTAGAAGGGGAGGGAGTAGCCCCTTCGGACTACCTGTAAAACCCACATGTCCGACGTGATGTTGAGCCAGAGGGGAGGTGATGGCAAATCCTGCTGCCCACTGGCAAATGGTGGCCCTGAAAGGTCGGACTAGGAGGGCTTGGAGGCTGCTGCAGAGGGGGTTGGCCCGCCCGCTGGCCCCCAAACCCACAATGGTGGGTCCCACGTCCCCGGCCGTGCAGAGGCTGGACAGCTTGCGCAGACCGTTGCTCTGGATGGAACGTGGCGGGGCACCCCTTCCGTAGCCACGAAAGGAGCGAAGAGCAGACTGCACGGGCGAGAGGTAGAAGTGAGGCACAAGGACCTGCCCGTGGCCCTGGAGTCCTTAAAGCGCTCAAGCACGTTGTCTGCTTTGTCACCAAACAAGCGACGGCTATCAAAGGGCATGTCCAAAAGTGTAGCTTGGACATCACCCGAAAAGCCTGTGGACCTCAGGCGTAGCGTCGTAGGGCCACTGACAATGAAATCATCCTGCCTAGCGAGTCGGCGTTGTCCAGTCTACATCGTATGGCGGACTTGGCCGCGTTTCTCCCTCCGGAAACTGCACAAGAGAGTACAGCCCAGGCCTCCTCCGGGCACTGTGGCAGCACCTGCGTGACCGTGTCCCACACAGAATGGGAGTAATGGCTCAAGAGACATGCAGTGTTCACCAACCGCAGACCTAAGCTGGAGGACGAAATCATTTTCTTCCCAAGTTGGTCCAGCTTCTTGAATTCCCCATCATGTAGTGCGGTAGGGAATGCACCTTTGGGAGTCGAGGCTTGGACCACCAAGCTCTCAGGGGTGGGGTGTTGGGAGAGGAAAATTGGGTCGCCCGGGGCCGGGCGGTGGCATCTGGTAATCATCCTATCCACAGGAGCCCCTGTGTTGGGCTTGGACCTAGTGCCCAAAAGGATGTCCGTGAGGGCCTCATTGAACGGTAGCAGGGGCTCTGAAGAGGCCGCTGCTTGTTGAAGCACCTCGGTGAGGAGGTTAGTCCTGACCGCCACCGTAAGAAGATCAAGGTTGAAGGCCTCAGCCGCCCTACGTAACACCACTGTGTATGATGCACCCTCCTCCGTAGCCACAGTAGGGGGGGGGAGATAGCATGCCATGGTCTGGGGAGGTGTCCAGACCACTAGCCTCACAAAACTCCTCTCTCCAGTCCGGTTCCTCTACACCAGGGGAGAACAGTGGTATCAAAGTACCAGTCGGAGCCGGTCCAGCTCCGTGTCCACATCGAGGGGGAGGCTGGATTCGACGTCGGCTTGGGACACAACCGGCGTCGGAGGGGGCGGAGGTGTTGCCATTGGATTTGGCGCCGGAGGAGTTGTCACAAGGTCGACCGGTGCCGATCTGGTCCCAGGCCTGAATCCCTGTGGACCCTGCGGTGCCGGAACTGAAGCTGCCGGCATCAGAGGCCTAGAGTTCCCAGCCGTGTCCGACGGGCTGGAAGGCACGCCATCGGAGTTGGGCTGCCGAACGATCGAGTGGAGGGCTTCGTAAAACCTATGAAGTTGGGCAGGGGTCGCCCCGGCTCCCAGAAAGGGAGGAAGGCTCGGGGTCGACCCAACAGGCTCCGCGGGCAGAGACGGATGACTACCTTCCGCAACCCGCGTTGCCGCGGCCAACATACAGGGAAAATGCGAACGACTATGCTTCTTCACCTTCTTTTTGTGCTTCGACTTACCCGAAGATGAAGACTTCGACGATGAGTGGTGGTGATGGCTCCGCGACCGGTCCTTCGACCTCCCTCTCAACCGGGACCTCGATCGGCGCGGAGTGGACTGCCGGGCCTCGAGAAGCTTTCAAGACGCTCCCGCAGAGACTTCGGGTTCATAGCCCGGCAGTCAGAGCACGACTTCGGGTCGTGGTGATGCTCCAAACACAAAAGCACACAAGGTGTGGATTTGTAACCGACATCAATTTGCGACAGGAGTGGCAAGCCTTGAAGCCGGTTAGAGGATGGGACGTCCCTACGTGCACCAGGAGTCGCAAGACTCAAAAAGATGTCGATAAAAAGTCACAAAAATGGAGTCAAAAAGTGACTTGAGGTACCGCTCTCTCTGGATCTTCGCTGGCTGGCGTGGAAAAAGAAAGAACCGACGTCAGCGTGCAGAGGCGGCGTCGAAGTAGATAGCGCAAAGTTATTCCGGCGACCACGACCCCAACGACGAACGCGGAGTCGACCAACACCACCTACCGACCTGCAGGGGTAATGCTTAAAAAACTTCTACGGATCCAGCCTAACGCCTGGGGGTAATTCTAAGGTGAGAAATTCTTCTTCCCAACAAGGTTCAGTCCTCCATTAGTTTGATTCGATTCAATCTAAACTACATCAACAAATTATATTTTGTCCTCCCCCCCCCTCCTCTGGTTTCTGCAGACCCCACGGGATTTAGAATGTAATGACCATAGCGTCTACAACTCAGTACCACTAGCCACATCTTTTCCTGTTATCCAGCTTTAAAGAGGCTGCCCATGGAAAGTCTAATTTCCTTCAAAGCACTGTGCACTGCACACAGAACAATCATGGCACTGGACATACCTTCTTACAACATAAATTGTGCACTCAAAGAAGCACCTCCAGATCCAGGCTGGCTGAACATTTGACCATCCCTATGTGAAAATATCTAAAATACAAGACTTACTATTGAGATTCATCATTCTCAGTGCAGATGTAAAAGCTCTAAATTCTACACCAGAAACAAAAGGAATTGCAGTACTTAGAGCTACAAACACCTAAGCCACAATTTTACACCAATTACCAATCTACCAGAGGAAAATGAGATATGGCATGCATCTGCAAGAACAGCCCAGTACACTGCCCACAATTATGCTACAAGTCTAGTAACAGCTACAAGTGTGAAGCTTGAGCGGAGTACCCCTCCAAATGTCATGCACAACAGCTACTGCGTCACACCATAACATTCATTCTTCCACCCTTATACAATAAGTGAAGGTAGCACCCTACTGGAAGCCTAAGATAGGGGATCATTGTCACACCAGGGGTATGAAGTGCAATTTAAGTGCCACAATTCAGTATCATACAATAGCACCCATTCCTAATCAGAATCTTAGTTCTATGCAATGTAATGTGGATCACAACTTTGAAACCCATTCCATATGCAAAAGATGACCATAGCACCTATTCCACATCTGTAGCACCACTGTTTTAAATAATTTAATACAAGTTGTAAACAATATGTGTATTGTAATTTATGTTTTTTAAATGTGTATAGCTCATTTGGATTTTATAACATTTGTCAACTTGTAGTCTGATTTATGGTATAACATAGGCCGTATGACTTATGGTTTTATATAGGGCCCATTCTATATCCTGCTCAGTATAATAATCTAGATCAGGATCACCATAGTATGGAACCCAATCCAGATCATCGTACATTTCCAAATTACAAAGCCGTGGAAACCCACATTATAAAACTCCCTCCAGATCACCATCATATGTAAGATGTATAGTTTGAATTATTAGTTTGGAATACATTCAGAATCCACGAAATGTGCGCAATTCCAGTTCATAATCACCCCCTTGAATCCATTCTGGATCCAGATCCCCCGTTTGTGGAATCCATTGGGTCCCATCCTCACTGAATAAAATGTAACCTGAATCATTGCAATACAACCCATCGTGTAACAACCACCACCATTCTGGATTACTGTTATGGGTCAGAGTCACCACTACGGAAAACATTATAATCCAGATCCTAAATCTGGACCACGACTACAGACTCCATTTCTGATATGGATCACCATTCTAAGGAACCAACTTTAGACCAGGACTATCACTCTACGGAACTCATTTCACATGAACTCCCAGTGGAATCCATTGGGTTTCGGACTACCACCCCATGTAACAAACTTATAGATAATTATGAAAACATCCCTGACTTGGTACATATCAGAAGGAAATGCAAAATTCTTCTGCTCAAAAAATATTTTATTAGATTTGTGTTGCCTGTGTCCCAAAATTGACTTTGAACCCTGCCAGTATTTGACGGCTTCATGGTTTTGGGTCTTTTCAGAGCCATTAACATTCTAGGAGCAATATGTAGAACAGAACTAGAATACAGCATCATTAAATGTGTCATTTTAATAAACTGTAAACAGGTTTGAGCAATGACAAAATGTTATCATGGTACATTGCATGTCATTTTATTTGAAAATAACGAAGTCCCTTCCAATGTCCCCTGCCGCTTCTAGAACAACTGCTATACATCCATGTTATATTTCTATACAAAGAAGGTGTCGCTTGGACAACAAACATATTTCATAAATAAGACTGCAAGGGAAAGAGTGATGTAAAGGGAAAATACTCAAGGAAACAATCAGCATAAAAAGTATACACAATTTTTTAAAAAATATTTAGAATTTAGGGTGTACACTGCTGATGAGCAAATTGCATATTCTTTATCTAAGAAAAGATTGCTGTGCGTCTGCTTGACAATGTTTCAAGTCTACTCAAAGATTTACCTAACCTGGAGCAAAAAAACACAAAAATACTGTATTGTGATAATGTCAACAGTCTCAAGACTGGCTATCATGAGCATGAAGGTCAAGACTAAATAGCTCTTACCTGAAATTCTTTGTGCCAAGGCTCCAAGCTTAAGCACCCTTTAAATGACAAACTAGGAGAGAATATGAGGATAGCCCCAGACAGGGTGTTCTACAGAGACCTGAAACAGCAGAGTACAGCCAAGAGCCAGGTAACGTACAGCCGAACAGGTTCCTCTCTGCCATTGCCCCCTTTGCTGCCAAACTACAGCGCACAAGAGACTGAGCTAGTATTTAGAAGGGAGTGGGTTTGCAACTGAAGGCTTTAGCTCTATGAAACTCAAGTGACAAACTAGACCGCACAAGAGTCTTCTCTAGGCTACACAAGACTAAATTAACAGAATGTGTGAGCAGTTCGGTTGCCCAGGAACTGAGCTCTCCAGAGCACAGCTGGGTAGTGCTGACATTACAATTATTTCTGAACACAGATGGTTTATTCTAGGTGCAAGAATAGGGCTTAATGTCATCGCCATCCTGTACTGGAGCCCAAAATCAGATTCCTGCAACAGGAAACCCAGTACTGGTCCAGAAATCGACCTCAAGGTCTGCTGTTGGGTAATGGGAGACCGCATTCATTGTTGTTCTTTACTCAGCTCTGTGTAAACAGCACTACATAAATTGACAGCTGCACAAAGATGGGGGTAGTGAATTATATGGTCAGCACTGAAGCAGGAACAAAGTAATAGTCTGCCTTTCACAAGTGCGCGTCATCCAAAGGACATACTCAATGAATATGCATCTTCCTGCAGGTCTCGGGAGCAGCACATGGCACTCCAGAAGATGCTCCAGCACACAAGAAAATGCATTATCTTTAACGCACTGGAAACAACTTTCTTTGGCAGCATCGCGTCCTCTGTGCTCCATCTCTTTGAGTTTCCTTTCTTACTCTCATTAGCTGCAACTTGGTAGCCAATTGAGTCCCAGTGATCAGTCATTCTTCAGCCCCCCGAAGACTGCATCTGGCACGCTCTTCTGCTCCAAGTGGACTTCTGCAGGTGAAAAACAATGTATGTCAGTAAGCAATAACTGGAAACAGGGCAAACAGGATAACTGAAGCAGCTCAAAACCCAGAGGTATAACTGCTCCCTAAGACAGCATCTATCTATACCAAATGATAGATCCAGAGCGATAAACAGCAACAGAACAATTGAGTATCCAGTTATAATTCTGACAGAGAGAAGCAAAGAGCTTATTTTGGGACAGTTTCAAACATATCAGTTTCAAGTAATTCTAACACAGGTGATAAAGACGCCAAGTCTCAGAGACAAACGGCTCAGAATTATTCCCCCAATCCTTAGTTTGCATCTGCATGTGCAATCGCTAGCAAGCAAATGGTTATGAGGTTACAAATTTGTGACTTTGTGGAAAAAGTAAAGAAGTTGCTCAACACATAAGAATAGAGAAATTGTATGTCTTTTGACAGCTTTTCTGAGTACTATTGGTGATAGGCAAATAGAACTATGCCTGGATCATGAAATATTGCCTCGGTCTTAACGGCACCAATGTGGATTTTAGTACAATGTTGCACTGAGGAATAGCTTATCCAATTTCATTGTGTCCAATCCTGGAAATAGCCACAGTGGACTATCTGGACGTCATTGTCTGTCCTAATCTTCTTAACTCATTATTTACCAATAGAATAGGATTGAAATCCAAGTCCTCTACATCATATACATTCCTGAACAATGGTCCAGGGTTACTGCAGAAACTGCCCACCATGCTACACATAAGCTTGAAACCTCTATTTGGCCAACACACATGATCAGTCCTTTAAACATCTGCAGAACATGTATGTGGGCATCTTCCCATTTCCCCTTAATAATAGTCTCTACCAAGCAACCCCTGAGAAGGATAAGTTACTTACCTGTAATCCTAGTTCTCTTCCAGGGGTATACTCATCAAAGTCATAAGCACTGAATTATCTCCGCCCACGTGCGGGAACCCGGAGCATATACAAAAAAATACATATACATATATATATTCACAGAAAAAACCATAGGTTTCAGGCACGTTATAGTTAGGAATTAGCATTTAAAAATCCTCAGAAATTCACTGAAAAAACCATAGGTTTCAGGGGTGTTATAGTTAGCTGGACTTTTCACTTGTACAAAACCATTGAAATTCCCCCGTTATAGTTAGTTCAGCTAACTATAACTCGCGCGCCCGCAATGCACTGCTGATGACGTCACATATTACATCACTCATGACATGGTCAGTGACATCACTCATGACATCACTGATGACATCTCAAATGACATCACTGATGACATCACTGATGACATCATCCAGTGAATGTGTGTTTTTCTGAAAATTAAATATGTTTTATATATGTATATCTCAAGGTCGATGGAAGAATAAATGGGTATATAAGTGTCTAAATGGATGATTTGTTTTTGAAAAATTGATTGTGTAACTGACTGATTAAGTGTATCATAGTGAATACATGGCTTAGTGAGTAATGTTTAAATATGTAAATATCTGTATCAGTCTCTCACTTTGTGTATAAGTGGCTGCATGGGTTGGTGAGTAGCTACATGGGTGTCTATATAGGTTATTAGTTGGTTTTTTGAGTATCAGTCTGAGTGTCTGCATGGTTCGGTGGGGGGTATTACGTAGTGCATAGGTGCATGAATGAGTGACTCACTGTTTGTATGTGTTGAACACAGCATGTGTGCAGGACTGTATGGGTGGATGAGTGTGTGTATGGGTGTGTTAGTGAGTGAATGACTGTCTCAATAGTGTCTTTATGAGTAACTACATATGTTTTAAACTAGTATATGTGACTATTGGTGTATATATGTGAGAGTGAGAGATTGAAAGAGTTCCTGTATGAATAAGTATGTGTTTCTATAAGTGATTGTTTAAAAGACTAAGTATGTGTAAGTTTCCGTAGAAGTAAGTATGGTGGTGTGTGTATAACTGTATATGCAAGTAAATGTATGTTTGATTCTTTATTAGCATGAGTGACTATGTGTGTGAGTAACTCTATGGATGAGTGGCATTGTGTAACAGGATGTATAGGTGTATGAGTACATATGATGAGTGAGTACATGTATGAGTGACTGTATAGGACTGTTGGTGAATGAGTGTATGTGGATCTTAGAATTACTGAAGAGGTTGTTGTAACTGGTATTGGTATGTCCATTGTTTTGAAAATTTTAGTCTCTATTTTTGAATGTGTGTATCAAAGGTTATATTAGGGTGAGAGGAGGTCTGCCACTCTATCACAAGGATGATGTCATCAGTGATGTCATCAGTGATGTCATTTGAGATGTCATCAGTGATGTCATGAGTGATGTCACTGACCATGTCATGAGTGATGTAATATGTGACGTCATCAGCAGTGCATTGCGGGCGCGCGAGTTATAGTTAGCTGAACTAACTATAACGGGGGAATTTCAATGGTTTTGTACAAGTGAAAAGTCCAGCTAACTATAACACCCCTGAAACCTATGGTTTTTTCAGTGAATTTCTGAGGTTTTTTAAATGCTAATTCCTAACTATAACGTGCCTGAAACCTATGGTTTTTTCTGTGAATTTCAAAGGTTTTTTAAATGCTAATTTCTAACTATGCCTACAGAGATAGGACATGTGAAGAAAGAAGAAAAAATGCACAGAAAGAAACAAAAGAAGTGCAGAAAGAAGCAACAGAAGTCCTCA
The DNA here is from genome assembly GCF_964204655.1 of Triturus cristatus. Classification (NCBI taxonomy): domain Eukaryota; kingdom Metazoa; phylum Chordata; class Amphibia; order Caudata; family Salamandridae; genus Triturus; species Triturus cristatus. The sequence continues at coordinate 1,175,332,205 of NC_140585.1, forward strand.
AATACGAAGATAAGTGCAGGAAGAAGGATAACGTGCAGAAAGAACAAAAAGAAGAGCAAAAAGAAGCCTTGTTGCAAAATCATCCTGTACCCTCAACTTTTTCAGACGGATACTGGTGGTAACTGAGTCTGACTAACCAGTCCTAGAGCCAGTGCTATGTTAAAAGACACTTAGAATACAGTGAAAACACCTACATACACTAGGGAACATTATGCGTTGGGGTCCCCCTGTGATTAGCATGACCTCCTCTGTAAGCCCCTAGTGTATAATAGGGCATGGGGATTAAAACTACCTCTTAAAACAGGCCACAGGGCGTTTTTGCACACGTTAACTCAGGCCCCGTCCCCTCCCTTCACCACTGTGTAAACACGCCCTGTGTCCATTTTTAGTTGGGAGATTAAGTTCATTTGAATCCTGAGGGTCCCTAGGGTCCAACTAGCCCACTAGGTACCTCCAGTAAGTGCCACAGAGCTGCGTTGCAGAGAGGTGTAAAAAGTGGCACGGCCTGGACCACCTCTCTGCAATGCAGCTCAGTGGCGCTTACTGGAAGCACTTGGTGGGCTAGTTAGCCCCCAGGGGCCCTCAGTATTGAAGGGAAATTATATCCCCAATTTAAAACGTGCCATAGTGCGTGTTTGCACACGTCACCTCAGGCCCCGTCCCCTCCCTTCACCACTGTGTAAACGCGCCCTGTGGCTGTTCTAAGTTGAGAGATTAAGTCCCCCTGAATCCTAAGGGTCCCTAGGGTCAAACTAGACCACTAGGTACCTCCAGTAAGCGCCACAGAGCTGCGTTGCAGAGAGGTGTAAAAAGGGGCTCGGCCTCAGAACACCTGGCTGCAGCGCAGCTCCCTGGCGCATACTGGAGATGCCTGTTGGGGGCGCGTTTGCAGAGTGCTGCACGGAGGGGGCATGGCCTCCGGCACGATGCCAGTCTTTTATTTATTTTAGTTTTTTAAGAAGGGGGGCTGTTTGGTTCCCCTTCTTATTCTAATTTATTGGCCCTGATGACCCCATCCCCCAGGGCCAGTCTCCTAATTATATTTTTTTGACCCCAATCCCCAGGGCCGGCCACTGTTTTTTATTATTTTTAAAAAATATATATTTATAGACACACCTAGGACATGCTGGACAAACCGTACGTACCTATCACCATGACGATTTGCGTGATATTCATTAAAAGGCGACTATGCATGCAATGAATCCACGTGGAATGTATTTACACCACTAGTGAAGCTCTGACATGTCTGATGCCCTACCGTGCCTAATCCTGGTAGACACCCTTGTCGTTTATTTATACAAACATGGGTAGCTATTGACGGGCACATTTAATACACATGCACACCAAGCCATTCAAAGGGGATTCGACAAAAATTCGACCAAAACTATGCAAGAAACCCCCCTCACGGTTAATAAAACACACATCCACTGCCGGATGTGTAATACTTTTTATTTTACTCTCTGGAAAGGGGACGAACATCACTTGAGAGTCACAGCGTGCTCCTGACAGAGCCCAATGCTGTGTTACACCCACCATTGCCTGCCGAGTGCCACACACCTCTGTGTTGTATTCCACTAGCTAGTGCATATGCTATGACACTCTCTAGCCCATGTGCACTGTAACACCACCCCGTGAATATGTCATGCCACACTTGTCTTCGCACGGGTTATATTGCCCCATCTAACGTGCCTTTCTCGATGCCTATGTTATAACGCACAGTGCTATGCCATACATATTACAATCTGGGATCCATATCTTTGTCACAGTGCATATGCAACGTTACACTCCCCAGCACATATTTTATATTACAACTTTAGAGACTAGTTAGGTTACACAACACTGCCCTGTGCATATTACACTCCAAGGCGCATATCGCATAGCACGCGCTAGTGCCTGTGCTATCTCGCGCTCTCCCATGAATCTGTCATTGCGCACAATGTATTGCATATTATATTTCACGCCCGGTTCATCTTATATCACACTTTTTGGTGCATAGTTTATACCATACACTATATCTAGTTTTCATTTTCAATCGTGCTCTCAGGACTATGTTCTATATAACACTGTGTTCACCTACCCTTTTCACGGGCATTACATTTTGCGATAGGGGGTGGAGGGTCAGGGGGTGTTTCTGCCAAGTGAGCCCGGAGTCACAGTCACAAACGTCCTCTTCTTCCTGAATAAAAGTGAGATTATGCTGCATACATGTTCATATTTTAAGTAGTTCGCACAGACACAATGTTTTAAAAACAATAAAGTTCCTAATACCCGCCTTCTCTGAACAGTTAGCTTGCTGCCCCATCCCCTTCCTCCCTATCCTCTGTTGTGTGAATCCATGGACTAGCCTCCTCCCTCCTGCCATGCATGGTCTGATGTGCTGCCACTGCCCTCAATTTAGTATGATGTACCAGTCCACTCCTCCTGCCCTCCATTGCCCAATTCTATGCCCCATCATTGACCTCCTGCTTAAACTCTGTGCTTAGCTTGCTGCCCCTATTCTCCTTCCCCCTGCCCTCCGATGTCTTTGTGCATGCCCCTGCTCCATCCTTTTTGCCCACCATGTCCCATGGACCTGCCACTCCTATCTACTCTGAGTGTTCTGTTGAGCTGCCACTCCCCTCCCACCTGCCTAGCATTGTCAGATGACTGTAACCTGTCCCTGCCACCTCCACCCTGCCTGTCCACATGCCATGCCCCTATCCTCTTCCTCCTGTCCTACATGGTCCATTGTACTGCCACACCCTTCTGCCCTCCCTGGTCTGTTGTGCTGCAACTGCTCCTCCTGCCTGCCCCGTGTGGTCTGTTGTGAGGTCCCTTCCCCTGAACTTTCTTGTCTGTGCACAGGTCCTGACCCTTCCTTCTATCCTCCATCGTCCTTTGTGCATGCCCCTCCACCCTCCTTCTTGCCCATCATAGCCATTGTGCTGCCACTAACCCTCCCACTTGCCATGCATGGTCTTCTGTGCTGCCATGGCCCCTCCCACCTTCCCTGTGTGGTCAGTTAGCTGCCCCTGACCCCCTCCCACCTTCCCTCCATGGTCTGTGTGTATGCCATCACAGTCTCACTGTTGCTCTTCATGGTGTGTCTTGCTTCTAGTGCCCATCCTGCCTGACCTCCATGGCTATCTTGCTGCTCCTGCCCTGCCCCCTTGCCCCCAGCCCTACTCCCTCCCTCCTGGCTTGTCTGTTCCATTGTAATGCCCCTGATCTGTCCCTCCTGCCCTTTATGGTCTGTTATATTGCAGCTTTCTCTCCTGTCTGTCCATTATGGTCAGCTAGCTACCATTGCCTCTTGCCCCTCTGTTCTCTGTTGTCCATGTGCATGGTCCTGTCCCCTCCCTCTTGCTTTCTATGGATTGTTGTGCTGCACTCCCGTCCTGCATGCCCTGTGTGGTGTATTGTGCTGCTGCAAACCCTGATGCCTGCCCTGCTTGTCAGTTTGGTGCACCTCTCCATGTCCCTCCTGTCCTCTGTTATCCAAGTCCATGTCCCTATCCCATTTCCTTCCATGATCCAATGTACCATACTTGCGAACATTTTGAACTTGGTAAGAGGGAGATTTTGAAAAAAAACTGGGGTATTGATTTTCCCCTTTGAGTTACATTGAAAAAGAGGATATTGTAGACAGGAGACAGATCAAATAAAGCCCATTTGAGCTTAAAAACATTGGACGTTTCCTGGCTGAATCGGGTCTGTTGGCATGTATGGTTGTACTACCATTGCCTCTTCCTTCTGCCCACAATGGTCTATTACATTGCCACAGCCTTGAAGGAGGGTAGATTTTGTATCACAGGGGGCCCCTGGCCCGTTCTGTCCACACCTGAAGTATGAGACCCTTGTCCTTGCCCTGCCAGCTGCATTTGTAGGCCGTATTAAATTGACCAGCGGGTCCTGTGTTGCTATATAATTATCCTGAGACATCCTTACCACTCAGCCAGCATAAAACCCCTGTGTAGGCCCTTCTGTTCAATATGTAGGCCTCTTTGTTAAATTGACCATAGCTCTGCAATTTTAGTGTATAGCAGTCTGAAGGCAGGTCTGCGAGGCCTTCTGATCCAAACTAGTAGCCCCCCACCCTACCCGAGTGCTCCGTGCTCGGTATCAAAGTTCAACATCCCCCTGAAGCTGTCGACATACAGTAGGCTGCATCCTGGACTGGTACTTGCTTCCTGGGCAGGTTTCCCGCTTTTAAGGAAGTGGCAACCGCAGAGCGTCAAGTTAGGAGAACTGAGGAGATTTTATACATGAATATATTGAATTCCCGTACAATACCCATTATTTTCTGCTTGCTCTATGGAACTTACGATAAGCGATTGGCCTGAGAGACTGACCTTTTCACCCAGTCCATTGTCAGCATTAAGTGGGTAAATGACGAAATGTCTGGTAAAATCTGCAGACGAAGCTTTTGGGTAGCATACGTAGGTAGATGTAGCGTGCAAAGGAGCCCACAAAATGATATAAAAAGGGAGCACCCACAGATATCGACGGACTACCTCGCCGTCTGTATGTAGGTTAACAGGCAGTGCAGGTTTTCCCCAAGAGCTGGGAGCTCTTGTCTTCCTTTGCTTAAAATGTCTTGCTCTGCTTTGCTTGAAGTATCTTATTCTATTTTACCTATATGAAATGTCATGTTATGTTTAACCATTGTTCTCTTTACTTTTGCATTTAAAAGATTTTGTATTGTAATTGCAGGAATGCTTGCTCTAAGAGTAAACGTGAGTGTTCCTAGGTAACATTTTCCTTGGTGTAACTTGTTTCTCATGATGCATTTATAGATGTGTTTTCTCTCTCTCTCTGTCAGTACATTAATTGAGATACAGAGAATATTATGACAGCTGTATGATTATCTGGATTCTGTATTTTGTACTTTATGTCTCTATTCTGCGGTTTCTTTGAAGTTGCATCTTCTCATTAAACTGCCATTGTATTCTGCCTCCAATTCCATGTCTCATATGTCTGTTTTCTTCATTTTTGGAGCAAGCGTTCCTAGGCACCCCGGCTCAAATTAAGGTGCCCCTTTTGTCCCTGACTCACTCTCCTGCTCAGTTCTGTGGTGGCTCCCGGGGATCTGGGGACCACCCCTAGCTTCCTTGACCCGTAATAGATCTTCCCTCCAACAGCCTCTCTTGCAAGTCCTGTATTGTTGGTTTGTTGCCCCTGCCCCCCTTTCCACTGCCCTCCATAGTCTGTTGTGCTTCCACGGCCCTTCCTGCCTGCTCAGTGTGGTTAAATTGTTGCCTTTGCACCCTCCTACCTGCCTTCAATTTTCAGAGTCCGTGCCCCTGGCCTCTGCCTCTCAACAGTATCCTAATGAACAACTAGATTGCTAACATTCTATATTTATTACAAAAGTGTGGAACGCCTGACATCATCTTGATGTAATCAAAACTGTAATACCTAGAGCATTTCCTTTAGAAATTACATATATGAGAGGGTCTTATTGGCATCAAAATTATGGTTAGTGCTCTAAAAGACTAAAATAAGGACATATTTTCTGAGTTTTCAAATAGCGACAAAGCACTTTTAAATTATTTGTTATCTTTATGTTTTTTTATCCAGTTGACCACTTGATTAAATGTTGCACTTAGGGGAGAGGATGTGGTGTTACTTCCAGAACTGCAGACTTTGCAACTGGGGAACCAGGTTGAAGTTTCTGCTTCAGCTCGACATTCTGTGATTCTGGTCAAATCACTTAGTCTCCCCATGTCTACAACCAAAATGAATTTGTTCTTGTGTGATGTAACCAATGCTCATGTAAAGCACTCCAATACCTGACAAGTCTGCACTATATAACACTGCAAAAACACAAAATAATAAGTGTTTTGCACACTTCTGTCATTGGGCTATATTTGGGCTACATCTGGGTGATTTTGGGCTACATTTGGGCTCTTTTGTCTCCGGTGGCCATCTTGGGAGATTTATTTGTTATGAAGTTTCCTAATTTCCTCATGTACTGCAGTCTCCTCAGTAGGAAATGCTTTCAGTTTTTTACTTTGATTCCATCATGAAGGTATTCAGATATGTCACACATTTGCCATAAATTCTGAATGTTAGCACTCTAGTTGCTCATTAGATCACTGTAGTAAAACTACTGCACCATGGAAGTCTGCTCCTGGTATTAAAAGTGCATGTTTCAGTCTGCATGTCAGAATTTTTTAATGAAATAGAAGAGGATTTGAGAAGTCACTCAAAATGTGCCCTCATTTTCTTTCTTCAGCATTAATCATAATTTCTATGGCAAAATGAACCTCCTCATTGTGTTCCTTTTTAAATTAAATGTTTTAAGTGTTACCAGTTTATTCCAATCAAGATGGCTTCAGGTGTGCCTTACTTTTGTCATAATGAAGACAGTAAGCGCTCTAGTTGTTTTTAAGAACATTCTGGGACATTCTGTCATTGGGCTATACTTGGGCTACATCTGGGTGATATTTGGGCTACATTTGGGCTCTTTTGTCTCTGGTGGCCATCTTGGGAGACTTATTTGTTATGAAGTTTCCTAATTTCCTCATTTACTGCAGTCTCCTCAGTAGGAAATACTTTCAGTTTTTTACTTTGATTCCATCAAGAAGGCATTCAGATGTGTCACACGGTTTCCATAAATTCAGAATGTTAGCACTCTTTTTGCTCATTAGATCACTGTAGTAAAGCTACTGCTCACCAGGGAAAACTGCTGCTGGTATTGAAAGTGCATGTTTCAGTCTGCATGTCAGAATTTTTTAATGAAATAGAAGAGGATTTGAGAAGTCACTCAAAATGTGCCCTAATTTTTCTTTCTGCAGCACTAATCCTACTTTTTATGGAAAAATGAACCCCCTCATTTTGTTCCTTTTTAAATTAAATGTTTTAAGAGTTACCACTTTAATCCAAGCAAGATGGCTTCAGGTGTGCCATACGTTTATCATAAGTAGGACTGTTAGCGCTCTAATAGTTCTTTGGAACACTCTGGGAAGCTGCAGTAGAACACAAAGGAATCAACTGACAGTCTCTGCCCTTGTTGGATGTACATGTTTTACTGAGAATGTCAGACTTCATTCTCACATGACTGAGAAAGATAATGTGAATTTACAGAAAATAAGCTCTCAGTTTAGCCTATAGATCACCTTCCAAACCTCTGTGGTAAAAGCATGAGAAAATATTTTTCTCTCAATCATGATATCCCAGCAGAAGGCTTTTTCACATGGTGAAATCACCTTAGAACATACCACAATTCCTAAAATGAGTATGGTACCATCAACAAATGATTTATAATGTAACTAAAGTCTTAAAACCTTCTATTAACTGCAATGCTTTTTAATGAGGTGCTATCATGTATATTGGTCCCAAGATGGCTGCCAACACTTCTTGGATGAAGTGCTGACAGCCAATCAGATCTCAGGATGAGATGTGTGGTTAGGCTCCGCCCACATATATATATGCTTTTAAATGCTATTTTCTCAGGAAATACTGAACAGATTTACACCAGACCTGCAAAAGGCACTTCCTTGACCTTATGGCTACCTCTCTGCCAAATTTCAAGTAATTCTGTTCAGCCGTTCGGGCTGTAGCTGTGTCTAAAGGTCCTATGGAAAAATGCATGGGGAAAACGCGTTTTGGGACCCCCCTTTTTTCTCGGCCCCTGCTTGACGAATCCCCCCGAGACTTTCAGGGTAGGAGCGGAGCGTAGCGCCCCACCTATTTTGAAAATTTCGCGAGGATTCGTCGACCGGCGCCAAAGTTATTCCAAATAGAATGTTGCGGATTTCCTATGGAAACAGGGTCCTAACTATATCTACCTACTGGCGACCGCCAGTAGGTAATATATATATATATATATATATATATATATATATATATATATATATATATATATATATATATTCACCAAAGTTTCCCAAGATTTGGGGTCGCGCTCCATGGCAGACAAGTTTCCACTTTATTTCATCAAAAGGCATGCAGCTTCCCATTTCTGCATGTCGTCCCTGGCCTTACGCGTTTCGAATCTTTGTAATTCTCATCAGAGGCCCGTGCAGCGAGCCTTTTGCATACAACTACATTGCCCCACTTGAGTTTTTGTAATGTTTGTTTGGCCTCAGGTGTGCCCAATAAAGAGTCATTTGTTGAGAACTCTGGGAAATGTAGTCCGTTCCATTTACATTTTTCAACCCTTCACTGGGTGTCGATTCTGCACGTCAATATGGGACCAATTCATCGCCCTCCATTGGGCATTAGAATGAGACTCTGCATGTCTGTAATGTTGCATCTGCAATGCCCGTTCAAAAAAAAAAAACAAAGGGTTTGTTGTCGCGGGTCCGGCGTTTGTTTCCGGCGGTGCGTTATCCCACGCGGCCTGGAACTGCCGCTTTTATATTCACCATATATATATGTGTATGTTTCAAAAAAGGAGTACATAGTACTAAATAAACACACACATATACATGTATAACATAAAAATATGCAGCCCCATACATATCCAATAGGCTAAGAAGCCAAAGTTACATGTATTTCTCTAGTATGAAAATAACACGTATACATATAACGTGAGAGAAGGACATGCACAGTAATAGCATTCCGCAATAACCTTTTATTTTCATAATGGAAAACAGGTAATAGCAGGCAATTAGCCTAAAAAGGGCTGCATAAATAGGGCTTGCCTTTAAGGCCTCCAGGAGCCCTCTGCTCCCATCATGCACCACATGTGACAGTTAGGTCAGTTCTTTTGTACGGTATAAGAAACCTGTAGGAACCTGCATCTAAGTTGCAACAATACCGTATAAACTGTTAATGCATGTCCGGGGAGGCGGGAGGGTTGCTTATGACTTTGATGAGTTTACCCCTAGAAGAGAACTAGGATTACAGGTAAGTAACTTATCCTTCTCTTCCAGGGGATACTCATCAATAGTCATAAGCACTGAATAGAGTAGCAAGCCTATACCCACTTCCTTGCGGACGAGCAAAAAACAGCAAACAAAATTGACATACACATGTTAAACGGTATTAGCAAACAAGTTTCTCAGCGAGGCCTGTCCAACCTGAGCATCTGCTTGCGTGTCAGCATCTAAACAGTAGTGGTGGGTAAACATATGAACTGATCGCCATGTAGCTGCTTTAGAAATCTCTGCCATGGGGACATTCCTCAGGAGAACTGTGGTAGAAGCTTTCCCTCTAGTGGAATGAGCCTTAGGGTTCCCCGGAAGAGATTTGTTGGCCAATTGGTATGAAAGTATAATACAAGAAACTATCTCGAGATGGATGTTTTGGAGGCTGCAGAACCTGTGTTAACAGGACCATAGTTAATAAACAAACGTTCTGATTTCCTCAGTGTCTTTGTTTTGTCCAAGTAAAACTTCAGAACCCTCTTGAGATCTAGGGAGTGTAGAGATCTTTCCGGAGGATTCGAAGGATTCAGAAAAAAGGTAGGTGAAGTGATAGTCTGGTTAATATGAAAGTCTGAGACTACTTTAGGCAAAAAACTAGGATGTGTTCTGAGAACTACTCTGTTGGCGTGAAACACAGTGTAAGGTTCTTTACAACAGAGAGCCTGGATCTCGCTCACCCTGCAAGCAGATGTAATAGCCACCAGGAAAGCGGCTTTCCATGTTAAATGCTGCAAAAAAGCTTTATGGATAGGCTCGAAAGGGGCCCACATCAACTTAGTTAACACAATGTTAAGCTCCCATGGAGGAGAGAGAGACCTGACTGGTGTGTAAACCTTTCTCAAGTCCTCAAGAAAATCCTTTACCACAGGAATCCTAAACAGAGACGTCTGGGTGGGGGACTTCCTATAGGTTGTGATAGCTGCAAGGTGGACTTTGATAGCAGCGAACTGAAGACCAGATCTAGCCAAATGCAGCAAGTAGGATAAAATCACCTGTTCCTGACCCCGGATGGGATCATGTCCATTGTCCACACACCATAGGAAGAAACACTTCCACTTGAAGGCATACGATCTCCTCGTGGAAGTTCTTTTCGCTTCTTTGAGAATAGCCATACAGTCTGGATTCAATTGTAGGTGTCCATATTGTATGACTTCAGGAGCCATGCTGTCAACAGGAGGGAGGACAGATTGGGGTGGAATACTCTCCTTGCCTGTTTGGATAGGAGATCCGGGCGGCATGGCAACCTCCTGTGTGGCACTTCTGATAGTTGAAGGAGGTCTGGAAACCAGCACTGGCGAGGCCACTCCGGGGCTATTAGGATCATCCTGGCATTGGTCCTGTACAGCTTGTTGATTACAATTGGGATCAACGGAATCAGTGGAAAAGCGTACAGTAAGCTCTGAGACCATTCGATCAAAAGGGCATTCCCTTGAGATCCTTGTTGGGGAAACCTGGATGCGAAGATGGGGCATTTTGCGTTTGCCGCATCTGTAAACAGGTCGATGTCTGGCATTCCCCATTCTCGAAAGATGCTGTGAGCGACCTCGTTGTTGAGAACCCAATCGTGGGCTTCGACTAAGTCTCTGCTGAGGAAGTCTGCCTGGGAGTTGAGAGAGCCCGGTAGATGAATGGCTACTATTGATAGGTTTCTCGCTAGAAGCCAGTTCCATATTGTTTGAGACTCTATGGAGAGTATTCTCTATCGGGTACCGCCCTGTTTGTTCAAATAATACATTGTCGTTGTATTGTCCGTTTGGATTAGAATGGACCGAGACTTGAACGACGGAAACAGGGACTTGAGAGCTAGATGTACAGCTCTCAGCTCTAGCAGGTTGATGTGGTAACTCTTTTCTGAGTCGGACCATAGACCTTGTACTTGCAGAGGACCCATATGAGCACCCCAACCCTGGAGAGAGAAGTCCGTGACTATAGTCTGGGTTGGAGGGTCCTGGTGGAAATGAACTCCCTTCATCAGGTGTGATCGCTTCATCCACCACTGGATGGAGTCTTTGGTTGATAGGTGGAGAATTACCTGATCCTCCCAGCGCCCCGATACTTGCATCCACTTGTCTTCCAAGCATTGTTGTAATGGACGCATGTGCAATCGTGCGTTTGGTACTATAAAGATGCATGATGCCATCGAGCCCAGTAGTGATGACACCTGTCGAAATGTCGGGAGATGCGTGTGAAGAAGGTTCAGGCATTTCTCTCGGATTGATGACAACCTCTCCTCCGAAGGACACACGCTTGATTTTTCGGTGTCCAGAAAGGAGCCTAGGTAATGGATCTTTTGTGTTGGATTTAGTATGGATTTCTTGAAATTGACATGAAGGCCCAAGTTGTTGAGAAGCTGAAGGCAGCACGAGAGATGATCCTGCAGCAGAGTTGGAGATGAGGTCTTCAGGAGCCAGTCGTCCAGGTAAGGATATATGAATATTTTCTGCTTGCGGAGAAAAGCGGCCACCACAGCCATACATTTGGAGAATGTCCGGGGGGCTGATTTGAGCCCGAACGGGAGAACTGAGTACTGGTAATGTTGAAATAACATTTGAAACCGTAGGAATTTGCAATGTTTCTTTGAGATTGTACATGGAAGTATGCATCCTGTACGTCGATGGAGCACATCCAATCCCCTTGATGAAGCTGAGGGAAAATTTGATGGAGTGCTAACATTCGAAATTTCTCTCAGCGGATTTATTTGTTCAACAGTTTCAAGTCTAGTCTATAGGTCTGTAGTCTGTGGTGGAACTACTTTTTTTTTTCTTCAAGATAGTAGTGTAAGAAAGTTGCTCTGTATATACTGTTCCCAAATAGGTACAGTGTGTACAGAGTCCACAGTCCCCAGAGGTTTGGCGGAGGCTAAAGTTAGATATAACCTTACTCTCTAAAGTGGTAGCTTGGTCGAGCAGTAAGGCAGTATCAGGGGACAGTGTAAAGCATTTTGTTGTACACACTCAGTCAGCAAATGGTTTCACACACTCAATAACTTAACTCTAGGCCAATGGTTTATATATAAAAAAATATATGCTTGTTTTATTTTAGAACCAACAATAGGTATTAAAATATACTTTCTCAGAATGAGATGCTTTAGGTAAATGCTTTTGCAATATGCAATTGGCTTTTGTAGATGTTTAAAAGTTGTTGCAATAGGCAACACAGTTTAAACACAATAATGCATAGAGTTCAATGGAAGTTTCAGGTTATTTGCAATAGATTACTCTCAGGATTACTTTTGTAATTCCAGGAATGGATCCTAGATTCAGTCCTGGGACAGTTCTTAGAAACAAGTGATAAAAGTCGATTTAGTTACTACTAGGATTTTTAAGTAATATTTTGCTATTTTAAAAGTTGACAGAAGAAATTTCATAGAAAACAGTCAATGATTCCCTATGGAAGAAAATTCAAGTTGCAGGTATAGTATGTTCTCGTTACTTTTGTGATCCAGTACTGGGTGCCTAGACTCATTACTGGGACCTTTATCCAAAACAGGCAAGTAATTACGTTTTCACAATTTGTACGATTTTTAAAGAATATTTGAAGTTTGCAAAAATCGACAGAAGAAATTTCACAGAAAAACAGTTAATGATTTCCTATGGAAGAAAATTGGGTTACTGGTAAGTACGGTTGTGAATATTTTTCAGGGTCAGTGCTGGGCACCAAGATCCAGCACTGGGAGCTCACCCAATAGCAGGTGAGTATTATAGTTTTCGTTACTCGGCTGATTTTTGGTGAATATTGTAAGTTTTGAAAACTTCACACTTAGAAGAAATTTTAGAAGAAACCAGTCAATGTTACCCTATGGAGAAAATTGAGTTATCAGCTTTAAGGGAAGTACTCGACTGGCAAAGTTAAGGTTCTGGGCACAGACTCGGGGGTCTCTCAGGGTCAGGTAGGTACAGTTGTTACACCCTCAGTGGCACAGGGGCAGCCGGGTGCAGAGTGAGTTAGGCCCAATGTTATCCTATGGGAGGCAGGGGGCTTTGGTTGGTGGCTGCTGACTAGCAGGCCACGCGGCTGTGGGAGCTGGGCTCCTGGTCACTTGCTCAGGGCAAATGGGGAAGTAGATAGGTGTAGAGGTTACACCCCAGGGCCACTCGGGCGGCTGGGTGCAGGGTGCTTTTGAGCCTTCGGGCGCTCAATTGATTTCAAAGGGGAAAGCTCCGGTTTGGAAAAAGGCTGCAAGCTTGGGGACGAATATTCTTCAGGTGCCACCACCACTTCGAGAGTTAAGTTGGGTAGTTGAAGGATAGGTAGGTACCCAGGAGTTGGGCACAGGGGGCCGCAGGGCACCGGGTGCAGGGGTGCCTTTTGGTGTCGGGAAATCTTACCCTCTGTTGATCACGGTTGGGGGGGTACCTGGTTCTGAGGTTGCAGGCGTCGTCAGGAGCGTCGATGGAAGTCCTTGGGTGCCAGACTCAGGGACACAGTCGCTGGGGGGTCGTCCTCGTGGTCTTTGTTCACTCCGGCACAGGCCAGGGTTGGCGGGTGCAGAGTGTGCAGGATTCGCGGTTCCAGGCTGATGCCAGGGATTAGAAGCAGATTTTGAGTAGAGCCTCTACTCATGGGAGGCCCAGCTGCTTAGAGTCAAAAGGGTAGCCGGGTCCTCCGGGGTTTGTGAGGTTGCTGGCCACAAGAGATGCCGGGTTGTAGCAGGAGCAGGTTCGAGGGTCGACAGGCCGGTAGGGCTGGGGCCAAAGCAGTTGGTGTCTTCCTCTTCTTAGCAGCTGCAGGGCAGGTCTTCTTTCTTCTTGCTCTTCTTTGTATTTTGGAATCTGGGGAAGGAAAGTTCAGGGTGCCCCTAAATACTAGATTTAGGGGCGTTATAGGTAGGTGAAGGGCAGGGACCAATGGGTCCCTGTCCTGGGGTGGGTACACCCCCTATCCTGCCTCTCTCCTGTTGGAGAGGGGCAGTAGCCCAGTCCTGATTGGGTAGGGCCTCCCATCTTCAAGATGGCGAGTGCCCGGAGATGTGCTTCACCTCGCCTCCCCCACCTGAGGGGTGGGGTTGGCAGGCTGGCACATCCCATGTCCTTTTTTGGGGTTTCCGGCTTCCTGCCAGAGTGGGGGCTGCCAGTGGCCTGGGGAAGCTCACAGAGGCGGCATGCCTTTGAAGCTTCCCCCTGCCCATCCTGGGGGAGGAGATCTAGCACCTCGCCCAGGATGTGCATTGTTGCAGGCCCAGGAGAGCAGGGGCTCTCCTACCCAGGGGTCCAGCAACATGTCTGCTCTGTGGCAGTCTAGGCAGCCTCCCAGACCAGACGTGGATTGTAGGTTAGGTTTCAGGGGGCATCTTTAAGATGCCCTCTGGGGTGCTTGGTACATTAAATCCCACACTGGCATCAGTGCGGGTTTAATGTGCTGAGAAGTTTGATACCAAACTTCTCAGTCTTCAGTGTTGCCAATATGGTGCTGTGGAGTTCGTGTTTGACTAGCTCTCAGCACCATGTACTCTTAAATGGCAGCACTGCACTTACAGTGCCCAGGAATGGGCCTGGGTACTGTAGGGCAGAGGGCTCATGCTCCTGTGCCCACACCACTGGCATAGGGCACCAAGCTAGAGGGGTGGCTGATGTATGCCAGGACAGTGTAGGTGTTGGGCATGGCACACAGGGATGGGTGCCATGTCGACTCTCTGTTTTGTCTTGTACCCTGACACTCAGCCTGCAAGGGCAGTGTGTGTGTGTTAGGGTACAGGGTGGCACAACAAGTGCTGCAGCCCTTAGAGGCCTTTTCTTGTCACAAGGCCCTGGGTATCTAGTGTACCATTTACCAGGGGCAGACATTTGGCCAGGGTGTGCCAATTTGGGTTTTAGGTCTGTAGGGAAGAAACATAGGCCCTGGGCACCTGATTGGCAGGAGTCCAGGGCACACTCAGTCAAAGTACATTCAGCAATTCAGCAAAAAGTGGGGGCATACCATGCAAGAAAGATGGCACTTTCTCACACAGTAGCGCGAGTAGACTCCTTGATTTCTTTGAGGAGCAGGGACTTTTTCTATAGCTCCTTTCTTCAATAAGATGTTTTTTTTTTTGTCAAAATTGTTTTTATTAGTCACAAAAAGAGAGCATAACATACAGAACAGACCATGACATGTGCCTCATAGCTGAGTGGACCAGCGAGCGATAAAGCAGATAACAACGTACCAACTCGTAGCCGAACCCAACAGAGGCGAGCCTCCCCCATCGTAACATTCGCTATAGGAGGGGTACAGAATAGCTAAAATAAGAGGGGGACGCAGGCCTGGGAGTGATACCCCGGAAACCTCCAATAGGCGCCCATCGGGCACTTACAGTCCCGTGCCGGTCCGGCATTCAAAAAGTTGGGCCACAACACCCAGCTGGCTCTATGTCATGTGGCTGCAACTTCAATTGACGATCAACCCCAACTCCCCCCAGTCCCTCCCTACCCCCCTGCCCACCCCCGAACTATAAAAGAAAAAGGTGAGAAAGAGCAGGAAAAGTAGGAAAGAGAGAGACAGCGGAGAGACTCCGGCAGTGGGGCCCGAAGGCCCTGCACTATGACAAGGGAGGGAAGATGTCCGTCCAAGGCGGTGGCCAGACAAGGGCTCGTCCAACATCCCCGGGACCTCAACCCGTACAAGCAGGGGGTGCTACCCAAAGCCGCAGCGGCCGACTACAGTTGAAACAGCCGTAGGCCCCTAAGCTGGGGCGGACAAACCGCCGCCGGTAGACCTCTAGACAGGAAAGTCACCAACGGGCCCCACTTGAGCTCAAACGCGGCATAGTCATCCCTGAAGATATCCGTCATTCTCTCTAGGCTCAGAAGTCTCCAGAGGCGGGCATGCCACATCGAGGCCGTGGGCGCCGTCCGCTTCTTCCAGTGGGCCGCAATAGCCACCTTCGCCGCCCCCAAGCACAGCCACATCACTGCCTTATCCGCTCTGGTTTGGTAGCGCAGGGAGGGGTCTCGCAGGCCCAACAGTGCTGTCGCCATTGAGGTGGGGATCGGGTAACCCAACATGGATTTGATTTGCGCCAAGATCTCTTCCCAGAAGGGGCGGATCGTAGGACAGGTCCACCAAATATGCTCAAAGTCCCCCAGTAACCCGCAACCCCTCCAACAGCGATCAGAGGTGGCCGGAAAGATACGCCGCAGTTTATCTGGATATAAGTACCAATCCACCATTACCTTCATGTGCGCCTCTCGCAATTCTATTGAGTAGCTATGCTTGGAGATGTCCGACCACAACGCCTCCCACTCCCGCTCCTCAGTCGGTCGCAGCAGCACCTCCTCCCATTTAGCCTTAAATTGCGGGGACGGGGAGACTACAGTGGCCAAAAGGTGGCCATAAAGAAAGGAGATTTCCCCCCTCATAGATGTGGTAGTGCGCGCAAATTTTTCAAAGGGTGTTTGGGGCCTGCGTACCGCCGCCTGGATTTCCTGTGTCTGGAGCCAGTGCTTGAGCTGGAGGTAATGATAGTGTTCAGTGTGCGGTAGGCTAAAGTCAGTCCTGCATTTGGAAAAAGTCAGTAATCGTGTCCCCCTAAAAAGATGTCCGACCATTAAACAGCCCCCCTCCTCCCACGCCGCGAATGGCCCTCTAGTAAGCGCCGGCGGAAAAGCCGCCAGCCCATGAATCGGTGTGTGGGGAGAAGGGAAAGTGGCCCACCGCTCGTCCGACGCCAAAGTGTCCCAAACCCGCAGTGTTGTTCTAGTGGGCGTGCTGATGTAAGCGTTGTCCGGTCTATCGTGTTTCGGACGCCATGCCAAATCCCAAATTGTCCGACCCGCCACCGACCTGTCCATATGTAGCCAATGTTTGTCCGATTCTCTCTTCGACCATTCTATCAAAACTCGCAGTTGGGCCGCCTTGTAGTAAAGGTGGAAGTCGGGGAGGCCTGCCCCGCCCGCAGAGCACGGCCTCCGCAACATGGAAAATGACAACCGGGCTCTGCCCCCCTTCCAGATGTAACGAGAGCATAGGGAGCGTAGAGTCGAGAAAAAGGAGAGAGGGACTTCAATGGGGAGGGCCTGGAACAAATGGAGCAACTTCGGTAATATCGTCATTTTGAGCGAGTGAATACGCCCCCGCCAGGAGATAAACAAAGGCTGCCAGCGCGCCAAGTCAGTTTTAATATGCGCCAGAAGGGGGGGGGGGAAGTTTGCTTTGTATAGATCCTCTACGGACGGGGTGAGCTGAACTCCAAAGTATAGGAGCGATGCAGTCGCCCAACGAAAAGGTGTGCTCCTCTGGAGGTGCGCTAGCTCATCCCCCTGAAGCGTAAGATTCAGAATATATGACTTGTCCTGATTAATCTTGAATCCCGCCACACGTTCATAGCGCCGTAATTCTGCCTGGAGAGTCGGAAGCGACTCGGAGGGGCGCGCGAGGGATAGAAGCACATCATCAGCGAACAGGGAGATCTTATGGTCCTCTCCCGCGAATGGGATACCCGTGATCTGCGGGTTGCGTTGAATGGCCTGCGCCAGCGTCTCAATGCTCAGGGCAAACAGGAGGGGGGACAGCGGGCACCCCTGTCTAGTGCCCCTTGAGAGGGCGAACGGAGCCGAACAGGTCCCATTGACCTGGACCCGCGACAAAGGAATTCGATAGTTGGCCCGTACCATTGCTATAAAGGCCTCTGCAAAGCCCATCCGACGCATGGTGGAAAAGAGAAAGCCCCAATCCACCTGGTCGAACGCCTTCTCGGCATCCAGACCAACCAGGATGGCCGGTAAGCGTCGTCTAGAAGCCTTTTCTATGAGATGCACTATACGTCGTGTGTTATCGTGCGTTTGCCTCCCTGGAATGAAACCCGATTGGTCGGGATGGATCAGCGCTGCCATTAGAGGGCTGAGCCTAGCCGCCAGAATAGAGGAATACAGTTTAGCGTCGAGGTTTAACAACGCGATTGGCCGGTAAGAGGAACAGTGATCCTTAGGTTTCCCTGGTTTGGGGATGACGGTAATAACCGCCTCCGCCATGGATGGGGAGACCACCCCCTGGGTGACGATGGCGTTAAACAACGATTGCAGGCGTGGGGCCAGGTCTGGCGCGAAGGTCCGATAGAACAGGGCTGTGAGGCCGTCAGGCCCAGGAGCTTTATTCAATTTAAGCGCCATTATGGCCCTGGTGACCTCCTCCAACGAGATGGGGGCGCAGAGGTCTGCGTTGGCCGCGGCGGCAACCTGAGGGAGTTGTAACTCCTGTAGATAATCCTCCTGTTCTGGGCCCTCCAGCGAATCCGACGCGTAGAGCTTGCTATAAAAGGAGCGGAAGCAGTCCGCTTTGCCCGCGTCAGAGTGAGTAACCACGTCTGCAGCATCCCTCACCCCTTCAATATATTCCCTATCCCGTTTGACTCGGAGCTGTCTAGCCAGATGCCTCCCCACCTTGTTCCCCTGGATATACGAGGTGTGGCGTAGCCGCAAGAGGGTAAGTTCAGCCCTGTTGGCATAGATAGACTTGAGTTTGCCCCGTAGCGCCGTAAGGGGCCGTAAGGGGCCGCAAGGTGAGGCGAGAAGGCTTGGGCTTATGGGCCTGCTCTGCCGCCGCCAATTCCGCCTCCAGGCGTTCCCGTTCTGCCGCCCTCTGCTTATTAAGCGCGGAATTGAGCGCGATGCATTTACCCCGGAATACCGCCTTAAAGGCGTCCCATCGCGTCTGCTCCGAGGTCTCCCCAGCGCAATTGAGGGCAAAGTAGTCATCTATAGCCTCCCGCAGTGATGCGCGCAGCACAATATCTCTGGTGAGGGAAGCGGGGAAATACCATTTCCTCTGGCGATCCCGGGGGCCTGGCCAGTGAAGCGCGATCGTGACCATACTATGGTCAGAAACCGCGAGCGGAAAGATCTGCGCATCTCGCAATGACCCCGAAAGAAAGCGATTAATGAAAATCTAGTCCAGCCTGGAATACGACCGGTGTACATGTGAGAAATGGGTATAATCCTTCGTGGAAGGATGAAGGGTGCGCCAGGTGTCGCAAAGGCCCAAGTCAGAGAAGCGTTGTTTAGAAGCTGCTGAAAATGCACCTGACTCAGCCCTCTGCGAGTGCGAACTATCCAACTCCGCCCGCCACACTAGATTAAAGTCCCCCATCAAAACCACCGAGCCCTCCGCAAACTGCTCCAACCGCGCGCAAAAAGTGGACAGAAACCCCGCCTGACCAGTGTTGGGTGCGTAGAGGGAAATGAAGGTGCAGGTCTGCCCTCTCAGGACCCCTTTTACCATCACCCACCTCCCCGCCTTGTCCGAGCAGACCTCCATCGGCTGGAATCGTATTCCGCTATGAAACAACAACATCACCCCCCTATGCTTGGTGGTGGCTGACGAACTGTACATGAGTGGGTACGCCCTATGCCGCAGCCTATGGTCGTCCCCCCTACGCAGGTGCGTTTCTTGCAGCGCAACTATGTCTAGGTGCCTATCCGATATGTACTTCATCACCCTCTGACGCTTCTGGGGGGAGTTAAGCCCTTGTACATTCCAGGAGCCTAGGGATACTGCCATCGTGTATTGGGATGTATGCAACCCTCTGCAGCCACGCCCCGCGCCCAGCCTCCCGTCCCCGGTGTCAAGAAAAGGAAAGGAGAAAGAGAAGGAAAGGAGAGAAAAAAAAAGAAATAAAAATACCCCCAACACCCCATTGCAATACAGCATTCTAGTGGTAAGGACTCGGAGGGCATGGCAACCCGCCCCCCCCCCCACCCCGGCAGCAAATATAACTCTTATGCATAGAGAAGAAATGAGGAAAACATCCCCAACTGTAGTTCCCGGGCCCCCTGACAGGCCCATTCCGGTAGTCCCGCACTCAGCGATACTCCTTCTGCTGTGCCGGCCCACCGCCCCAACGGGGCAGCCAGCGAGCGTGGCCTCAGAAGCTCATGACCTGTGCCCAGGAGCTCCCTCCGCTGGATCAAGCCATCCTCCAACTGGCGTCGTCTGTGGGATCATCTGGGAGAGGCGCGACCGACCGTGGCCCAGTCTCCGGCCCCCGTCCCGGTGCCTCCAGCCGCCGTAGCCCCCCCCCTCGACCTGCTCCTCGTCTGGTGCGGACAGACACAGAATGGCCCTGCCCGCCGCCAAGTCCGTTACAGTTTGTTGCTTATTCTGGTACTCAAACGAGAGTCCAAAGGGGAAAGTCCAGCGGTACCTGATGTGCTCCGCTCTTAATTTGGCAGTCAGAGGCCGAAAGGACTGGCGCCTCGCCAACGTCGCTGGGGATAGATCCTGGTACAACGCACATGTAAACCCCTGGAACGACACCTCTGAGGACCTCCGCGCCGCCGCTAGGACAGCCTCCTTGGTTTTGTAGGAGTGAAATTTAGCCAGAATGTCTCTCGGCCTCCGTTTTCAATAAGATGTTTACCTCCGTTTGTAACAATTGGTGGTCGCGGTAAGAAATGCCTCTCGGAGGTATAGATGGAGGAGGAGTTCTGAACCTGAGAAGATAGCCATTTTGTACAATATTGATGACCCATTTGTCTTTTGTTATACGTTTCCACTCCTCCAGATGTAACAAAACACTTCCTCCCACCGGAGTGGACAACAGCTTTGGAGGAAGACACACCTCATTGCTTTTGTGGCTGCTTTGGTGCTGTTGACTGCTGTTTGTTTCCACCTCTGCCACGCCCCGGTCTACGTTGTTGGAACTGGGACCTTTGTGGCGTCTGACCTTGGGTCTGCGATGACCAGTTAGAGGTTTGACCCCGCTGCTGGAAAGGGCGTTTGTCATAAGAATGAAAGCGACAACGGAATTCTTTCTTCTTTTCGAGGCCCACAGCCTTGAGGGTATCCAACTCAGTTTTCATGTTTGTCATTTCGTCGTCCGCATGTGAACCGAACAACGATGAACCATTAAAGGGCAGATTGACTATCTTTCGTTGAGAATCGGGTTTGAGACCCGTGAGTCGGAGCCATGCTGCACTTCGAGAGCAAATACCATGTGCGTATCCATGGGCTGCCAAGTCTGCAGAATCGGCCGCTGTACTAATGATCTGGTTTGCTACCAGACCAACTTCCTGTACAATTTCTAGAAAATCCTGTTGACAGTCTTTGGGTAATTGTTCTGTAAATCTTGTTAAAGAGTCCCATAAAGACCAGTAATATCGTCCCAGTAGAGCGGCTGCGCTAGCCACTCTCATGACAGACCCAGAAGTACTGCACATTCTCCGTCCCAAAGAATCCATGTTTTTGCTGTCCTTCTCTGGAGGACCAGACGAAAGGAAAGCATTGGAATGAGCATTTCTGGCGGATGCAACTATAAGGGAATACGGTGGAGGGTCAGAACGCAGAAACAAAGGATCTTGGTCTGGGGCCTTGTACTCTTTCGAAATCCTTGCAGGACCCGAGCCCACTGTGGCAGGTGTCAAAAAGGTTTTCATTGCAGGCTCTAATAATCCTGGCACCAAAGGAAGAAGGGGCTTTACCGAAGCTCGATGGTGCAGGGTTTCAAATATGATGGAAGTGGTCACCTGCGGAACAGTCATGGTAATATTCAACTTGCTGGCACCTCTACAGAGCACCTCGTTGAATGTCCCAAGATCATCAACTGGGGAAACCCTGGATGGTGGCGTTGACGAGATAGTCGGTGAGTAATCTCTATACGAAGATCTTGTTGATATGGTCGTTGGAGTAGACCTCCGTCTTCTCCTTGGTGTATGCGATCGGCAGGACCTTGCGCACTCTGTTGAGCGTGTGCGCCGTCTTAAAGGAGATCTGGATCGCCTCAGGGACCAACCAGCGGGAGGCCATGAGCATTCCATGGCAGGAGGTTACACGGAAGGTCCGGGTTGGATCTTCCAGTGCCTGATGTCCTCCAACCATCTTGGTGACATGTTGATAGGAGGAGACTTGTTTCCACTAGTCGGAGAGCCCTCCAGTGTAACCTGTATAATAGTTATACCAGGCGAGGAAGAAGAATCCCTCGACATCGAGCGCCGTGATCTCTGTCGGTCTTTCTAAGTCTTCAGCAGGAACAAATTGCCTGTCTCTCGACGTCGTTCGCCTTGACGTCGAACCGGAGTGAGCCACCATCGACGACGACCGTGGGGGTGACTCTCTTGACGGTGGAGATCTATGAGAAGAATCCCTCGACGTCGGTCTCTTCAACGTCGACCGCTGGTGTTCATGCGGCATATTAAACGTCGACCGTGCCCTCGACGTAGACCGCTGATGGATCCGAGAGGGTGATCTGGAGTGTCTTGACGCCGACCTTATAGAAGGGGGTGGAGATCTCGACGTCGACCTCTGAATTGATGTCGACGGACGCTTCGACGTCGACTGAGGTCTATCATGCTTCGAGCCCGAAGCATGTCTCGACGTCGACTTACTTCTCGACGGAGATCTTGACTTTGACGTCTATCTCACTTGTGCAGTTGGTCTCGATGTCGACGACGCGCTGTGATGTTTTTTCTTACTTCTAGCTTCTGGTGATGTTGATCTTCGCTGTTTTCTCGGACAGGAGGGCCCTCTAGAGGTATGCTGACTCTCAGGGCCACTTTTATGATGTTTTCCTCTCTCCATCAAGCCTATAAGTCTGATCTTCTCTCTGTCTTTCAATGTTCTTCTTGAACGTTGAAGAAAATGGTAGCAGGTCTCTGTGTCATGAGAAGAAGGTAGGCACACGACGCAGACGGAATGAGGATCAAATTTGGCCATCTTCTTCCCACAGGAGGGACATTTATAAAATAAAGGTGGCATTTCTGACTAAAAAGAATGACCAATTTGTCAGAAAAAGACTAGAAAATACCACTAGTAACGAGAAATATCAACTAAAGTAGTTAGAATATCAATTCTGACTGAAAAAGATCAAAATCAGTTAAGCTCAAGCTCCAGGTTCCTCACAGAAGGAGCCGGAAAAAAGAACTGACCTAACTGTCACCTGTGGTGCATGATGGGAGCAGAGGGCTCCTGTAGGCCTTAAAGGCAAGGTGCTCAGGGTCTCTGAGGCCTTAAAGGCGAGGTGCCAGTTTCCTTTTCTGTACAAGGATGTTATTTATTTATGCAGCCCTTTTTAGGCTAATTGCCTGCTATTACCTGTTTTCCTTTATGAAAATAAAAGGTTATTGCGGAATGAGATTACTGTGCATGTCCTTCTCTTACATTATATGTATATGTGTTATTTTCATACTAGAGAGATACATGTAACTTTGGCTTCTTATCCTGTTGGATATGTATGGGGCTGCATGTTTTTATGTTATACATGTATATGTGTGTGTTTATCTAGTACTATGTACTCCTTTTCTAAAACATACACATATGTATTTTTTTTAATATGCTCCGGGTTCCCGCACGTGGGTGGAGAGAATTCAGTGCTTATGACTACTGATGAGTATCCCCTGGAAAAGAACAGACTATTTCTCCACCTGATCAAAAGACACCTACAAAACCACCTGTATAAAAAAAAAGCCTTTAATTATTAGCACTATGAGAAGCAACTGCAAAGAAATCCTGGAAAAGGCTTCCCCAACTCTGTAATTTTGTTCAAACTGTTAACAACCCATGGTGTAAAGTCTGTCTCTTTTTTTAGCTGACAAACATTCAAACCAATTTGGCACCTTTTCTGAAGAGCTAGACATATACTCCACCAGGACGTCTGTAAAAGACAAACATAATAAAGTGCTTCCCAATGTAAAATGCACTATGCTAAATAGCCAACACATCCTGATCCGAACCTAGTCTACTTCCCCTGCCTGGACTTACTAATGAATGATTCATGAGGATGGTACGAAGTGCTCCAAACTGAATGGTTTTACAAACAGTCCTACATAAATTGAAAACATACTCATTGGGTTCTTAATGCCCTTCTGGCATGCTCTTCGGAAGAAAACATGGATATAAAGCAAACAGGGAGTAGATGGAACTTTGCCAATTTACCACAAACCCCGTGTCTAAAATCAGAGGAGGCTGCCACAACAAAGAAGGCACACTAGAAAGAGTGTTAATTCCAAGACAGCGTCTTTGTACAAGTGTCCTAATGAACTCATTAAGTATGTTTCAGTGTATGAATTCCTCTCAAGCCACTATTATAAACATCTGTGGGGCACCTGTAATCTGCTTGCGGTGGAGTATACTTCATAAATTTCTGTAACGTACCGAACTGCTCCCAGGCGCAAGAAGCACCCCATATTAATGGCCCCAAATAGCAAAAAAAACCATCAAGGGTCTGATTACGACTGGCTCGCACACTTGAGATCCCAGTACAAACATTTGTTTGCACAGGGATCACTATACACCTGTTTGCTCAGGGATCACAATTGTAAGTGGTGCAATATTTATCACACCGGATACAATACCGTTTGCGCCTCCATTAAATTTCAGCAAGTCAAACCTGTCAATATTTAGCAAGGGAAAAGGTCCAGCACAACTTCCACCTGCATCAGCTAAAAAAAGAATTAAACGCCTGCCTCTCCTAAAATCATTTCAGAATGGAGTCTGATCATATTTCTCCAATACTGAAAGACTTCCACTGGCTCCCACTAGAAGCCGGAGACGAGTTCAAAATATGTTGTCTGACCTATAATCTGCTATACCATAGCACATCCAGCTACCTAGTGGACCCCCCGACCATCTCAGGTGGGTCAAGCTTATCAGTAAGAGTTCTCTCATCCTGGAAACACCATAATACAAATCCTCCCTTGAACTGAAACAATCCTTTTCGGGTTCTGCCACTAGCTCCTAATATTCTTTACCTCTTCGCCCGAGAACAGCATGGAACAACTTGACTTTCAGGAAAGGACTAAAGACTCACCTATTTAAAGTCTATCTTGAAGGTCCAAGCTCCCTAATTCCCCCAAATATCTCTAACATAGTGTACTCTAGGGCTTCTATTATACGAAATGTTCATAATCCTCAAATTGACCCAGGAATTTTTTTAAAGTGATGAATCTACAAATCCAGGGCTACAGAGAAGCTCCTCTTTTTACATTATTTAAAAGTATATTTGAACTTTCTTCGGTACCCTCTTCTTCCTGCCCCATCCTGAGTTCTCCTTTTCCTTTCCCACAACCGCAGTAGCATCAGTATGCTTTGTTTTTATCACTTGAAAGTGCTTGTTAAAGTAATATATGACCTGCTGCTCTATTACATTCATATATGTAACTCTCTGATCTCTGTAAAACGCCTTAAGCCAATCTGGTGGAAAAAGAGCTCTATGAAACTATTGAACAAATATATAAAAGCCCGGTATTTAACAGGACATGTGGGTTCTGCACCACAATCGCTTCCCCCAAAAAGTTGGAATAGGAGATTATTATTGCACCCGATTAATTCCACAAACCTCTGTCAGATGTTATAAGGGGCTATAATTATAACAATCCAACACAGGCCACTTCTATTGAGACCCACAGAGGTGGATAAGAATCACACAAAATGATTTCCCAAGTCCTATACGAGGCACACATCTTGCTGCCTGAATTTCCTGCCACATACCGTCCGGTTCATCATCTTCGCTGCCATCACTCTCGTCGTCATCATCAATGTCAATCTCGTCAGGGTTGGCCTGCTTACTGAGCTCTGCCAGCTCACTGCGTGAAGCATCGCTCCTACGAACAATAGAGAAACTCATCAGTTACCTTCATGGAGAGCCTTGTAATCTTAGACCCAGCTCGCTGTCACAAATGGTTGAGAATGCCTTCATCACCAAGCAGTGCTGGAAAACCCAGGACAAAATATTCGTTCATGAAAGCTGTAAAGGGTACCCATGAAGGATGAAAATGATTCAGTAATAGCACTCCCTAGTACAGTTACATTTGGCGCTCTTCGCCCAAAATACAAATAATTATTTGTATTTTGGGCGAAGAGCGCCAAATGTAACTGTACTAGGGAGTGCTATTACTGAATAACTTTCATTTGTATATGCAGGTTTCTTGACTTGTTATTAGCACAGTTGGGTAATCAGTGCCATCAGTTTATACAGCACCCTCATTTTTGAAAATTGTCAAAGCGCTAATAATCATTGTTAATACTGACTGATATCACCTACTTTAAGTGCGGCTCATCCCTGTTGAGGGATTGCTATTACCCTCCATATTTAAATTAATTACCCCTGAAGGATGTTAAGGATGTTTCTTGTAATCCTAGTATATTTTCATGGGTCTTGTCTTTACTGAGCGAATGAGCACTGAATAGTCCTGCCCAAGACAGGCATCCCAGAAGACGTCAGGTAAATATATGCATATACAGATCTTTTACTTCGAAATCCCATTAAAATGTAATAAAAATGTAGAACCCTATCTGTAGGCTAAACTGGCCAAATTATGTTTATGTTATTTTAAAAAGTAGAGAAAATCCTTTGAAAACCACTAACCAGACTTTGCCATCTTTGTTGCTCTTCCTCTGTTAACCTATCTCTTTCCACTTTTACAATGTAATAGCTTCAAGGGGGCGGGGGGGATGGGGGGGGGGGGGGGGGGAGTGGAACAAGGGTTTCACAAGTAGGGGTGGGCGGAATTTGCGTAATCGCGTTACGCAAATCTCCGCGAAACAGTAAAAAATCTCCGCGAACACGCAGAAATTCCGCGAACGCGCGGAATTGCTTGCTCGCGATGCTTTTTACCTGTTCACAGTTGCTGTTTGCGTGCTCGGGGAGAAATATCTTGCGAACACGCATTTTGAGAACGCGAACAAGAAAAAATTTCGCGAAGTTGCGGAAAGCAGAATTTTGGTCAATTTCGCGTTCTCCGCGGAACGCGAAATTACCGAAATTCCGCAAATTCCGCGAGCGGAACGGAATTTACCGCCCAGACCTATTCACAAGTAGGACTGAAAGAAGCCCTGCAAAGTCTCTGGCAGCAGTTTCCTAGGCAGTGTACATACATTTCAGTATTGACATGGGTATCACTTTTCATCTTTTCATTGATTGAGTCTGGCTTCTGGTTTACAGCAGCTTAAAGGTGTACTGCTTGTTTTGTGTAGCATTTCTCCCTAGCTACTGGCAAATCTTTCTGGTGTACCCATCAGAGAATAGGCACTACTTTCAATTGCATCTTTAGGAAAAGCAAACAAGGCCAAAATCATGTTATCTAGCAACAGATCCTCTCCTTGTCTCCCGCATTCCTTTGGCCATAAGATTTAGAAGTGTTGGTCCCTGGGATGGACTGCTGAACAATGGAGATTTTATTAGGGTGACCAGATTCTCAAAACAAAAAAACGGGACAGGTGTCAAAGACATAGAAGTAGGACTGAAAGAAGTACCCATGGCTTTAAGTGGGATCAAGAAACAGGGGGGGGGGGGGGGGGGGGGGGGGGTCTCTCAAGGGGCGTGGCCGATGTAATTAAGGATGTGGCTTAAAACACATAATCTATGGTTTGATCACAAAGTATAACACTGAACTGACATTTACTTTGTCTTACATTCAATCTACCTCCTTTTGCTATTCTTGAACTATACCACAACGCTAGTTGTTTTTTAAATTCTATTTTTAGAATATACCTACATTAAATTATATTGATACAAACCCTCAAACTAAAAATAACGTTTTTAATTAATTCAAATAGGTTACCCTGTTCTAACCTCAAATTAAAACTGCAATACTGCCAACAGTTTTTATTAAAATACATTTATTTTAATTCCAACCCTATTTTAATATTTTTTTTAAAAAACACAACCCTGTTCTTATTAGGATGCCAACCCTAGAATTCAATTTACATGTTTAGCATGGTCAACTTTTTTTTTTTTTTTTTACATAATTACCCAAACTCTAAATTCAATTCAATGCTATTAAAATAATTATAGGCCTTATTCTAACTCTTGCAAACCTGGTGTTATTAAATCAATTTAAAATTAATTTTAATCTGATTTTAATGCTAACCCATACTGTACAAATAAAATATATATATAAAACCAGTAAGAAGCAGTAGTTTAATGCTAATCCTAGCTATTAATGAACTTTAAACTATTGTTAAATGAATTGCATTAATACTAACCCTAATTTAAAGAGATGCATGTTAATACTAATATTTTACGAATAATTGTGTTTTTAATCCTAATGTTTCAGTATAGTCATCTTAAAAGTTATTTTTCTGATGCTTTGTGCAAAGCGAAGCTCTAACTCTGACATAGTAAATCAAACTCCTGGCAGGAAAGTAAATGTCAGGAGAAGTAAAGTGGGCGAAGTACAGGTCAGATTTTCATTAGAGAGGCTTCCCCATCCCGGGGTCTACTATTTTATATGCATGGATGCTATTCTAGAAAAAATAGGGTTACATAAACCCATTGGTGAAAGCCAACATTATCCGCTGATGTTACTACACCATGTCCAGCTGCTTCAGTGGTCAAAGAGCACTCATCTTGATTTTCCATGAAGTTATATATCACACTTTCAGACTTCGAGTACTGGATACATTAGTTGTAACTAGCAGTGCATGGAAAGGGCGCACGTTCTAGTTACCTTACGACACAAGTTATAGTTTTACAGAACTATAACTGCTGAATTCTTATGGTTTTGTGTGTAATATCTGAACCTAACTAGAACGTCCTGTAAACTTTTTTTGTTTTTGTGAATTTCAATTTAAAAAAAAAAAAATAATAATCTAGTTCCTAACTATAATGTCCCTGTAGCCTTTGTTTTTTACAGTGAATTTCTAGGGTTCTTTAATAGAATTTCCTTACTTTAACATCCTAGTAACCTTCGTTTTTTTAAACGTAAAGTGATATTTATTTACCATACATTATTCCAACCGCCACTGCGCACTGTGGGTAGTTAGCCCAAGGGCATGGCCGCTGTGGACAACCCCCTGCATGAAGCCAACCCCACGCTGTGCACAGCCTTCAACCGTGTGCAGAGGGGGTTGTAAACATGGTAAAGAAAAAAGAAAAAATATGTTCATGACATGTTTACGCTTGTGTTGCCTCTTATCTTTCTATGTCCCCACTCTTGCGTTGTCTGTGTTGTCGCTTCCCTCCCACCCCCACCCTCCGGTTGTTTGTGTTGCCGATTCCCACCCACACTCCCATTGTCTGTGTTGCCCCTACCTACCAAAAGAAAACAAACTGCTATAACAAAGCCAGCTGGTCGCGTCAGTGTTTTGTTTATTAGCTTTCCATTCCAGTTCCACTCAATATCTCTTATTTTTTTATAACTTTTAGCCATGCTGTACAGCAGTCACACTACTGTAAACCATGTATAAACGACACTAGCAAAGCTAATAGCTCTCACATAGGCAAGACCCATTGGCTTTGCTCGTTTAAATAATCAAATTAAGAGATAATGATAGTAAGTACCATCAGTTCATACAGACATGACTATTCCTCCTACATCTTTCTGCTTCAAACAAGGTTTCTGTGGAGCTTGGAAGTTGGTACAACATGACTGGAGTGCAACAACCTCAAACATGACACCACAATACCTTCCATACAGCCCAATCTGTAAAATACACTCTACCAACCATGCACATCAAGCTCAGTAGCAACTTTCTCAACCACTCAAAAACCCTGTCAAGGCCTATACATAATTGGAGATGTGTCAAAAGTCAGCAGACACCGAACATATACAATATATTATGGGACAGTTGTTAACAATGATTTTTTAAATGTAACTGAATAATATATGCAACCGCAAAATACCGAAGCAACACTAACACTGTAATCCTGGGATATTGTCATGCATAATGATGTCTGTAATCTTTTTCCTATCTAAGCTCGATTTGTAACTGAATGTATGAAAATGTGCACACTTTATACTGTCAAGGATTAGTGTTCAAACTTATCAAAATCAATAAACAGCATTTAAAAGAAGACCTATACATACAATATTAAGGTCTATGGATTATGATAATGACACACCTGACAAAGAGAATTTTATCTTTGATTTTGGGCTTGTCCTTCTCTGCCTCCACAGCCAGCTGCTCAGCCCTCTGTTCCAACAGTCTCATGTTATCCATTTCATTCTGTCCAGGACCAAAATCTGGAAACCAAAGGAAAAGCAATTTCAGCAGCTGCCATTCCTTGTAAATACAACAATCTTCAGTGCAAATCTCACAAACTACATTTTATCTTAAGGTCATGCTTCCAAGCCATGCAGTGTATTTCTTCTACTCAAAGAACCGTCTTCATAGAAGATTTATATGCCACACATTCATGTGCTAATCCCCTAAACTTTCTCACCTCCAAAGCAAGAGGTTCAGCATTGTGTTGCCAATCCTGTGACACTGTTTCAACAAGATGACCGTCTGTACAATAACTCTGCACAATATTTTAGTCAACTGGCCCCTTTTTATAAGGAAACTGGCCCCTTTTTATAAGGGACCCCTGTGCCAAAGCTCTAAATCATCCTTTTTAGGTCTCGCCTGACCCAGCACATGCGCTGGTCTGCCGAGACTTTTTGAGAGGGCTCCAAAAAGTGCTACCAGGCCAGCCTAGAGCTACAGTGCATGTGCGCGGGCGCGCGCGCCGCGTTGACCGCGATTACTTTCACTTTCGCTTTGATGTTTAATTGCAATCACTTTCTGTTTATTTTTGTGACATGCATGAGTTGCTTTAACCCACTACCTCACGCCCAGAGACACTGTTTTTAATTAACCCCCTTGCTGGTTTTAACCCACCACCTCCTCCTCACGCTCTCCCTCGTGCCCCCCACCCTTTTCCTTTGTGTCCTTTTTAACT
This sequence comes from Triturus cristatus, assembly GCF_964204655.1. Taxonomy (NCBI): domain Eukaryota; kingdom Metazoa; phylum Chordata; class Amphibia; order Caudata; family Salamandridae; genus Triturus; species Triturus cristatus. The sequence continues at coordinate 1,175,362,625 of NC_140585.1, forward strand.
TCATTCAGGTCTTTTAGCTGTTTTTGCAGTTGTATATAGTGAAAGCTCAACCCAAAGGTATTGGAGCGCTTTACATGAGCACCAATTACATTACACATGGCCACTTTCATTTGCGTTTTTTTTTTCAGGTACTGGAAAATGAAGAGGTTCTTTAAGAATCACAGGATGTTGAGCCAATGACAAGACTCGTACCCGGTTCACCAGTTCCAAGGTCAGCAGCTCTGACCGTGGTGCTATAACCTGTCACTTTTTTATTTCCATTTCCTTTTAAAGAGAAAGAAATTGTGGCGTTTGGAATTGAATTAACAATGATAATGTTATTTGTTTAATCACATAACAAATGAAACGCTAATAGGCTGTGTTGTATATTGTCAGATGGCTGATGTAATCCGATTGCAGCTCACATATGTTCAGTGCACTGTGGTGCCTGGGTGCATGATACGCAGAAGAAATGCGTACCTAAGATTTCACATTATTGGGCTATGTTTTCCTTTATTCTGGCCCAGCACTCTTCCCACCCAACACCCTCACCCCCATTTTAAGTGTGCACAAATTGGGGCGGCTCTTCTCCTCAATCCGGGACAGGGGGCTCATATGCAGCATTTTATGAGAGCTCAAAGTTCCGGCAGCAAGACAGTTTCTGAGAACCGTCCTCAGTCAGACGAGCTTCCCCACAGCTTGCTGCAGTGCACTCCTTAAAGTGGTTTTGACCGGCCGTCCAGCAAGAGCCGCTCCCTGACAGGCATCAACGTGAGACCCTGGGACACATGATTAGCAAATGCTCGTACTGTATTCCAAGTGCATTTAAGTAGAGCAGCATGGCTAAAAAGTAGAGTTGTGCCACAGCTATTGTTTTCTTGACTTAAGTCCATGCTGGACAGCAGCCCTCGCTGTTGGGCAACATGTCTAAGTAACAATGACAAAGCCAATAGATCTTGCATAGGCAAAACCTATTGGCTTTGCTAATGGTTGTTTTCCCTGATCTCAGCATAGCAATGCCATCAAGAGTCTCACCCCAGGCCGCTGCTCCACAAGGACAAGTCAAAAGCAGCAACCTCCATCAGGGCCTGGCATCCCTCACCCTTATGCAGGCCTGCAGCCCGCATCCAAACCACGACCCACCACAACTACCATACGCACCAATCTGCTTCCGGACACTCCTGAGGGGATCTCCCTGGCAGTCAAGTTGGGGACCATGGGCAATTGCCCACTTTGCCCATGCCTTAAAATGTCTATTGGCAGGATCTTTACAGGGTAGAACCCCAAAGTGGAGGCACGGAGATGTTTTAGCCGATGCCTCAGCTAAAGCAATGAATTTGTTCAAATCATTAATGAATCAAGTAACCCGATTACATTCCATCTGGTCATGGCTGTGAGCAATTCACACCCTTCCAAACTTTTATGAATACTCACAAAATGTCAACATTGCTCCTGTTGGAAGGAGTTTGAATGGCTGCCCTTTTCGCTAACATATATTCTACTTCAGAGGCTTATGTAGAAAGATGACCAAGTAGGTGTACTTACCCGCATGAGTAAATCATTATCCATTTGTGGAAATAGTCTAATTCTGATTCTGCGAAACAGGCTTTACGTTTTATAAACCCAATTGTACGTTTTTGTGCACATATGTAACACGTGTTCACACATTATAATTAAGTAAGGCTTCCAGTGTTACGTTTTTGTTGATTTTCTACACAGCATACAGATGAAAATAGTGTTTTTCCCTGCATGTTTTAGATTTATATTAAAAAAATACAGAAAGTACGTCTTGTTTTAAGGGACTATCTATGCTGTCTATCGTTACCGTATGGCCAATGTCTGAAGAGACTGACAGTATTGTGGATTTAAAAGGTAAAGGTTTCCTTGTATATGTTTAGATGTACACGTTTTTGCAGTACAGTCCTAATGCTGTATTAGATATGTCTCCCTAAAGATCTAAAACCGGTCGTTTAACAGTTAAATCCATGTAGAAATGTATTAGCTGAAACTTATTTTTCACATAACACAATATAAATATGTATGAGCACTAAGAGATCATTGTATTTCCAGAATGTGCGCAATAAAATAAATACGGATGAATGCAGATAGCAATGTAAAAAATACAAGTAGGACCCTGAATAGGACGCTGGGAGCTGTCTGCTGTAGTCCGGCAGCTGCTACTGAAGAGGCTGAGTGGGCGCCACGAGACGAAGAAGCTGTTAGACCTGACATCCTTGGAATGGTATTTCCCCAAACCTTTTGACTCCAAACCCTGATTTTTGCTGAATTCAATTTTGTTGCCATTCGGACTCTGTGCATCTCAACTCTACTAGCCAGGCTAAAATGCTTCTGCTCTCTCGCTTAAACGTGGTAAAATTGCACTACACCTAAGTAGCACATTTAAGGGCACATGCATCATTGGAAATTGAGGTCACAAAGGGGCAGATTCTTAGAATCTGCTCCTTTGCTGCCGTAATTTTTGCATTTGGGATGAATCATCCCAAATGCAACAAGCATTGGCATAGCCAATAGGTCTCGCTTTTGGGACCTTATAAGTTTTTAGCCATGCCACAGTTGATGTTATTGCACCAAGGATATTGTGCTGCATAACCAAATACTTATAAGGTCCCAAAAGCGAGACCTATTGGCTATGCCAATGCTTGTTTAAAGATGAAAAGGGTTTTAAATGAATTATCCTAATACCAATTGTATACAACCAAACAATAATTACATTAATAATGTTACCCATGGGAAAATAAGGGTCTATTTAGGCCTTCAAAGAAAACATTTAATTGATTAGCCATGTGAACTTATCACCGACAATTGTCTTTACATACTCTCACCTGTGCTTTGAAAAAGTCCCTTTTGTATTTGTCCTAATGGTTTGAATCTAAAGTTTCGCTGCCCAAAAATGTTGTTCAGTGCCAGCAAGTAGGATATTGGTTCATGTCTGCACAAAATTACATTTCCGTTCTCCATAATTTAACTAAAAACGTGGTCTATCTACTAGAAAAAGTTCTACGTTGACATTTTCTGACATGGCCCAGATGACTAGAACTGATGATTTTTAATCATCTATCTGAATCCTCTATAAGACCATGCAGATTTTTTAGATGCAGGGCTCCATCCTGTGCTGACGACAACCCACTTATTATTGAGTCAGGCAACCATGCTCACAGTTCTGTGCAGTACCTGAGAGGCTGTCTGGCAGCACTTCAGCAGTGGAAGATACTGCCAGAAACACTGAGCTGCTCCTTCCTGTGTAACAGCTTAATCACTGGGGTGATCTACTAGGACCCAATAATATATGAGCGCCCCTCTAGAACCCGGTCCAAAAGCCAAATCCTTGGGACTGATAAATGATCAAGACTACTACTGAAACTGTAGATTAATGCTGAGATCATCTCTTGCTTTTATCTAGTGCATAATATTAATCTATGCTTGTCTGCCTACACTATTGATATATAGCAACGTGTCCACAACTGCTCACAATGACAAAATCTGCAAACACAGCCAAGTCTTGGGGGCCCAGAGAGACTTGCACTGGTTCACTGTAGAGCAATATATGCACCTCTGTATAGTCCACAAGATTTAATATGTTTGCGAAAAAGCAGACTTCTCTGAAACAATGGAATCTTACATTCTAACTTGTTCTATGAAGTTGGAAAATTAGTTTATCTTATATGTGCCATAGTTAAGGAGGGTCCACACTGGTGGTTGCAAACTGTGGAACACCTTTCTCTTAGGACTCAGAAAATTGATACTCATCAGCCTTTCAAACGTGCTCTGAAAATTTCATTATTTTGCTAACTCTTTTTTGTAGGATTGTTTCATGGCTCACAAGGGCTCTATTTTTAGCACCATGTAGCCATTGGTGTCCTAGCACTGTAAAGATGAATAAAGTAAATATACAAAGATCTTTGCTTTTATATCGTTTGCCTTTCTGGACACTGCATGAGATTCACAGACCTATTAGATACTGATTTATATATGTTTATATGTATTTTGATCCAGATCTCATTTTCTCACAATGGCATAAACCAAAAAACCTCTTCTACTTCATGGTGATAAGCTTTCCTATTCTAAATATAAACTGCTAATCACTAGTAACTCAATAGGGTTTGGGGGTAATAAAAATGTTAACCTTTGACAAATTTACTGGTTCAAACTAACATAATGCAACTAGAAAAAGTTGTCAAAGACCCTTCCCTACTGATAAACTGTACTCAAGAGATTTGTTCAGCCTTACGCCTGGCACAGGGCACATGAAGGACTAGTTAATGCACAAGTTGTACTGAGTCTGTATTGTTCAAGAGACTGGAACATGTATAACACAGCCTTAAACAGCTTGGGGGATTTGGAACAGATGATACTGAGCACATATATCCGTCAATGGAACTTTGGCTTCTCTGATAAAACCTACAACTCATCATGGAGACTCACAATTCCCTGTGAAAAGCCACTCACCTGTCCCTGGAGTGGTACCGGAGATCTTCAGCATCTGAGAGGCCATGAAGTTGACCTGGGTGTTGTACGTAGCTTGCACACTGCGTTTGAGCCTCAGCATCTCACGTATAGTATCTTCGTTCCCGTGACGGATTTCAAAGTCCTTCCATGTCTGCCAGAAGGATGCAGTCAGCTGAAAGAAAGTATTTAAACAGTCAGATCATCCACCACCTCACAGTTGACTGCATGAGAGGAACAAAAGTTTTGTCTGAGTTCATAACACTTGGGTAACATTATCTTGACATATGAGGAAGAAGGTGAAAATTATCAGGGGGTCGATAAGCCACCCCTACAGCAGCAGTAATTTAACTGAGAGATCTGTATGCAAGTGCTAACAAATTGCATAATTTCTTACTCGTGGGTCGCATATCTGTGAGCAGTATGAGTAAATTGCTCTGGCCCGGTCGATCTCGCCTAGTTTACATTCCATGTCAGCAAAACGTAGACAAATCTCCCGGGAATGCTCATCCGAAAGAACCTGCAAAAAAAGGAAATTGTCAGAGAAAGAGCAACCTCTGGAACGAGCACAATTCAAGCACCACAGTTCGTACGACAAGTTACCTAATTATGATCTCAAAAAGAGGTTAGTCCTTACTCAGACTCAGGCAGGTAACAGAATACAGAATCTGCCCCATGCGCAGTCCTAGATTCATCAGTATTCAGTCATTGATTGAATGTCTTTACTTCAACCTCCTTTATGTAATTCTATCTTTGGTTTGTCTCCATAACACTGAAAAGGCATTTATTTCATCCCCTATCCCCACATTTTACCATAATGGTGTTTCCCTAATTTTAATTTACTTAATTCCATAAAAGGGAATTAACATTAACGACTACCCCACATCTAACTAAATAGAATGCTTTTAAAGTAATAAACACAAACCCCAACCCCCAAAATTCAACTATTTAATTATAATAAATCTTAACCCCAACTCATTTTTCATTATTTCAGATTTAATGAATATATAGAATTTATATAGTTAGTAAACTTATTCTATTCTCAATTTGTTAACCCTTACCAGATAATTGATTATACGCAATATATTTAAATTAACATAATTGTTGCTTTAATCTTGAAATTAAACAATTGTAGAATTGATTATACCTCTTTTTTTATTTTATTTTTTTTTTTTTAATATTTTGCACAGGGAAATCCAGAGAAACATTATTACACTGAGAAGAAAATTAATCATAAAAAACACAGGAAAGGAACCAAATAATCACTGCAAATTACAAAAACAGCATTAAATCCCAAAATACGAAATGTAAAACACAAAGTTATAACTTCATCATTACATCTCATCAGTTTCCCAGATCGGGCCCCATACCCGAAGACCTCTTCTTTTGGCCCTTTTCCCTTTACATTTATAAAGTGCCTTCTCTAAATTAAAAACATGATGAAGTCTTGCATACCATTCATGAAATGTGGGTGAATCTGCATCCTTCCAATGAGTCGCAATAATTATACGAAAAATGGCAGAAACCATAAAGCAAAAATAGACTTGGGAAGGATCCAAACATAGGCTAGCGTCAATCCCTGTCAAAATCAGAGTAGGAGTTAATCGTGCTAAACCACCAGTGATTTGATTAAGAAATTCCTCTATCTTTAATTTCAAATTATCCAGTTGATTACACCCGCTGAACATATGAATCATATCTGCCGGACCTTCCTTACATCGAGGACACCAATCGGTTTCCCTTTTCCCCCAACTAAAAAGTTTGGCAGGAGTATAATAAAGCCTAAACAAAGTTTTAAAGTGTTGAGCTTTAAGATTAGCTGCTAGAAATATTTTCTTTGACAAATACAAGGACCGACAGATATCGACTTCAGGATCCCCAAGCAAGCCTGCCCAAACAGATTCGGAGCTAGCAATATCATCCTTATTGGCATTCAACAAAATTAGGTATAAGTCCTTTACCCGTGGCTGCCTATGTCCAAGCCAATCAAGTATCGGAATATTATCGAGTCCAGTTATTTGAGCCATTGCAATTTTGATAATCTCCCTAAATTGTAAATATTTAAAGAATGTCTTGGTATCCAGCCCAAATTGAGTTTGAAGCTCTTCAAAGGATTTTAGTTCAGACTGCACAAATAGATCACCAATTACATTAATGCCAGCCTGTTCCCAAGTTTTCCCAAGATTATCATAGAATAAAGATGGGAACATAGACGATCCCCAAATAGCATGATATCTATGCAGCTTGGGAATCCTCAGCAATTTACTAATTTTATTCCAGACATTCCAGGCGGTTCTAACAATTTTGAATCGTGTTCTTTTGTAATAACTACCATCTAATTGCCTTAATAAAACACCCGGTGCATGATCCCCTAAAGCCAACTCATAAATAGAAGGAGGGGAATCACTGCTATCGATCGTCAATGAAATTCCTACACGTTTTTTTGGACGGAACAAAACAATCATTTGCTGCAGCATCACAGCCCAAAAATAATATAACATATGTGGGATAGCTAGCCCGCCGCGATTTTGGGGCAGAGTCATGAATTTTATTGATCTCCTGATCTTTTTATAACCCCATATAAACTGGGAGAATATCCCATCAATTTTTGTAAAAAAACTTTTTAGGGGGTTCAATTGGGATGCATCTGAAAAGACAAAAAATTTTGGGAAACATCGTCATTTTAATAGTGTTGGCCCGTCCAATGATAAAGATATTTAATTTATCTATACGCTTTAAATCTGTGCTGATCTTAGTTAGTAGCTGTGTCAGATTGATATCCCAGATTGTTGCAACCTCTGCGCTTATATTTATCCCTAGATAAATAGTCTCCAGAGACCTCCGAGCATCCTTAAACAAGGTATTGCTAGAACAGACGATCTTAGTTTTAGCTGTATTCAGCCTGTAGCCAGACTGGCGACCAAATTCTAATGCCTGAGCTTCTATACGGACCAATGCAGCCTGAGGGTCAGAGGTAACTATGGCGATGTCATCCGCATAGGCTAAAACTTTAGTACTAAATCCCCTAACCACTATAGGTTGGATAGCCTGATCATTAAGCAAAGCTCTAATCAACGGATCTATATATAAAGCGAACAGAATCGGGGAGCAAGGGCAGCCCTGTCTAGTGCCCCGTGAGATCTTGATCCTCCCGGATTCCATCCCCATCATTTGTATTTTGGCATATGGTTGCATATACATGGCCTTTATAGCCGTCAGAATAGAAGGGCCAAAACCATTACTACTTAAGGTCTGCCATAAAAAAGCCCACTCCACCTGATCAAAGGCTTTCTGAGCATCTAACAATATCAGAGACATTTGACCCCCGATCTGTTCAGTGATATCAAATAGAGAGATCACCCGACGCACATGATCAGTTGTCCCCCGAGCAGGAATAAATCCATGCTGCCATGGGCTAACTAGGGAAGCTATTATTTTTGACAATCTGTTGGCTATGATTTTAGAATATATTTTCTCGTCAGTATTTATCAAGGAGATTGGTCTGTACGAGGCCGGATCCCAAGGCGGTTTCCCTTTTTTCAAAAAGACAATTAGATTAGTATCCTTCCAAGAATGAGGTGTGGTGCCATGATATTGTACTGCTAAAAACAAGTCCAGTAACAAATGTGCTACTTCCGGCTGTAAAGCTTTATAAATTTCTACCGGGATTGCATCAGGACCTGCAGCCTTGCCCGATGCCATGGACTGTAATGCCTCGTTGACTTCAGCCTGTGTAAATTCTTTTTCTAATTCCTGTATAACTATAGGGAGGGGGGTAATTGAGCGCTGCCCTATTGCTATTTGCTAAAAATAGGGTTAGGAATAGCATTAGAGGTAGAATTGATTATACCTCTAATGCTATTCCTAACCCTATTTTTAATTATGTATATTTATTTGTACTTCAATCAATTATATTAATACAGATCATAAACCAAACTGTTACTGACAAAATGAAATTACAATTAGGGTAAATAATATTATTGGATCACTATTATCGTTAGTTAATTTAAATATATTTTCAGTTCATTATAATCCCACAAACCTTTGCCCTAAGTTTAAAATAAATAAAATTGTATTGTTTTAATTATTTAAAAATACTGATATTTTTATAGCCAAAATGTTACATGAACAGTTGTTTGTTGATGCATTGGACATAGTGATGGTATAACTCAGTAGCAATAGACAAAATAAAGGTGCAGATGAAGGGAAGTAATTGTTAAATAGCCGTCCATCAGTGCGGTTGTGTGGCCAACAGTTAAAGGCATTCACACACCATTTGTAACCCAAGATCCACCAAACTCCAACACAACATATTGCCTGAAAACAAAACAAAAACTACCAGTGTCTGCAATATGTGATAGCCACTAAACTTAAGAAGCTTCAAGGCCTTGATCTCTGTAAAAGATACATAGATCTAGTTCTATGCCTCTACATTGCCGACTTGCACCAATTCCAAGCACATCTCTAGCTACCATAAATCTGGCATGCCCATCAGAAGGTACTGTATTCTAGACAATTAACCAACAACATTACTGTACCTCAGCTATGATTCCAAGAATTGACCTTGCAGCATCAAATGCACCAATCTTTAAAAGAGAGACCACAAAACATGCTACAGGCACCCTTTTTGTAAGACCCATTGATAAACATGAAAAACAACCATGCACAGCACCATAAGATCCCTAGAGAGGTCCTAGTACCTCACAAGTAGCCCTAGCACAACCCAAAAAATACAATACCCTAAAACCTGTCACATAAATTCACTTTACTTTCCCATGCCTATCAGAATAAATAATTATGTGCAATGCATGCATTTCATAAAATACACTTAACACAATAAAATCTTTATCCCAAGGATGCAGGTTTCACCATAACCCTGACCCATTTGGCTTAGATCCTACTTGTTCATCATTCCTCAGTTCCTATTGCTTATAACATTCATGAGATAGACATCAAAAATGTACCTTTTCATATAACTGAGGACCCTCTTTCAGCAAGAAATCTTTCTTCTTATCTCTAGGGTTTATACCAATCCCCACAAACGTGCCTTGAAGATGGAAGGTCTAGTACTTTCTTTCCCTGACACCACACCATGCTCACCTCAATGGCTTTCTCGTAGATTCCACGTGTGTGGGTAACACCATAGATCTCTGCAGCCCGCTTGATGTATATGTTGTACATCTCATACTGCTCCTGTGGCAGCACAGCACGAGTGGCCCGGTCATACACAGCCATGGCATGCCGCGCCAGCCCGTACTCCTCTTCAAGCTTGGCATACAGTAGGTAGATTGCTAGAGGGGGCGACAGCAGTAAAGGGTTAGACTGAGAATCCATTTCAGTTCTATAATCAGCAGCCACTCAGAAAAGGTGGGACGCAACACTAAGTTGCTGCCATCAAATTATGTATTCGAGATCTGTCCCAAAAAGGGGATACATGCACATCAGCACTATCATTCTACTGGACAAACAGGTGGCTTAAGATGATAACAAGGAAGATATTCTATTCAGGGAGTACAGGATGCAATCTGCTTTAATAGAAGAGGTCATGGCCATCTTTATATTCGTAGGCAATACTGGCAGATGGGCAAAGATGCTCTCAGATTGTTGGTGACTGCAGAAGCGTTCAGAGGATAGAAAGCCCTTTGGAAACTGGCTCCCATCTTGGATTTTTGAGCTTAAGATTAAACTAGTAGCCTTTTAGACAGATTTTACAGCTTGATGTTGATTATAGATGTAAAGATTGTGCCTAATCTGCCATCTACTGGTTGGCCCTCGCAACCACACAATGTCCATAAAAAAGCACCAATTTTAGACTATTTGTTGCATACTAGCAACTCAACCATCACACGCTTTCCCTTACCATTAGGAGGAATAGTGAGGTACATAAATATCCAAGAGGACACCAAGATTCAAAACATGTCTTATCTGTAAATAACATTTTCATTTACAACACATACGTGCTGTAGCGTAATAAGTTGTGTGCAGTGTAAGCAGTCGTACCATTAGCTAAACAGGACAAGTTAGAGGTGGACACAGTTCAAAATACATTTTGTAATGCCAAGTGCCCCTCCATTGGAACCAAAAGTGCACAGCAGTGACATGCATTGCTACCATGTTGAGTTCAGTTCACCAGTGTTAAAGACCAATAAAACCTGGATAGGAATGAGAGGCAGCCATCAGAACTACGTTATTACTCTGAAAGTTGGATGGCTCTTCTACTGCTAAAAGTGTGTAGTTTGTGGACTGGAAAAAGGGGAAAGCTGCAGTTAAGGGACATTTCACCAAGAATGTTTTTTTAATTGTAACTATGGATACTTTTCCCAGGCGGATGGGGTGGGGGGTAGGGGTGGGGGTTAAATCCAAACAGTATCACATATAGCTACAGACAGAAGATGGAAGTGGTGGGAGTTTTACGGCAATCCTCCTACTGATGTAGGATATGTTGCTGGCATTCTACAGGCTGTAAAGGTGACCAAATGCAGTCCGATCCCTCGCTTGTTCAAATTGCATTCCTATAATATTTACTGCAACTAATGCTTATAAACATGGTCTGTTTTTCACTTATGCTTGAAGGATTGTAACAAGATTCATTAAATGGAAGGGAGAGGAGTTTTACTTCCAATCTCTTACCAGTTCCCCTGCTGAATATAAGCTTCCACCTACTAAGGTCAACTACCAAATGATTCAGCAATGTAGCTTAATTTATTGCTCAAATGTAGAGACTACCTTAGTGTGGTAAGCTTTCTATTTCTAAAAAGCAATTTTGTTTAAGGGCAACATATACTTATATATTACTATCTAAAAATCACTACCAACATTTAATGTATGTCAACACTTAACTGCTACAAAATATTTTATTATATTAAAACCATTTTCATTTCATCACAATTTTAAACATCTATACAAAAGATCCATAAAGAGCAATTAGTAAAACATAATCCATGGTTATCCAATTTAGCAGAGCATGGCCAATTGATATACTTTGTTTCAACTCCTTCCACAAGAAGGCACAACCAGGCCACTTTTAACAGTGTTTTGTTTTTTCAATCTCATTTCCTCACAACAGGAAGGGAGTACAATCCACAGTCTATTAGATTTTTCATGGAGAGAAAGGCTAAAGCCTAAATAGAGGAAAACGTTGCCAAAAACACTGTGAATAAAAGAAATAGCCAACATGTGTTTTTCACAGTGTAGATTTGTGTCTGATCTTCAAGGGCTCAAAATACAATGTCAAAAAATCTCATACTATATCTGGTTGAATGCTGAGGTACATATTCTAGTTGAGTGTTTATTCACTAGTGCAGACATCAAGCAGAATATTAGAGGTAAGACTGACTGAAGCAGCTGCCCATTTGCTTGGTAAAATTAAATCAAATAAAGTATTACTCTCTGATCTTTCTCTCCAAGTCTTATAATTTTCATTTTGAACTATACAATTTTCTCATTTGCCTCTCTCTATTCCTCTACCCACCTCTTATATGAGCCTGCATTTCTCTTCTCCCCCTAATGTCGACATATTTGAATATCGTTGGCTCACAATAGCAAGGTTGGCAAGATGACATTCTGTCGAAGACAAGGATCATTCAAAATAGATGAGGCCTCAAGAGGCCAACAGCTACCGAGAGGTCTCTATAAGCCACACCAGGACCATAGAAACCAGTTATTGTTATCAGGATGCAGAAAGAGAGGCCATTACTGACAATGTCCATTTTGATATGGTAGGTCAGCTATGCCATGTGAGAGAAGAAATAATAAAGGTTATTTAAACATAAAATGCAGGGCCAGTTGAATGTGAATCATTTGGAGCTTTGTCCCCCAAACTGCATACTAGTCATCCATTGTACCTGGGCAGCAGCTACACTTCAACCACAAGACAGATTTCAGTGCTCCAGGACATATTACCGCAGCAGGACATATTGAATGCGGCAGTGGGGATATTGAAGTATAACATAGACTAGCACGAGTGGTCCCAGACTTAGAAGGTCTAAAGGCAGAAGGGCACATGCACTTGTGACATGGTCGTCTACATGGGATGTACGGAGAGAAAGAACAGAATGATACGAATAATTACTGCTGCGCTACTGTACATGCAGAGCTCCTAATATATCAATTAATTACTCTTATGCCCCTATAACTAAGACTTGCAGCCTGGACATAATCGAGGCACAATCCATACACTATGGACACAAGTTTGTATTACAGATATTTATGTCTGCACTTCCCCTTGAAGTCTACATTTATGGACTGACAGATCATTTAAAAATACATCCAAGATGTCTTCTCAAAGTATATCAGGTCCTTGGTATTTGAGCTTTAAAGACCAAAATCTCCACACCTTTAGAAAACTACAAATGTCTCCTTGATGGCTCCAGACTGAGCAGTCATTGGGTAGGGAGGGGTATGAAATAGGTAAATACCAAAAAACGAAAGTGGAAGTTGTTGACTACACATCACATAGAGAAGGAAGCTGATGATCAAAAAGGAATATGCTACTTACCAGTATGCATCTGTTCTTGGCATGTAGAGCTGCAGATCTACACACTTATGCATAGATCGCCATCTGGTGTTGGGCCCGGATGTTTGTAGTTTGTTTTTCCTCTTGGAAAGCCTTTGGAAGTCACGAGTTCGGTGGACCGTATTGCGCATGGGCTTCGGCTCCATCCTCAGATTGTTTTTCGCCAGCAGGGAAAGATGGAGCGTAGTAATAACAGTAAGGATGCCCATGTGTGTGTTATCTAAATAAGATAGGCTGAAACAGATACAGGGAGGCGGGTGGGCGTGTGTAGATCTGCAGCTCTACATGCCAAGAACAGATGCATACTGGTAAGTAGCATATTCCGTTCGAGGCATATGAGCTGCAGATTACACACTTGTGCATAGATTATATAGCAGTACCCACCGTTACCGGCGACCACCCGTATCTGTTGCAGTGGTTTGAAATAATGTTTTGAGTACAGCCTGTCCCACACTAGCTTGTTGCTTAGTTTGCACATCTACACAATAGTGTTTGGTGAAAGTGTGCGGTGTTGACCATGTAGCTGCTTTGCAGATATCATCTAATGGGATGTTCCCTAGAAAAGCCATTGAAGCCCCTATTTTACGTGTAGAATGGGCTTTAGGGGGAACGGATAGCGTTTGTTTTGCTTTATGGTAGCAAATTTGAATACATTTGACAATCCACCTAGCTATCCCCGACTTGGAGATGGGGTTGCCCTTGTGTGGTGGAGAGAAAGAGACAAACAGTTGTTTGGTCTTGCGGAAAGGTTGTGTTCTCTCGATGTAGTAGAGCAAGGCTCGTTTGACATCTAGTGTGTGAAGAGCTCTTTCTGCAACAGTTTGTGGTAGCGAGAAGAATACTGGTAGTTCTACAGATTGGTTTAGCTGAAAAGGAGAAATGACTTTGGGTTGGTACGGAGAACCACCTTATTATGGTGCATTTGTAGAAAAGGTTCTTGAATAGTAAATGCTTGTATCTCACTGACCCTTCTGAGGGAAGTGATGGCTACAAGAAAAGCGGTTTTCCATGTTAAGAATTGAAGTTCACATTTGTGTAGGGGTTCAAAAGGAGGTCCCATTAGTCTGGTGAGAACAATATTTAGGTTCCACACAGGTGAGAGTGGCACTCTGGGGGGAATTATTCTTTTAAGACCTTCCATGAAGGCTTTAATGGCAGGTACTCTAAAGAGTGAGAGATGTTGCCTGTTTTGTAGGTAAGCTGCTATGGCTGCGAGGTGTAGTCGAATGGACGTATAGGCTAGATTGCACCTTTGTAGGTGCAGTAAGTAGCCTATGATGTGTTGAATGGACACATCTAGGGGATTGATGGTGTTGTTATGACAATAGATAACAAAACGTTTCCACTTGGCGGCGTAGCACGCTCTAGTGGTAGGGCGCCTAGCTTCTTTGATGACGTTCATACTGTCAGGGGGAAGATTTAGGTACCCAAATTCTAGGATTTCAGGAGCCAGATCGCAAGGTTGAGCTGAGCTGGGTCCGGGTGTCTGATCTCTCCATGGTTCTGGGTTAAGAGGTGTGGAGAGAGGTGTAATTTTTGATGCGGTACTACCGATAGTTCCAGCAGTGTGGTGTACCACGGTTGTCTGGCCCAAGTTGGCGCTACTAATATTAATATGAGGGAGTGCTGTTGTAGTTTGCGCACTACTAGTGGAATGAGTGGGAGAGGCGGAAAAGCATACGCAAATCTGCCTGACCAGTTCATCCATATCGCATTGCCTTTGGACAATGTGTGTGGGTATCTGGCGGCGAAGCTTGGGCATTTTTTGTTTTCGTGGGTGGCGAAGAGGTCTATCTGTAGATGCCCCCACATTTGAAAGTATGGGTGAAGAACTTGCGGGTGAAGTTCCCACTCGTGGAGTTGTTGTGTTTGTCTGCTGAGTAGATCTGCTATAGTGTTTTGTACTCCTGGGACATGTTGGGCTAGGAGAAAGATTTTCCGGGGTATGGCCCATCTCCATATGCTCTGTGCTAATTGAGAGAGCTGTGGAAAATGTGTGCCGCCTTGTTTTTGAATATAATACATGGCTGTCATGTTGTCTGTGCGGATTAGGACTGCTTTGCTCAAAATTTGTGTCTGAAAGGATATTAGGGCTAGGCAGATCGCTAGTAACTCCTGATGGTTGATATGGAGTAGCTTCTGTTGAGGTGTCCATTTGCCTTGCATGGTGAGATGTAATAGATGAGCTCCCCAGCCGGAGAGTGATGCGTCTGTTGTTAGTACTATCTGGGGAACTGGGTCCAGGAACGGTCGACCTTTGGAAAGGTTTGTGGTGGTCCACCACTGCAGAGAGCGATGGGTACGACCGTCTACCAACACCAGATCTGTTAATTGACCCTGGGCCTGGTTCCATTGGTGCGCTAAGCACTCTTGGAGAGGACGCAGCTGGAGACTTGCGTGAGGTACTATGAAGATGCAAGAGGCCAACATCCCTATTAGTTGCATGAACACCCGAGCTGGAAGGGAGTGTTGTGCTATGAATTTTGCGCATAGAGCCTGAATGCTTGCAATCCTGGCAGGATTGGGGTAGGCGAGCACTTTTGAGGTGTCTATAGTGGCACCTAGATATTGTTTTATGTGGGATGGTTGAAGATGGGACTTTCCGTGGTTTACCGTGAAGCCCAGCTGATGAAGTAGCTGGATGGTGGTGTGTGTGTTTTGTACACACGGATTGTATGAACTGGCTTTTATCAACCAGTCGTCCAGGTATAGGAAGACATGAATGTGTTGTCTTCGCAGATGTGCTGCCACCACTGCTAGGCACTTGGTGAATACTCGTGGTGCGGTTGTGACTCCGAACGGGAGCACTTTGAATTGGTAGTGTTGGCCGTCCATTACAAATCTGAGGTACTTCCTGTGAGCCTTGTGCACTGGAATGTGGAAGTAAGCGTCTTTTAGGTCCAAAGTGGTGAGGAAGTCGTTTTGGGAACGTAGCGGAAGTACCTGCTGAGGCGTCACCATATGAAAGTGGTCTGAATGTATGTATGTGTTTAAGGGCCGAAGGTCTAGGATGGGCCGTAGAGTCTCGTTCCTTTTTGGTATGAGAAAATACAGGGAGTAGACCCCTATATTTTGTTGGTTGGTCGGAACGTGTTCTATTGCCTCTTTGTCTAGGAGTGAGATTACCTCCTGCTTGAGTAGCTGCAGATGTTCTGGTGACCTCGGGCGTTGTCTGGGTGGAATGTTTGGGGGGGTAGATGTTAGTTCTAGGCAGTAGCCTGACCAAATTATTTGTGCTACCCATTTGTCTGAGGTGATGGTAGTCCAGACCGGAAGGAAATGTTGGAGTCTGCCCCCGACCGGAGTGTGATGGTCTGGGGGAAGTGGAGGGAGGTCATTGGGTAGGCGCGGTGGCAGAGCAGGCGGTGTTTGTTTTGCATCTGCCTTTGTTATTGTTGCCCCTGTAGCCGCCTCTTTGGTAACCCCTTGTAAAGGTGGACTGAGTAGGGGATTTGAATGAAGTGGAAGCGGTGTCTGAGGAGTAGCCTCTGGATGTGCTCCGAAAGGAAGAGCGGTGAAAGGAGCGTCTGGGAGGGTGAGATTGTAAGGCTCCCATGGATTTTGCCGTGTCAGTGTCCTTTTTCATTTTCTCTAGGGCGTCATCCACTTTGGGGCCAAACAGATGTTCCTGGTCAAAGGGATGGTTGAGGATGGAGGCTTGTACCTCCGGTTTAAAACCGGATATCCTTAGCCAGGCATGGCGACGGAGGAGGACACTAGTATTGATAGCCCTAGAGGCTGTGTCTGCTGCATCTAAGGCACAACATATGGAGGTATTGGTAATTGTTTTGCCCTCCTGAATTAGCTCATTGGCCCTAGCTTTGTATTTATCAGGGAGATGGTGCATTATGGCTTCTAGCTCGTCATAATGGGCCCTGTCGTACCTCGCTAGTAGTGATTGTGTATTGGCGATACGCCATATATTGGCCGCTTGAGATGCAGTACGCTTGCCTGATGCGTCCAAGAGTTTTGACTCTTTCAGGTGGTGGTGCGTCACCTGATGCCTGGGAGTTGGCCCTTTTCCGTGCTGTGGATACCACCAAGGAATCTAGTGGAGCTGGCCCTCTGATGTAGGAGGGGTCTGTTGGCGGCTTTATATTTTTTCTCAATGCGCGGGTTAATGACCCTGGCCCTGACTGGGTCCTTAAAGACCTCCGGCGCATGTTTTATAACACCTTTTAGCATAGGCAATATGGAGGTGGTCCTATGTGTGGTGTCAAATGTATCTAGAAGGAAAACCTCCTCCACTGGGTCGGTATGTAAATCTACCCCATGGTAGTGTGCCGCCCTTTGCAATAAATGATTGAACCCCAAGGAGTCTTCTGGTGGAGAAGGTCTGGAAGGGTAAAGATCGTCTTGTGGGACGTTAGGGACATCAGGGATATTATAATCGTCCCATGGGTCTGGGGATCCTGTGGGAGTGGGGTCCCCTGAAGGTATATCTTGGGGTACATCCCCTATGTCGTCGTATGGATCCCCTTGATCATCATCATCCGGGAATGGGGTGGGGGAATGATGAGGTGGGGAATGTGGAGGAGGTGGTGGAGGTGGGGAAGGTAGTCTGAAAGGGGAGGTAGCAGAGTCCTTGCTTTTTGGAGGTGGAGGCGGAGCAGGTTTGTCTAACTGTCTCTTTTTGATAGAGAGCATTAAATGTCCAGTTTTGGGATCCTTAGTTAATGTTTTTTGTAAGGGATCCGGTGTAGATAATTCTGGAGAGGTTGGTTGGTCCGTCGGCGCCGAAGGCGTCGGGCCGTTGATTTTTTAGGCTCGTCGGTGCTGGTTCGTTATTTGGAACCATGCTTGGGAAGCTCCGGTTGTTTAGTAGGCGCCGAGATGGATTTCGTCTTCGAAATGTCGGTGCCGGTGGTCTTGTGGGCTTTTGTCGGTACCGAAGATGGGGTCGGTGCTGAGGAGCTGGGTCTCGACCCAGAGTGTTTCGGTGTGGGGCTCGGTGTCGAGATGGAGGCCGGTTTCTTTTTCGGTGCCGAAGGGTGTTTATCGGCTCCGACGGTGGGCAGGATCGAGCCTGAGCCGCCTGAAGGCTTAATTGGCTTCTTTACCGGCCCCGAAGGTGCGGTGTGGGAAGCAATGTCTTTGGTCTTGCTTAGGCCCGAAGGCGTGACCGAAGCCTTTTTCGGTTCCGGCGAGGGTGTGGGGGGGGGGGGGGGGGGGGGGCTGGGGGTTTAAAAGTAGTACTCACAACCCTCTGTGCCAGAGTGATGTCCTCCACATCTGAATCGCCGGCTTCGGAGGCGCTGACGAGTCCCTCGTCAATGTGGTGCTCTTCTGGAGCGTCAACGCCTTCCCCGAAGACGTCGTCCGGGATCGCCGTCGAAGAGTGTGCCATGGTTCTTCTGGCTCTTCGGTCCCGAATCGTTTTCTTGGACCGGAAGGATTTACACGCCGGACAGTCTCGAGCCTCGTGTTCAGGCGAGAGGCAGAGGTTGCACACCTCGGGGAGATCGGTGTGGGGGAATTTTGACCCACATCGAGGACACTTTTTAAATGGAGTCCTTTCCATTAGCCAGGACCGGAGCTTGGGATTGGGTAGGCCCGAAGGCCGCCATCGACGACTGGAACCGAAGGTCTTGCCGATGAGAGGCGCGTCGAGTGGGGAGATCGCGGTCGAAAACAATACCGCGAATTGGGGTGAGGATTGCGCGTTGATCGTCGAACTGGAAGCTGTTCGGAACCGGAGCACGAAGATTATATCCGAGCCCAATGGCGGAAAAAAACAATCTGAGGATGGAGCCGAAGCCCATGCGCAATACGATCCAAGGGAGGAGTCACCGAACTCGTGACTTCCAAAGGCTTTCCAAGAGGAAAAACAAACTGCAAACATCCGGGCCCAACACCAGATGGCGATCTATGCACAAGTGTGTAATCTGCAGCTCATATGCCTCGAACAATAACGTTTTGGAGCTCTGAATCCCGATTAGCATCTACTGTTAAATCGGACATAGCTCTAAAAAGTGACCTGGAACCTAAGCCCGCTGTAACTGATGAGGTGCGATCTTACAGTCATTAGGTGAGGTTTAGATAACTCTGATCACCACCGTTGTGACAGCCTATTCATCACTGATGTTGTTTTTAACTGAGAGTCACGGGTGTGCTATAATTCCCACATTTATAGCACTGCATATCTATAATTTTCATGAGTGATAACTTCTGGTATCACCATGTATTGATTGGGGCACCTTTTGATCACCATACAGATCTAGAATTATGGATCAAACTTGTGTGATCACAAATGCATAACTAATGTATTATGTTTTCAAATATAACTGTTTCTTTCACAGGTTGGTCTCTATACCTGCGGGTACCGTTCCCATAGGTACACTATGTGGTAGGTCGTTTTTCACCTCACCATTAGGTGTAGATAGTTTTTCTTTTCATTTGGTCATGAGGAATCGCCACAGATCATTTTTGACTACTAGGCGAGAAACATGTCGACCATTTAGGAGTAGAGCGCTTTTTTGACACATAACAGCCAGATAATCGCCTCTCCTTATTATTTTAACCAGGCTGGGATTCTTACAGAATAAAACTTATTTAGAGGATTCCCTCCCCTGTTTTATTTTGCACATCCACCATTACATCTACACGTACTAGGCCCTTTACACCCACGGCACCTAAACGGCAAGGAACTAAAGATCTCCAGTAAAGAGCCCCTTTATGGGTGCCCGTCGTGTATTGCAGTGCCGACCCGACGAGGAGCAGGCCCATATGATGAAGCATGACACCTAGCTTGCTGGGTGTGTGAGGGCCCTAGTTCCGAAAGGAGGATTTCCCCCTCCTCCAAGGAGGACAACCTATCCACGTGACATCACATAAACTTTCTTACTGTGTTCTTTGACCCACTGAGGAACTTCGTACTCACTTCTTGTAGTAAACCTGGAACCTAAGCACATTTTTCGGCCTGAGAGATGACCGCTAACTTTCACACTCTAACTGTAGTGTTTCTGGACAACATAAGGAATATGCTACTTACCAGTATGCATCTGTTCTTGGCATGTAGAGCTGCAGAGTTGTACACTTAGCATAGATCGTCATCTGGTGTTGGGCCCGGATGTTTGCAGTTTGTTTTTGTTCTTTGGACAGTCTTTGGAAGTCACAAGTTCGGTGACTCCTCCTTCGGTCCGTACTGCGCATGGGCTTCGGCTCCATCCTCAGATTGTTTTTCGCCAACAGGGAAATGATGGAGCGTAGTAATAACAGTGAGAAACCCATGTGTGTTGTATCTAAATAAGATGGACTGGAACGGATACAGGTAGCCGGGGAGGCGGGTGGGCGTGTACAACTCTGCAGCTCTACATGCCAAGAACAGATGCATACTGGTAAGTAGCATATTCCGTTCGAGGCATATGAGCTGCAGATTGTACACTTAGCATAGATTATATAGCAGTACCCAACCTTAGCGGCGACCACCGGTATCCGTTGCAGTGGTTTGAAAAAGTGTCTTTAGTACAGCCTGGCCCACACTAGCTTGTTGCTTGGAATGCACGTCTACACAGTAATGTTTTGTGAAGGTGTGCGGTGTTGACCATGTGGCTGCTTTGCAGATGTCATCTAAGGGTATGTTCCCTAGAAAAGCCATAGAAGCCCCTAATTTTCTAGTAGAGTGGGCTTTAGGTGGAACAGATAATGTTCTTTTTGCCTTTTGATAGCAAATTTGTATGCACTTTACAATCCACCTCGCTATCCCTGATTTAGAGATGGGGTTGCCTTTATGTGGTGGAGAGAAGGAAACAAACAATTGTTTAGTTTTCCTGAAAGGTTGTGTTCTCTGTATCTAGTACAGTAAGGCCCTCTTAACATCAAGTGTGTGTAGAGCCCTTTCCGCAACAGATTGAGGTTGCGAGAAAAAGACAGGTAATTCCACCGATTGATTGAGATGGAAGGGGGAAATGACCTTGGGCAGAAACTTTGGATTTGTACGAAGTATCACTTTGCTGTGATGTATTTGTAAGAAGGGTTCCTGTATAGTGAACGCTTGTATTTCACCAACCCTTCTAAGGGAAGTGATAGCTACGAGGAAAGCTGTTTTCCAGGTGAGGAACTGTAGCTCACATTTATGCATTGGTTCGAAAGGCGGACCCATTAGCCTTGTAAGAACTACATTTAGATTCCATACAGGGGAAGGTGGTGCCCTGGGAGGAATTACTCGTTTAAGGCTTTCCATAAAGGCTTTAATAGCGGGCACTCTGAACAGTGATAAAAGCTGTCTGTTTTGTAGATAAGCAGCAATTACTGCTAGGTGTAGGCGTATGGATGAATATGCCAGGTTACACCTGTGAAGATGGAGCAAATAGCATATGATGTGCGGTATGGATGCATCTAAAGGGTTGATTGTATTGTTACGGCAGTAAACCACAAATCTCTTCCACTTTGCGGCATAGCATGCTCGAGTGGTAGGACATCTGGCTTCCTTGATAATGTTCATGCAATCAGGGGGAAGGTTAAGGTACCCAAATTCTAAGATTTCAGGAGCCAGATCGCAAGGTTGAGCTGAGCTGGGTCCGGGTGCCTGATTTCTCCATGGTTCTGAGTTAGGAGGCATGGGGACAGGTGCAGTTTTTGATGTGGTACCACCGAGAGCTGTAGTAGTGTGGTGTACCACGGCTGCCTGGCCCATGTGGGAGCTACCAGAATGAGTGTGAGGGAGTGCTGTTGTAGCTTCCTTAACACTAATGGAATTAGCGGGAGAGGTGGAAAGGCGTATGCAAATTTGCCTGACCAGTTCATCCATATCGCATTGCCTTTGGACAATGGGTGTGGGTATCTGGCGGCGAAGCTTGGGCTTTTTTGTTTTCGTGGGTGGCGAAGAGGTCTATCTGAGGATGCCCCCACTTGTGGAAGAATGGGCGAAGAACTTGTGGATGCAGTTCCCATTCGTGTAGTTGTTGCGTTTGTCTGCTGAGCAGATCTGCCATGGTGTTTTGTACGCCTGGAACGTGCTGTGCCAGGAGAAAGATGTTTTGAGGAATTGCCCATCTCCATATGCTCTGGGCTAAGCGGGAGAGCTGGGGAGAGTGTCCCCCCCTGTTTTTGGATATAATACATTGCAGTCATATTGTCTGTGCGAAAGAGGACTGCTTTGGCCGAAATCTGTTTTTGAAAAGATTTTAGGGCTAGAAAGATCGCCAAGAGCTCCAGATGGTTGATGTGGAGCGACTTTTGCTGTGGCGTCCATAGACCTTGCATTGTGAGGTGTAAGAGGTGCGCTCCCCAGCCGGAGAGCGATGCGTCCGCTGTTAGAATCACCTGAGGAACCGGGTCCAGGAACGGCCGCCCTTTGGAAAGGTTTGTGGTGTTCCACCACTGCAGAGAGTGATGGGTGCGGCCGTCCACCAACACCAGATCCGTCAGCTGTCCCTGGGCCTGGTTCCATTGTCGTGCTAGGCACTCTTGGAGTGGACGCATGTGGAGTCTTGCATGGGGCACTATGAAAATGCAAGATGCCATCATCCCTATGAGCTTCATAAACACTCTTGCTGGAAGAGAGTGTTGAGGAAGGAACGTTTGGCGCAAGGCTTGTATGCTTGCGATTCTGGCTGAGTTTGGATAGGCAATACCTTTGGAGGTGTCTATAGTGGCCCCGAGATATTGCTTTGTGTGAGATGGTAGGAGGTGGGACTTTTGGTAGTTCACCGTGAAGCCTAGCTGGTGGAGCAGTTGAATGGTGCTGTTGGTATGTTGCACACATTGGTTGTAGGACGCGGCTTTTATGAGCCAGTCGTCTAAGTAAGGGAAGACGTGAATATGTTGACGTCTGAGGTGTGCTGCTACAACTGCTAGGCATTTGGTAAACACCCGTGGTGCGGTGGTGACCCCGAAGGGGAGAACTGTGAACTGGTAATGTTGACCGTCCACCACAAACCTGAGGTACTTCCTGTGAGAAGGGTGTATTGGAATGTGAAAGTATGCGTCTTTCAGATCCAAGGTAGTGAGAAAGTCTCCCTGACAGAGGAGCGGGAGGACTTGTTGTAGGGTGACCATGTGGAAATGGTCTGAATGTATGTATGCATTTAGAGGCCGGAGGTCCAGAATGGGCCTCAGGGTCCCGTCTTTCTTTGGTATTAGGAAATACAGAGAGTAGACCCCTAGATTTTGCTGATTGACGGGGACCTGCTCTATAGCGTGTTTTTGGAGGAGGGAGAGCACCTCCTGTTTGAGCAGTGTGGAATGTTTTTGAGACATTGGACGGTGCCTTGGTGGGATATTGGGTGGGGTAGATGTTAGCTCGAGACAGTACCCTGACCGAATAATTTGGGTCACCCATTTGTCCGATGTTATGGATTCCCATGCGTGGATAAAGTTTTGTAGTCTGCCCCCGACCGGAGTGGGATGGTCTGGGGGGAGCGGAGGGAAGTCATTGTGCGGGCGGGGTGGCAGAACGGGTGGTGTTAGTTTTGCCCCTGCCCTTATTGTTGTTGCCTCTGTAACCACCCCTTTGGTAGCCCTTCGAAAAGGTATTTTGAGGAGGGGATTTGTAGGAGGTAGAGGCGCTATCAGTGGAGTAGCCTCTGCCTGTGCTACGAAAGGATGAGCGTCGAAAGGAGCGTTTAGGGGTCTGTGATTGTAATGCCCCCATAGACTTTGCTGTGTCTGTGTCCTTTTTCATTTTTTCCAATGCTTCGTCTACCTTTGGCCCGAAGAGATTTTGTTGGTCAAAGGGGTGATTTAGTATGGATGCCTGGACTTCAGGCTTGAACCCTGAGATCCTGAGCCAGGCATGACGACGAAGCAGGACACTAGTATTTATGGCTCTAGAAGCAGTGTCGGCTGCATCGAGGGCACATTTAATGGAGGTGTTAGTAATTAGCTTACCCTCCTGTATCAGGTCATGAGCTTTGCGTTTGTGTTTTTCTGGGAGGTGCTGTATAAGAGCCTCAAGCTCATCGTAGTGTGCTCTGTCATAGCGCACAAGCAGCGCTTGTGTATTCGCAATGCGCCAGATGTTTGCGGCTTGCGAGGCGGTGCGTTTGCCAGACGCGTCTAGAAGTTTGGATTCCTTATCTGGCGGTGGGGCCTCTCCTGAGGACTGGGAGTTAGCTCGCTTTCTAGCTGTGGACAAAACTAGGGAATCTAAGGGAGCAGGGCCCTTAATGTATGTAGGGTCTGTGGGTGCCGCCTTATACTTTTTTTCTATTCTAGGGTTCAATACCCTGGCCCTGACAGGGTCTTTGAACACCTCTGCAGCATGCTTGGTGACACCTTTAAGCATGGGCAAGATAGCTGTGGACTTATCCTGAATGTCAAATGTATCCAGTAAGAAGTCGTCTTCCACTGGTTCACTATGCATTTCCACCCCATGGTAGTGTGCTGCTCTCTGCACTAAGTGGTGAAACCCTAAGGAGTCCTCTGGGGGAGACGGCCTGGATGGGTATAGGTCGTCCTGAGGCACATCCGGTATGTCAGGGTTTTGGTAGTCTTCCCATGGGTCTGGGGTCCCCGGTGGAGTGGGGTCCATTGGGGCGTCCGCCGGGTCATAATCTGGATCCCCGTAATCCGGATCTGGGGACGGGGTCGGGGAATGATGAGGCAAGGGTGGCGGGGACCTGGGAGGGGGAGGTGGTGGAGGAGGTGGAGGAGGGGGAGGAGGAGGTAGTGGGGAGGGCACTCTGAGAGGAGAAGTAGCAGAGTCCTTCCGCTTGGGCGGTGGAGGAGGAGCCGGTGTGTCAAGACGTCTTTTCTTGACAACTAAAGTCAATAGCCCAGTCTTTGGATCCTTAAATAAGGTCTCTTGCAAAGGATCTGGTGTAAAGAGGTCCAGTGGCACCGAATCGTCCGCTGGCGCCGATGTTTTCGGAGCAGAGGATTTTGATGGTTTCTCTGCGCCATACCTTTTGGGAACCTCCGGTTTTTTCGGCGTCAAAGTAGTTTTCGGCGCCGGAGCGTCGGTGCCGAGGGATTTGTGTTTTGTCGGCACAGAGAGTCCAGGCCTCGGCACCGGTGGCTTCGGAGTCGAGCTGGGCGTCACTTTCTTCGGTGCCGGACGGTGTTTATCGGCACCAGGCGTCGGCTGGCTCGAGCCCGAGCTGCCGTGAGACTTCTGAGGCTTCGACACCGGGCCCGAAGGTGGGGTGATAGAAGCTGTGTGCTTGGTTTTACCCAGGCCTGCAGGCGAGGGTGTAACCGGAGTCTCTTTGGTTTTGGGCGCGGGGTGGGAGGGGGTACAGTACTCACGACCCGCTGCGCCGGTGTGATGTCCTCCACGTCGGAGTCGTCGGCCTCGGAAGCGCTGACGACGTCTTCCTCCTGCTCGGTGTGTTGTTGTCCCGAAGCTCCGGTGTCATCTCCGAAGATGTCCGGTGGAGCTGCGGTCGATGAGTGCGCCATGGTGCGTCGAGCTCTTCGATCCCGGATGGTCTTTTTTGATCGAGGCAAAGGTTACACACCTGATGGAGGTCGGTGTGGGGAAATTTAGACCCACATTTTGGGCACTTTTTGAACGGAGTCCTTTCCATCGGCCGGGACCGGAGTCGAGGAGGGCCCGAAGGCCGGTGCCGATGAGCGGAACGGAGAAAAGTGCCGCTTCGAGAGATGAAGATAGATGAAGAAACTCGAAGAACGAGGATTTTCCGTCGAGGCTGGAACCGTAGAAGTTCGAAGCCGGAGCACGAAGTATCACATCCGAGCCCGATGGCGGAAAAAAACAATCTGAGGATGGAGCCGAAGCCCATGCGCAGTACGGACCGAAGGAGGAGTCACCGAACTCGTGACTTCCAAAGACTGTCCAAAGAACAAAAACAAACTGCAAACATCCGGGCCCAACACCAGATGGCGATCTATGCTAAGTGTACAATCTGCAGCTCATATGCCTCGAACAGGACTTTTATGCAAAACTTCCAGTTTGCCTGAGTGGAAACCTACGCGTGTGCAGAAAACAGCTAATCAGGTCACTAAAATACAATCTCTCAAAATGTACAACGTTTAGGAATGTTGAGGATTCCCAAGTGCAATTTCTTGTGAGTGGAAAGATCTTATAATAGGAGTACTGCATTGTTTTATATACCTGATTCAGATCCCCTTTCCACAATAGAGAATACGTTTATTTTCAACAGTGTCAATGGTGACTGGAAGAATGCAGTCAGTAAAGGGAAACATTTAATATTTTGTTCATTTGCCCTGTGTTGCTGGTAGTAGAGTCACTGCTGCTGTATGCAAAGGTGACAAGACTTTAGTTACTGCAGAGAGCGGCCATTTCTCCCATCCACAATGTGCATCCTCCGTCACCTTGCATTGTCCTAAAGCTGGCTCAAATACTTGATAAAACTCTGCATGAGAACGGTTTGTGGTATAGGTTGGTCTGTCTGCAAAGTCTTTTCTTTTCCCATCAAGACCTAAGCACTAGTTCCTGTGCTGGTTTTTAAGAACTCAGGGTTTAGAGCGCTGGCTCCTAATCCTACATACAGCAAACAACATCTTCAAAAGATACATATGACTAGTAATGAAGTTGCTTTTGCTTCAATAAAAATCTGTTAAACATTACGAACATTTCTGCACTAAAACGAAAACATTGCACTTGACAGAACTGTATTTTCATATGTTTGCCTAAACTAGGCTGAATTAGGTTGAAATTTCATATTGGTTTCTAACATAGGCATAATGTGTGTTTTCGTCAATGGCGGCTGCTCCCGGGAACCAGGTGTGGGGCGGGAGAGGTGAAGAGGGGGGCGAGAGAAGCCCCCACCACGACCCCCCATCATCAGAAACCAGTGATGGGCATTCAGGGGCCGCCTTCCTCCACTACTCCAGGACACACGACCTCTGGTCCTCGTCATCACAGGGGCGCCAGTCTCATGGCTAAAGCGCCCAGACGTCCTTGGTTGTGAAGAGCATGCCAAGCCCTGGAAGCTTGGAGCGAGCAGGCAAGCTGGGTTGTGGTCACTGACAACCACACACGTGAGCAGTGGTTAGTGTGCGCTGCTGCTGTGTGCTCACCAGGACCGTGAATTCATTGCACAAACAGCACAGCAGCACGACGGGTGAACGCGAGATCTGTAGCACTGTAGGTAAAGTAAGGCGGACTCCGCTGAATGCTTGAAGGGAGGAGTGCACCTTGTTTGCAGGTGGGGAATATTTTTTTTTTCTTTAAACGTACCTTACCGCCGGGTACGGCGCCGCCTCCGCTCCTGGCAGGTGTAATGGCGCTTCTCGCACTGCGAGAAAGCAGTGGGGCGATGCCCCCACACCCCTATGGAGTAGCCGCCACTGGTTTTTCGTTACTTATTCTGACCCTGCTCGTAACTATAATGTGCACTGATGCTATGTTTTGCCATGCTCTTCTTGAAGAACTACGGAGGGAGCATTTCGCTACATTCAATAATTTTCCCGCCTGTCCCATTGTTTGTGTAACCAGATTTGTACTGCCACCTCTGACAACATTAGGTTAGCATAGGGCACATTAATATTCAGCTAGGGGCTAGTGATACAATGGTAGAATTTAGTGACATTGTACAATTCTGTATTGTGATTTATCAGTTTATTAGTACATTTACTCACCCTATGCTGACTGTATGATTTCCATTGACTTCCATTGTAGATTTGCCAACATAAATATTGCATTTTGGAGGTGAGACAGTCATCTCTCTCCCCGACTTTGGACACTGAACCCTTGTTGGATTATCTCATACTTTGGACTTAAAATGATATAAGGCAAAGCAAAAATATTCTATTGCTGCATTTGATTAAGCCGTATGCTAATTCCCAATGCAATATTAGTGACAATTCTTTTTGCCTTCTGTAATGCTCTTGAATTATTCCTAATAAACTTTAATGGTTTACATTTTTATTCTTGACTCCAGAGAGTTTATTTTTTAGAATGCAATTTGATTCATTTATATCAGGTGCCATTTAAGGACAGATTGTCTCATTTAGTCTTGAGGTTCAACACCCTCCCCAATCTTGCGTAGGTGCTTTATCACTATTTTATCAGATTATCTGAGATGGCATCAACACTAGTTTCCCTGTTGGACACAGTCCCAATTGTTAGAATGTGTTTTTTAATTGTTTGAGGACTATCTTCAAATGGTATAATGTATTGCAATATCTCTGGATGGACAGAGCTATTGCAATACATAAACCATTTGAAGATATGTGCCATTTGACAGTAAGAGTTCAGCGAGCATAGAAAAACGTTCTTATAGAATACATTCAGCAAAATTACATTTCCAGTTATAGATAAGTAACTACTGCACAATGATTCGAATTTCTGCCTACTTTTAGCAAATTTCTGAGGGCAACCATCCAGGGCTTGCTCAAACAGGTCACGGGCGCGCTCCAGCTTCTTCCCACCATAGCGATCGATGAACTTGGTCAAATAGGTGTTCCAGATGTCATACACATTGGGCCACCTGAACAGGGAGATCCCACGCTCATATGCCTTTGGGAGTGAATCGAAAGCTTGTTATAGTTAGTCAGAAAAAAGTCACACATCACTTCCACCTAAAAAAGGGAGTATAACCATTCGCATGCTCCTCCACTCCCTCAGTTCAGGTGACCCTAAACTTACAATCATGACTCCACCATAAATTCTACGTCAATACTTCAAACTTCACCCAGAGGACATAACAGCACTGGCTTTCCCTAAACACCTCACATGCCTGTTACACATTTGTCAATCAGCCATTGTACTTAGTAGCAGTATTCAAACTTGAACCTGAGATTTAATCCTTTTTTTTCAAGAATGTATGTTAAATCTTTTCCGTCAGTAATTTCAAACAAATGCATGATCTGATTTTTCCTTTAAGTCTGTTTTGCATTTTAGCACTATTTAACACATTTTTATATATCAGCTCTTGGTACCACAAGGCAAACCGATTCACAGTCTGTGCCCTGTAGAAAAACAAAACAAATAAAGTCCTGAAATGCGGCTTAGACATTAAGACCAACCATTGGATTTGCTAGTGTCTTGGGATACTCCTTGCTCTAAACAGCTCCTTTTACTGCAGCACATTTCATGGGCTCCATTTTTGGCAAAAGTGGCTTCTTACAATGCCTGTACTCTCATGTCGCTACTTTCTCCCCTTCCACGAGTCCTTCAACATTTTCTCTAGAACATGTTTATCTGGAATAGGTGAGATTCACTTATTCTTTGCTGCCTTAATGTTCCGGTGTTGCTCAGTGCATTTCAAAGGCGTGATACAACAACCCCTATTTTTGAGACAAGGTCACTCTTTGTAAATGTCTAGGATGAAGCAGTCATCAGATGAAGTATGCAGCTTGTCTGTTAGTAGCCCACTATCCCCCTACGGCAGCAGAGGTTGGAGAAGAGAGGGGGGGGGGAGAAGAGTGTAAGAAGTTCTGTAGTGGCACCATCAACAGCAGCCTATGACCTGTGCTGTGAGATTTAAACATATGGGGTCAGAGTGTAAAAGGCACCAGGAAAGAGCACAGCAGCTCTATAATTGGAAGGGCAGGTAATCATTCACCAGCTTGGGCCAGGCACCAAAACTCTCTACTCAACCATACAGTAATAAGGTACACAAAACAAAAACTCACAAAAGAAAAATCAACATCTTAACGTGCACCTGTAACTGCAGAATTTTGGTAACGTTGATGCCAGTATAATGCCAAAATGGTAAAACTTCAACTTGCCATTTATTTCATGCAGGCAACAAACCGGTGGACGACAAACAAACATCATCACCCAAGCTTCCTAATGGTGCTGGAAAAAGAGGCCCGGAGGTGAAACAGTGTATGTACCAGTGCCACCTAGTGCAGCAAGCCACCAAAACATCACATTCCTTTCCAAGAAAAATTTGCACTTGCACTGCACATTGTAGAGAAAGCGAAGTCCATTCCTACCTTGAAGCTCTCCTCAAAGTAATTGTGCTCCTCCAAGAACAGGGCATAGTTGATGATGATCTGGGGGGTGGCAATGCGCAGGTCTATTATCCGGTCGTACACCGCCTTGGTGGACTGGTGGAAAGAAATGAGATGTCCGATATCAGTAGGTGGTTCTGGTATAGGTGCATTTGTAATCCTAAGAGGTTTTCATCACACACAGCAGGAACAGGGCAGCCTGCTGGAAAACATCTCTCTTCCCTGTCCCCTTCTCATTTGCCTCTCTCCTCTCCCTCATGTACAAAATGTCAGCCACAGAGAAAGCATTCCTTACAGAGCAAGTCAAGCACAGCAAGCCGTAGATATTTTAACAGTAGCCCTAGGAACTGGGTGGCTAGTAGTGGTATCTCGCATAAATGCCCTTTTTGAAAGGACTAGAAAGAATCATTGAGCATTTTCTAAAAGCGAAGCATGGTTGAAGCCTATTCTTCAGAAAGTGAATGTAGTTTAATGGGTAGTGCTCTGGGAGTGTGCAAAATGAGAAATTCTGAGAGACTGGGAAAAAGTTACTGATCTGTAACTAAGTTTCTCTGGTGTTGGTATCCTTCAGAATCACACGCTTGAATCATTCCTTGTCGTCAAGCTAGGAGTCTCACAGCAACTTACATTTATCAGTTAGGTCACATTTCCATAGCAATATATAGAAAAACAGTTGCTTTAGGACCCCATTAACATCATTAGAAAATACCCAAAGTCTACCATTGAAGGAAAACACAACACCACTTCCCCAGAGGACACAATACCACAGATTTTCTATAGCACATGTGCGAAAGGAGGAAAACAAAGTCTCTGATTGGGGAGGAGGCAGACCCACATATGACTATGACTGATACCAACTCTTGAGAAATGTATTTACAGGGTAACTTACTTCTTCTCAAACATGAGAGGTATCCTATATTCATATGCTTGAATCAGAGTAACCAGCTGTATGAAGCTCATAAAATATTACATCAGATTCAAACCATATGCAACAATGTAAGATTGAAGGCTGATTTAAAACTGAAGTAAAACATCACAGCACAGAAGTAGGAAGGAGGCTACCTTGGCAAAACACATTTTGAGGAACTGTCTACCCTATAGCTGAATCCCTAAATGCTTCCATATCCAGGCAGTGCCGCTTCTCATGTGACAGCTGCATACTGGGACATTGTTGCCAAAGTCCTACTTGTGGAATAACCCAACAGATAGTTTCAGTGGATGTCCTGCTTTCCAATGGCAAATATGGTTCTTTCTTGATCTTCCATGAAGGGGAGTGGTGGAAAGGCATATGCACAGATCTTTGAATGAGAATGAAAGTGCCTCTTCCCACAACCCTGGGTGCCATGATCTGCTTGTATAGAATTGCCATTTCTTGTTGTAAGGTGCCACACATAAATCTAGCACAGGGTGATCCCACTGATGAAAGATCTTTTCAACCTGATCATAGTTTAACTCCCAGTCATCTCTGATATCTGCCGTCCAGCTGAGTACACTTGCCCATGTTCTGTCCACTACAGGCAGGTGCTCCACTATTAGCAAAATGCTATGACTGATGGCTTAGCTCTGAAGATGTTGAGAATCTTCAGAGAGCCTGGGAATTGGTGCTGCCTTGATTGTTTATGTAGAAAACTGTAACTATGCTGTCTATCCTCACAAGAACGAAATAATTGCTTACCCTTGGGGATAAAAGATTGCAAGCCTCGCTGGATGGTTTTTTAGTTCCAGGACGTTTAGGTGAAGTTGTCTTTCTTTCTCACACCAAAAGCCTATAGTTTTCAGTTCTTGCAGTTTAACAACCTACCAGACTACGAAAGGGTCCGTTGTCATAACAAAGTGAGCAGGTTCTGGCTGGAAAGTTAAGCCTATTGTCATGTTTAAAGGCAGTGTCCACCATTCAATTCCAGTTCTCATCCTAGATGTGATTTGGATTCAATCCTTGATTCATATAAACATCTGAAACCATTTGCCATGTATTTCCTCTTGTGAAGGTGGCATTTTGAGTCTGTAGGGCAATATCAAAAGAATTAATGCAAGAGAAAAATATTTCTAGGACTGATTTGCCATTTTTTACTTTAACTTTTTTTAATCATTGAATTTGTGACGACAACTTCTGGATTCTTTTGTAGACAGAAAGGGATTTTCTGACAGTTGTGCTCAGGGTCGCTCCCTGGAACTAAATACATCTGGAATGTTTCACTTGATATTTGTGAATTTTGGGTAAGATGCCAAGGCAATGAGAGAGATCTAGTCACGTTTCCATTGAAATATTGGCTACCTGCCACAATCTGCTGTATACAAGCCAATCTTCCGAGTCAAAAAAGATAGAGGTTTAGGTTCCAGTATCCTCTGGACAATCGTGGAAATAATCTCCTATTGCAGCACCCAAAGCTATTAACAGGTTGTCTTCTAGGGAGGGTCGGGTGGTGGTCCTTGAATACATTTCTGTGTATTTCCACAACAGTGCAGATTAGTAGCCACTTGTCTGTGGTAATCCGGGCCCATTAGTAATAACAAGTGGATATATCCCCCCTACAGGAGTAGGAAAAAAGTGGAAGCAGTCTGTGTCTGCACCAACTCAATCGCTGCGAATGATTTTGCTGTTTAGGTCGAACTCTGCAGAACTTGCAGGAGGTTGTTTTCCATAGGATGAGGAAGATGCAGAACACTGCTGTGACAGATAGTATGGCTGTGGAAAATAAGGGGATTAGTGCGGATAAATCCTCTGAAGCGGATATGCTCCCCTGTAAGATTGGCTCCCAGTCAAACAGAGAACTGAGTTCAAGGCACTCTGCCTGGTTCACAAAGACCTATATGGGGGTGGGCCTAATGAATACCACAATCTATTCCAATGGCATGCCCCCCGTCGGATATTAAGATCGACCAGCAAAGCCCTGGCCCACGTTCCTACAATTATTAAGTCCAGATGGGGAGGCAGATGTATCTCATTCATGGCATCTAAGCTCTGGAACGAACTTCCCCTCAACATTAGGCTAATTACATCCAGGTCTCAGTTAAGGAGACAGGTCAAAACATGGCTTTTTTCTCCCTCATAACTATCAAGTGTTTACTGACTCTCAACCTCTGCTCTTTCTTGCTTCCTCTAGCGCCAAGACGCCTCAGCATTTGTGCGCTTTAAAAGCCCTTTACTTACTTACTAAGATGGCCTTCCCCTTGCTGTTTGCTAGGGAATTTGCCCCAACAAATATTGTAGTATAGGGTGGTATCAGTGCCACATTTCATTGACTGTAGAGAACAATGGACATGGCATCCAAAGAGATGCTGTCCTTCAAAGTGCAAGTCTAAAACACAATGCTAGACTTCAGGACAAAAAGATGTTGAACAAAGCCAAAACTGTAGCGTTGAAATTGATACTTCTGAACTCTAGAGGAACCCAAGGGAAGCCAAATCCAGTCCCCCTAATTATTGCTGCTGACTTCCTGAAAAACCACTTGTGGCATGCATCTGCCTATTCTTTTTTGTCCTCAAGTAGAACATCACTATATGAAGCCGTGTCTGCTGACATCTGTCTGATGTAGCGCCCTATTATCACTAAATTGGTTTAATCACAAGGGCAGAGGCTCTTTTTTCCAAAGCCATTCATTTTTCAGCCTTTTTTTTTTATCAGAAAGGGCAGTGTGTGGTGAAATGGGACCGTGGGATCTGCGCTGCCCGGCCTGCTTCACCACAGAATCTGCAAACAGAAATCCAATTAAGTAGGTTGGTGTACTACCAGAGTCTCTTTATTTTTGTCCAAATGAGACACCATAGCAAAGGCGAAGAGGAGAAATTACATTTCCTTAATGCTTCCTGACACATGTAATGCACTAGCTTTGAAGAGATTCCAGCTGCCTAGCAGAGTAAAAGAAACCAGTTGTTTCCATATATTACATTAAATTGGTCCCCAGGGATCAAGGCAATTTCAGTTAGCTAAAGAATGATGATTGATTCAACCGAGATCTGTGACTGGGAGTGAGTGTCTGAAAAGTTTCAGCGCTCCTTCCATCATCTCCTTATGTTTGCTTTGTTCGCCCTAAGTTGGCAGGGTATGCTTAGACAAAGGTCCCTTCTCACTTTGCCACTGGATTCAAGCTAGCCTGGCTAATGAGGAGTGTTACCCCAAAACCGGGCCCTTGATGCTTGTTCGTGGTCCAGGGAAGACCCGCCTTGGAAGTTCGGGCTGGACTATTCCCATGAGGAATAGGGTCGAGACTGATTTGCATATGGCTGGGTCTGAACTGGTGTGGTGAAGAGTGCTAAAGACCGATGATGGATTCAACCCAGGTCTTTGACTGGGTGAGAGTGTCTGAAAAGTTTCAGCGCTCCGTACATCATCGCCTCGCGTTTACTACATCCTAGCTGGGCAGCTTTAAAATTGCCAACTTGACATGGCAAAATAAACCCTTTTACCCTGTCAAATCCTTCCTTTCTAATATTAATAGACCACCACTAGGGAAGGCCTTGGTGAACCACCAGTCAGAGTGCTTGATATTAAAAAGAAAGAAAGGCACGTTCCTTTTGTGTTTAACATGTCCTAACAGTGAAAACACAAAATTACAATTTTCACTGTAGCAAGGTCGGTGGTCCCATTTGCTAAAATGGAGTTTCACTAGCTACTGTACTTACTTCCATTAGGGAACAAAGATATTATTCCAAGGGATCAAATTAATCATTACATTGAACCCGACTCATTGCTGCGATCAGACTTAAAGTAACTTTTAACAGAAAGGGGACTTAAGCAAGTCCCCACTTTGCTGCCCAAATCTCTGGCAGCCTTTCCTGTCTAAGGTAGTTGTCACGTAAGACAGCATTCTGCGCCCCTGCTAGGAAGTTTGAAGCACTCACTGGAACAGGAAACAAAGAAAAGCTGAAGGTGGTGTATGACCTCCACCAGCAGGATGACTACTGGGCAGTGGTCACAAATGTCCCAGCTTCAAAGAGGCTACCGCCCCAACAAAGCACATGGATTTCACACCTTTGAGTGCCCGCTCCTTTGTTTAGGAAGACAGGCTGGCATCTCCTCCAGATTGGGAAAACCTGTTGCAGAACCGGTTTTACAGCAGGAGTGGCTTATTACGCTGGGTACACCCAGGGGTGTGCACAGGGCTCCTCACAGGGAAAGAAAGCTTGCACCATCTTGGATTTGGGTAGAGAAAAGTATCCTGGGATTGTTTTGGTAGTGAGGTAAAGAGAGAAGAATTGTCTTGTGGGAATACAAACGCGAAGATGGCATAAAAGTGGCATACCAGACCCACAGTTGTCAGCAACTACTGGGCTGGAAAGAAGGCAGAAAATGGACTGCCCTGCTGATAGCTGGGCCCAGCAAAGAGAGCTGAACGTAAGACTAGTCTGCACCTGCTGCACCCAAGAGACCTGCAGAGAGGATGGGCCTGATGTGCCCACTTGTGGAAAAGAGCTCCCGTTGTGCCTGGAAAAAAGAAGTGACTATATAAGCTAGCCTCCTGTTAGGCTTCAGGGTCACCAAAAGCTAAGGAACTCTGTACCACACAAGTGCCCAGCTGCCAAGGAACACCTACCTACCAAAGTGCCTACTTCGAGATCGAGTTTTGACCTTCCAGAGGTGTCCCCAAGCCTGTGGGACACATAACCAAAGTCGAAGTGGATCCTGGTACCCAGAAAGAAAGGAATTGCTTACTGTGAGCAACCAATGGGCCTTCTGTAAGCAGGAGACCAGTTGACCACTGGAGACTGGACTTGCTTGGACTCCTCAAATGCATACGGGGAGGTCAAGTTCTGAGGCCAGAGACGACCCCCAACATTCACAGAACCCAGGGTGGCCCCAGGAAAACTCATCACATCTCTTCTGTATCGTCAGCATCCTCCATACTCTGCATCAGGACCACTTCTTCGTTGCACCAAACTAAAGGAGGAAAGAGCTGTGAGCACTCCAAGACTGCTGGACTCAACTGTTTCACTGAACCCAAGGGGTCTCTATGGCTCTTGACTTATTCTAGCCCATCCAAGTTAAGAGAAGTTGTGGCACTAGCCAGTTGGCTAAGAACTGCTTTACGATTTAATGCACTGTTACAAAAATAATTTACTTACCTTTGAAAAATCATATCGACGATGTTTCTTAGTAGATTTTTGTTGTTTTCGTGTCTATTTTAAGGTGAAAATACAACATTTTCATACATTGGTCTTGGATTTTTATTGCCTTATGTTTCTTACTTATCAACTATTTTGGTATTTCTAAATGGTTTACCATTGTTCCTTTGATTAAGCAGGACTGCTCTGTCCCACTTCTACACAGGACAGAGCTAAGGGTTTTATTAAAGGAACCTAACTGGACCTGATAAAGATTGTGACCTTATTACATGGTAAGGCCTTGAAACACACCAGATAATAATTCACTTTCCTACACAATACCTTTGTTCACGCATCATGGAACATTATTGTCTATACTTTCAAAATAACCTCCACGTGAGTTTTTTTGCAATGTGACAGTCATCCTAGAAGTATGACGATAACTTTTCAGGACATGGACTCCTATTGAGTGATCTTAAATGGAAAACAAAAAGCCAACAAAAAAATTGTTCTGATGTCAAAAGTAGAAGGAAAAAGCGGAGTAAAAACTAAATGCTCCAGGGGCAGGATAAACAAGAGCAGGGAATTGAAATAAATAAGAAAGCCATCCAGACATATGTAAGGGGGAGAACCCTATCCCTCATTGTTGGGTTACATTGCTGTCTGGATCAGACAGCTAAAGAGGTCTGTAGTGCGACCAGAAAAAAAAGACCTGTGTCCTGTTCAACCACGGTGCGATCAATGCCAAACAGTACGTTTAAAGAGGGTGCTTTGATCCCAAGGGGTTTAACATTAGAAAGCAAATGTCCTACATCAAATGAAAGTCTGACACACACACTCTCTTGTAGAAAAGTGAAATGTGACTTAACCCGATCTTGTCTCAAAAGAAAAGCATACACATCTCTTCACCTGAATTAGTCTCCTCAGTTCTGTTGGTCAATTTAAATACCATGAGGAAGGCAGTGTTCATGTAAAACAAAGACCAAAAGAGGCCACAAACAGTTCCTTAGCCAATGCATTCAACTCAACGATTAAACCTCAACCTGATATGGTTTTCTTGGCAAACAAATAGAATACTCGAAGAGTAAAGCTACTATAAAACCTTATATGTGGATGAAAGAGACACTGTTGGTGCATTCATTTGGTTCAAACAGCAAATATGAAATACTTTTACAAGACCCAACTTTGAAAACATGTTGTGGATTTATACAGAAGTGCAAAACATTAGACGAAGCCCTGGATTCCACTGATCTGAGCATTATCCAGCAGCAGAAGGGTTGTTACTAGCAAATTAGATTGGTGAACTTTCAGAATACGAGAAAGTGGAAAATTCAAGTTATTTTGTACCATGAAATGATGTATTATGTGATATTGTTCACATACCAACAAGAAGAGTGTGCAAGAGAAACTCTGTATGAATAGACAGAACCTAAACCAACACAGAGGAATGAGGTTGGTAAGAAGGGAACATCAACGAAGTCAGAAAACAGAATGATGGGGACATATGTTTCAGACACCTGGTTGCTGTGCAAGAAACCAACTGGCCTGCTAAAGACTGGAGACAAACCATACCACATCAGGTAACTAAGAAAGAGCAGCTAGACAGACACACAGACAGTTCTTTACTACAATGTAAAACATTACCTTAGTATAGTGAAAGAGCTATGCCAGTCTCAGACACTATAAACACGTCAAATCTATAGAAGATGATGGTGTGTAAGCCAAAGCAGGGTGGAGAGATTAAGAACGCAGTCAAATCATATTGGAATGGGATGCAAATACCTACATTCTCTGTTCAAATGTGTAGTCACAAACAGTAAAATCTGGGTATCTTTGGTTTGACCATGAACATCAAAACCTTCAGCACTACATTGCTACCCAGTTAGGTTTGTGTAATACAAGTACGCCCACATACTTACCTTAAAGGTACCCAAACTTTCCTCCAAGTCAGCTAACATAGACCAGACCTTGAGCGACTTGTACACCCGGCTCTGTACTGGCTCTGAGACATCAAAGTATTCTGCCTTCTTAGCAGGGATGGCTGTTGCTTTCTGTATGGGATTGAAGAGGCATAAAAGAGTTAACAATAAAAATGGAGATCACATCTAGTGGCGGAAGAGGAAAAGAATAAATATAATGGGGAGATGTGGGGCCTGAAAGAGGGAAGTTGCAAACACCCAGCCACAGATAAGAAATGAAACCTTTTGCCTCTTTTGGATAACTTTAAGTCGTTGGACTGGGGCAGAGTTACAGGATTCAGAATCTGTGAAATAATCATGCAGACCTGATCCTGAATTATACCGTTTGCTTAGATTATCTAGGACTATACCATTATTTATTCTGTACAATTCAAACATAGCAAAAACAACCACTCACCAAGGAAATGCCAAATAAAGACTCTGATACAGGTCCAATCTGGACAGTCTGGACTTACCGGTTTACCATAAACAAACAACCAATTTGGGTACAAAGAGAATTTTCTTTCTTTCTTTTGGCACCCAGACTAATTTTACCAGACGTTCACAAAAATGCCTACAGGTCTGTCTATCTGTTTTTAATATATGTTTTCTCCCAATTTCTACCTGCTTGAAAAGGGCATTCCTTTCTCTGGTGCCTCACATATATACACTCAGACACAGAATGGCAAAGTCAC
This sequence comes from Triturus cristatus, assembly GCF_964204655.1. Taxonomy (NCBI): domain Eukaryota; kingdom Metazoa; phylum Chordata; class Amphibia; order Caudata; family Salamandridae; genus Triturus; species Triturus cristatus. The sequence continues at coordinate 1,175,401,108 of NC_140585.1, forward strand.
AGCGAGGTGCTGAGCCTTTTCATTTTCCGAGGTTCTCAACATCCAATAGATAGCATTTCACTTCTGTGTTTGAAGAAGCATTGACTAAGGTCACAAACACAAACAGTGAAAGTTCAATTTCTCTACAAAGCTTCTCTGGAACAGCAAAAATGTGACTTCGAATAATTTGAGAGGCTAAGCTTACATCTGTGAATATGCAGAATGTCTGATTTTGGCAAGTCAGTGCCGACCTTTTGCCAGCTTTCAAAATAACAGATAGTACCTGAAGTAGCCTCAGCTTCAAGAATTCGGAATCCAGTGTCAGTTGCACAATCCTTTATTAAATCAAAATGCAGGCATGTCACATCATAACCAGGAGAAGAGCTTTGTACTAAAACAAAATGATCCACAACAAGCTATACAGATAATATAAATACAAAATGTAAATACAACTAATCAACTTAGTGTAGTTGTCAGTTGAATTAAGCGTTTCTTTTAATACATAAATACTGATACTATTTTATAACAAATATTTTTTTGAAATCAGTGTTCTGTGCTCCTCATATCTTGAACAAGACTATAAATTTCAAGCAAATCCTATTTTTTTCCACTGTCAAATACCTTTTTCCCCCTTCTTAGCTCGAGAGATCATAGGCGGAGTGTTTGTTATCAGGTACCTCTGAAAGGTCTAGCCCTTTTTGTCCTGCAATACATTCAAATTAGGCCCCTACTGAGAGGAATCAATGTTGCAACTAAAGTATCTGGAGATTCAAGAGGGCCTAGAACCATGATACCTGATGGTGGATATTTTAAAGACACAAAATGTTGCAATCAGGTCAGTTTATTGATCAAAACAGTTTCTGCCAGGGACACATGTGTCCACAAGAAGACAAGTTTCTAAACTTTGTCAAAGGTTTACAGGAATTTTTTCTATCCCCTTACACACTCCCTTTTCTGTCATTCTCCTCCTAGGTCACCACTGACACAACCCTGCCAATCACGAAACAAACTGAGTAATTTTTGATTCCTGGGAGAGGCAAGAAGGTTCGCTAGTAGAATTCGCCACTTCCGGGTGAGGTGGTGGAATATGCAAGGTTAGGATTAAGATGAAACAACCAGAGGAGTACGTAGAAAATTGTGAAGTCAGAAAGGAGGGGAGTTCACCAAGAGAATGTGCAAGTACCAAGGGGGGGGGGGGGTTCACCAGGAGGATGTGCAAAACCTGGGCTGAGTGGCAGCACAGAGTGTAGTAACAAGAAAGTAGGATCACCTACAGAATGTGAAAGGCCTGGACTGAGTGACAGTATTGACCTGGAATTGAGGGATTACATGACTCACCCGGAGGATGTGCAAGGCCTGGTCGTAGTTCTCGTGCCTCAGCTCCATTTCTCCGTACTCACACCAGACACTTGACAGGTCGTCCACATGCTTGAAGTTCACCTTGGTGGCTTTCTCAAAAATAGTGCGGGCCTGGAAGTAAGAGAAGAGGGTCAGAGAACTACTCGGAGACAGAAAACATACTTGAAGCATCTGATTTCTAGCCTAAGCTCCTGGGGCCCTAGTACACATCCCACTCACCGAAGACAGGACATTATAGGAAACATAAGCAGAGCTTGATGAGGAAACATATATCTCTTATCTGGTTAACCAAATTTTACTTTGTGAGCAGGCAGTAGGACCCAGTCCCTGTACCAGAGAATGTGTCTCATTTGTAGCAGGTAAAAAATCTAGGACCATTATAGAGAGGATTTGGAGGTTTCCCCGGAATGGGCAAACACTACTATGCAAAAGAAAGCTGTACTAAATCCGGCAAATGTTATTTAACTCTCCTAAAACTACTCTCCTTTCCTGTGTTTCTAACCCTTCAAGACATTTTACACAAACTCATGGGAGGACCAACTTAATTTATTGACAAGACCGAAGCCCATGATACAGAATTAAAAAACGGGGCTGATGTGCTTGTGCTTTTCCACTCACACACCAGTCTCCACACCACATGTAAATTAGTCTCTACTCAAGTTTGGGTACCATTCCACTTGAAAAACAGGAACACCTATTACTCACACCCTTTCGGTATGGCAAAAACTGGAGTATAAAGATATGAAAAAACAAGTATGTTTTAGACCATGCAGACAATCTATGTGTGGTATTGGAGTTACATGTCTAGCTGTTGTAGTCGTGTACTTAAAGAATTGTTAAACTGTTCAGGTGTGAGAAAGGTTGCATATAGAACCTTGATAATATTTCTGGGATTAGAAATTAATTTGGCTTTTGTCGCACCAAAATCTGTGTGTTTTCAACTGTTGTGTTTCACTTCTTTCCACATCCTCTCTCCCTTCTATTTCTCCTCATGTCTTGGTTCATTTAGGAGAGGATGGGTGGTATTGGGGTTATTGGTCTAGTTGTTGTAGCCTTTAGGGTCTGCAATTGTAGGCTGGAATGAACAGGCTCAAGTGATGTAAAGATTATGAAGCTATTTGGGTCCTGCCCAGCTGATGGAGGTTGAAGCCTCTTTGAAACATGAATAAAACTAACCATTTGGGAATCTATTAGAAAGTGGTGTCTTCTCCTTAGACAGCATGCTTGGAGAATTGGTAAAGGCGAGTTGATCACACGAAGGAAAAGGGAAATGCTAGGTTACTAGTGTTACTTCAGTGAGCAAGCCTTACCTCTATTTTCTGCAGCATCAATTGTGCATGCTATACTAATATACTAACATTTGGATGTATCCTTTAAAACATCACCCATGATTTCCTGTTCCTCAAACTCCGCCTCTAAATCATTTTACTGGCCTTCTAATAACATCAACCCCTCAAGAGAAAATTTGACTCTAAAAGTGTAACCCCTACAGTCTCAATGAGTGGGTGACTTGGGCTTTCCCTTTGGCTGTAATGCCAACATCCAAGAAATCCTACTTTGAGTTGTGCTCTCAATACAGAGGGAATGGTGAGGTGTCAGACAGGAGTCTTTGGCAGACAATGAAATCATATGTTTTTGAGCTTCCCCACCATCCACCCATTTCCCCGGCATCAAAGCTGCATCTTGACTAACTCAGCTCACCACCCACTCTGCCTCGTCTGTGTCAAGTCAGTCTCTCCATCGCCCACCTCGTTGCGCCTCCATCCAAAGTGTCTGACGTTTACTCATCTTGCCTCCAGTGTCAATGTTACCCCTCTACCACCCATCCCATCCCATCTTTCTGCCATTTGCTCTTACTCCCAGATTGAAACATTCCCCTCCGTTGTCTACTCAACTTAATCACTGCCTACCATAACCTTTCATCACAAATTCAACATTTGCAACATGGGTCCACATCACAATAACCACCTAGCTGCCTAAAATCTCACCAACTTCCTCTACAACGGCCACCATGCCTCATGAAGCCCTAGCATTCATAGCAGCCACCCTGCAGCATCATGAGTGGCCTAGTGGCCACCCTGAAGCATGAAATAACTTGGATAGACCTAAAGTTTGTCAGGTATATCAAGAGGGTCAAAGGGAGAAATATTTATTGACCACTAGGTTTCTCATCCCCTTATTCTCAATGTCAAACAACAAAATACGAAAAATACAGCAGACTAAACAAGTGGATATAGGGACTACGAGACCGTGGATCCTACAAAAATATACAAATTGCAATTCAGAAAGGGTCATCTATCTGACTACATGTCCTTGCCATCTTCAGTATGTAGGAATGACCACGCGTAAAATAAAACTTCGGATCAATGAGCATAAAAGTACCATTCGTTGTAAGAAACAATCCACAAGATTAACTGATCATTTCCTTGTTTACAAACACAAAGTCGAAGACCTGAAATGGCTAGTGCTTGAACAACCATACATCCCTTCTCACATAAGTGATATCACTCGCTTTCTCTTTCAGAGAGAACAAAAATGGATTTACAAACTTAAGAGTGACACACAGGGATTGAACGATGAAATACCGCGGGTTGCACTCTAGATCTGTACAAACTCCACAATGACTTGCAGGTTACAAGCTAGAACCAGTTGCTTTTTTCATAGGTGTCTGAGAATGATATGTTGCCTTGTTTCATTTTAACACCTACTCTAGTGATACTAATGTATCCGTGGATCAGAGATCAAACCAATTCTTTATGAGTAACAAGATAGACATGCACGGACTCCAATAGAGTAAGGCGCTAGGTCCAGACTGTAGGAAGGTGAAATCTGACTAATGGTTGCCCCAACTTTTTTCCTGGTATTTGAGTGGTTTTTGACTAGTCTGGCTGGGATCCTGCTACCCAGGACCCCAGCCTATCTGCTTTCTCCCTAAAACTAATGCGAAGTACCCTAGGTACAAACCAATTGGATGCTGAGGAAGCCCTGACAGTCCCTTGTAGATGGTACCCTAGGTACCCAGGGCATGGGTCCCTCAGTCGGCCTACCAGGGCTGCAGCACTTATCGTGCCACCCTGGGACAGCCATACAAACTGACACCACCAGACCACTACTGTAGTCTGGGTATGGTGGTGCTAGCACCCCTTACAGGGATATAGGTACCCTATATCCCACCCCATTACAACACATGTACTCTCATACGTCACCCCTATAGCAGGCCCTGCTAATCCTACAGGGCAGGGTGCTGAGATATGTGTGAGGGGGGACCCTTACCTGAGTAGGGCCTCTCTGCAACCCTCGTAAAATCATTGCTGGGTTGTTTGTAGTGTAGCCATACCATATACTCTTAACCGCATTATAAGTCTATCGCGATAGCGTGATAACTTGAGAATGGCTACACAGAACCATATCGTGTTTGGTGTCAAACATGTAGGAATTGTACCCCCAGTCCAGCCATGGGCATGAGAGCACGATCCCCCCCTGCTAGAGGGGCGATATGGGAAAAGCGGCAGAATTCGGACACCAATTTAAAAGTGCACAAGTAGTACAACATGGCTACTACCCGCCACCCACACGACTCTGGCTGGCTGTTGCTGGGGAAAACCCCAGCCTCGCCAGCTGGACAATAGGGCTCCTGTGGCAGGGAGGTGCTAGCATCTCCCCAGACAGGATATGTGGATTGGAACAGGGTGGGTGCACCAAATGTTCTTTCAGAGTTGCACGTAGGCAGCTGCAGTGCCTTCATTCTGCATACACCGCTTGGAACCGGTTCAGGGGCATCCTGCCCCTCACCCAGGCGGGAAACACACAAAGGGGAGAGGGTGTAGCCACCCTTTCCCGCCTCACCACTCATTGGTGGACACTACTCTGGACACTCCCCTAATCTTGGGGATAAAGGTGAATAACGTGGCCCCAGAGCCTCAGATTAATCTTGAACTTTACAGTCTTGACCTTCGACTTGCTGCTGCCCAGCTGACGGAAGAAATCTCCCTTGGGATAAAGGAGTTATCCCCCTGCTTGGCAGGCACCTGAAACACTGCAAGTGACCCGGTTGGAACTTCGCTGCTCTCACGAACTTCGTCGACTTCCAGCACCCTTGAGGTGGGTTTCCTAAGCATCCCAGAGGCCAGTGAGTGTGCACATCAAACCTGTGTACCATGGACCGCATGGGTGCCGAGATTCCCAATACCCCAGGACACCGGCCACCTCTTGCGTAGCACACGACCCTGACCAGTGGGGAAGTTGTGCTTTGGCACATTATTGAGCCAACCACCAAGCAGCATCCGTGCCAAAGATCAGCGCCCCAGCCCCTTCCTGTGGCCCCTGGGCTCCCTTTTACGCACTCCATTTTGCTGCCTTCCGCGGTCCCTTGACTCTCGACTTGTGGGCCAGAGCGGAGGACAATCTCAAAAACTAAGAGTTCCCCTTGTTGCACCAGGCCTGCTCTACAGTCTCTCCAAAGGAGACCTCTCACAGACCTCGTGGGTCTGCACCAGTAGCTGATTTGTTCATCTTGCGTGGGTTGCGGTTGCCAAGGCTTTGTGGATCCAATCCGGACACTAACACCGCAGCGACCCTGATCCGACGTGGGACAGTCACCCTCTCGAAGCCGGCCTTCCTTGAAGCCTCCCGGAGCCCGTGGCTGCAGATCCAAGCTACACCTCTTTCCACTGGAAGCACCCGACATTGAAGGGCTCTTTGCTTTGAGCTCCCTGGTCACTGTGCCGTGACCCAGACTCTGTCCCCTCTGCTTTCAGGTTCTTCTCTTCAACTTCTACAACTTCAATCTTCACGGCATCATCGACGCTTTTGGCTAGCAGCACTTTTGAACATTTTCCCATTGAAAATCAGCACGAGACCCGACATCGAAAACAACCTATGCACCCGGCTTCCCTGGGGCAGGTAACAGTGGTACCTCGGTACTCTCGTGGTAGTGGGCTCCTCAAAAGCTTAAGTCTAAAGTTTTAACTTTGTACTCCTGCTAGAAGTGACTTTAATCTGTGTAAATCAAACCGCGACATTCTCCATAGGCTTTAATAGAGATCCCGATAGCAGCTATTTCCTCTGCACGCGCCTCCCGTGGGTCCCCTTCCTCATACCCTGGGGTGGATTCTTAAGGGGCCAGCCCTAGGCATTGTCTGTAGAATTGTCGTGGTTCTTATACCACTTTTTTGATATATGGTTTGGTCCCCCCCCGGGGCCCTGTGAATCCTGTGCTATTTATTGTGTTTATAAATGCTTGTTTGAATTGTAACTTTGCCACTAGCCTCATAAAGAGACTGTGGGATTCTGTCTAGAATAAATACATATATTGTATATATATATACCTGTGTGGGCTACTCTTTCATTTGGTTATTCAAGAGGTTATTATGGTAAAACAATAAGCTTAACACTCCTTCAAGACTTAGCCTGAAGGCTGCTCTCCACAGCTACCACTAGGATAGCTTTCTTTAAAGGTTGTCTTAAACCTATCATCAATAAGAGTCGAATTGGACTGGTGCAAGGTGCCCCTATAACTAGGAGACAGCATATGCCAGGCCAACTTCTCACACAGACTATATGAAAAGTTGTATTGAATAAAGAAACTAGTTATGGTACCATATACTAATTAGTAAGTCTACTACAAATGACCAATAAAAGGTGCTAAATATCCTAAGTCTACCTTAAAATATATTTGGCATAAGGCTCTCAACCTTTACTATGACAATGTGTTTTTGTTTTCAATCAACGTATGACTTAAGGTGTAGGAGTGGGAATGCTACTATGTGAGTACTGGTAGATTTCCTTTCTATGCCTGAATAATCACTACTTCGAAAATATCTGGGTATATTACCGTGACGTGTGCGTGATTTTATAGGATGAAACGAGTCCCCCCCCCTTTTTTTTGAACATTGTGATATCCGTATTTATGTGTCACATGCTAGTTCCGGTATATCTAGTTACTACTATCTCCATGGTGACCCGGCTCAGAATAACAAAATAAGACGATTCCAGGGTCGCAATTAAATTGCCATTTCCGAAATATTTCTAAACGCATTTCTGATAACACCTGACATACCTATGGGGTGCTCTGCGGTATCTCATCGCTATTTGATGCATACTGGAGTAATTCATGCATTTGGAGTTTTAAGAACTACAACTCCCAGGATGCTTTAGTGTGTGTGTTCTTGACGCGCGTTTTTTTGACGCGCGTTTCCCTCGCTCGAGTTAGCTAGTGTATTTAAACCGGTGTCTTACGCAGGTCGGTGCCTTCCCTTCCTGCTCTGTAAAAAAATCGAGGTACCGACGGACAGGTCAGTTCCCTCAGATTATTCGGGGGTATTTGAAACATTTCCTTATGTCTATGTGAACTCGTGAATGTGCGGACACTGGGGGACTTGTTGTAAAACGTTTTCTATCTAAATGCTGAACGAAGGAATCTACAATTAATAAGTATAGTTGCAGGATGTCACGAGGAGCGGTGTTATACCCTCGACACAAGCTGCTCGATCACGGTAGTTTATAACTAGAACGGCTCGTGTAGCAATTAGTATCCATATTTTGTATGAGTATTGAACTTTCATTGTTTGTCTCTTCAACGTTATAGGCCCGAGGAGTGACTAAATGGGACAATTTTGAATTCATTAAAACTCACGAGTAGTTTTCCTTAGAAGTATCAATTAAGCTGAGCGCTAGACTTGGAAACTCACTTAGATAGATGGTTTTTAGATTGCCTGGCTACTTTTAAATGAAAGAGACACAGATGTTGGGCTTTTTGTCACAATCTTCTGATATTTTCTCTTTCTTTTTCCCTACCAATTGGTATGAAAAATGTGCGTTTGTTTTGTTTGTTGGTTATTGTTAATACACTGGTTGGCTTTCCCAACATGTGACACACCCGTTTATTTTCATATAGAGCGGGCCTCATTTCTCTGAGCGGATGCCAGGTGAGGTGAGGAGATTTCCCATACATGAACGGGTAAGCGTTTTTTTCGTGTTCTTTATCTACACAGGCAACACTGTTAGAACACTTGATTGTACTTGGAGTCTTGAAATGATTGAGCATACTAGTCATTATTGATAAAGCATGAGTGTTGGACTACGATTGGCATTTAATGTTTCTTTTTACTTTTAGGAAATGGATCAACACTCTTGAAGAATTTATATAGAGTGTTTTGGGAAGAAATTCGCAACCAAAGTAGGTTGTATTATTTCCATATCTATTGTGTTTTCACTATGGGGATTGCACAGTAATAAAGAGCAGTAGCGAAGTTCATAGGTCCTGACGAAAGCCTGATCACCGCCTGATCGATAGGCTGAAACATGTAGACCCTTTTTTCCAACTGGACTTGAGCAGTTATTCTTTCAAAACAGCTCCCGCACTGTTTTTATTTTATTTCGTCACTTGAACAGAACAAATAAAGCACCATATCTGTTCCAGTAGATGATTTTAATGATTTTCACTTTTTCATTGCACTGCTTTTTTTCACCACCATTACTAACTAAATCACATCATTGAGAACTTTGGTTGATACTATATCCTATACTGATGTTGTCCATTGGTGCTATTGCCCCGATTTCTATGGGGTTTACAGCAAGGGACACCAGATCCCAAATGATGATGGTTACTATCTAGGTGGCTGATGGGATTCATATTCATATTTATTTTTATTTGCTGAAGTAGTCACTAGCTTTGTCACGAGCTCCTAGTTCTCACCCTGAAGCATGCCCAGCAGCCACCCTGCCACATCCTCAGTGGTATTCCCCAGGGGCACCCAGCTGCCACGACAGCTGCCACCTAACTGCCTCATTAGCTTTCACCCTGCTGGTGGCCAAGAGGTAATCCATTGGCCTCCCCAAAACCTACCAAGGTGTCTCTCTGGGTGACACTCAGCCTCTGCACTGTCACTGGGTTCATAAATTTAAAATTCTCAAAATGCTACTAGATACATTATACTAATTGAGACAGTTTAGGAAGCCCAGGCGCTCCGCCTCAATTTCCTCAATGACAGGTGGAGGGAGTGTGTCCATACTCACATCTTCTATCTGGCCATTGTCTTCGTAAAACTTGGCAAAGGCAACCCAGAGGCCATGAGGTTTTCCAGTGGCTTTTACAGGGTCTACCGTCTGAACCGCTTCCGTGTAGGTGTTAATGATCTATAACAAAACAATACAACTCAGATTAGACAGTGAATGCCACAATAGTAGAATGATTATAAATGAGACAACAGAAATTCAACAGAAAAAGTGCACACAACATCAATAAAGATGGAACAGAGCTAGAAGGTAAAGTGAAGCTCTTTAAAGAGGACACTAAGATCTTTAACTGAGTTCATATGCAGGAAAGGAGGGAAACATTAAAGATATAAGCACATTCGAGGATTGGTTGAATAGACTGCAAGAAGATACAGCCATTGCAAAGTCATCAATGGGCAGAGGTATAACATGTTGAGGCCCATCAAACGGATGTTATGGTGGAGCTATCATATAAATGCATATACCGTGATGAAAGAAAATGCAATAGGGCACTATTTACCACCCTACAGCTGCATCAAAGAAGTCTGTTCTATCCACATCTAACACTATTCCGTGCGCCCAGTTGTTTGATGTAGTGCAGAGAGTGCTTGTGCTGTAGTGCAGACAGTGGTTTAATAGCAGACACCAAGAAGCCCCATGTCCATGACACAAATAAAACTATTAAAAAATACATAACATACCAGCAAAAAGATAATTCATATAGACACAGGTGAACAAGACCAATAGTGTATGATTGCAAGCCGAAGGTATATTCTGCACAACAGAAAAGGGATTTTTTTGCATGATAGAAGTCTTTAGTGCATCAGTGATAGAGGAGAAGAGGGCATTAACATTTTATCCTGCTTGTGGAGCAAAGGTCATGATTAGGCATCAGGCAGAATCCTATGTTAAGAAACACACTATAATACTTTGGAATTTCCAGAGTATTTGGCATGCACAGTGGCCTTCATGTGACTGAAATGTGTATTTTTGGCAAGGCACCAATCAACTCTCACTAATTTAGTGAAATATATTACATCTATTGGTGTTTGGGATTGAGGTCTTATGGGCCCGTGGGGAAACAAGACTTTATAGCATTTGTTCACATGTGTAGGGTAGGATGTGTGACAGTATGTCACAGTGATGACTCTCGGGGAAAAGAGACAGCAGCAGATTATAATTTTGAGAAAGCAAGACAATGTCAGTTTTTGGAAAACCACAGTCCTATCACAATCCTCTATGATTTACAAAAAAATGCAAAGAAAAAACTAAACACAAGTCAAAAAGAACAGTATAGATGAGTATGGAAATAAGGCAAAGGGCACATTGTAAAAGAAAAATGGACAATTGTTTTCACAAAAGAAAGCAAAATGGACAATTGTTTTCACAAAAGAAAGCAAAATCAGTGCAGGGACCTCCTTAAGCCTCGAGTTATGCGCCAGAGTTGGTGAAAGATTTGGCAGGGCAAGATGTAGACAGGAAGCAGCACACAAGAGTTACTCTATTTGTTGAACACACGCAAAGCTTAGTCCACTCTGCTACAGATATCAGTCATACCCCTTGTTCTCCAGTAGCCTGTGCACATTGTGCAGTTGTAGCTCAGAAACAAATAGGAGTTAGTCTATTTGTTTTAACACATGTTTATTCTATTAGTTACGGAAGAAAAGAAAGCAAGTGAAAGTCCATTTGTTGCACTCAAAAAAGCCCTCGAAAAATCCTTCTCAAATCCTATTATATGCTTCTCACCTCCCGTGGCTTTCCCTCATAAAGCTTCACTCTCTTGTGCCACTCGTGCACATTGTGTGGGTTCTGACGCAGAAGTACACTGTTTAGAAGCAGAGGCCGTCGATTGATCAGCTGCTCAAATCGAGCAAGTCGCAATTCCAAGTCCACATCATCTGAAGGACAACAATATCCACAATCAAGATTTCAATAAAAATAGTAGAAGCATGCATGCATACACACACACACAACTCACACTCATACATACAAGAGTTCATATATACACCCACCATTCATCAGCAGTGACCTTGGGACCTGCTCCTCCTCTCACTGGATGACCTTTTGATGGGTCTGTTAATGAGAGGAGGCAGCAGTTCTTTTATTTGTCAGAGAGTGGAATGGGGTCAGTGAGACTGCTGATCCCACCACACATTGTGACGATCATCATTAATAGTCGGCCCTGGGCACTTCGGGGCTTAAAACTGAAGTGCTCAGGGCTAATTCTAACTGTGAAGTGTCCCCTCGCCCTGAGGGCCAGGACCTCTAAGCACTTTGCCAGACTGATGAGGTCATGTCCACAGGACAGTAAAATCTTCAGACAAACAATGTTCAGCTCTGCCTGCCAGTTGTTTGCACATGCATAGTGCCAGGCTGCCTTACCTGAACATGAGGAGTGTATGTCCAGCTGAACCTTTGCTCAACCTGACACTCTTCATGAATCCAAAAAGGTGGGGGCCCTCTCCCCTAAAGAAAGAGCCGCTACTGGTGCTTGAGGGGTGGAAAAGCCCCGAAGCAGCTCCACTGGCACTTTAAGAAACTAAGGTGCCTCTTCTTTGACAAGGTTAGGCCTACAGCCAAGCCCCTCCCCACATACCCTATGAAATGAAAGGTTGATCGACAAGTGATTTTCCAGCGACAAGAATGGCCAGATTCAATGTATCGATAGGAGGTCAAATACAAACAAATGATTACAGGAGGTGTACCGAAACATACACAACCTCGGTTACAAGGCTAAGAACGGGTTGTGTAATTGAGGAAGAGATCTTGCTACCTCACAACAGGTAGCACAAAGACATAGGTTTGACAAGAGCAAAAAAAATAAAGAACAGGTGGCATTTTAAAGCCATGCAATCACATATTTAGATGACTTAAAGCTTTGTAGATACGGTATTAGTTTATTTGTCATTGCAAAATACACAGGGGTAGGCTGGTCCACCCTTTATGCCTACTTTCAAGCTTATCTAGTTTTACACTTCGTAGGAGTTGCAGCTAAGTAAGATTTTTTTTTTCCATGTCAAATTTGTAAATAAAAATTTGACTCAAACATGTTACAATTTACTCATTTAATAGGATTTGGTCATAAACAACAGCATTTCCTTTTTGATTCTCCTATTAATTTGTTCCTAAAGTTTTTATTTTTTAAACTACTGATCCTATTAGTTATTATAATTCAGATTTTATTTACATCTATATTTAATGAATACCTGCAATAAACATTTGAAAGAGACAACGGTGGCCCAGCCAGTCTTCTGAGAGTGTGGAGCAAACTTACGTATGGCCGCAAAGACTGTTCAAAACTCACCATCTTCCTCCTTGCCCAGATCAGTGTTGGTCTCCATCTTTGCAGCAATCATGCTCTCTTCAAACTGGGCAAAAGAGTCAAACACCTGTGTGAAATCACGCACTGTCATAACTGTTTGTACTGCCTCCTCGTACACATCTCGGGCCTTAAAAAAAAGACATGAGAATTTAAGTGTTGTTGTCTCTGCCTATCAGGTGTATAATGTCAAAGCTTGAAATAGCTAAAATATGAAACGTATTACGCAAACTTCTAGCAAGCACAAAGCTTTATATCCTTAGAGTTTTAATTTCCTCAGCGCTTCAGAAGACATGCACCATTCTTTCCAATGCAACCACAATAAGTAATAGTAAGCAAGTGTGAAACGCTGCACCAGCATAAAAACCTGCTGTTCTCAATCACAGCAAAATTAGCACTTCTTCCTCAGGGCAGATACAAACCCCTCACCAACCCAGGACATGCAAATCTAGACCACGTTCCCATGTCATGCCAACTCATTTAAAGCTGCTATTGAGAGCTGGAGCGCTGACAAATTTAAAGTTCTGCCTTTTCCCTTTCTTGCCTATGGATGGAAACAAGAACAGTGTATACTCACCGCAAATAAAACTGGGCTATGCTGTTTTCTACAGAGAGGCCAGATCCTCTTTATGGTTATTGTTCTTCACCCAGACAATGCATGTTTGTGACGATACAACTGCTTATAAAATGTGTGATATACAGTGATGTGAAAACAAGAATGCCACCTCTTAAGACTTTGTATGGTTTTACAATGAACTCTGATCTTCATTAATTCTCACAAGGTCCCAGTAGTAGATAAACCTGAACTTATTTACCAAACACACACAGATTTCACTGGCATTTTTTTTTTGTACACAATTTTTGAGAAAATAATAGAAAAAGTACAAGGCATTGATAGAACAATCTTTGGGTCCACAATAAAGATTTACCAAATGCGGCACATAGAGTGCACCGTGCGCACGGCCCACCTCCCCACATCCACACAGAAATACAAGGAAAGTCATAATCATGAAGCGTCGTATATATAGGCATAATACTGTACAGAGTATAAGTCCACCCCACCCGGCTTCGTGCAAGAGAACAGGCATGTCTGTCCATTTAGGGCGGGAGTGTGTCATCAAATTCAGAGAAATTCAATATTTGGGTTCTATCACGGGGTAATTCAAATGGTAGGGGGATACACAGATGTCACCTCTATATCTGTCCCACCCCCCCCCCACTTATGGTCCCATTTCTTGGGGCAGCCTCTGTGCTTAAACACATCTTTCTCAGCAACCATTGCCCTGTCCATGTCAACCGCCCAGTCCCTCAAACATGAGGCCACCGCCACTCCCCACCTCTGCGCTATATTCCGTTTTGCAACGGACCACCCCATGGAGGCCCATGTCTGTTCAGCCTTTGTGAGGTCCATGGCTTCCCACATGTTGAGGAGACACAACTGGGGAGAGGCCTTTAGACATTTACTACATGCTCTCTCCATCTGCTTCGTGATCTTTTCCCAGTACTGTTGCACTTTGGGGCACTCCCACAATACATGAAAGAAGGTGCCCGGTAGGTTACAATGCCGAAGGCACAAAGGGTCATGTCTTCAACCAATTTTAAACAAGGTTCGCGAGTCGAAGTAGACGCGGTGTAGGATTTTCAGTTGGACCAGGCGCAGTCTCAGTGGGGTGGTCACCTCTCTAGGAGAAGCCAGCATATCGTGACAGTCCTCATCTTCTATGTCCCCAAGGTCCCCCTCACAACTCTGCCGCAAACGGATCATGGGGTCAGGACGGTTGTTTAGTAATTTCTTATAGGTGAGGGAGATGGCCTTTGTGGGCATAGGGTCGAGTACCAGCCTATCCTTCAACAGGGTGGATGCAGGCAAAGAACAGCCCTTAGGTAAAGCAGTGTTAATTGCATGGCTGATCTTTAGATATCTAAAAGCCTCGGACTGCGCTGGTTGATACTTAGCCTGCATTTCGGCAAATGTTGCCAGTTTACCCCTCACCCACAGGTCTCCTACTGTCGAAATCCCTATCATGTCCCACCTGTCAAAACCAGGGCATTTACTAAGCTGACCCAACAAGTCAGGCTCTCAAAGTGGCGTGGCCTTGTTAAGTGTGTTATTCCAACCCCATTTTTTGTTGACTCCATGCCAAATCTCCACTGTGCGTGCCGTAGGACCCGTGAGGTGAAGTCTGCGGGGATTTGTGTAGAGTGCCCTGTTGTATCCACCCCGTCCCAAGAGGCAACGGTCCGTGCGAAAATTCGGGTCGTCATGCTCCCCATGCGCCCATTGTTTAATTGCGATCAATTGAGACAGTTGATAATCTGGCTTTATATCTGGCAATGCAATGCCTCCATCGTACCACCCCATCGTTAATTTTTTTATTGCTATGTGTTGGGCTCGTCCCTCCCATAGTAGCTCTCGCACTGTGGCCTCCACACCAGCGAAATAGGTATCAGGGATAACGTAGGGGGAGTTCTGCAGCACATACAGGAAACGTGGAAGCGCCAGCATTTTAAAAAGAGTGGCCCGTGCCAGGAAAGTAAGGGGGAGAGATTGCCAATGCTTGACGTCAGACCGAAGACAGGTCAAGGGCATGAGCAAGTTGGACTTGTGGCATAAGACCGGGTCCAGGGTGATGAAAATACCGAGATATTTGAAGCCCCGTGAAGCCATTGGTATACTATATCCCTTAGGGCTACGCGGTGGGTCACCCCATAGGGCATAAAGCTGGGACTTGGCCCAGTTGATAGTATAGCCCAAGTGGGTACAAAATATACAGAAAATATGGAGGACTTGATTGAGGGACCGCGTAGGCGAGGATGCAGATAAAGGAGGATATCATCCGCATATAAAGAGACGGTCTTCATGGTCCTCTGTCCATTTCAGGCCTCTAATCACCAGATCCCCCTGATCCAAACTGCCAAGGGCTCTAACACAAGCGCAAAAAGAAGGGGTGACAGGGGGCACCCCTGTCTAGTGCCCCGCCGCAGTGGAAATTATCCCGATACATGATTATTGACGATCGCCTGCGCCACGGGCTGTGAATAGAGTAGTCGTATCCACTTAACCTACTTGGGACCGAACCCCATCCTAGCCAAGACCGCAAAAAGTAAGTCCCACTCAATAGTCTCAAATGCCATAGATGCGTCGAGAGACAACAGGATCGCCTCCTCCCTAATGGTGTCTATTCTACCCAGGACCCCATTCAAACGGCATAGGGTCAAGGCTGTGTTCCTTCCAGGCATGAACCCGGATTGATCCGGATGCACTAGCTCAGTAAGGTAGGGGATAAGCCTATTGGCCAATAGTTTTGCCAGAATTTTTGCCTCAACCGTGAGGAGAGAAATAGGACGATATGACTTACAGTCCTCAGGTGGTTTGCCAGGTTTATGTATAACCACAATTGATGCCATCCTGACTTCAGGTGGTAGAACCCCCGCATCAAAACTTTCGGTATACATGTGTAATAAATGCGGAGAGAGCTTAGATGCCATTGGTTTGAAAAGTTCGATTGGGAGCCCGTTGGGTCCCATGGCTTTAGAGGAACGTACATCTTGAATGGCTTTCTGGATTTCGGTTTCCGTGATGTCGCCTTCTAGGGAGTCCCTGTCTTGTTTGGACAAGCAGGCGACTTTAATAGTCGACAGATGTTCCGTCACCATGGCGGCCTGGGACGGCTCGGCAGGTGTGTACACCAACAAGAAATTAGAGGCAAAAGCGTCAGTAATCGTTTAGGGCTCAGTGAGCAATTCCCCGTCAGCCCCGCGGATCGAGTGCACCCACCTAGATGCTTTTTCCTTTCTCTCCAACCAGGCCAGAAGCCTGCCCGTATGTTCGCCATGCTCGTATATTTTGTATCGGGTGGCAGTGTATCTAGCCTTAGCCGCTTCAGTCAGAAGCTGGTGATAATCTAGGCGCACCATGTCTAGCAAGTTTTGCGCCTCCAAGTCAGGGGCAGTCGCCAGGGCTTTTTCTTTAGCGAGGATTTCCTCCGCTAGCTCGACCACATGTTTTGTGAGTTCTCTCCTATACCCCACCATAAGTGACAGAGCTCTGCCCTTCATAACGGCACCGAACGCCCCCAACAGCACAGATGCTGAAGTGACCGACCCAACATTTTCAGTGAAATAGTAATCGGCGTCTTTGAGCAGTGCTTCCCTAATGTGGGGTACCTGAAGTGCCCAAGGGTGTATGGTGAGTGTAGAGCGGCGCTTAGGTTGCCCTAGGGTTAGCGTCGTAAGAATCGGGGAATGATCAGAGATTCCACGAGCAAGGCATCTGGAAGCAGAGAAGAACTGAATATCTTGCGCAAGTGTAAACATGTGGTCAATACGTGACTGACTATTGTGGGCCCCAGAATAAAAAGTAAATTGTGAAGTGGTAGGGTTAAGCCAGCGTCATATATCCACTAGGCCATGAGCAGATGAAAACCCAGACAGCGGGGATCCCCCTGAGGGTCACTCCGAGGAGGAAGGCGATCTCTGGAGCCGTCCATTGTCAGGTTAAAGTCACCCCCCAACACCAATAATCCCACTGGAAGGTCAAGTAGGAAAGCTCCGATATCTCGCAAAACTGGAGGCTGTAGACCGGGGGGGGGGGGACGTAAACAGACACAATGTTGATTACCTGTCCCTCCCAAGTGCCAGAGAGCGCAAGATATCTACCCTGGACATCCGGCCAAGTCTTGTTCACAATATACAGACACCCCCTACGTATGAGCACACCCACTTCACGTGAGCCCGAGATTAACCCTGAATGACCAATCAGACGATAACACCATCTATTCAATGCCCCACATGAATTGCCAAATAGGTGTGTCTCCTGAATCAGGACTATGTCCGGCGCCTGGCGCTTCAGGTACTGCAGAACTACCCCCGTTTGATCTTGTTGCCCAGGCCGTTAACATTCCAGGTAAGAAGTTTTAGCTCTAAGTATGATCCCATAAGTGCAATGAAACGCAGGGCACAACCACAGGCCCACACACCACGCCACAGCCGTGACCTCGATTTACGTGTGCGCCTGGGAAGGAAAGGGGGCACACAGGGCCGCAGTAGCCTTCGCCACGGACCGGAGGGCTTCTTCTTGCCTAGGCACCTCCGATTGAGGCCAAACTTAACCCAGACGAGGGGCGAGATGTCGGAAGCAGCCAGGTTCCACTGCAAGCGATAATGGCCGGGGCACTATGAGTATAGATGGATTAATCGGGAGTGGCGCGACGGAGCTCGACTACCGTGCGGCCATTTCCCTCGGCAGCTGGCCACGCCCCCCTCACTGGCATTTTTTACTAAAACATAAATCAGGCAACAGGCAGCCTTGTAGGAAAAAATAAAGCGCACCTATATTTTCAGTAACATGTAGAAACTTCTTAAGGAGCAACCAAGTGCAGAGAAAATTCCCTGCATATATTTACAGTCCTCCTTAAAAAACTGTTTAAGTTTAGTGATATTAAGAGCATTAGTTTATGCACAATTCTCTTTATGTCTCACATCATGTAAATGAGGTTGAGATATGAACTTTTAACTTTGCCATTCAAAAATCCTCATTCTTTTCTTTTTCATCCGTTCTGCTATAGATTTACTGATATGTTTTGCCTCATTGTGCTGTTGCCAGATCCACTTTCGGCTAAACTTTAGCTGATGGACAGGCGGTCTCACATTTTCTGACAGACTGCATCAGTATAGAAAGGTACACTCAATGATTAAGAGGTGTCCATATCCCACAGATGCAAGGCAGGTCCCAACTCATCATCTCTCCATCACTATGATTGACCGCTGTTATGTGCTTCTTCTTGTGATATGCAGAGTCTGGTTTTAGAGAAACATGACGTTGGGCATTCCAGCCAAACAACTCTACTTTGGTATCATCTCGCCAGAGGACCTTGTTCCAGAGTTATTTAAGTTCATCCAGGTGCTGTTTTGCAAATCTAAGGCATGCAGAAATCTTTTTGGAGAGAAGAGGTTTCTCTTGGCTTTGGTTTAATGAAAGGTTTACTTGTTTTTTCTTTTTCTCAAGGCAGGATTGTGGACTCTAATGTTTACATTATCAGCCTGTGGATCCCTGGAGGTAGCTTTGGGCTTCATTGCTATCTCTGGCAGTGTTACAGAATCCGATTCTTGGTGAATTTGTTAAATATCCACTCTTAAGCAGATTGGCGAACAACCTTCACTATCTCCGTTTGTAAATTATCTTTCTCATTGCACTGTGTAATTAAGAACTTCACATTATGTGGAACCAGCTTTATAACCCTTCCCAAACTGATGTGGAGCAATGATTCTTACTCTGAGACTGTCACAGATATATTCTGAGCAAAGCTGATGTTACCGCAAACCTGAATACTCCAGACCACACTGGCAAAAGTTTCTGACTTTATATACAGGTGGCACAGTTTTTGATGATCAAGTAAACATGTGCATTTGTTTAGCAGCACCTGACTTTAACTGTAAGCAGTATGGGTGAACTTCCTTTTTTAAACAAGGCTTCTGAGTGTTAGCTGTTTTGTTTATTACAACGTTAAATTTGTGAGTGTGAAATACTGATTAGAGCCCAAAAACTTGGTCCAACAATACAACAGCTAAATCAGTGAGGTTAGCGATTGTACATGTTTCGCAGAACAATCCTAGAGCAAGGTAAGGCCTTCTATTCAATGGAAGGACAGTAGCACAAAAGTGTCAGACTGCCAGGCACCAAAAGTAATAGTGATAATCACAAATATTCTGATCATAAATAAAAATCAAACATTTTTGATGTTGTAACACATTTATCGTTCTTGGTCAAATGTTAATGAGGGTTGTGTACAGATCCTATTTCCAGGTTCATAAAGTGTGATTTTCTTTACCTTTAGAAGCAACCAATACATTTATAATCTAGTACAGCTCAAAGGACTAGGTGTTTTTCGAAGCAGTGTAGATCAATCTTGTTCTATCGAGAGGGAATATGTAGTGGCTGCAGGATTCTCAGTGAAGTAAAGTAACGCATGTGTGGCTGGTTGGAAAAAAGTAAGGTTTCATGCAGTCGCAGGCAAGGAGGATGGCACTGCAGTCTGCATTGGAATAATTTGCATGCCTGTCTGTAAAATGTGTATGTTATCAGTAAGATCAAGTTATATTTGTGACAGCTGTATATTACTATGCAAAAGCAGAGAATCGTAAAAAGGTGCACTTTCCTTTTAACATCACTGTATGTCACTTCTGTACAACAACTAACAGAAAGAGAAAATACAATCATTTCGCATAAGCATTTCCAATTTGTATTCACATAATATACCCCAGGGACTCCTTTGTTTTGATCTACATTCGTTCTAAAGAGGACACAACCCTACCGAAGACCCTTCCCAGCCAATGTCAAGGCTGATGAGCCTGGCCTTGGGGTGCCACGTTTTAGACCTCCAGCACAGGGAAGTAACGTTCTATCAAAGTCTAATGTAAGCCAATTTCAACATGAACGGGTTGCACCTTAAAACATCCATCCGGGCCAAATTTCATGCAGACTATGCTCATCTCTTAGCCCTTTGACTGCTCCATTGATGTACATATACATGTCATGAAAGGGTGTCTCCAGGTTGGCCTTATGACGTATAGCTACAAACATCAATATTTGAAAGGACCCCTACCTAGCATCCGCACCCAACAGATTTTTTAATTTTTTTAAAATGTTGCCCCTCCAGTGGAAAACAATCTGCTGCTCGTGGTGTGGGGGCCGAAAGGGAGTTTGCTGGTGCCTGATCCCTTCCTGGTACTGGTAATCTCTAGAATGAGGTAACCTGTGCTACCTTCGAAGCCACCTCATTAATAAAGCGTGTAACATGATCAGTGATGTCACGTACATCAAATGGTTCAAGAGAGACACAACCAGCCCCTCCCAGGTCCATACAAGGATCAAGCCAGTGGGTGGGGCCATTTAAGGGGCTAAGGACAGCGATTACCTCCAGCTCTTTCCCAGCCATCCCCAACGTCCCAATCCACTTTCTTCTGACGGAAAGGAGTGAGGTGGGACAAACAGCATGAGAAGCAATCCAGTAACTTTTATAGCAAGGGTTGTGAAGGCCTGCAAACATCAAAAGTACTGCTTTGGCTATATTAATGGGAGAGAAACATGTTTGCCTGTTGAAGCAGTCAAATCTCTTATCAAAAGGGCAGTGATGTGGAACTAGTGCCAGCACAAAGTAAATAACAAACAGAAATGTTGACAACCAGGTAAATGACAGCAGTGCAAGCAGAACCGATAACACCATATTTACTGTACCTTCTCAAAATGGCCACTTCGAATGTAGTAATCAGCCAAAGAACACCAGAGCTTGCCCAGCTGGTCGGTAAAGCGGGTCAAGCCCCCACGGATGATGGCACCCACATTCAAGGATTTCACTTTGTCAGGATTCTGAGAAATCAAATTGCACAGATCGTGCCATAGCTGGTGACACAAAAAGAGTATATGTTACATGGGGCCACGACAAGAGAGGCCCTAACTCTTATAGCACATGACATTACTGGAATGCTTGTGTCGCAGCAATGAGATAGTGATACAAAAGAAGCGTGAAGACAAATCAACGTACTTAATTCAAGACATTTAGGAGTGCATGTGCTCAAGTGGCAACTATCAAAAATAATTTTGACAAATATTCTCTTATGCAATCACAGCATGGACACACACATCTTTTACTAGATTTTTACTGCACTACTGACAACCAATTAATGAACCATATGTTCAAAATGTCCTCTATTTATGCCACTCCCACTTCTGAAGTGCACAATGTTTTTCAGCTTGAAATACCAAAAATGAGAGCATCATTGAGTTAGCACTTCGGATAGGGAGGAAGTCATAAAAGTCCTTACCCGGCAAGTGGGCAGTCAACTATTTCAGAAGTTTAAATCGTTTCATGCACAACTTTGGTGACTAAATGACAAAACAAATGGAGGTCTGTGAGAAGGTGAAGCGACAGGCAAACTCCTGAATATATTTTTCAATACTCGGAGCAAAGCAGAAGGATGTGATAATTTACTGTCAGCCGCCCAGTAAGAGCGTCTTCATAGGCCTAGGATGATCGAATGCTGGACCATACTGCATGTAGCGCTAACTGGGCAGTGACTTTCTTTCTGGCTCATTTCACAGCACCTTTGTACTGTCATGCCATAAAACAGGAACCTATTTCTACTTTTGAATGTGAATACTGGAAAACCCAGATTGATTCATTAATGCCATATGACTACAAAGATAATTAACACATACTGGCTTACAAATTATTACTGGAACGTGACCGATCTTATTGATGCCTTTGTTACATAATTACGAAAAACTACATAAAAGCTTAAGCCTTAAAATGGTCAACACAATTTTGGACGCTGAAAGCTTAGGCAACCTGAAAACTAAAATGGGCTGTAATAAAGCACATCTTCATTTGAGGATGAAATCCAGCACAGGAGTTCATCTTCATTAAATAACGCATACCGCGTTCATGTAAAAATGGTAATTCCACTTTCCACAAAGCATGTCCTTTTCTAATTTCCCCAGAAGGCTTCACATGAATGAATAGCAAAAGCAGAACATATTCTGGTAAAGCCAAAAGGCCTGGACTTCGCAAGCTAATATGAGGGTTATTTTTGTACAGCAAGCATCGGCCACAAAAATAAAACAGGAAAAAAACATTCTGCAACCTAAATGTAGCTGACATATGCTTGCAATAACAAATATTTCTGAAAAATAAATAAATACCATTTGAATACAATATTAAGGATGTTTCCTAGTAGGCAGGGATAATTATATCTGATATCGAAACATTTTAGTTTTATTGCACATCAATAGAAAACGTTATTCTTCTTGGCACAAAGAAAAAGTACTGTTGGCTTTGAAGTACTCTAACCCGAAGACATAATTTAAACATACAAGTATGAAGAAAAAAAGACAAAAACATGGGAAGAAAAAGGTGTACTGGCCCACCAGCCCTGGCAAACAAGGCCACTTATTTTTAGGTGGATGTGCATTTGATATCAGGCAAAGTATCATCACTCACAGTGCAAAACAGACAATGGCTTCAAAGAGCTGATCCACTCTCCCATGCTGTATGCTGAAGTGAGTGGAGGTAAAATATGAATGAAAGCCGAAGAGACCAATGGATGAGAAGGGCTGACCCAAAACCCCTCTATGTATGTATGTTATGATTTCTTTTGCTTATAAGAGTGTGTTACAACAGCTAAAGTGGTCTTGAAAACAGACCCAAAAATGGAGTGGGAGATTATATAGCTCAAAATGAATGCACCTTAATACAGACTTGAAGTAATTCCTCTACATTAGACAGAGTACTGTTAATGTGCTTTGTCCATAATTTACGGCATCCCACACTACTGCAGTTTGTGAATTCCTTCTATCCCTCAATGGTTCAATCTGGTTCACTCTAGGCACAATCTTACCTGGTAATTTGATTTCCCTTCCTTGGAAACAAAGTGCTCATCATTGACGATAATCGCAAGTCGAACAGCAGCTTCATCCAGGCGGTCAATGGAACGGAGATACTCTATGTACTCTTCAGCGTTCTCTGGGCTCAGCTGCAGAGAAAGAGTTAAATTCTCAACATGCCTGTAGGTACATAAAGGACCCTAAATTCTGCTTCCTAGAAGAAGAGGAGTTGAGGATGATACGAATACGAAGAAGCAATCTATTACAGATAAAGATGTAATGTTAAAAGAAAAAATGCGTTATGATTTATGGCCTTTCAGCATACAGGTTTACCTTTGTTATAAATTCTCACCTTGGAGTATGAATCCAATTCATACTAAAGCTCACCAGTCCACATCCGATGGCATTGCCATCTTCTGGCAACAGATAAGAAACAATCACAACTTAACCAAATCCCAGTTCAGGCAAGGAATCCTTTGGGAGATTCTCAGTTCACAGCTGGAACTTGTTACAATGAATAACTTCTAACCCGTTGTTACCAATAGATGATGACATACAGTAGACTCTGGCATGCACTATCTGTGGAGAGGTGTGGTGCAGCGGCCAGGCCAGCTGACTTCGGAGCACAGGGTTCACGGTCGATCCCCGTCTCCGGCGGCAGCTCAGCACCATGCGACTCTGGGCAATAGTTCACTTAATTTTCACGACGGACCCCAGCGCCTTGAGACCCGTAAGGGCGAGTAGTTCTTGCTTTACAAATACGGATTTAGTTAGTTTAGTATTATCCGCCCATTACAACCTCTGCTACAGATTTTCGACCCAAATCAGCAGAGGATTTTGCAATCCACTCACAATCTACTGCAAATTTTCTGTCCCCCTCAGAATGAGAAACATTATGCTGTTGCTCCGAAAAATGTGGTGCAGATTTTACCGCACACAACCAATCTGCTACAAATTGCACCATTACATGAAAACTCTGAGTTCTGCCTTAAGGAAGCTTAGAAGGAATCTCGTTGAGATATCAGACTCTCCCTTATAAGAAGGAATCTGTCACAAATTTTCAATTTCTCTGGAGAGAGAACTGCTCGCTTACAGAATACCAATTGCTGCCAAGGGAAAGTACAAGACTGAAATCAGACTTAGCAGATGAACTAAATACCGGTTGCAATTTTTCTTTTTTTGCACCCACATAAGGGAAAGATGCCTTGATCTCATGCTGCTCTTAATCCAAATCAGGCTGTTTTACTGCCTCATAAATTCTCTTCAACTAGAAAAACAGGCAGATGGTTGCCCCAATATAGGTCCAATCTCCTTCCACGTTATGTCAGCTGGAGAAGGGGTACACCTGCAGCCTTTGCAATTTATTTAACAATTACACGTGAAGTCAGACACTAAACTTCCCTTTTAAGTTTAAAAAGTTAATAATGATTATTGTATATCAATAGTGGAGATTAATTTAACATGTAGTTACAGTCTATATCCTCTGATTGAAAATAAAGGAACATTTTACACACTATTTCTCATTCAGATCTGCACTTAAAGCTTGAGAGGTACATTTCAATTTTTTTTTTTTTTAGGAGTACCACTGCCACAGCACCCCCAACAAACCACACTCACAGCTCTATTGCCTGGTTCCTTACCTTCAAATACCTACGATAGACCCGGACAGCTGTCTCTGGCAGAGGGTACCGGCGGACAAACTTCAGGTACAGAGGCCAAATACGGTGGTGCTGTGTGATCGGTAATGCTCTCAAAGCACGGTCAAAAGTGCGCCGAGAGCGAGTGATCTTGTACTGATCCATGAGAAAGTGACAGTAATCCAGCCAAATTCGGGGCATCTGTAACGGCAGACAAAAACAACGGTAGGATATAGGAGTTGGTAATGGTTGAGGTAAAAAATTACAGCAAAGAACCACTGTCATCTGTAAAAGTACTGTTTCTCCGTCCTGCATGCCTATCTATCACACAGCTCAATCTCTTCCAGATATTGTCCTGTACTAGAGCCAGATCACCCAACTGAGAAAGGCCAATTTCACAATAGTAGCCAACATATGGCAAACATGAAAATATGCAAATAGCAGACACTCTATTGGGGCAGAAACCACATGCATGCCTGTTCTACATCCATAAAATCTTCACTCACTCTCTGAAGTAATGACATTTTAACAACAGCTTTACAACCCTCTCCATCAGTATTCCATTTGGACATTCTCAGCTCCGGGCTTGTATGTTATTTGTAGGTAAAAAAAAGTTGACTTGGATGAACTGACCCACATCTGTTGGAACCCTGGAGATATATAAAAGACATGTAAAAAGAAATGCACTCTTGCACAGGACATGAAAAGTCAAAACCCTAATCAGACTTACTGCAGTCTGTCTGGGTGCCTCCCTTTCCACCCAATTGATACGGGAGGTCTAGGAGAGCGGAGTGATCTAAAAGCTTGCTCTTGGTAGAGGCAGGAAGCAGATTAGGATCATACCGGTTTCTGTGCAAAAACTTCTAACACAGAAGGCCTTCACCCAGCACTAGCTATGCACCTCATTCCTACAAATACAATAAGCACTTCTACCAATGCACCTTACGTATGATCTGGAGCCCCATCCGTTAAAGGTATGCTGCACATGGAGTAAAAATAACATGGCCGCTCCATGACTTGGTAAAGAACATTTTAACAAACAGTCTATCCAAATGTATTATAAAGATTCAAACGTGGCCAGATTCGGAGAACAAGGCTATGGGGTGGAAACTGGAGAACTAAGAATAAAGCCTAGAGTAGCAGAGTGACAAAATGCAGTCAGAGTGTGAGATGACATTCAGCGAAGCCTATAAAATAAATGTTGACTGTGGATTGGAAGGTGAGAGCATTCTGAAATTCATGCACGAGACTAGGTGAAAGACTGAAAATAACACCAAGTGGTGCTCAGCGTAATCAATTAAAAACATCGTCGGGTGTACTAAATGCTAAATAAATGCATTTACAATGCAAAAATGCAGAGATGGAAGATAAATTCAATGATGCCATAGACACGAGTCTGTGAAAATAAAGAACTTTCCCTTGATCTATCAGTGCTCGTGCTCCTGCTTGGGTCTGGAAGGGTGAAAAACACAAAGTATGGCGGCTCCCCAGCTAAGGCGGAGCCGCGTCACTCCACTGCTTTCAGCAGTGAAAATAAATTTAAAATAAAATGATAATAACTAGTTATCATTTTATTTGTTCCTGCTGCAGCGTCTTTGTGGGCGAGGCTGCTCTGTACTCAGAGCAAGGGGGAGGAGTGTTGGGCACTCTGTAAGTGCGCAATGACTGTTTGGCCAGCCCTCTTGGGCCGGCAAATCAGTCATGCGCTCTTTCCATGTTTTCCACCCACGCTCCATTACAGCTTGGGTGGAGAACATGCCCAAGCTCCTATTTCCTGGACGAGGACCCAACGCACAGACTAATCACAACGCTGCATTGCAGTGTTGTGATTGGTCAGGGAGGCCTGGGTGTTTCCTGTTCCGGCCGAGCAGAAGGAGGGCACAGAGAGACAACAGAGGAGAGACCAGATGTGGTGAGGAGGTAAGTTTTCTTTTCCGGAGGTGCTCCGATTACCACCGTCCTATTTCACAAATGCATCAGCCTGTTTCACATTGGCTTCCTTTTGCAACTGCTAAACACGAACATGGAGAGATTATTTGGTCAACAGACAAAACGGCTGACCTCTGCATCCAAGACCCCTGTTCTAATCTCTGCCTCGAACCCAGACAAATAACTGTCTAATGCTGGGCAAAACACTTATGTCGCTTGTAGTGGGACCCTGGTCCCAATTGTTTTTTCAATCCGACAGTCGGTCTTATATCGGACTATCTGCCCAAAGCATACATCCAGTCAAGGGCAAGTAAGACAAGTGACTGACTCTTGCCCAGCCCTATAGGCCTTTCTGGACCACCCACCATAAAACGTGGCTGCCTGCCAAAGCCCTTACATGCAATTGACTAGGATACTGCCGTGCTCACCTGCAGATATACCACTGGCTGTACCCTGGTCATTCAGGACTTTTAGGAGCAAGCCAACCCATGTGACTGACATTGCCCCAGCGGCTTTCAGACCAGACCCTAATATTTGACCACTTGGTACAGCCCTACATGACATTCATAGAAAGCTTGACTATTACTCTACTACTATCCTTCTGGCCTGCAGGCATGCACTTGGCATGCCACTCACTCTGCCCCAGCCCTGCAGGCCTTTCATAGCCTGCTACGCGACAGACACAGTCGCAGCCTATACGCCAGACAATGAAAACTCTGCAGTATCACTGATTATGCCCCAGGCCTCTTTCAACGTATCCAGCCAGTCGACCTCTAGCTAGTAATATAAAAATCCCTATTCACATAAACCACGCTGCCCTATAGCAACATCGACCTGAGACAGCAGCTCGGCAGGTGTCACGAATTTCAAATTCCCAACAAGCAACCAAGGAAACTGGTGTAAAAAGATGCAGGAACTGCTCGTGAGTTACTTGAAGAAAATGTTTATGCAGCCACAAACACTGTGCAAAAGAAATAATTGATGGACGGAATGCTGAACAATGCAAACATTCACCTCCAGTCACAAGGATCTGGGTTAAATCCATCATTCTATTGCTCACTACACCATCAGTTTGGACCCAGCCATATGCAAATCAGTCTTGACCCTGTTCCTTGTGGGAATAGTCCAGCACAAACTGCCAAGCCAGGTCTTCCCTGGACCGGAAACAAGCATCCTGGGACCGGTTTCAGGGCATCACCCTTCATCAGCCAGGCTAGCTTGAATCCAGTGATGTAGTGAGCACGGGACCCACGTCTGGGCATACCCTTCCCACTTAGAGCGACATATGCAAAAAACACTGTGACACCCTCCGGCCAGACACCACCTTATAACTGTCACAGGTTCTAACATAAACCAGATCAGAACAGTCTGATCACATTACCTATTACATAGAAAACATTCCACAACAACTACACAGTACTTAAGTGAACATTACTACACACCACTATGATTTCCACCACCAAATCCACCATCTTCACGCCCTCCCTCTACATTTCTACCTACACCACCACAACTCTCAAACTCACCATCCCTCATCATCACAATTAGATTGTTAATATCTCTCCGGAACAAAACGACTCTCCTCCAATTCCATGTTTGACCATAGCCCAACACCACCAGGTTTCAACTTCACCCAATCCCCCCCAACATTGATGTAGCTCTTTACTGTAGTACTCATCCTTTTCCATCTTTCATGATACGACTTCAATTCGAGAATGCACAAAGGAACCAATTTTGTTCCCGGTTTCCAACCCTCATCTCAAAAGGTGACTTCCCCGTTTAGTCATTTGTGGAGGTTCGATAAGTCCACAACATCTCCTGCATAGCATCTTGGAAAACCAACCCAGCATTGCATATTAACTCCTGTTATCAACCTGTTAACCCTCTCCACCTGACCGTTGCCCTGGAGGTTGTAATGACAAGTGCACACATGTTTAACTCCAATGGCAGTCCATAATTGATTAATATCAGAAGATGTCAATTGAACCCTATTATCGGTCACTAAGACACAAGCCATCCCTTCACATCTAAACACTTCCTCTAAAACCGGTATGGTGGATCTGGTGGACCTGGTGGTAAGCAGTTTCATTAACACTACTTTAACCCATCTGGACTTGGCGTCCACCATAACTGCATCGAACTTCTCATGTTTAGGCAAAAATGCAAAAGGCCCTATAAAATCCAAAGAGACCTTCTCCCAAACAAAATCAGCCTGGCATATGTTGATCATCTTTGATGGCTGCCAAACCCACCTTCAAAAGTTTTTGGAATTTTTACAAACCTTACACTCTTCCCCCAAAGTTTTACCTGACTTTCCAACGCTGCCCACCAAAACTTCTCTTTCAACCTCTTCAGTTGAAAACACTGATCCAAAAGCCTTTCATGCACCAAAAGAATCAATTTGGATCCTATACCATCCAATGATACAAACCTCTCGCCCCTCATCACCACCTTATCCCCACACAAAGACAACTCATCAACGACTTTAAAAAAAGGTCTCACACTGACTGGAAGCATGTTTTTCATGCCTCGCTCCCCCTTTGATTAAAGTAACAACAGCCTTCATCGTAAGGTCTTCATTCATCACTCGGACCCATTTCTCCCTAGAAATACTGCCTTCAAATCCCTCCTTAACATCCAAAACACAAGCTACCACTCCATCAGTTTCAAAATCCCCTTCATCTACTGCTCTGTCTGGTAATTGTGACCAGCATCCTGCTACTTTATTTTTCCACCCGGGAACATATTCAATCATGCAATCATACTCCAGACACCTCACAGCCAAACGCCCAGAACAATGTTTCATCCCAGAAGGCCTAAGAACCTTAAGTAAAGGTGTATGATGTGTACGCAAAACCACCTCACTTTCCCAAATGAATGTACTTAAGTAATGTGTGGCTCAAGCTGCTACTAATGCCTCTAGGTCAATGCGTAAAAAATTTCTGTCCACCTCAGTCAATAATCGAGACACAAACGCAGCCGTTTTATTCTTGAACCTCCATAATTCTGGGGCAAAACATCTCCCACTCCTATAGGACTGGCATCCATTGTTAGAAGCGTTTTTAGGCAGGAAAAGCAGTCTGTTGAGCTTTCTCCCAAACAAGCTTGCTCCTCTTTCTCAACAAAATCCTCAAAGCGTCTGATTTGCTAGGAAATCTTTCATAAACTTCAAAAAGTATTCCACAAGACCCATGAACGATCTTAATTTGTCTCTATTATCAGGTGTTTCCACACTGTCAATGGCACTCACCAAGTTCAATTTTGGGTTTGCTTCCTCCGCAGATAGGAGACACCCCGAGTACTCAACTTCCTGTACTAAAAACTTGCACTTTTCCTTAAGTAAAGTCAAACCAGATTCAGCAATGCAAAGTAAGAACTTGTGTAATGTTTCATTGTGAGCAGAAATGCGTCCTCCAAAGATTGATATGTCGTCCTGAAAAATAGCAAGTTTTTAACACAACTGATAATACCTCTGGAAAACACTTGGCGCTGATAACAGGCCAAACGGCACCTATTGAAATGGAACACCCCATCACTGGTAATGAAAGTCTGTCAAATCCCTTAAATCTGGATGTCACATAACCTGATGGTAGGCACTTTTCAAATCTAGTTTTGAAAAATACCTACCGCCACAACAACAACAAAATTAACTCATTGATATTCGGGAGAGGATAAAAGTCCATGACCATATTCCATCCGCTATCATCCGACCCTCTAATTAATTTGACCGTCATCATCCCAATTTGACAATTAGTTGCTAACTCACGTAAGCAAGCTATAAAGTCATGAACTGTTTCTCTGTTTTTTTGGTTGAGTATAAAACTTGTGGCAATTCATTACAACATTCACAGTTTTTGTGAACCGAGTTTGTAAGCGTAACGTCGCCTCTTTGTAGACATCCGTTATCTAATTTCCCTGGATATCATGCACATTAGCTAAATATTTGAATACATACTGGCTGGCAGTCATTGTCTTTTTTTTTTTTTATAATTGTAAAAAAGAGGCATGTTGACAATCAGTTCACCAACATTGTACAGATGTTCCAAAGGCAGTACATTAGCAAAAAATCCCCAAAGGCTCTCTACATGGTACAACAGAAAAGAGTCATCAGGAAATACATATTATTCAATATCAGCAGCATTATCATCCGAGCACCTAGGCGGTTCACATATATTCCCCCGGAATGAGTTCCAGGCCCCCCATGTGTGACCATTTCTTCAGGCACCCCCTAGAGACATATATAGGAACCTCAGTTACCATGCACCAGTCCACATCCTTAGCCCATTCTGTAACGCTGGGAGGGGGGAGGTGGGCTGGGGGAGGGGCCCTCCACACACGGGCAATATTTCGCTTGGCCACCATGTAGCCCAATGTAACCCAGGTTCACTCTTTTGCGGTGAGATTCGTGGGGTCCCATACATGCAATAGGATCAATTTGATATTCGTGTGAATATACTGCCCCAGCACCTCCTCCATCTAAAGTGTCACCCCCTCCCAATATTTCTGTATGGCTGCACATTCCCAAAGGAAATGGATAAAGGTGCCCTCCTGCCCACATCCACGTACACAATCACTATCTTGGGTGTAGCCCATATGGACAAGTGAGGGTCCAGACAAATATGTCCTGTGAAGGACTTTTAGCTGGATTAGCCGGAATCTAGAGGAGATGGCCACCTCACATGGAGACGCCACCGCTGCCCGCCATTCCTCGTCATCCAACCCAGCCATGTTGTGGTCCCATTTACTTCTTAGATGAATCAGGGGATCTGGCGTGTTGTTCAGGAGCTTTTTGTATATGAGAGATATGGCCTTCTCCGGCAAGTCGCCGTCAAGGATCCTGTCCTCTAAAGTGGGGGATTCAGGGAGATCCACACCCCTTGGGAGAACTGCCAGCAGAGCGTGTCTAATTTGGAGATAGCGAAAAAGCTCAGTCGGCCATCTCATACTCTTTCTGTAATCGGGAAAATGGTATGACCTCACCAAACTTCCAAAGGTCCCCAATACTGGAGATTCCAATGGCATCCCACTTGTCATAACCCCGGGAACGCGACAGCCGACCCAGCTGATCACAGTGCCAGAGCAGCGTAGCTCAAGTGAGCCTGCCCTCCCACCCCAGGCTCCTATTGGCGTCTTTACATGCCTGCACCGCATGGTGAGTCGGGCCGGAGAGGACGGGCGATACAGATTTTGTATACAGCGCCCCCTCAAATCCACCTCCCGGGAGGAGCCAACGATCTATCCGAAAGGCCGGGTCGTCATGCCGACGATACCTGCATTGGTTGATAGCCACGAGCTGCGAGGCCCAATAATATTTTTTCATGTCAGGGAGTCCGATGCCACCGTCGAACCATCTCAGAGTGAGTTTCTGTGTGGCAATGCGGGGGGGCTTGCCCTCCCACAACAGGTCTCGCACCTTAGACTCAAGTTCTTTAAAGTACGACGCCGCGACCGGGAGGGGCGTATTCTGCAGCGCATACAGCAGCCGGAAAAGGGACATCATCTTAAATAATGTTGCTCTCCCCAGAAGAGTTAAGGGGAGCGACCTAAAGTGCTGAGCATCAGATTTCAGACGCTCCAGTGGAGGCCGAAGATTAGAATCATAGAAGCGAGAGAGGTCCTTGGAAACTCAGATGCCCAAATACTTAAACCCTACCCTGGTCTCCATCAGTAGGCAAGCCCGGGGAATTCGAGGCCGCTGCCCACTGAATACGTAAAGCACCGACTTGGACTAATTGATCCTGTAACCCGCGAACTCGCCAAATACGTGGAATATGTCCATGACAACGTTGAGTGACTTTGCCGGGGAAGCAGGATAAAGCAGGATATTATCAGCATACAATGATATACGGTCTTCCCAGCCATCCGTCCATCTCAGACCCCTGATAGCTGGGTCTTGACGGATCCACGCCGCCAGGGGTTCCAGAGCCAAGGCGAAAAGGAGTGGTGACAGGGGACAGCCCTGCCTAATACCCTTACTCAGTGAGAAAACAGGCGACCTCCGATTATTGACTACGACCTGGGCCAATGGCTGACAATACAGGAGGCGTACCCATTGGATAAATTCCGGGCCAAAACCGAACTTCTGGAGCACGGCAAACATGTAGGACCATTCAATAATGTCAAAGGCTGATGCGGCATCCGGAGACACCACCACCGCATCCTCTCTGACCGTACCCGCCCTGAAGAGCACTCCATGTAGGTAGCGGAAATTAAACTATGTACTCCGCGCCGGCATAAACCCGGACTGATCCGGGTGGATCAGGGTAGGAAGAACCTGGCAGGCGAGTGGCAAGGACCTTCGCAAGGATCTTAGCCTCGCAGTTAAGCAATGAAATAGGCCTATACGAAGAACACGAATCTGCGGATTTGCCCGTTTAATGAATAACAATAATAGTAGCTAATCTATGGTCCTCAGGGAGAATTCCAGTTTGCTTACTCTCCCGGTACATGTCAGTAAGAAACGGAGCGGTCCCGGCCGCCGTCAACTTATATAATTCAATGGGGAGTCCATTGGGGCCCGATGCCTTCACCCCACGTAAATCGTGGATTGCCTTTTCTACTTTCCCTTACCGTTAGGTCGGCTCTAGGTCAGAACTCTCCTCAGCAGTGAGGGCCGGTAATTGGATATCACATAGGAGTGATGAAGCCTCCTCCTCTGAGTAGGCCGTGAGAGAAGTGTAGAAAGAGTGGAAGTGTCTTCCAAACACATCCGCGATATCTTGCGGAGCAGTGATACGCGAGTGCTGGTCTATGGCGAATTCTACTACTACACGCCGATCCCCCTCTCTGCGGTCAAGCCATGCCAACAGTTTGCCCGCCTTATCACCCACGTCATAGACCCTACTAAGTGTAGCCCTATAGTGAGCCTCAACCGCGTCAGTGGCCAGGTCAGAGAATTCTTTTGTCTAAATACGGAGCTGTTGGCGCACGTCCTCCGAGTCCTG
This sequence comes from Triturus cristatus, assembly GCF_964204655.1. Lineage (NCBI taxonomy): Eukaryota > Metazoa > Chordata > Amphibia > Caudata > Salamandridae > Triturus > Triturus cristatus. Next base: position 1,175,434,651 of record NC_140585.1, read on the forward strand.
TAGGCAGACCGCGCGTTCCAATTCCAGGAGTTCACTTTCTAGGCGCACTAGAGCCGCAGACGTCGCCTTATGGTGCCCAGCAATTTGCCCCAACACGTGCCCCAGGATGACCGCTTTATAAGCCTCCCAAAGGGAGCAAGATGAAGTGACCGAACCCAGGCTTTCTTGAAAATAAAGATCTGACTCTTTCAACACCTTCTCCCTGACAGGGGGAATATTGAGATACCACGGGTTAATCGGTGCGACACGGCCAGCCGCGAGCTCCCCCACCTCCACCCTGCACATTTCCGGCGAGTGATCAGAAATCCCCCTAGCCAAGTGTGGCTGGCCGTCATTGTCAAGTGGGCCAAAAGGGGGGGCTGTTTTGTTAATAGGTGGAAAATCCATGCAATCTAATGCTTGCAAATAGCTGTCAAATATTTCGATCTAATACTCCCATTCTATTGGAGGATTACGAGGTATCATCAAAAAGCTGGGCGGAGTGAAGATACATTGGTTGAAATTAATATGCTGCACAAACAAAGTTAATATATGTTAAATTCTGCAGTGCGTATTAATCCTATAAACCACTAGGTGGCAGCAGAGGCTAACATTTCTTGACTTGTCGACCTCTATGATTTCGCAAGCCAAATGGAATATCTGTGGGCAGGAAAGTGAGACAAGAAGAAAACTGAAGCAAAGACAAGTATTTCTTTTTTCCTAGAAGGTAGACTCTACTATTCATATAGCGTTGTGCCCTTCTTGCCACAGGTCACGTTGAAGCCACGAGGGAAAAGCGCACATCACAACAGCATGTGCATCAAAGCGGCAACAGCAGGGGAGTCTGAGAAGTACCTACAAGGCACTATCGCCCCAGTCACCATCCCCTTCCAAACCCACTCCTCCAAGGAAAACAAAACAAGCATTTTCAATGCAATAGGTCTCGCATTTGCGAACGTTTAAGCTATTGGCATTGAAAATTACAATGCCTTTTATTTATGTGTTCTTAAAAGGAACACAAAGATAAAAGGCATTGTTGTTTTTAATGCCAAGAGCTCAAACTCTCGCAAATGCGAGACCACTATAATGGTGGCCACGCCCCTTTTTTTAGACGCTGCTCACTTGTTCAGGTTACCGTGAGCAGCGTCTAAACAAAGGGGCGTGGCCACCATTATAGTGAAAGCACGTATGGTGCTTTCACCTAAAGTTTATATTTAAAAAATGTATATTGAAAAACTTTGTAGCACGGCTGCTTAAGTGAAAGCGGCCGGCGCTGGAAATTAAATAATTAAATAGGCGTGGTCGCTAAAGTGAATGCAGACCTCGCCGTATATTAAATAATTAAATAAGTGTGGCAGCTATAAAGCAGACCTCGCTGTAATTTGTATAAAATTGATTAAAATTGAAAACAAAGCGGGCGGGTGCCTCGATGCAATGGGTGGAATGGGGAAGAGCTTTAAAGAAAATAGTGCACACCAACTTAAAAAGTGTACCGTGTAACAACTAATGTAAAAGGTCCAGTCCTCATAGGAGTTTGCAAGTGAAGACAAGGTGGTACTTAGGAGGGACTAACAAGCCTATGTACGAATCAGAAGCCAGACTTTAGGAAGGGCAATGACATAAGCCAATGACAAATATGGGCGGAGAGTGGGCGGGACTTCAATTCCATACTCCAGTACAGCATGCCTCGCAGAGCGAGCAGCGCATGCGTGCTGCCCTTAGGTTCGTCCTAAAAAAACCTTGCCGAGGCTGATGCCGATGTCCTGTGGTGTGGTGTTTTCACGCCCAACAGAGGAGGTCGGCGGTTCAAAGCCTAAGAAAGCAGGCTAAAAATGTACTGTGTATGGTGGTTTTCAGCTCGTTTTCCCTGTCACCGTGTGATATCAGCTTCTAAACGGTTGACTGTGTGAAGGGAGCCGATATCGCAAGTCACACTGTGGAACTGTGTGAGTTTACAGGTCTGCCTCACTGGAGGTCAAAATATATGTAAGAGGTAGCAGGAATTAATGAATTCAGCAAATATGGGAAGCCATAAATCCTGTACTCTGCGGACAACAAATGTACAAAAAAGCGCTAGAGAGAGAGCAAGGGAGGGGAGAGGAGAGGAGAAGTAGTACCTGGATCACGTCAGGAGCAGCAAACGGGCACTGTTTTAACTTGAATCAATCTGTGCTTGGTCCTTGCACCACAGAAAGGATTGATGTGGCACTAGCCAATTAAATATGCAGCCAAGGAGAAGGGCACTGCGACCAACAAATGGTAAGCAATAGCCAGGCTCCAAACGATTTTTGTAAACAGCAGTGTCTCGCAAGCAAGAGTGCATGTACTGGCGCATGCTCTTGCCGTCTCGATCCTAAAAAGCAGTGTAATTTCAAGCTACGGTTCGAGGTCGCTGGATGATATGATCTGCATGCCGAATTTAGGTGGGAGAGTCACTTGCTGCTTGATGTGGTGTGGGGCAAATATGGAAGGGCTGCTGCTCAAACATGAAAAGGGTGCTGCAGCTCACAAATGCTCCAAATGCTCCTCAATGTTCGAGAGGTATGTTGCACACATGTGCCAGGGCTTCTGTTCAAGCACGCCCAGAGTACTGCTGATCAACTATCCCATAGATGTTACCAAGGTGACAGTATCGAAATGTGCCCCAGGTGCCGTCTAATTATGCCAAGACGGCTACTAAAATACGATAGTTCTGCTGCTCACGTATGAAAGGGATTTTTAATGAGCCAGAGGTGTTGCTCAAATATGCGATGGCTTCCCCAAGTAACAAACATAAGGTTCTTAAAAATCATTGTCAGACAGGTTATCCTCAAGCTTAGCTTTACTAAGCAGTGGTCAGGACCTCCTGCTGCAACCTATGAGACCTGTCGGTATATACGCGCTATACAAGATTGAATTAACAAAACAATAACAATAACCTCCACATACACCAGAGCCAGTGCACCTACCAATGCAGGAGACTCCTTTCATCCCCCATAAATATAATATTTTGACAATTTAAATAAAAAGCAGTTCAACTTTAATGCTACTTTGGTGATCCCTTATTGGTTATTTTTACCACACTTCTGGAACTCATACTCTCGCCATAAGGCAGCTGAAAGCAGGCTTACCCTACTGGAATTTGAAACTATTACCTGCAAACACATGGAACAATTTAAACCATTTTGCCAACTTCGTCTGATTCCATATTTCCAATATACTATCCCCATAATATGGGATCGCTAATAAACTGGGGTACCACAGCCACAAATGTCAATATGTGTTTTCCCTTTTCAGCACCTGCTAAGGATCCCCAATTGAACACGCCATTCCTGAAGTCATGCCCAATCCCCTCCACCCTCCAACACAGAAACCTTCAGGCCCTGATGTACCTCATCCTGGAGCTTTCCATAAAGTACAGACCTCTGCACTGCCGCGCCCCCCCCCGCCCCCCCACAATACCAATGTACTCTACTGGATCCTCTCAAACAAGTGTTTGTCCTAATGAAGCTCACCAGCCACCGCTCCATCCTCCTGCCCCCTCTCTCTCCACCCTTTTTGCAGACTCCCGAATACATCTGCACCATTTAATCAGGGTCCCACTAAACCATTTCTTCCCCTCATCCACACACAAACCTCTCTCCGTCTTACTCACCCACTTCTATCCGATCTCAGTTTTCCATAAGCTTGTTCTAGCAATATCCCTCACACCTCCATCCACCATAGCCTCACAAATACCATCTTCCCCTCTCGTAGCCCCCCTCCAATTGGCATGCAACTATCTCTGAAGTCCTCCTTACTAACACACCACCATTTCAACCTCCCGTCCATAACACCTCTCCCAGCACCAGCTTACCATCTCGCAGCCTTCCACTTACATCGCCTCTTTACCATCTAACAACCTCCCACACACCTTTTTACTCTTCAACAGCATCCTAAGCTTCTCTTTTCCTCCTTAACAGGCTCACACATAACTCTCTAGTTTCCCCCAGCAACCCCAAACCACTTTCCACCTTTCTGTATCCTCCTAAAACACCGCCAGCCCACACACCACCATTCTCCACCATGCACCCATATTTTTCCACACAATGCTTCACATTACTAGAACCTACCAGATGTGTTGACACCCTTTTCTCTTCAGCGCCTCAATGCATCTACCCAATCCTCCAATACCACTGTTATGCCATTATCAAACCTCTCATTCCACTTCTCCATGTTTATGTAGGCTTACTTAACACAGCCAGCCGCTCACAACCACCACACTCCTTTCACCTAGCCTCATCCTTTCACAATTCGTCTTCACCTTCCTGCAGCATGACACACTGCAGGTTCCCACATACCTCAACACAGTATGGCAATCTAACATACAGGTCTACTTCTGAAGGCATGAGGTGCACACCTCTGCACCTTTCTGCAGGCTCCCACATCACCAGTTCATCTCCTCTGCAAGCCTTCATTACCCTCATCACTCCTGCCAGCTCTCACACTGTTACACTATCCCAGTTTCCCAAACACCTCTCTGCCTTTCTGCTCAATCACACATCACGTTAATTTCTTCAGCCTCCCACATGACCTTTCTATCCTCAAAAATCCCATCACCGCCCCCATTTGACCATGTTCCTGCAGGGTCCGAAGCCGCCTCGGAGTCTGTCTGCAAGTCCGACGTTGCCTCTGAGTCGGTCTGCAAGCTCATATATCTTCATAAGCCAAACTGTCTTGCCCCCACCACAGAATCTGCATATGTGTTTATCCTTACCATAGCAGTAAACATCTCTTTACCATCCCACAACTATGCTAAGTCCCCTCCATCTTCTTAGAGCTTCTCATACCAGTGCCTCACATGCCTGCAACTTCCCACATTAATTTACCCCTGTAGGCTCCAGCAGGATACACAACTCTTTCAGCATCCTCCCACACAATCTTCATATGCTCCGCCAGCCTCCCCAGACCCTATGACTCCCGCAATAGTATCTAGCACAACTGCCCACTTTGGCATAGCATAGCACATGTCTCCACCCTTGTAGATCCACCCACACATCGGTCACCTTCCTTCAGACTTGACACAAGTTTTTCATGTCTTGTCCAGTTTGCCAAACAACAACTAGACCATCACATAAGATGCCAAACACCTCTCCTCCCAATCACCAGCTCCCAAACATATTTTAATCCTCCTACAGCTTATCACACTACCTCTCAACATGCTTGCTATGTCACTCACACCTTATCACTCTTCCTCAAGCTCACACACTCTTCTCCATCCCCTCCAGGGGCCTAAACATATTGTTCCATCCTCCTGAATTGTCCCTCATACCTTCAGTTTTTGAAAGCTCCCACAACCCTTTTGTTGTCCCACAGTCCCTTCTTTCTCCCACAGTCCCTTCTTTCTCCCACAGTCCCTTCTTTCTCCCACAGTCCCTTCTTTCTCCCACAGTCCCTTCTTTCTCCCACAGCCCCTTCTTTCTCCCCCTTCTTTCTCCCACAGCCCCTTCTTTCTCCCACAGCCCCTTCTTTCTCCCACAGCCCCTTCTTTCTCCCACAGCCCCTTCTTTCTCCCACAGCCCCTTCTTTCTCCCACAGCCCCTTCTTTCTCCCACAGCCCCTTCTTTCTCCCACAGCCCCTTCATTCTCCCACAGTCCCTTCATTCTCCCACAGTTACCTTGTGCATAAAGACCAATGCCCTCTCATGGCAGTTGTTCACCTCTTCAAACCCAGGGTCAATCACACACCGTGCCTTCACCTGTTTCCGGCGCTGTTTCAGGTAGTTGTACCATAACTTGTAGCTAGAAATGAAAAAAGAAAGTCAGTGAGAAGTTGCCTCTCCGGAAAGCCCTATTCCTTGGAGAACATGTTTGTATAATGCTGTGCTTCAAGAGAATGCCCAATGTTCTTTGCCCACCTCTCTTTTTCTGGACCAGATGCCTCTTTTGTCCACAGCCACTGAAGCATCTATGCCAGATTATCAATATCAGTTGCTATACTGGTTCCTTTTCTGCAAAACACATTACATTTCTATACTTCCTTTCATTTTCTCTCCTTAAAGATCTTTGGTGATTACAATATAGAACAATATAAATTTCCCTGAGGAGTATTTACACTGCTGTGCATTTTAACTCCTGGCAATTGATCTGTTGGAATATAAAGTGAAAGGGCAGTGGTGCACTTGCTCATTTGACAAAGTGCACCCAGGGACTTTTTCCTCTGTCAATTTGTATCAGCAGCAGTCTCAGGACAGCAAAGACATAGAGAAAATAAGAAGCCGATCAGCAGGCAAACATTATTTCAGGAATTCAGTAGAAAAACATATTTCAGGAAAAAGACAAGCATAACAGCTGGATGCAAAGCACTGTGAAAGTGAATAGATCAGCTACAGAAAATGGCCATCTTCTTTCTTCCACCTACTTTAGACGCAAGCCTCCATAGCTGTAAAGCCAAGAAAGTAATTTTTCATAATGAGAAAATGTTTTACTATGTTATCCGCATTAGTATAGCAGGTGCCATTTCTGGATGTCTGTGAGATTTCTCATTGATGAGATCATGAGGTTAAGATGGCATGATTTTACTAGAGGTGAACATCGAACTGTTTGGTGTATTATGTAACAATGGTAAGGCAGAATGGCTGTGCCATTAAATTAGTGCAGCAAGGTTAAAAGGTTGTCCTCTGCCCAGTATGAATGTTAGTGTTGCTAATGGCAAGCTGCCAGATATAAAGATGAAGATATACAGGACACATGTGTGCGGTAAGCTTAAGCTCACATCTAACGATTGTGCGAGATAAAATTATGTGACCAGCATGGGGTAGCAAATTCTGGCCTGCTATTATGCTTTGGTGCATGTAGGACACTGGGTTTTTGTTGCAGTAGCCCCTCCCCACACTTTTAGCCTGGTATTTGATGCAACTTTGAATGGAGTGCACTGGGTTCCTGCTAACCTGGTCCACAGTGCCAGTGTTCCGTCACCAAAACAAGTTAACTGGTCAACTGATCCCCTATTGGCCCGGCCATTAACACCTCTGTAAGTCCCTAGTAAGTGGTACCCCTGATACCAAGGGCATAGGCACTAAAGAGGGTCCCTATGAGCTGCAGCATATCTTGTGCCACTCGAAGGGACCCAGCACCAAGCTCGGGCAGACTGCCACTGCAGGCTGCGTGACAGTGTGCTTTAAAAAGTGAAAACACAACATGGCACACCTTGTGTGCCATGTCCCCTAACAATGCATGGAATATTTGCAAGTCGCCCCTACAGCAGGCCTTACAGCCCTAAAGCAGCGTGCATTACATTACATGTGAGGACATATCTGCATGAGCATATACGCCCTTGTGCTGGCCAGTTCCATTACTGATAGTGCAAGTGACAGGGAAGCCATCTTAAGGTATGTACTGGGCGCTGGTCAAAACAAGTTTCCCAGCTATATAATTGCTTCACTGAAACCCATGGTGTTTGGTATCAAACACCTCGTATTAATAAACCCACACTGATTCCAGTGATGGATTTATTAATACATGCTCCCTGAGCGTACCTTAGAGGTAATCCTAGAAAACCTACCAAACTCCTATATATTGGCTGACTTCTTTTTTCCGGCCTGCCACCACAGATGTATTTCTTCCCCCCCTGAGGTGAGAGCCACGCGCTCGGAGCTCGGAAACAATGCCTGCTCTGGCAGGAGGTGTTATCACTTCCTCCAAGCAGGATAGCTAGTAAATAATCATATCAAGGCAGGAGGTTTCAAAGACCTCCACCACCTTTGATATGCCACCCTGGCTTCCCCCAGACAGGGAAATGCCACCCCATGTCCAGGGCCCATTTGGCACCAGGTCAGATGGGAGAATACGCTGGTAAGGTGGTGTCTTCACCCTCAGGCTAGTACCACCCAAAAGGTGGGCTACCTAAAGTGAACACGACTTGGAAAATTTCACCATCTTGGTTTTTGATGGAATTAGGTCTTCTGGGTAAGGGTTGTGCTCACAGGACGTGGTCATATAGAGGGTGTAGTCGCCCTATAGGTAGGTATGCCATTGGCTACTAACGACAACAAAGGAATGGACAGAGAAGATTGCTAACCCCAGAACAGAGAAGCACAACTGTGTAGGCGCCAACCCTGACAGCCAACCTGCTGCACCCGACTCTCATGGAGAAACCTCCTGCCGCTGTGCAGACTCCAAGAAACCCAGAGGGCAAATCGTCAGAGAACTACCTTGGAGTAGAGGAGCTACTCCCCTGCAGCCGCAGGCACCATAGAAACAAGATACAGTTCACTGGGATTGCTGAGTTACCACAGGACAGATCCGTCCTTCATCCAAGTGTGGGGATGACAGGACTGACTGGAGCAGCACAGTACCAATACCCGGTGTACCAGACCCTTTGAACCAACCACGCAACACAGCAGGAGTCCAAGGGAGGTGATACTGCCAAAGGGGTCCTGAGAACCTCAAAGGCGGAGCCCACCCTTGGGCTGGCTTAGACTTGACTCCCAGTCGCCACCAGCAGCCTCTTTGTGCAGGCCCCCTCAATTACAAGTGTCTCCTGCAGCACGGACCCGACACCAAAAGACACCTCTGCACCAGAGCCCAAAGAGCAGTGGATCAATGGTGTCCCTACGTGCCCGAGCATCTCAAGCACTGAGCCCCCTTGTGGGTTCATCCGGATTGGACCCCCAGTCCGAGCTTGCAGCCTCTTTTCCCCATGAAAGTTAACAGGGCATCCGGTGCTGAAATACACCTCTGCACCCAGCCGCCCCAGGTGATCTGTTGGTGTTGCTTTGGACCATGCCCCATACTCACCTTAAGTCTAGAAGAAAGGGTCCTGTAAGTCGCTGATAAGTACCCAAATTCAAACATGTTCTCCCCCATACAGTAACATTACCACTTCAGAAATTGCAGTCAACTTTTAAAACTAATACAAATTCATATCTTGAAAAGTACTTACCCAATTCCGATGATATTAGTATCTAAATTCATATAAAAATAAGTGTTATTTTTGTAAGTTGGTGTCGGATTTCTTTATTGAGTGAATGTCTCACTTACTTCTGTTGTGTGTGCAATAAATGCTTAGCACTACCCTCTAAGAATGACTGCTCGTCCACAATACCACAAAAGAGAGCATTTGGGTTACCATTTGTACCAGTTGGGGTTTGCCGGGACTCTTTACACAGTGTACCTCATTTCGTTTCACTACATAAGGAGCCAGCTTCCTACAGTGTTGAGCTGCTGAACTGGAGATTCTGTTATGAGCTGACAAAAGTTATTTTGCGCTGGCAATGCCATGCCAAATATTTGGATCTGGTGTTCCACTATGCACCTGAGGTTAGCTAGAGGACTGTGTAATATTTTCTGATGGATATTGTGCACTGTGGAAATATGGTCTACGAAGGAAAAATGATAAATGGTCGCAGGAGGAACGGGGTGTTCTATTGCAGAGTCAATTGCCTTTTTAAATATGAATCTTTATTATATTTTATGTAGAAATTACAAATATTGGCAATTGAAATAAAAATTACATAACACATTAAGTTTGAACTAATATTGAAATGTAAAATTAACCTATATCACCACTCAGTAAGTCTGTTTGAAAATATTTTCAATCTGTATGAGAACAATACTTTCTGCTAAAATGAAAGTAAAGTAGGGAAGAGGATTTTTGTAATATGTATTGTTCAATTTACTCTATATTTCAATTAGCTTTAGGCATTAAAATCCAGATACTTGGTGACGTAGCCTGAGCGGAGATGTCAAGGGCATGTATTCTTTAAGCTCTGCTCCAGCAACACAGAGTGCAGGTGCCAACGACCTGCCCTGGCAGTAATCTGATGCTGATGTGGAATGGTGGCCGGTGACACAGCTGTGGAACACAAAGCCTGAAAAGACAGCTTGTGCCCGCGGCACCAATGAGGCCAGAGTGCTTGAAGGAGTCCCAGGCAACAAGTTGGCAGTCAGCTGAAGAGAGCTTGGTGGACTCACCAAAGGAGGGACAGGTCACGAGCCCTCATCCTGATGAGAAGACGTCAGCAGCCGTGGGTGTTCCACATGGCATATCGGCCTCAAGTTAGACAGGACCAGCCTGGAGGAGGCCTATGGTTGGCGTGAGGTGCGAAATATGAGCAACAAGAGAGGCCCAGAGCACTCGGGCCAAGTGAGGCCAAAGACCGATGGACAGGAGCGCAAGGTACAGCAAGATGAGAGTGCTGACCCACTGCCTAAGGAGCATGACAAGAATGGTGGGGCAAGGGCAATTTTCAATGCAATATAGTAAGGAGGGAGGGTGAGTCTCTTGGCCGGGGAAACCACAGGAAATGAGCAGGAACATAACCAAGGAGAGAAGTGGGTCACAGGCCCTCCCTACCTACCTTATCACTGCTGAACTGAATGACTAAGTGCAACAAACAGTATGGGCGAAGACCACCAGAGGACATAATCTGGTCTGCAGGAACTTGTGCTGCCCTAAGTGCAACACTGCACCCAGAATATTGCGACAGCTGGAGGCCAGCCTACTGACGGACACATGGTATCCCGTTAGTAGGTGGGCCTGCTGCAAGCGCATTATTATTTCATGCATCCCAGGCAAGGGTGGTAAATTATGGAGGTGTTAAAGGCACACCCCCACACGAAGGTTACGTTTGCAGATGTAGATTTAGTCTAGATAACATCCAGTACCACCAACAGCTCCTTGCCAGGCTCCCCCTCCAGTTTTAACTGCCATCAGGAGCGGCTCCACCATTAGAGCAGAGGAGCGTCACCCCACTAAACCCCCCCCCCCCCAAGAAAAGCTCCAGATATGAAAAATAAAATGGAAATAAAGTTAATTTATTACCATTTTATTTTTCACTAACCTGTCCCAGACCTAGTGTCAGGACAGGACGGGCCATTGCTGCTGAGTGGCAGCAGCAGGAAGGAGTGGTGGGCTGTGCACTTAAGTTTAAAGTGCACATGTCCTTTTGGCAGGCTGTCTTGCGACGGCCAGCTAAACACGCGCACTTTAAACCTCTCTAACCCAGCTGTCTTACACAGCTGGGTTAAGAGCAAGCACATGCCTCCAGTGCCCTTGAGAGCGTTGAGGGAGACTGATCCATCCAATCCTGACAATTCACTCATGCTGTTTAACAGCATAAGAGTAGTGCCAGGATTGGTTAGGGGAGTTGGCTGCTGCCTGTGCGGTAGCCTGGAGGAGAAAAGAATACCACCAGACCGGAGCAAGGAAGACATGTTGTTGTGCAGCAAGCAAGGTAATTGACTACTTACTTTATTTGTTGAAACCTTTGGTGAAAACGGGTCCTTGGGAAGTGATTATTCTTTGAATAATCATATCCTTGCTCGAGTCCTGAATCTGAACCACTTTCACCCAATTCGGTAACTTCCGAATACAGAAATGAGATGTAGAGGGAGTGTGTGGGTGATGTTTGGAGTCGGTATTTACCACCAACTAATAGTTGGTGGTAAATAAAGTATGGATGGTGAAATGCATTTCATAGCGCCTACAAGTGTGCAATGTGGCAGACATACCCAATTACTTTGGCCCATTTTAGCAAACCTGCAGCACAGCCTTACAGGTGTTTGCCTTGTTTGTCGGCCACCAGTGAAATGTTAGGTTAAGTCAAGAGCCACAACTGCTTGTAAAAGGACCTTTTGTAAACGTGAATTTCATGTGCGGAAATCTGTCATCTACATAGGGCATTCCTGATAAAATTAATGACTCCTATCGCTGGTTGACGTAGCATGAAATATCTCCCAGATAACTTACTAGTAAAGCTTTGATTCGATTAACAACACAAAGGCAAAGGCTATCTGACTTGTTGCATCATTTTATCCGAATTACAATTATGCATTTCATTGGTTTATGTTCTTGTGATTGTATCTGCACACACACCCATCACCCATTTGCCCGCCACACCACTCTCCGTAGTTGTCAGCCGCCACTGATTGCCATCGCATGGAACTCTCAAGAACTGACATTCCCTGTTACTTACATAGATTTCTGGTGTGCTGATAACATAGACTTAGTATGACATCTTCCCTAGACCAATGGTTCTTAACATTTTGACTTCTATGAACCCCCACTTAATTAATCCTGGAATCCGGGGATCCACACTAAATCATTATTGGAATCTGGAGACCCCTGCGGAACCCGGCTTAAGCTATTTCGAAGATTTGAACCGCAAAATAAAGCACAAAAAAACAGAAACAAGCATTCATCAAAGACACAGATATACAAATGATTACGGGCCATATGTAGGTAGGGACACATTTACCACTTCATAAATACCGAATTTTACCGATTCGGTATTTATGAAGTGGTAAATGATATGTAGGTAATTGGTCGGTAAATATTACCGATTCGGAATAATTCGGTAATTACCGAATCGGTATTTACCGATTCGGTAATGAGGCATACCTTCCCATTGATGGGAAGGTATGCCTCATTACCGAATCGGTAAATACTGATTCGGTAATGGGGGGGGAACACATGCAAGGGTGGCAGGGTGTCACATTGACACCCTGTTGCACCCCTGAAACGGCCATGTGTGCACATGTGGCACACATACATGCCCGAAGGGCATGTATGTCTGCCACATTGCACACTTGTAGGCGCTATGAAATGCATTTCACCATCCATACTTTATTTACCACCAACTATTAGTTGGTGGTAAATACCGACTCCAAACATCACCCACACACTCCCTCTACATCTCATTTCTGTATTCGGAAGTTACCGAATCGGTAAAATTACCGAATCGGTAATTTTACAGATTCGGTAAATTCCGAATACAGAAATTGTCCCCCTACATACCAAAAGCCAAAATACCGGTCGGTAACGGTATAATTACCGAAAATCGGCCGTTACCGACCGGTATTTGGCTTCCTACATGAGGCCCTACATGTTTTATTTAATTCACAAACAAATATTTTTTTTAAAAATGTCATTTTAATACGAACATTGGGGCTTTGTAAATTCAACTGAGGCCACAGATCTTCCATACAATATTCTGCTTGATGCATTTGCACTGCTTCCTTGAAGCAATCTGAGGAAACCAACTTAATGTTTAGCTTCCAATTTCAATTTCCGTCTCATTTAAGGAACCTTTCAGAATTTTCAATTGTACATTTTGCTTCATTATTTATATACACTTTATAAACCTGTTGATATTATTTAATTTTCTATGCAGTTGCGGACCCCCTGAGGAGCTACGGACTGGCTAAACAACCCTGTTAAGAGAGAAGTGACCTTGCACGAGCTATGGCAGGAAAGCACAGACGTCACTTCCCTGTATTTACTGAAAGAGGATTAGAGGCGGCGTAGGTTATCCAACCTCTGGGCGAAAATGACTGGCGGCGTAGGCATTCTAATGTCTAAGCAATTCCCATACACAGAGTAAAACTGCTCCAGGGAACAATCTGGTGGGTGTAAGGATTATTACATGGATCTAATTATCCTTGGTCTCAGTCTACGTTCCAAAGAGATCTTTGTACATGGACATGGGTGCGCTTTCAACTGAAAAGGGATTTAAATATGGCCATGGATGTAGAAATGGCAGTAATAATGAGACGCAAGGGATGGCATGCATCATCATAGCAAGGGTCACGGAGGATGTTCGAAGGCCTGGGTTTAGTGGATACCCAGAAACTCAGACATATCCTGATGCAAGGCCTTTCCCATTACTCACCTGCACATACAATATATGCCCTCGTTTATGAATGTTTGCTTGCTGAGGACCATAGGAAAGGCAGAACAAGCGTCAATAACACTGTCCAACCATGAGACATTGTCCAATACCTTCCACGGGTAAAGCCATAAAAGAAAAGACCATGGAAAGCAAACAATCACCTGCTGCTTAAAGGTCAGTCAGTGGTGCAAAGGATCAGGGAGAATATAGGGGAAAATCTAAATCATAATAAGAGAGAGGAAAGGTGGGAGTGGCACATAGATGGGATGCCATCAAAGCACCTGACTCGCACTGCAAAGTTAAAGGAGTCTGTGAAGTGAACTGTATGACAAATGTGAAAGAAATGTTTAAAAAAAAAAAATGCACGAGATTTTAATAGCTTGGAAATTTACAGTTCAACTATTTTGAAATATATCACAATTAGGGAAGCACATATTTTTTGTAATTCAGAAGTGTCATGCAAACAAAGATTTCAATGGGATCAAAACAAATCAGATCACTTCACTATGTGATGGCCACATGAAATATTTGCACAAAACGGATTTCCAAACATTATCGTTTGCACTCTTTTTAGTTTTAGCAGTAAAACTGCACGTCAGAGTGAAGTTTTGAGGGAATTTCAAGGGAAAATGTGTTCCGTGTAAATGACAGTGTGCTACCACTTCATGGCTTGTAATTTATTGATTAAAAAGTGAGAACTTTTAAACATTCCTGTCCTCGCCCCGATGACAATGCTGTTAGTGAACTAAGGGGCAAGTCATGGGTCATGTGTTCGGTATATGGGGGCTAGATTCATGTTACACAAGGAGCAAACGTTTAGTCTACTCATTCAAACAAAAGAGTATTTTTGTACAGCAGACATGCTGAACTCACATATTTGAAGGTGCTCTCATATATGATAAAGAAAAGAAAGGCAACTCTGGGAAATAAACCTTTTAACCAGGATCACACAATTTGAGACTAGTTTATGGGTCAAGAGCATTACAGTTGGGTTGAGTAGATTGTTTATGTCACTAGACCTGCAGGTCTGGTAAACATTTATGATTTTACGAGTCCTGTTAAATATTATGTGGCAAACTCTGAGGTCTTTATAACGTCAATAGATTAAATAAAACATTGATGCATATGACATGCATCAAGCCATTTATGTGGTTTGCCTCACACACCATATTTGGGCACTGATGTAGCGGCAGCTATGGCAGACTCTGCAGAGAAACTATATTGTTCCATGTTCCTCAGAATGTGCACTCCATATTTTGTTGCAGGGATGCCAGGAACCGGAATCACCAAATTCAGCTGGTATACCTACACCAAGATACAACAAACCATTTTACTGAGAATGGGGAATATCCTGTCCAATTCTGTGCGATTTTCCCCAATTACTAGGAAAGTACCAAGCCCAATTCTTTTTTTTTTTTTTAATTTTTTTATTAGTATTTATCATTTAATGCAAGCAAGGTACTGCAATGTATAAAGAGAAAAAAAAAACCAGGAATACAGTACACATGATACACTTAATGGTAAAAAAAAAAAGAATAATAAATAAATACATTTGGGACAAAAAAAAACAGATAAATTACTTAGATCATAGTATCGTTAATCCAATTCTCTAAAGGACTCCAAAGTTCTTCACCCAGCCTTCTCCTTTTCCTACCTTTAACACTATATATGGCCTTTTCCAAATTATACTTAGCAAGTAAACATGCTCTCCAGGTAGGGAAGGAGGGAGGGTCTGGACTCAGCCAGACTTGAGTGATGCATGCCCTCCAAGTGGACATACAAATGAAAAGAAAATTTGTCTGACCCACGGATAAATCAAATGATGGCACACCTATTAATACTAATTCTCCTGACAAAGTAATTGTCTGACCCGTCAGTATTGTTAAAAAAGTTTGGATTTCAGACAATACAGAAGACAAGCGAGGGCATACAAAAAACATGTGAAGAGCATCTGCTGCATAGAGTCCGCATCGGCTACACAATATACCTACGGTAGTTGACCATTTGCTAATTTTAGCGGGTGAATAGTATAAATCGAATAAAGCCATATAGTGCTGTGTGCGTGATCTCCCGGTTATTAGTATTGTGTTGGCCAAACCTATTGATTCTTGAATTTTAGTGTTAGTTATCCCCAATTTTTCATTCCATTTTTTTTGACATAGCAAAATATCGTCAGGAAATGAAGCCAAAAGTAAATTATAATATGTGCCGATCTTTTTTTTGGTGAAAAGACTGTCTATAAGAGGAATCCTAGTCAGCCGTGATCGAACTTGCGGGCGAAGAGTATTGAGAAAGCTATGTATCTGCACATATTTAAAATAATCATTACGGGTTAAGTTGTATTTGCTCTCTAACAATGAGAAGGGGGTTAACTGACCGTCCTCCCAAAGATCGCCTATACAATTAATACCTAAGTTACGCCATCGTGTCATTACTGTATCCTGAAAAGTTGCTGGAAAGATATTAGATGATTTGAAAGGTGTATACACCAAGATTTTGTCGATACCCATTTGCTTTTTAATTAGCCGCCAAGTACCGAAAGCAGCACTCAAAACCTTAAACTTTGTTTTTTTAAAATAACTAGGTTCTATAATTCTCAAAAAACTTCCATGACAATCTGTACCCATTGCAAATTCATAGATAGATGGTGTGTGGCTGGCTAGAATACGTAATCTAGGCCCAATTATCAAAGGTGAAATAAACTGTAACACTGCAGCCAGATAATAAAAAAGAAAATGTGGGATTCCCCAGCCTCCTCTTGATTTGGGAAGAATCATTTTTTTGTATGACCTACGGTGACCTCTATACCCCCAAAGAAATCTTGCCGACATCCTTTCCAGCTGTTGAAAAAACGTCAAGGGGAACGCTAATGGGATTGTTCTGAACATATATAAGAATTTGGGTAAAATCATCATTTTTAGAACGTTACATCTGCCAAATAAAGATAAATGGAAATGATCAATACGTTCTAAAGATGACTGCACTTTTTTAAGCATGGGTGTAAAATTAAGTTCTGGAATAGCGGCAACTGGGGATGTAATTTTTATACCCAAATAGGTAGCTGCTGAGACTATATTTAGCTGTTCTGGGGGATTCGAACCTACAAATAAAATTTGTGTTTTTTGTACATTTAATCTATAGCCGGAGAAATTACCAAATTGCGATGCAAGGTCTTGTATTATTGGTATTGCCCCCTTAATATCTGTTGTCAATACAACTATGTCATCTGCATAGGCGAGAGCTCTATATATTGTAGCAGACACTTGAACTGGTTTTATGTCCTCTGTATTATTAAGTCTGTTTAAAAAAATATCAATATATAGGGCGAAGAGAAGAGGTGAAACGGGGCAACCCTGCCGAGTCCCGCGATTTATACTAAAGGGCAGAGATTTCTTCCCACTAATACTAATACAAGAGAAAGGGGCAACATAGAGTGCTTTTAAGGCTGTAACCATTTTAAGGCCAAAGCCTTTTCGAATGAGAAGATCCCAGAGATATGGCCACGCCACCCTGTTGAATGCCTTTTCGGCATCCAACAGGGTGATACCCAAATCTATGCTTGAGGCGTGGGCCCAGTCCATCAAAGCAATCACTCGTCTGACATGATCAGTGGTATCTCTGTTAGGAATAAACCCATGCTGGAAGTGCGAGACTATTGTAGAGATAACCCCCGAAAGACGTGTTGCTAATATTTTAGAATAAATTTTGCTATCGGCATTTAAAAGAGATATAGGTCTATAAGAAGATGGTTGTAGGGGTGGTTTCTCCTTTTTAAGGAAAGCCATGATGATTGATTCACTCCAAGAGGGGGGTGTAAACCCTTTCTGTGCTTCCGAACATGTTAAGATTAATGCCTGCTTTAACACATGTCTAAAAATTTTATAGAATTCGAGAGGAATTCTGTCTGGTCCCATGGCCTTACCTGCAGGTAGAGAAAGAATGGCTGCTTCTATCTCCTCCCAGGTTATATCTTTGTCTAATAAAGCTTTCTGCATTGGCGACAACCTGGAAAAATCATTATTGACAAGAAAATTTGAAAGTGAATCCAGTAAATACGCGATCACCTCCTCCGTATACAAATTTTTATAAAACAGACGAAACACCTCCAATATTTTGTCCGGCTGCTCGTGCACCTGGCCAGATTCATCCTGTATTTTATTTATAGTGTTTAAACTTGCTTTTTGCCGAATTTTCTTTGCCAAAATATGTCCAGACCGCTCGCCCAGCTCATATACCTGTGTATTGAAAACAGCAAGTTGTTCTGCGAGTTTTGAAGCAAAATTTTCATATAACCGAGACTTAGATATAGCTAAAGTGGCATTAATCTTCTCGATATCTAGGGAATTCTTAATGGCATCAACTAGTGCTACCTCACAGTCCTGTATTGCATTATAATAAGTGGTTAACTTACGCTGATATTTTCTTTGCTTGTTAATTGAATAAGATAGAGTTTCCCCTCTCACCCCTGTTTAAAGGCATCCCATGCCATCTGAACAGTCGTTGAGCCCATATTAAGTTCAAAAAAATCCTTAATCCATTTTTCCATATGTGCGATGTAAGATGAATCTACTAAAAGCCTCCGTTCAAATGACCATGTTGTTGCTTTGCCAGATAATATAGAATCTATTTTAAACTCTGTTACTATGGGATTATGAACAGATATTATTTTTGGAAATATCTCATACTTACAGTTGATTCACTCCAAGAGGGGGGTGTAAACCCTTTCTGTGCTTCCGAACATGTTAAGATTAATGCCTGCTTTAACACATGTCTAAAAATTTTATAGAATTCGAGAGGAATTCTGTCTGGTCCCATGGCCTTACCTGCAGGTAGAGAAAGAATGGCTGCTTCTATCTCCTCCCAGGTTATATCTTTGTCTAATAAAGCTTTCTGCATTGGCGACAACCTGGAAAAATCATTATTGACAAGAAAATTTGAAAGTGAATCCAGTAAATACGCGATCACCTCCTCCGTATACAAATTTTTATAAAACAGACGAAACACCTCCAATATTTTGTCCGGCTGCTCGTGCACCTGGCCAGATTCATCCTGTATTTTATTTATAGTGTTTAAACTTGCTTTTTGCCGAATTTTCTTTGCCAAAATATGTCCAGACCGCTCGCCCAGCTCATATACCTGTGTATTGAAAACAGCAAGTTGTTCTGCGAGTTTTGAAGCAAAATTTTCATATAACCGAGACTTAGATATAGCTAAAGTGGCATTAATCTTCTCGATATCTAGGGAATTCTTAATGGCATCAACTAGTGCTACCTCACAGTCCTGTATTGCATTATAATAAGTGGTTAACTTACGCTGATATTTTCTTTGCTTGTTAATTGAATAAGATAGAGTTTCCCCTCTCACCCCTGTTTAAAGGCATCCCATGCCATCTGAACAGTCGTTGAGCCCATATTAAGTTCAAAAAAATCCTTAATCCATTTTTCCATATGTGCGATGTAAGATGAATCTACTAAAAGCCTCCGTTCAAATGACCATGTTGTTGCTTTGCCAGATAATATAGAATCTATTTTAAACTCTGTTACTATGGGATTATGAACAGATATTATTTTTGGAAATATCTCATACTTACAGTTGAATATTAAAATAGACGATATGAAAAAATAATCCAAACGGACACATTTTTTGTGGGGTGCTGAGAAGAAAGTATATCCGGGAAAAGTATTTCTTTTAACAAAGCCTACATCCCGAAGACTAAATTCAGAAACCAAACCGTGTAATGCTTTAAAGATCTGCCTTTTTGAGCCTGTATAAACTGAATCATGGATAATATCAAAATCAGGTTCCAAATGAATATTTAGATCCCCACAAAAAAGAAGAGTGGAAGGCCAGTCAGCAAGTTCTACACTTAGAAAGTTAAGCAGATCAGGATCATCTGTATTTGGGCCATACATGGGGCAAAGAGTCCACGAAGTACACTCTATTAAAATTTCAGCTATTATCCAACGACCATATTGGTCGGTCTTGATTCGTTTCAGGACAGCCTGATTTCTTCTACTAAGGATAGCTACCCCCTTGGTAGTAGTGCCTTGATTAGTGCAGCCGAGTACATGCATGCCCAAGTCAGCCAACCAAGCTCTATTATCCCATTTAAGGTGAGTTTCCTGTATACAGAGAAAATCTAGTCTCATACTCTGAATTATTTGTGCGCATATACCCCTTTTCTTTTTATTATTAAGGCCGCAGACATTCCAAGAACATACCCTGATACTAGTCATCACGGCAAATTAATATCTCTAAACAATAGATTGCCATTTAACATATGGTATAGATTTAGTACTGAAAATATTGAACCATCAAAAAATAGAAATAGATACAGGCATAGACCAGAAAGTCCTACAAAATCATGATCGCAATAATTCTTAAAATAACTAGAGCTGTCCTTGCTTGCCCCCCCACCTAACACCCCAGTCACCCACCACCCTCTGGAACCCCACCCCCCACCCTTCCCAACACCCACCCACACGGGGCATAGGGACTGACAAGTCCCTATAATAATGATGTAAAGAAAAGCTAGATGTAGCTCACCGTATGCTTCCATCTGCCTTGGGTATCTCAAAGAAAAAACAACAAAAAACAAAAAGGGGAAAAATGATGATAATCTATATATAACCTGAGATAGGATCCTCCTCTCTACAAGGGTAAGAGAGAAAAAAGAGAAAAGAAAAAAAAAAAAAGGGGGGAAGACTTGCTTCCCTATCAATCTCCTTACGTCTACCACCCTTCTAGTTCTACTTAACCCTTGTATCCTTTCAAATATCTACCCTTTTCATCTCAAAAATAAAGCATAAAATACATGATACCCATAATAGTCATAATACCATAATGCTCCTAATAAGCCAGATAATTGACTGTTGTAATGAAGACTTTACAATAACATCAGAGTGAATGTAGGCAGTCTTTAGCAGTTTTCTCGGTAGTCAAAAAATATATTTTCTCCTTATTGACCACTTTAAGCTTTGAAGGGTTAAGTAAAAAGGCCTGGGCACCCTTGGCTTGAAAAAGGGGAATTAGTTGGCGTAACTGCCAACGTAGTTGAACTGTGGCATGGCAGTAATCAGGTCGAACAAAAAAATCTAAATTTTTCCCCTTACGTTTTCGATCTGGACGAGCCAGATTATATAAAGCCTCACGTGCCAGAAAATTGTTAAGAGTTATTAGAATGGCTCTAGGCATCACTTTTGAGGCATCTCTAGCCTTCCTCTGCGAAAAAGGGAACCTATGTGCTCTTTGTATCTCAACTTCCCACTGCCACTGAGAAAGTTCAGGAAATGCTTCTACAAAGAGGTCGACTACAAACTGACGCACATTTGCCCCTTCACTAGATTCAGGAATTCCGAGAATTCGCAAATTGTTGCGCCGAGACCTATTTTCCAAATCGGTCAATTTCCAGATAATGTCATCCTTCAATGTGTCGAAAGAAGAAAGTTGAGATTTCTGTTCTACTATGACGTCCTCAATTGCCGAAATTCTTCCTTCCGCTTCCAGGACTCTTGCAGATGTTTCGTTGCAAGTTTTCACCACTCTCCTGAAGTTATTCTGAAGACGTCGGACTGCGCCTTGTATCCGCAAATTCTCGGTCTTCGACTCCTCTCGATGTTGAAGCATGAGCTGGTATAGCATATTAAGTGTGACCTCTGGTGGGTTAGTTTGATCAACCATGGTTCCTGCTGAAGATATTGCCAGGTCTTGAGGAGCAGGGGAGGGGAGCTTTGATGTTGAAGTTACTGGAGCCCTGCGTACTGTGTTCTCTCGCTCATCCCACTCCCTTCTATCTGACAAGGGGGTTTCGTTGCGATCCTCCTCTTCCATGAATGAATCCTGATCCTCATCTTGGAGTGAGAGATTCACGCTAGTATCGTCTCCCCAATCCTGCACCTCTGTATCAATGCTCCCTAACTCCAGTGCGTTGGAGAGGTCGGACATTGAGTAAAAATTGCCGGCTGAGTCAACAGATTCGATATCTTGATTAGCTTCTGTAATTGGAACATCATCTGAGACAGCGGATACGGGGTCCAGCAGCACGGCAGGAGGTACTGAAGAGGTGACAGGCGGGACCTCACCTAGGTCCAGACGTTCGCTCCTCAAACTATCCCCCGACAGGGCCTCCAGTGAAGAAACCGACAGAGTCTCTCCTTTCTGTTGAGGGGCTTCGTTGATAATGTTACTGTTATCGCTAGCATTATTCATCAACTTGACAGGTGGGTCAGATCTATTAAGTACAGTGGTCAGAGAGGCAGTCTTAACAAGAGAGGGGCGCAGGGACTGCACCAAGGTCACATCTTTTACTATTTTGAACATACCTGGGATTTTCGGGGAAGCGCCAGAACTACTAGACCCAGAATGCACCACTGCAGCACTTTGCTTTGGAGTATCCCGCCGATGTGATACGAGCAGAGATCGTCGCCCGTTGTGATGGACATCAGGTGAGCCTTCATCCGGATTTTCTCCACACAAGTAAGGCGCTGGAGACTCTAAGGGAGTGGCGGGGGATGCCGTTCGTTCCCCAGCAGCGGTAGGAGCATCCGACTTGGCCACAAGGATATCTTTCTCAGAGGCTGTTTTCTCAACTACAGCAGGAGTAGTGCGCGTCTTCAGTTTTGGTTTTGCCTTCTTCGTGGCAGTAGAGCATTTCGGCGGCATTGTGTGAAGAAACGCCGTCTCGTAGTTGTGTAGCAGAGTAGCGTCCGGAGTGACTGAAACACCGGATGCGATCCGCGCTGGACGAAGAGAGGTGAGAGACGTCCTTCGGCAATCCGATGGGTCCTAACCACAGAGTAGGTTAGCTAAACGACAATCAGATAACAGCATGTAACGCCTGGAATGTTAAATTGCCGATATCTGGTATATCTGGAGCGTATTCGTACTAATAGCAACATATGAAAGCCATAAACGATGAGCACATCACAGCTGCTCTAACGGACAGAGAGCACGTCCGCCATCTTGCCTCCTCTTCCCACCTTAACCCCGGAAAGTACCAAGCCCAATTCAGCAACTACTTACAGCCTGCGCTGGAGCAAAAGGTAAATGGATGTGGGGTTTTGTTAGGCCCGTGTAGCAAGTGGCAAGAGTAGGGCAGAGGAGAGGGAAGTGTTGAGGGGATCATTTGCAGCTCCCCCACTGTGCAGGAGCAGAGCAAGTGGTGACTGGGTGCAGCAGATACCTGTTGTCCTTTCCTCACCACACACAGGTTGGAGTACATTGGCTACAGGCATGGATTACCGGGTCTTATATTTCCAGAGCCAGCAATGTAAAGCACGCACAACTGCAGGCTAGTCCGACCAGCAAGGAGCCTGCTCCCAATCCCCTTTCGATCCAGTTATATGCTGGTTTCATAGACTACAGTGCATTTGACGGAATCAACCAAAGAAAATTATAGGCCAAACTCACCGCTTGGGGAATTCCAAAACAACTATTGGGGGCAATTATAGTCACCTACACAGACACTTGGGGATAAGTCAAGCTAACCTATATTCATGCCACCCCAAAGATACACACAAATAAGGGATTGTTTCGGGGAGGCAGGCCCTTAGAGTTTTTTGCACACCAGGCCCCTGACATTGCCAATCTGTGAATTTAGAGCGCACTGGAAAACACGCTCTCTGGAACTGCAGCAGTACAGACTGTGCGCCCATGTCCTGGAAACAGCGATACATTTACTATGTGGCTGGCCAGCATTGTTACCCCACAGACGTCTCTTCTTAAGGCCAATATTTCTGCAGTATGGCCTTCGAAGCTGTAAGGAGACTGTGTATTACATCTACGCGTGTTTCGTCCTTATGGAATTGACAAGAATCTCCAGGTTCTATTCAACAACAAGAGAGCTACTGTAATTTCTTACCATGGGAAAGCTGACTACACATTATTTGAGATACAAGCAGTTTCCTTGGATGCCGGGGCTAATGTCTTGCACATTGCACTTTACACAAACCTGTATTGTATTCCTAAGTGAAATTACAGATAAATGTTTGTTATAATGACTGGCTCATCTCCCATCTGCTTGATTTTAAAGTATTAACTCCCACATGACACTTGTAATGCTTGTAACAAGCTGGGAGGCGCCTCTGATGGGCTTAAGAGTATTGACCTTAAAATATCTTCACGGGGCCTAGGTACTGCACATTGCCTTTTCATTCTACATGAAATTGAACCGCTCCCTCAATGAAATTGCACTTGATTCCTTTGTACCACAGCTGGCACTCTTCTATTTGTTTTAATTAGGTGTATTACAGTTGGCTCTTTTTATATTTGTTTTAACAAAATGTACCGGAAATACTTTTTATGCTTTGTATTTTTTATGTACAGTAACAATATTGTGAAGAATGTAATTAATCTTACAACAAACGTCATGAAACAAAGTTGCAAGAGTAGGGCAGAGTGCAAAGTTGGGGGGAGCATTTGAGCTCCCAAACTGTGCAGGAGCAGAGCAAGTGGGGGGTAGGAGCAGCAGATACCTGTAGTCTTTTCCTCACCGCTCACGGGTCGGAGTATAGTGGCTACAGGCATGGCTTTCCAGGTCTGAAATTTACAGACCCAGCAATGTAAAGAATGGAAACTGCAGGCTAGTCCGACCAGCAAAGAGCCTGCTCCCAATCCACACTTTATGAGAGCCTCTTACGACAGTCAAAATGGCTTATCAGAAATGGTGTACTCCAGTACAGCCACTGGTGCGGCGGATCCTTGAGTAAGATGTTAGTGTTGGTGAGAATGATATATGTATTTTAGATCTTAGTAATATGGATCAACAAAAAAGAGGGGTACATAAGGGCTGGGGTGAGACCAAGAACACCGGGGAGGCAGTGAACATCACAGGGACTAGGGATTGGGGCTCTGAACATTAGCTATTACTACCTTGGTCTCAACTAGACCAAATCTTCAGTGGGGAGGAGGGGGCTAACACCTCAAACAGTGGGAGGGAGCCATCTTCCAACCTGGGTCAAAACAACTTGAGGGCGCTCCTTTCACTGTTGTTATACACTGCATACTATAGTGAGCCATTCTCTGGACAATATGTGCCTTGTGATGCATTTTAAAGCACACTGGGCTAGTAACATTCATCTCAAATTAATATGCTTTATTTACTGTTAAGGGTTAGTCCTTAAGAAGCTTCAACAGAGTGAATGGCAAATGCCACAACTGAATAGACCTATTAGGATATCAAATTTCAAGTTCTGATTTTGGTGAAAATCCATGACAAGTAGTACATTCCAAAACACAATGAGAGAGTTGCATTGGAGTCAGCTTATCAGGACTTCAAAAATAACCTTTTCCAGATATTAGGGCATTCATCCCCAAATAAGTTTTGGAAATTTGGTAGCAAATGGTGCTATTGGTTAGCTGATAATCGCTACATTTACTAGCACATAGTATGTTTATGTTATTTGCAGGCAGGAGATTATTACAGGAAACAACTGCTTTTTGTCAGGTGAAAGGATGCTTCATGCCCTGACATTATAACACATGGGATCTTCAAGCTGCATCCAGTGGTACTATATGTTAACCCAGAGTTCCACCTCATGTTATATGTTCCTGGTATTAATACGGTCGGACAGTTTCTCAGCTTGAAATGTAATTAACAATTGGAATGGATTTCGCACTAATATTTCATGAAGCATTGAAAATGGGCACAAAATGTGATTATTCAAGGTATCCCCACAGCAAATGTGGAACAAAAACAGAGCTAAGCAGGAGTATCGGTTGCTACAGCTGCCTTGCTATACTCCTGGCACTGCCAGTGGTACGATCAGAAATTAAGTAAACCTAGTTCTAAAAGTTCTTTAATTGACACTAGACGAAACAGTATGCCTGAAACTTGACCAGCTTATCAACTTGAATCCAGTCTAGTTTTGATTTTTGCATGGAGATTAAGTAATGTTTTTGAAGGCCAAAAATAAGTTATCCAATACATTTTGAATAATCTATAAAGATGAAATTTGGGGAACTCTAAAAACAGAACAATTCCATAGTCAAGGTGGGAGTCACGGTTATGTAGTGCACTTGTGGATGAAGTGAGGAATCTTACCAAGATACACATTTTACGCCCAGTCCCGGGATAGCACCCGCCTGTTGAAAATGGATGAAGCAGTAAGATTTACGAAAAAATATATAGGAGTCCACGCGCTTAGGAATAACATCATGATTCTTTTAAGACGGAATTTAAACGAGGAAGAAATGAACTTTATAATGAACTGGAAATATTCATGAACACCACATTTTTGTACAACGATCTGCATTTGACTTTCCAGCTCTAACGAATTGAATGATGGGAAATGGAGTTTTTCTTTAAATGCAAAGGCATCTGGTGAAAATAACTGACGATAGGATGGCGGTAAAATTAAATCTCAGTGGGCCAATCGGGTGGTTTAGAAGGAAGCGTTAAAAGGGAGAAGGAGAGAGGGTGGCAGAATGTTTTGGTGGAAGATACATTGAGAATGGATGACTTCTAACGGTTAATGGCAGGTATGTGTTTTGCCGGCAGACTGTTGCTGAGGGGTGTACAGGATGGGTTAAAATCGCAGTAGTGGACAAGTGTGAATGCACTTAGTAACGGGGGATACATGAACTAGGAAAATAAACGATGCCTATAGGAAATGTAAACGAAGGTCACACACAGATTGTTACTCGAAGAGAAAGGGGTTGGAAATAGAGGGAATGAGAATAGTTTATAATGTAACGGCATTTCACGGATATTGACAACAAGAGGGGAGATGAGGATTGTATTAGTACAGGAGAATATTTCAGTTGAGATATTGGCACGCTATGTTTGTAGAAGGAAACCAGTTATTTTCCTGTAAAAGAAGAGTTTATCGTGGGAAGATTTTTGAGATATAATGCAATGCAGTATCTTCTTAAAATTGTACAGAAAGTAGAGATGTCATACAACAGTTAAAATAACTATTGGTAACTGTATTTTTTATGATTATTTGTAGTGACCCCTGAAGAAGGGCTCTTATGCCCGAAATGCATTGGGTATTTTACCGAATAAACGCTGCCTTAAATGAATTTGCACTAGTTGTGTTCTTTCAAGAGGACACAGTCGGAACATTAGAAACCTGGGAAATTGCATTTACACTTCGCATGTGGATTTAAACAACGGTTGAAGAAATGCTAAGGATAAGAGTAATGAGTAGAAATTAATACTAAAAAATTGAGGAAAAATTTTGAAATACAAGGAGGACTTTGATATAAATACCGCCATGTTGGCGTAATCAGCAGTGCGATTGGTTGGGGCGAAAATGATGCCCCATTTCTGAATCTGAAGTGCCATAGGTAGCAAGAAACAGATAGAAAGACCCATCCTCTCTTCATGTTATATCACACTGCCTTCTCTCCTAAAACCTCCACCACATCGCTATGCCTGGCAACCTACAAAACAAGTCATGGGAAAGGGGATCTCTCAGGTGAGTTGCTAGTGCTTTTTGTATTCAGCTTAGGTCCCACCAAGTCATAAATTATGCCAACCTAGCTGGTGATAATATGGGGAGGGTCAGATGGCTAAATGGTGACCATGTAGTTAGCTCAGAATTACATGGCTATACAACCTGGAGGGAGAGGGGAAATCGGGGTCTATGGTGTCTGCATGTCAGTAAACTACCCACCTCTATGGCAAGGCTGTTTAAAAAGCTTATAATTTAGAATGGGTTAAAATTGGGCATGGACACACATTCAGTGGTCTTCAAACTTTCTATGCTGAGCTCCCTTAGGAATAACAACTGTTTGGGTGGGCCCCCCATGTTAAATAACCTGCTAAAATGTTTAACAGTAGCATTGAATACCACTGGAATGGTGCATGAGAGGCTGAGGGATACTTGTCTGGACCAAAATCAAAGACAGCGCAACAGACTCAAAACCTGGGTTCTCCAAACATGACATGATAGTTCAGCATTTCCTAAACTGTGGTTTGCAACCCACTGGAGGGTCACAAGCCAAATTTTAGTGGATAGGGAAAGTCTGAGCAATAAATAAAGATTGCTTTAAAATACTGTGTTTATCTTGTCACATTTGTCGGTGCTTCAAAGACAGAGGTCAAATATCAGGCTATACCTTCCGACAAATTGCTGCTTAGTCTTTTAACATGGGATTGGTGTTCACTTTTCTTTCTCTGGCTGCAAAGTCAGAGGAGTTTTTAAAGTAAATTATGTGGCAATCTTACTGGGACAGTACAGGGTATGTGAAAGGAAAGGCTGTAGGATGTTGTTTTTTGCACCACACAACAATAGGTTAGCATCTGTAAATAAACTGTATGCATTCAGCAGTAAGGAAAGCAAAATGAAGCACGTTTTTGGTAATTCTGAAGTGTGCTGGAAAGAGATTTTAATAGGATCATCACAAATCAAGACACTACTTGGTGATGGACAAATTATAAATATTCACAGAAACCCAATTTCCACACATTATCATTTGTATGCTATATGTGCTATATAGTTTTATCAGTAAAACTGAATGTCTGTGCAAATTAAGTGGCCATTTAAATAGAAAATGCACTGTCTGTAAATAAAAAAGCGCTACCACATGATGCTTTAGTTACATTAAAAAATCGCCTGTCATCATGAATATTAAAGGTAGATGTGGTCGTGAATGTTTGTTGTTCTAAAAAGTGAATTGTGGTTCTTAAAAGTTTGGGAACCACTGTGTAAGATGAGAGGCAGCAACAACAGCACAGAAGCATTTCCTTCACACAATAAAGAGGAACAGCACAGGCAGTATCAATACAAGCTCTTCTTACAAATAGGTACATCCTTCGCAACAGTAAAACCTGCTTACCTCAAAAATAATGCAGGTATATGAGGGGAGCAAAAAGCCAAGCCCTGAGGCCTCCTGATCCCAGCAGTGTATGAAGGCCGGTGTAAGAAGCTGGAGTCTGATACGAGTTAATGAGTTGCTTTAAAGTGTGCATCTGGAGATGGAGTAAGTACAAGAGATTTTTTTGGGGAGGTCCTTCTACCCGAACAGTGTAAGCTGGAGAGAGGGTAGAGTTGGGGCCCTGCTCAGTGGGATGCCCATGGACCTCTTGCTGGCATCTCTGTCCTCTCCAGAACTTCCAGGTCATCCCTCAGTGCTTTGATATTTTTTTCTTCTGGCCCCCAGAAAACCCCTCAGAAGCGGGCCATCAATCCATCATCACTGATCAATTGCTGGCTCTCACAGGCCTTCAGTGGCACATGCATGGTCACTCAACCATGATTTCGTTCTCAAGCACCCACAGGAAATGTCTGCTGGACCTGAAACATACTCGTTGAGCCCTTTGACAATCCTCCTAGACCAAACAATCGGCCATCCAAAAACTTCAGCTGTCACTCAATTTTCACTGGTCCTAAGTCACCCTCACTTGACTTCAAACCCAATATGCCAAAGCTCAATCTATCATACCCTCTCTACTGGGACTGCGCTTTTTCATCAACCCGCTGCCAGCCCACCATTTGTCACCCTCTGCTGACGCTCAAGGGACCCAAAAGACCCATATTAGAGAGATTCTTATCTAACCTTTCTCGCCTTTCGTTAGATTTTTATTTTGTGTTCACCTCGTTTGTTTCTCATGCTCTCCTTTAATTTCCTTTCCATTGTCACCACTCTCATCTTTCTCCTTTTCTATTTTTCTTATACGCACACATGTATTTATTTGTTATTTTTGAGCACTTAATTTAGCACTTTTCCACAAAGATCCTTGCAAGCACAAGTTTTTCATTTCATAAGAGGAATGGAACTAAGCTGCTTATACACGTAAAAGGCTGAAAAGTCACTGCATTCCCCAATGCCCCATGCAACCCTCAGAACAAACTCCAGAAAAATCAATGGAACCAGCAGCATGCAAGACTCAGCAATATCCAATTTGAACAAATAAATAATTTTGGCTGCTATGTAGCGCTTGCTACAGCAGATTTTGCACCACAGTAAGAGAAAAATGTTCATGTAGAGTTGAGACAACTCTGCTGGAATTCAAAACCACAGCAGGTAACATGTACATTTCTGCAGAAGGCACAATGCTGGCCCATATATGCACCAATCCCCAGCTGTATATTATATGACTTAAGCAGAGTATCCGATAAAACATTCAGGCCTAGATTTAGTAAAGGTTTGCACAGGCATTTGTGTGTCCAAATGCTACATTTCACAGTGTATATGCCAACATCTATCAACTGCCTTGTGCTAAAAAATTGTAGCGCAG
This sequence comes from Triturus cristatus, assembly GCF_964204655.1. Classification (NCBI taxonomy): domain Eukaryota; kingdom Metazoa; phylum Chordata; class Amphibia; order Caudata; family Salamandridae; genus Triturus; species Triturus cristatus. The sequence goes on from NC_140585.1 coordinate 1,175,464,444, forward strand.
AATGTTAAACCCCAGCATAACATCAAAATTGGCTTGCACCTTGAAGTACAAACCTCCCATTCATTTATGCAAAAGGAGCATGTTCGATATGGTTTGGTGCAAACACCTTTGAATTTGATGTAAAGCTAGATCAACTAAACAGGCTGCCCATTTTTGTCACCAGTCTTTACTCCTAGCGTACCTAGATACAAATAAGGGGATAGGCAGTATATATATTGTGTGACATGTTGCATGTTTCACGCACCGGCAACATGTGTGAATGATGTGTTACATTGATTAATATGTGGCACATGCGTAGAGTTTGTACCGGAAAGTACACAAATCTCATGCTAGCAACAGCATGCTCATCTATGCACCAAAGGGCAAGGCTGAGCACATATAAAGCATGCCTGTTTTTGCATGTGCTCTGTCGATGTTGTAATCGCATGACTCTTACTAAACATGATGCTGAACAGATTTTTATCCTTCTTGCAACGCAGCTCAGCAATTTTTCACACAGCACTCTGTTGCATGAAGGATAGTAAATTTAGGCCTCCTTTACCCAAATCAGAATGCCAGAAATGTTGTTTTTAGTTTGCATTTTAGTAAGGCTGCACATTATGAATAGCTTCATAACGCTGCGAGAATAAAACAAATCATAATAAAGAGGTATATTCTAATGTAATACACCAGTCTAATTTTGCAGTCTTTTTTTCAAAGACAAAATTCTTCCGCCAGTGCACTCTGTCTTTCCACTGCCTCTTTATAGATGCGTAGTCTCTCTTTTGATTGAGTGGACGTATTGCAGAAGCACATCAGTTTGGCCACCAAAGACACGAACCTCAAATGAACATCTTAAGAAAATTAAAACCCTTACCCCTCCCCCCCATGTCTTCAAGTCTGTAATGCAAGCCCTAGTGATTCCCTGTTTGAACTATGCAAGTGCAACACTCTGCAGCCTGCCCAGATTCAAAACTGCCCTGCTAAGGGCCTCTCGTAACTCAGCTGCAAGGCTCATCACAGGGTCAAAAAGAAACAACCACACCACTCCCGATTTGAAACCCCTCAGCTAGCTCCCTTATGAAGCAAGAATTCAGCAAACAACTGCCTGCATGACCCAGAAAGCCCTACACTTCAATACCCCGAAATACCTCACTCAGAAGCTTGAACTTTCTGGCGGACACTGGCATGGCAGGTGTGACGTCAGATGCATTCCTCAGGTAATCTGAAACCTATGTGAAAGCTTGTTATAAAATTGTCCTGAGCCCATTTCACCTTAAGGATGTTAAACGATCTATACAACTAGATATGATTCATTGTCCCTTGTGACGTAAAGCGCTCTGACACCCTACACTTGTATAATTAATGCTATAAAACAAATAAAATAGATTTACTAATATTAATGTGGTAATACTGATTACACTTAATATTGACTTGATGCCTATTCTCAGCTACGCGCCTCACATGGATGTCGATATTTGTTCTGTAACTTTTACTTTTGATATTTGTTATGTAACTTCTACTATACCCTTTTGTCTTCAAATGCCAGGGCAGAGAGGGGATTTCTGCGAGGGAGTAAGAATTATGGGAAAGGGGAGGGTGAAGAATGCCAACTGTGTTTTTTAGAGGTTATTTAGAACTCACCAGGCGCAGTAGCCCACTCCCCCATGGTTTGATGAAAAGGCAGATGATTGATGCTAACCTTCTTAAAACACACTGGAACTGTGGATAATATTAGTAACAAGAACAAATGAAATAGTATAACATATTTTCATAGCGGCCAAAACAAACTGAAAAACCCCATGGCACTTTTATAGCAGCTAGGATTACACAATTTAAGGAATAACAAATTACTGTCGAACTTCGAGAGTGCTTAGAACAGCAGAAACTCCGGCTAAAAAATACCTGTGCTTGCCTCCCACAGGGCCTTGAAGACTGCATACAAGCTGAGACTGCCTGGAGGAGGGGCGGAGTGGCGGTGAGCCGTGGCTTTCCTGTGGCCTGCCGGGCGTACGGCCAGCAATTTGCTCAAATTCAGCGGCTGAGTGCGGCAGCGTCTGCAGTGGGGATGAATATGTAAGAGGCCGTAGAACCAGCACGTCGCAGAGCACACAACGGAGGGCTCCTCTGCAGACCGGTCCCCGGCTGTTCTGGAAGTTAATAGGAGTGGGAGTTGCAATGAACTCGAACGTGCAAAAAGGCGGAAGAGACTCCATGCACGTGGAAAAGAGACGCCGTGCGCGATCGGAATATCCGTGCACATCTCCTCTCCGTACGTGTGCACATCTCCTGTACCCCTTCGCAAGCAAAATCGACAACAATAGAACTCGCAAGCGAGCAACGCATGCGCTGCGTCGCTAGGCGAGACCTAAAAAGGGCCTAAGAAGGAATCTCACACAGCAAACCTTCTACAGCCATGGTTTCTCACACAGGGTAACCAACGCCAACCCCATTGTCTACTACAGTAATTTGTGAGATGCCATGTAACAAAATACCTATCTGTAGGCTTAAAAAAATGTGGACCATACCAATCTTGTACTTGGGCTCAAGTCACCTGCTGGATACACTGAACCCCTCTCCCAGTAGTACTCTCTAAGCTCTTTTCTTTTGATCACCAGTCATATGACAGCAACACTGTCCAGCCAGGCCTAAAATGTAATCTACATTAGTGTAGCCCTGTGTATCCCACACTGCCCTCAAACACAAAACTACAACCTGAAGTCTAACTTTAATGATGGAAGGACAGGGTGTTAAGAGTGCAGTACATTTCTCAAGAATGCACTTCTCCCATCTGTGAATCTGGCAGAGAAATAAATACTGTAAATTATTGAGGTATCGAAGACACTTTAAAAGCATTACAATGCCATTTTTGTGTCACCAAGAGGTCAAGCTACAGCAGGATACCGGTGTATGCTCAGGCAGCTGGTTAAACAAACAAAATATTGACATCCGCCTGGACGGAAAACACTTTTTTTGCGTGAAAGCACACAACTTCTGCCCAATTCAAGCCTGTACTTCTGGCTACCATCATGTGGACGGTGCAAAAGCCCATCTCTGTAGGACTTCTGAAAGCTATACTTTAGGTTAATTGAATTACGCCCCTCCCTGAAGCATAACAGTGGCAGCTCCAAAAAATCGAAAAGCCAGTAAGTAGTTCAATGTCTTCCAGTACAACTCGTAATACCCCATTGTGCTTTGCCGTATAACCGCTTCATGAACATAGCATAAGGACGCCTGGGCACTTTCACTGTATTGTAGTTGAATTTATACAGCGCTTACTACCCCTGACGAGGCGTTGAAGCGCTTTTTCGGGGAGTAGCACACTACTTCAGAACCCAGAAAGGATTAGTGGTGAATTAGTATAGTGAAAGTAATTTGACTGATGGATATGTTAGTCAGTTATTTGGATTGAGAAAGATAGTGGAGGGATAGACGCGGGAAAAAGGTTTGCATTTATATAGCGATTGCTACCGTTGATGGGTGTTGAAGCGCTTTTTTGGAGAGTGCACACTACTTCGGAACCCAAAAAGGATTAGTGGTGAATTCGTATGGTGAAAATTTGAAAGTAATTTGAGTGGGGAAATGTTAGTCAGATTATTTGGATTGAGAAGAATAGTAGAGGGATAGAGAAGGGAAAAAAGGTTTGCATTTATATAGTGCTTGCTACCCCTGTGGGGGGTAACAATCTCATTGACAGGAAAAGGTTTGAGGCCTGTCATTTCTGTATAAGAGTCAGACACTGCGCATGTCAATGGAGCTCTCATCAATAGATCACACACGCCGAACAGAAGCACAAATATGGTCTAGCGACAGCTTTAAGTGTCCCACCAGCTTCATGTAATCCAGCACATACATTCATACCTAAATAAATAAATATATTCATATAGAAAGGTTGTGGGTCAGTCCTTATCATCCATGTTCGAGTGACATTCACCTTTTGCTCTCGCTGACCACAGCCTACAGTACCTGGCGACGGATCAGACCCCTTCAGCCACTCACTCCTGTGAGCCATGACATTTTTCCTGATCACGTGCACATTCGCCTTAATAAGAGGTGCACTTCAGTGTCAGGGCTGGTGTGCTAATATTATATTTTGCCAGTGCTTTTTACTATCGATTGTTTATCCTTTTTTTGTCATCTTTGCGTGTCTAAACTTCGTCTTCAGGTTACAGGGATTCAAGCCCAAAAGTATATTTTCTTTGTGGCACGTGAATCATATGTTCCTGTGATATGAATAGAAACTGTTTCTATATCTGTTCCGAGTAAACCTGTCTGCACACGTACTGTTATATTAAAATGGCACGCACCAGTTATGTTTTTATATTAAAATTATGAATTACATTCTTAGATGGCGGTCTTTTTGTGTCATGCTTAAAGCATCCTTGACAAGTGTAGATGTACTGGCTTTTTCTAATGCTTGCTATTAAACGGTGCTATTTCAACGAACACCATCTGAGAAACATCCTTGGTTAAGAATGCTGGAGCGTGTGTGTGCGCGGGGGGGGTGAGGGGAGTGGTGGAAATATACCAACGTCACCTCTGCAATTTGGGGGTTAAAATGTATTTGCGATGTCTGACAGAAGGAAAGAGCAACTCAAAGTCATTAAACGAGAGATCAGTGGGTCATGAGCCAGGCGCTTAAGTATAGAAACGAAATATATAGCTGTGGCAGAGCTAAACTATGCTTCGGGCACTGCAGCAAGTCTATACACTCGACCGGAGAGAGAGAGAAACAAGTGTGCATATTCGTACATGAAGTAACATGGGCACCACGCAGGCAGCCAATAGGCGTAGAAAACATTTGCCATGCCTCACACTACGCCTACCAGTTCCAACTGGCATAGGATCCACTCTAGCACACCTCAGGACTGATACATCACCTGCAAATCCGGGCGGAGGGAGGTGGGCAAGGGTATAACTGTATGTGACTGATGTCCTCTTACTGCACACGGCTAACACAAACCCAGACGGAAATATTAACAAGTAGAGGACCCGGTGTAGTGCGTGAGGGGTGAAAACCATAATGGGACACGGGCTGGGCGCCTCCTTCAGTGGGCAGCACGTGTAAGCTGAAATGCCGCGAGCCGTCGCGAGCCGTACATGTGCACCTCGCCTGTCGGAGCACGTGCACATCTCCTTTCCCCCTTCGGACGCAAAACCCACAACAATAGATCTCGCCAAGGCAAGCAGCGCATGCGCTGCGTCGCTAGGCGAGACCTAAAAAGGGAGGCTGGTCAAGGCTCCCCTTTTGGGAGTGGTCTCACTATCAGTAGACCCGAACCTTTAGAATCAAGACGGCTGCGAAGCAAGACGCAGCAAGTCTAAATAAGGCGCGTGTATGTTGGGGGTGCCCTAATACTGCTATATACATACATGCGGGCATTAAGAGACTGCCAAATGCCTTAACTGCTTCAGATGGGTTACGCTATCAGGAGTGTTTCCAAGAATTGAATGACGCTAATGGTTATGGTAAATGGGTTAGTGAAACACCCCTTGGGATTAGCCTCACAATCAGTAGTTTCGAACAATTAGATTCGGAACCGCTGCAAATATCGGTGTCGTGGAAATATTTTAAACGTTAATATTTAAGAACACTCGAAACACTATGCATATGATAAAAAACAGTGGGTCCAGAGTATGGGTGATGCAGCACAAAAATACGCGGCTCCAAAAACTTCACGGAAGCACATGAAAATTCGAGTGTGTAACTATTGGCTCACTAACTATTGCAAACCTCCACTGTCTTATATTTCCAGTGTGTGACTACAAGACGGCACCTAAATTCACATGACCCGCATGGTGCAATTCAGCACCATCCAGTAGGTGAGATTGGTCTATGGATAAACACAGTTCTTACATCTAGTAGATGCAAGGTTGGAGAGGTTATCAGGTTCACATATGTGGCACCTATTAAATATTCCTCAGTTTTTGTTTTACCCACCTGTTTTGCACTTGAGCACGGGGTATATAGAAACTACACTACCATTACCCCACGGACGAGTTAGATATATTAGTTGAGAGTTTTAAGGAGTGACCGGGCAAGTTTTGAAATTGCTTATGGGATTGGATACACTCAAGTTAGAGGTGTGAATTATGACACAAAAAAATGCAATATAACAAACGATATTGCACGTATCACGGGTGGAGTGATATAGCCACTTAGATGATTAATATAGTAGTCACCACGGGTGTTAGTCCAGAATAGAGTGCTAACATGTTGCTGACACTATTTTCTTCTTCCAGAAATACTACTGGATTTCATTTCGTAGGTGAGTGCAATAGGCCTCATTTTTATTTGGGTTTGCATGTAGTACATGATCAAACTTAAGCCAGGGAAACCAATACACAAAACCATACAGCCCTGAAGAAGGCCCCAGACCCTTGTGGGCTCTGTGCGCGGGCCGAAACATGTTGGCAGAATAAGTGGGTATATTTGAAACAAACATTTTCAAAATAACCCCATCACGGCATAAAGCCTTTTATTCAGTACCCCAGGTACCCCAGGAATAAAGGTTTGAACGAGGGGACACCTTGAGGTATTTTTAGAATTTATCACTGAACTGGTTCCCTGCATAACCAGAGAAAATTTATATAAGAACTCCCACCACATCTTTTGGTTGAGTCTGCCCAGGTAGTATCATCTTACCTGGGTGTGGAAAGACGCCAATGATGAAGCATGTCACTATTAGTGAGTGAGGCGTCTTCTCCAATATCTTTGGATATCCCTACTCCTCCCATGGTTATGCGTAATGACAACATCTGATATACGGGTCAATTTATAGATTCTATATTTGACTCCTAACATCTATTTGAACCTACTTCGGGGATATAGGAACTAGCAGTTGCTTCTGTGTTTATTGTATCTTTGGGAGATTGCAACTGCTTTGCTTTTTTCTCTCACTCTCCTTAGTGTTATAACAAGGCTGCAAATTGTCATCCGATTCTGAGCAGAATCCTTTTATGTTGCGGATGGTCAGGCCATCAGACCCAGCCCAGCCAACCCATGGAACCTGACGGGGAGGCTGAAATCATGTTAGCCCAAGGGTCATTGTATGCCCGACTACTACCAAGCAACAAAATTTAGATTTCTAGTAGAATGGATGAGGGAACAGACCGAAAAGGGGTAGTGCATGAAGGATCACATCCTGGCACACAGACCCTCGTAGAAAGGTCCTGGATACCGAAGGCCCAACAAAGAGGTAATCTCTACAAATCACCAGCCCTTAACACAACCATTATTAACACAATCAGGAAAAAGCATGGCGTTTACCACACATCCCACACGCTTTACACCACTATGGGGAAATTCACATTTTACTACCGGGGTGAAGATGAAATCTTTCAAGGCATGGAAGGAGGCAAGATGCTTCAGATTACGGACCTTTTGCAAAGGACAGATGAAGGAGCTTGAGAATCTTAAACAAGAGTATAAGTTGTCAGAGTATGAATGTTTTAGATACATGCAGGCAGGCACTTGTTGCGCGATGTGAGACACAACTTGGTGTAACCATAAACATCACAGCAATAGAAGCATGTATTTGTGGCCAATGTGAAACTACCATTGTTACCTCCAGAATTTACAAGGTTTTAGTAGCAAGAGAAACTGAACAAAGGCCAAGTATCAAGTAGCTTGTGAAAAAGAGCTCGGAATCTAGCAAAACGGGCCCCAATGGCAAGAGATTTTTTTTTAAAACGCCATGTCTGCCGTGCCCAAGGCATAGAAATGGTATAAAAAAATGTTTATAAAGGTGGCACTTGATGGCTGCACGATTGGATATGATGGGTCCTAAAATGTCAGAAGCTTGGTGGAGAAGGTGTGGGAACAAGGCCACCAAAATGCACATATATACTTTGGTCTTGTCCCAAGATGAATTCTGGGATTTGGTATACTGAACATCATAGGGAGTGAGATAACGTGCTGCCCGGAGGTGGTCTTACCGGGGTGCCCCTCAGAGAGGGCCTATGCACTACCCAACAAAAAGGGTAATCTTAATACACACATGCTTCTAGCAGCAAAGAAGAAAACTGATGCACAATGAAGAAAGGCAGCAACCCCCCAACACAGAAAAGGCTACTACAAATGTGGCTCCTAGTCAGGGCGGAGATGCTAGCATACAGCATACAGTGTAGGGCTAAACCATTTTAAAATGTTTGGGTTCCACTGGTGAGGTATCTAGCCAAGGATTCGCAACTATTGCATTGTTCAAATTGATTGGATGTCCTAGGTATCATGAAGGGGCCTCTTTATGAATGAACCAGCTCAGCCTGTGACTGACAGAGGGAATTGGGAGAATTCAAATGTATATGGACGAATGTACAGCAGGCGAGAAGGACCACAATAGAACAGGAGGTGGGTATCAGCAAAGAGGTTGGGTTAGTTTGTAAATCAGTTACTCAAGGGAGTTGTGCAATTTGTTTTAGTTACCTTTGTCTCCCTGCGTCATCGTATGTTGGTGTAATGTGAAACACTGATGCATACTGTCAAAACACTATGATCTTTTAAAACACAATACAATCAAGTGAAACTAAATTACAGATATGCTGCCCATATGCAATCAAAAACATTAATTTTATCTTTCCATAAGCAAGTCACTCCTTCTAGAGTGACTAGTTTCAGGATTTCCGAGACCCAGCTAATGATGTCCACAAAGTTTGTTTTTTCCCAATTTTTATGATTCATTTTTAAGTACCAATATTACTGTGGATCTATAGTCTAGTGTGTGCACCAATGCCACTTGTCCCAGAAAGGTCACTAAAATTACTAATTTGTCTTATTGCACTGCTATGCAGTTAGATATTTGACTTATTCATTGTAAGAACAGTCCCCAAGAACCATCTGGGAGCATTCCATAAGCAAATGTTAGTAGTTTCCAATGCTAGAACTGTATTTCCAATCAGAATCAATCAATCATACAATTTTCAATTTTTACATAGTCCTGTGTAACATGAAACATAATATATGTCGCGAAAGTCTTCCAGACAGGTCTGTCATCATGGTTGGGGTATTGGTTATTTTTTAAACCAATTCCAGTTGGGAACTTCTGATCCCAGTTCTTACGATGGAACAGATTAGCATTTTATAAAAATGTAAACCTTTGTGTGACCCGTTTCCCTAGACATGATAAAGGGACCCTAATCCTACTATGCCAGTTGTCAGGGGAGTCCTGTGCATGGTATTCAGGTCCTGATTTAGCCATGCTACACTTTTAAGATACACACTGCGTAAATTACTTCCATTTTGATTAATTGCATGTTTATTTTCATGTAAATATCCTGAAAAGATAGCATGGTTCAGAGCTTCCTGGGCTCAAGTTTTACAGGTATATTTTATATGCTGTTGCTATACATTGAAACTTAAAGTGCCCCACAAACAAGCTAAATCTTTTATAGATGTATAAATAGCAAAAGGAAACTAACTTTCACCTGTAGAATCACTGTTGTAAGCAGAGTAAACACTGAACCAGAGAAAGTAGTCTATTGCCTATACATTCTGTTCATTGCGCCACTCCATTCGAATACAAAGCCGATGAATATGACTTGCACAACACTTATATCAGAATTCCATGCTCATCAAAAGAGGTGTCAAGAAAAACAACACTGAATTTGTAAATAAAGTGGAATGTGTGCCCAAATCTCTGCATCATCAAGTTTACACTTTACATTGATTATGAAAGGAGTCTAGGAAAAGATACTTACCTTCCAGGAAGCTCTTTGAGGGCACGTTCGTAGATCAGGTTAAGCACATTTTGTGGGGCATTCTGCTTGAATTCGATGTAGCGAATCCAGCATTTGACAGAGAAAGGATTACGCAGGATTTCCTCCTCATACTGTAAATCTTCTTCTTCCTGTAGAAGAGACAGTTATTTAGTCCCAGAGGAGGTTGAAACAGAATAAAGCTTTTAGGCCGGCCAAAGAAAGGCACCATTTGACAGAGCTTCACCTACCTTTGCTAAGAAACCTCAAGCGATGTGTAAACATATCTTAGAATGTTTAGTACAGAGTAGTAAAGACAGGCCAAAGTTATCAGACATCAGAAATAGCTTTTTTTTCAAGAGACATTATACTTTAACCTCAACAATAACCACCTATTCCCGCAGCTCCCTACCTCTCCCTGATATCTCCCCGACCACTCCCCGCCGCCCCCTTGCAACCGCTACTGCTCTGCCCTTCCAGCCTTTCCTGCCCTCCCAGCCTGGCCCTGGGAGGTGGAGAACAGCTGACGGTGACCTCCCTATGGCGGGGGCCACAGATCTTACCGAGGCTGCAGTGCAGGAGACAACAGTTAACGCGGAGGTCGCGGGGTGGGAGCGGGTGGGCTGCTCACCACTGCCCACGGAGCACTGAACCCCGCACGGTCCCCCAACCTCCAGCTTTCGGCTCCTACCTCTACCTCTACCACCATTGTTGTTGGCCGCAACACCTCCACCCAACACAGCTCGGCCTTGCCCCCTGAAAAGAGGATGTCCAGGAGGGGAAATTCACTGACATCCAAGCCGCAGTGCTGGAGGGTGCAGCTCAGGAGGGAGCCGCAACCTACGAGACCTAGACCTAAAAGACCCTACAACTCCAACGGTGCACCTCTAACTCAGCCGAAAGCATCCAGGGGGGGGGGTCAACACCTGCAGGCTGGATTCCACCTTCCCAAAAAGGAATGTTAAGTAGAAGATTGGTACAAACTCAAGCGCGCTCTCATACTGTGTGTCGCAAGCTTGATTGCCCGATCATCTGACTGCCTTTTTGGCCCAAACAACTGGAGCAGCCTTAAACCAAGTGCTAGCTACTTGGAAAATATACAATTAAGGGCATATACAAGGGCATAAATAAAGGGTACGATCCCTAACTGCAGTTATAACAAAATATAGAAAACAGGAAAACAAATCAAACGCAATCCAAGCACAAACCCGGAGAAAAGAGATACCAAATAATTATGTGCTCATCCCTCGCTCAATCCTCGCAGCCACAAGACCGACAGGATTGTCAGATCTAAGAAGGCTAGGCCGGGGCAAGTGTCAGGTGTGCTACGGTAACTGAAGTAATTTCACGAAACACAAAGGATAAGAAAAAGATGAGATCAGGCAGAGTCAGGCGGACTCCAAATCAGCCCCAGAAGCCTAGCAACACGAAGCAAGGTGCAAAAAGACAAAATACAAAACAACCTGCAAAAGCTGCAGACCAGGCCACAACTCAAAAGAGTCCTTTCATTTCGCTGATTATAACACTGTTTAACAATTCAGAAAATAGTGTGACTAAGAAAACAAGCTCCAGCTTCTCCTTCCTCAAAGACCCCGGGGCCAAAATATACTCGATGCCTAGAGAGGTACCAGGCCTTTTGACGCCACTAGCCCCTCAGAGGTTGGTCTACAATGCTACCACAAAAGATAAGCAAAACATTCTCACAAACAACGTAAAGGACCCAAATAGCCCAAACAGCCAAGCACTTGGTCAAAACTTGGGCCTGGTAGACACGGACCTGGGAACCCCAGAGGAAGAAACAAGGAAGATGTGTAAGGCCAACAGGACACCACCCACACATAAGGAACTTTACATAGAGGAAATAATAGAGGGCCCAACAAACAACACTGACGTCACATGCGACAACGAGGTCGCAGGTGAGCACCTATTTCAGCTCGGAAAAGAAGGGAGCAACAGAGGAGAAAATATAAATGCAAAAGCTCAGTCAACAAACCTACACACAGGCCAAACATTTCCGCTCTACTCCACCCCCAAGCCTATAACACAACACAAAATAATACAAGGGCATACAACTGTAGCCCAGGTTCATCAGACAAACCTAGATGAAGTAGAAGGCTCTGAAAACTCAGGGCTGAGAACAATAAGCCTCACATCTAATAAGGAGACATTACAAGACACAGATTTAAAAGTGGCAATCAGCGGGGATGCCTACATCTTCCCAACACAAAGTAATAGGGAAACAAGAGGCCCAAACAGTAAGCAAAATACAATCAAAGTTACTCTCTCACCACAGAATACTAGCCAACTATACACCCGAAATCAGCCAACAAACCTGCAACCAAAACCCAAGCCAACCCAAGATGAAACACCTAGGGACACAAGTAGCTACTTGGCGCTCTTTGGAACACTATTACATACACTCCAATGGCACTCAATGTGCAATCTGATAAACTGGACACTCAACTTGAATTAATGAACATCACAGCACTACACATGGCAGGGATAAACACGAAATTGGACAACCTTAATAATTTAATAACAAGAGCACAATCCAAATATTCACAACAGCAAAGACCCTATGCCTGTTGCCCGATAATCGACAAATTGAGCCTTCTACCAACTCTATTAGAACAAATATTAGCTCTCAAAAACCTAAATACAACTCCTATCAAGCACACTGTCGCTGAAAATGAAATACAAATAGCAATTCCTTCACAGGCCGCACCGAGAGAAGACCACACAGCAACAAAAACGTCAACTGAGCCACAAAGACCTCTGGGAACGAAGGTAGCACCTGCAGAGACTAGGCAAGGTGACTCAGCAACAGTAAAATCGAAGAACACAACCCAACTAAGCAAACAAGAAGACAAAAAAAGCGCGAAAGGAAAGCAAGACACAAAATAACACCCAGAGTTAACGAGCAAGCAACCAAAATATACCTAATATTTAGCTCAACCAAGGAGACCAAAGCAAAAATAGGCCTTTCCAGGACACACATGGGCACGGCCGACACCTCGAGTGGAAACCGAAAGGACTGGGACACCGATATGGATACCCTGAAAGGAGCGGGCCAATACAAATCAAGGGGTACTAAGATCTACAGTGCCGCAGGTGCCGATCTTTGTGAAAAAACAACCGCGCATACTTTGGGAGGCTTCAAACTCTGAACAAGAAAAGGAACAACAAAAAGGACCCAAGGCAGCGAACAAACCAAAGACACAACGAAAAAAGGAAAAAAGCAACTAGACAGAAACACCTTACAATCAGCAAACTTAATAACCCAAGACACCACGACCTGTGGAACAAACCTGAAACGCGCAGATCTGCTAGGAGGAACACCACACAAGAAACTAGTCCCTAACTTCCTATCTGCCAAAGATTCAATGAACAAGGACTCCACACAGCAAGGAAGGCCAAAAAAAGCCCAAGGCAAGACAGAAACGAACGAGCCAGGAATCAGAGCTCACACTGAAACATGCACCCAAGATAAGAACCAAATGAGGGTACCATCTTCTGCATTTAAGACCACACCTCCCAAAGTCAGCACAAGGGGTGTTCTGCAAAAAGAAAACCTTCGATTCAACATAAAAAACCACGACAACACAAGCTCAACAGAATGCAAACAAATGAATTGGCCATGGGTAAACCGCCGAGAAACCGAGCCTGGAACTCTAGAACAGGATAAAACAATAAAATATAAAGAGACCACTCAGAGTAATTTGCCTCTACCAGAAACCTCAATATACAACATAAATAAGGGCAGTATGCACCAACAGGGAAACTTCAGACTGCAAAAGCCTACCGCAGTGGAAGAAGAACAAGAAGAGGCACCCAGTGTAAAAACCCGGCAGTACGGACTATCAATGCAGCAAATAGTTTTAACGCCAGAATATGAGTTGCAGGGGCGGCACGACATGCTAAATAGAGGCAACATACTAATACTGCTAACCAACATCCCTGCATTAAAACACCTAAAGTCAACCCATCTCCTGGCAGTGGAATTTTGCCAGAAGGGAAAAGAAAATAACAACGAACAAACGCTCACTACATGGCAATCAGTGGAAGTCACCCAGCTCATTATGAGCTGCAACCAACAATTTGAATCCTCGGGTATAAAACTATCCAAGCCCGCTATACCACGTTACCCCTGTCCACTTATTGAAAACCCCATCCACAACGCAAACTTTGAACCAGGACAAATGAAAGGAAAATCAAACGTGTACTCAATCCTGCAGAAAGTGAAAGGAAGAAGTCCATCAACCGCACAGCGGAACGGGGCACTTAAAGACAAAAAGGCAGAAAGAGAATCTGATAATGACCAATGGCGCTGGCTTATGGGAATTTTGAATAAAGCGAAGGGTAACTGACCATCGGACAGACAGACTGCCAAACACAACAACGAAAACTTACACCTCCTCTTGTGGAACATCACCGGCGTGAAAAAATGGCTGGAAGAAGGCAGCCCCCCCTCAAGCCTGGGCAACATGCGACATAATTGCCCTCCAGGAGACATGGGCAGTGGAAGACTTGCCACTTGCAGGATTCACACATTTCGACACACCAGCAGAGAAATACAGGAAACACGGCCAGCCAAAAGGCGGCCTGGCAGTCTACGTGTCAGCCTCTTCCAGACCAAATGTGCAATTAATTAAACTCACATTAGAAGCTATTGAGAAACCAAGAACAGTACTATTGATTAACACTTATGCACAGTTAAAGGCCCAAAATAAAAAAGCTCATAACGCCCTGTTAATAGCCACAAACTCTGACATAAGACGCACCAACCCCTCCTGGGACATAGTGTTAACAGGAAACCTCAACTCCAACTTCATCTACACCCCGGATGAAGACGAGAAATAGCAGCTGATAACAAATGGTGGAATGTACAACCTCAATACCAACTTAAGACTGCATTTCATTTCCTGACCACACAGGGCAACACTTGGTGAAATCACTAGAATACCTGGGCTTGAGAGTTATAAATGGCAGGACAACGGAAGACACTCCACCCAAACATACCTTTTTCGGAGGGACGTCGTGATCCAGACTCGACCACACAGTAATCTCATTACCATTGATGCCTCTTCTCCTCCAGTTCGCAACTGAATTCACCACCAGGAGTGGCCACTCCTATCAACACACTTATTTTAACTTAAACCTAACCAAACACCAGATTAATCAGGAAACAGAAGGAAGCATCGATTCAATTGACCTAAAAATGCTCAAATGGGCAAACGAAACCATCGAGGAGCTCTAAAACAAATTACAAGGGCTCATAACAGCAAGTGAAAACGAGGGCCCAACTAAGACACAAGCCTGGGTAAACTTCACAGTGAAACTAACAACACTAATGACTGGGAAACTAAAACAGTTACCCAGACATAACATGCACTGGCATAGCCAATAGGTCTCGCCTTTGGAACCTTATGGGTGTTTAGCCAGAGCTATTGGCTTTGCCAATGTATTTAATCTATGCTGTAAAGCAGCATGTGTGTTTGTGTTTTTGTTTAGTCTGTGATATGTGACTGTAAGTGTGTTTGAGGTCTTGTGTTTAACAACCGATCTCCATACCTAGTCTGTTTGAGTTGTGGCGAGTTGCTGTAATTTTGCCTTCTCCTGCCACATAATTTACTTAGTTGTGCCGTATGATTCCAGTGGCCCTGGTCTTAGCTTTTGTACGTTATTGTGTGAATATTGATGTATACTTCAATGTGTCTATTGTAGTGTCTATCTATCTATTCTGGGAAATTCACTTAATCTCTCCTTGCCTACCAAAAAAAAATGTGCACTTGTGCAATGTAACTGGTGCTCACCTTTAGGTCAGAGTTTGTGCTATATAAAAATGTGAAACAAGAGAGGCAATTTGCAAGCCCAAAACCATTTTCTGCCAATTTTGAAAGCGTTTTGCAATTGTGAACAGACCTATTTACGCTTGCGAGTTTCACTTATACATACATGCAAGGAGATTTAACAATGAACCACCCCCCCCACCCCCACGGGAGTACCATGGAAGACTAAAAATACGTTTTTCCACCATATGGGGAAGGTTACTGGTCTTACTAATGTCTAAAACGTGACACTGGAAGTTACAAACAGGTAAAGAGAAGTACTTGTAATATTAGACAAAATAATACTTTTAATTCCAATTCTTCTCAATAAGCATTGCAGGAACAAGAAAAGTGGAAGACATTTTTTAAGTTAATTCTTTTTTTAATAGGGTCGTGCAGTTCTATATAATGTCTTATTGGTTGCATATTAGGTAACAAAAATACTTATAACACTTTTTTCATGATAACTTTTCAACATGCTGCACAGCAGCCATGCTGCTTTACAGCATAGCTTAAACACATTGGCAAAGCCAATAGCTTTGGCTAAACACATAAGGTTCCAAAGGTGAGACCTATTGGCTATGCCAGTGCTTGTTTAGGATTTGAGCCCTGACAGAGAGGAAGGGTCTTTTGATTTTCCTAAGTGTACTTCACCAGAAACCCCATGTTCCAGTTCTGGCCTTCACTGTGACAAACGATTGAACTCTGGGAAATGTATTCATGCTTTAGTTCACCTAAACCCATTGCAGCAACACACCTGAAAACAATGACTTGTAAAAGGAAAGTCCAAGACAGAAATATGGTGTCCCTGATGACATGGGTGTCATCTGGTAACCACAGGGGAGTGATAGCCAGTAGGAGAGGAGGGCAGAGGAGACAACAATGGGTCACCCCTCCTTGATGGAGCTGTGCTGAACACGAGGCCTCCGCTTGCACACTTCCTGCCCTAACGTCGTGTCTGTGGCCCACGGTGGCTGTTTACATGTGGGCCACATGTTTTCCAAATTAATCTGATAGGTGTAATCCATCAATGCCCTGGTGGGAAATCCCTTCAGACTCCGTTCTCTCCCACCATGACTTCACCATGGCACTCTCCACTCTCCCCCCTGGGCACCTAGGGGACGAGGCTTCGTTTCTGGGCTGTAGGGAAGCAGCGTGACGGAGGCCGCGTTTTCTCTGGGCACCAAATGAGATTTTTCCCTCTGCCTGCCTTCGGACAAAGCGGGCCTGGCGTTTGTAATCATGGCGGGTAGAGCGGGAAATGGCCACGCCGCTGCCTGGCAGGGGAAGGAGATAGCTCTTAGCTGGGCCTCCTCCGAAGCTTTTAAGGCTGGGGTAATTCCACTCAGAGCTTCCAGGGAGAAGCAGGAAGGAGGGAGCAGGGCAACGAGGCAAGGAGAGAGAGGGAGAGATAAGAAGGAGCGACAGAGAGGAAAACAGAAGGAAGAAAGTGGGAGCGAGAGAGCGTGAGGGGAGAAAGAAGGTGATAGAAAGGTGAGACAAATGCAGAGGGAGAGAGAGGGGGAATGAAAAGAGGGAGCAAATAAGAGTGTGAAGAAGCAAGAGAAAGGAGAATAAGAGAAAAAAAGGACACGGGAAGAGGAGAGAGGTAAGAGGGAGAGAGAGAGAGAAAAGGAAGGAGAGAAAGCGGAGAGAGAGAGTAGTGTAGTGATGATCGTTATCTACCTATGTACAATGCTAAGTTAGCATAACCGCGTTAACTGTTAGAAAGCCATCTTGCCGCTTTTGCTGCTTTTGCACACGACACCGTAGTCACATGTTATTAGAATTGAGAAATGCTTACTCGACTTTGCTTCACATGAGAACTGTCTGTTGTTAACATCTTGAACAGTGAATAGCGACCTTGGTCTGTACACAGTGTAACAGAAACAGTCTGGATCGCTAGACGGTGCATGTTGTTGAGTTCAGGTTGATCGGCCCACTAGTTTAGCCATAACACGCACACAGCTGCAAATGCCTGAAAGTCGAATGCTTTTGATATTGCAGTGTTACATGTTTTCAACACATTCGGAAGAAGAGCGTTCCTAGGAGCAGAGCATAGCTGATCCTGTGATGTGAACTCTCTGAGCTGATCTATACGGTATGGGGTTCCCCATTCAAGCCTAGAGACCTTTTATTAGTCTAATAATACTATTAGTGTGTTAGAGAAAGGAAGGTGGCCTAGAGCCACTGTCATTTTAGTATGATTGCTCCTTTCATTTTCTATGGTATTGTAACTATGCTGGTGGTTTTGATTTTAATTGTTTGTCTGCTAATGTTAGCCAAACTGCTGCAAACGTTTCCCGTGTCTCTGTTTATTCTGTTGTGGACTGGTACGAGAATAATTACGAAAAGGTGTTTCTGATTCCCACCATTCCTGAGAAATATACTAAGTCGCTTGTTCTGGGTTGTCAATACATTGGGGCCGCCGAGCTAAACCTCGGATAACGAATGGGACACTGATGCTGGCCGGATAGGGGGTTCTGGGTTCTGAGGTGAGTTTTTGGAACACCGCAATTCACTGAGGGCGTGGGTTCCTGCGCATAGTTCTGCGCATAAGCAGAATCCCTGCAACAGTAGGAGATGAGAAAACGGCATGAGGCAGATGGGGCTGACAAGAGGAAGATCAAAGGCAAGGGAGAGAGGTGGCTAGTAAAACAAGCGCTGGTCACACGCCGCTCCCGGCACCCCGAGCACGGCCGCGCGGCGAACGCGCTAATTAACAATCGCGCGCAGGTTGCCATCTGTAATGAATTAGCGTGGTGAAAGCGACCATGCTAATTCAAGCTTTTCAAGCACTCATGCTTGTACTCCACCTTGTGGGAGTGAGCAGCAGTGCGCGGGCCATCTGTTTTCAATTAGCGCGCGCGCCGCTGCCTGCTCCAGCAAAGTGGATGCCGGCACAAGTGCCTGAAAAGAGCTGACCAATTTCTAAAGGTCATCTCCTAGAGCAACGCATGCGCGCTGCCTAGGCGAGACCTAAAAACAACATGGCACCAACAAGTGAGGTCTTCACACGGAAACGTGAACTAAAAAAGCCATCAGGAAACTTAAAGGAATGGACCAGGACCACACAGGATGGGACATTGTACGTTACCTGAGGAAACTGTACAAAAAGAAGTTATGGGAGTATAAAAGAATAAGTGACAATACATTTTGGACAAAAGTATTATATAATGCTCAAAAAAACGAACTCAAGCACATTTTGAGAAACAATTAACAATTTGAATAGGCCCGTTAACTTTCTAACCTCAAATGTACAATAACATGAGTGGGCAACGTTTCTTATAAAAAGATTCACAGAAACTACAATTCCTGGAAACCCTACTGGTAAGCAGCGAGAACACGTAAATCACCAAGACCTAGATGTGCTAAAAGAAAATGTTGACAACTCCATACAAGAAAAAGACAGCACTTGCCATCGAAATATAACTTCTGTGTTACCAGAGGAAGAAATGACAAGGAATTACGACACAGACGGCACTCGCTTGCCAAATGCAAAATCAGATAAGTTCGCCTACGTAGCTGAAGATGTAATAAGAATAATACGTAAAGGCAGAGGAGACGGGGCGCCAGGACCCAATGGCATACCTCAAGCAATCTTCAAAAATGACCCATCCTTTTGGAGTAACAGTCTAGCGAGTTTATTTAAAGAAACCAAGCAACTAAATCAAATCCCATCTAGCTGGCAAGGCTCAATAATCACACCGATATACACAGGAGGAGACAGAACATGTCCAGCAAATTACAGGTTAATCCATTACTGGATGTAGAAGCAAAGTACTACGCCTCTCTGATCCTGGAAGATCTAACAGATTGGTCAAACAAGTTCAACTTGATTCCAATCAACCAGACAGGTTTCAGAAAAAGGATCGGGACGATTACAAATATCCTAACTCTTTCACTTACAGCCGACAGAGACAAGCGGAGAAAACAACTGCACCTCTGCTTTATAGATCTAAAGGCTGCATTTGACAGTGTGGACTGTCACCTCCTATGGGAATAGCTGAAAGCTTGGAATATTCCCAAGAGAATATTAAGAGGAATACTGATTCTTTACTCCCATACATGGATGATGGCAAAGCTGGGAGACTGCTCAAGACTATCTAGAAAAGGGACTACAAAAAAAGGTTTAAAACAAGGATGCCTGCTGGCTTCGCATCTTTTTAATTTGTTTATGTCGGACTTGGCCCATCGGCTTGACAAGATCAACTCTCACCCACCGCAACTGGAAACGTTATTACTATTGCATCTCTGATAAGCAGACGACGTAGTGCTAATGAGCCTAACTAAGACCAGCCTCCGCAGGTCACTCACAGGCATGACGGAATACATAACAACCAATAAACTAGAAATCAATACATGAAAAAGCAAAACAATGCTTATCAGTAATTACCCAACTGCCAAACAGAACATATGGCTCGAGGGCAATTTGTTAGAGGAAGTAACTTATTAAAAAATACTTGGGGTTTTATATGGACAACAGACTAAACCGCCGAGAGCAGAAAAGGTATATGTTACAGAGAACTAGTGCATTAACGTTTGCCTTCAGGACCCTGGCAAAAAAAACTGAATGGGTCATCATACAAACCGTTGCTTGCAGTGATATCGGCCAAAATGCTTCCAACAATAACATACGCCAGTATTGCGCCACATGGCAAAGACTCCGAACTTCTGAACAAACTACTGGTCTCAACATACAAAAAGGTTTTCCAGATACATCAGTCCACCTCCCCAGCACGGGTGAAACTTGAATTTGGTTTAATAAACAAAATAATAGGGAGGATGTATACAACTATTAAGCTTTGATACTGACTGAAACAGAATGTAGCTAACTCTACACTGAACAAAGCTCTCTGGGCGGAACTAGACAACGACAAAAAATAACCATTCAATCAATACCTCCAAAAAGCACTAACAACAATTTGCACGGACGAGCTTTGGAACAATAACCTGTATTATTCAACCTTCAAGCAAGTCATAAACAAACCTGCAAAGTTTCACTCCTTGCTAATTTATAAAAACATCTTCAGTGAGAGAACGCACGCATGGATGGTGATCAAAAATTATAAGATCCTTGCACCGGCACTTTATCTAAGTATCACATTCTCGATCTACTGGAAAAGACAACTCATGGCTCTTCCCTTCGGAAAACTACAATCGATTGCAGACCTGCCAACCTGGGTCCACAAAGGGCCAACACTATGCCGACTCTGCGGCAGTAACAAAGAGGACTTTATTCATCTAATTTGCACATGCCCCAAACTTTCACTGCACGAGTCACTTCATAAAGAAAAGCATTAAACACCAGAAGAATAAGGACATGCAGAGCAGCCATAATAGTAGGGTTGGACCCGTCTGATCCTCAAATGAACAGTGAGCTGATAAAATTTCTTAACCGTCATGATCCTACACTGAAAACAGAAACTCTAGCCACAAAGCAGACACAGAAATCTACGATATTTTCAGAAACGTTCTTATTTCATGATATCCAAGAGGAGAATATTTGCACATTACAACTAGGCCAGAAAAGCAACTCCTAACTGAGTTGCGGAACGCAGATGCTTTATGTACTACGTTACATACCCCATTATAATAACAACTGAGAATGTAAGCTTTTAAAATGAAGAAATGTTATTGCTGACTTTTATTCATGTGAAAAATTGTTAAGGTTTTAACTAACTAAATAATAAACATGTATTATTATTATCAATAACAATGTGTAAACATATATGCATATATAGAGCTCTGCTTATATCTACTTGCACATACTAAAAATAGATAAATAGTTGGCACATGTATTATCTTAAACTATCATTAAGTGGTTCAGTGGACATTATAATTAAGGCTCCCCGTTTTCCATTTTTACAGATAAATGCAGACAGAAAACATTTTCTAGTCTGTATTTATTTTTAATAGTGGATAAAAACGAAAATTGGGTTGCTTTTTGAGTAATTCTAAATAATGTCTGCCATGACTGCCAGGCCAATAGCCATGTGGCTTGATAGGTAAGGGGGCTAAAAAAAGAAAGGAGTTTTAGTAAAGAGGCTTTAACAGCAGTAGATATACACAAGGTTGATACTGAAATATGCTTATTTTCTTATAAGCACATTGATTTATCTGTGGGTGTTTACAGCATTGAAAACTGGCAGGCATTCAAGCATGAATGCATATTTACTGGTTAAATGAATAAGGAAATATACACATTTCAGCTTCATTTTTCCATAAAACACAAAATAAATATGGATAACTACAGACGGGAAAAGTCAAAAAATAAATACCATAAAACCGAGAGCCTTAATTATAATACAACACAAGTAAGGAGAGTGAATGGTTTGTAAATGCCCTCATTTCTCCAAAAGCACATTATTTTTAAAACAGGTTCCCAGTCACATAATTTTATTGCTTAAGTTCCAAGCTTGCCATTTGTTGGAATCCCGAATTTGAGTGAATAATTAAAGTAGTTTCTCTGTAACTAAAAGGTTTGTAAACTGCAAGCGTTTCTTTCAATACTAATATTTCAACATGTGCGGTATAGAGTAATATTTCAAATCATCGTCATTCCTCTTTGGCTCTGCTAAGAACACTGTAACAAGTGTTCTGGCTTTGCAGATACTGAAAAGTTATCTAATCCCTGAGGCCATTCTGGTATGGGCAGTCTTCCCATTACTCCTAAGCATCCTAGCACTTACAGTACTGCCTTAAAGGGTTTCAAGTTCAAATTCAAATTATATTTCAATTAATTAAAATCATACAATTCAAGTAACACAATTATGATGGGAAAACTATGCCTTTTAACCAAACCTAAAAAGGTGTTAGTAACAGCATATAATTTGACTTTAACAATTTAAAACAGAAAAAGTTTAAAATACACGGTTTAACAATTCATAAGGATTGGTTAAAAACCAAATTGGTCCACATACTTAATACATTTACTATATGGTTGTAGGCAACTCTCATTTAGACATGCTGAAATTGAGCCACAACAGAAATGAATTCAAAATTGAATAAATAATGTCATAAACAACAGTTTTATTCACTAATCATGATCGAACAGCAACATAGGATATCCACCAACAACTTGGCTATACAAATACAGAACATACAGCATTAGGCCCCTCCCCCTTGCTCCGCCCTGTGCTGAATTCTCTGATCCGGACAAGGTAGAACCAAAGCTGAATCGCCTTAACTTTAGTACCCTTGAGCGTTGGGTGTTCACCATAACTTTGAGGATGAACAAATGGGTAAAGGGTGTGGTGATCCACCGAACATTATGTTTACTATAGAACTATGCAGTCACCATTGAAAGATATCAACTTAATACATACAATACCTATCTTCGTAAAATCTGAAAAGTGGATAAAATTGTTCTAATCTTCATAAACCACCAGTGAAGTAACTTCTCTGTTGAGTAAAGTGGCCTAAAAATGTTTCCTGGTCTATCTTAAATTTGCCTGAAATTAAGCTCCTTAATTTACAAATTGTGGCGCAATCAATTGAAACGCTGGACACTATTCACAAACAAAAATGCAAAAGTAGAGACAGAGATCTAGATCTCTGCCTAAACATATGTTTTTTTTGAGGGGGAGGAGGAGGGAATTCACAAACATTCCCAGAAGAGCACTTGTGTGACACACTGTTTTACAGGTGTACTACTGGGAAAGGTAGGTGAATTTTCCCAAAGGCTCAAAGCTCCTATGCAGAGTTCTTTTTCTCCCAAGCAGAGAACTTCAGACATTTGGAAATTAAACTTCTCGTGCAAATATGCATTTTTTTCTACGTGGGGAAAGCATTTTCTTATATTTAGAAATCAGTTTCCCTACACCCCAGCACATCTGGTGGTGATTATGTTTTCCTTCCCATCCTGGATGGGGAGTTACTTCCGCTCTTGGCTCAAGTAAGTCTCACATTTCCAGGGTGAAAAGAGGGGTCGGTAAGAATGATGATGAATGCCCACTAATGCACAAGTCTGTAGCTGATCCCAAAGCTTCAGTGCAAACTGCACCTTGGAACATCCACTTCCCAACCCTGGAGTGTGATTTACTATTATGGAATTTCTTACACTCACTGTTGAGAAATTGACAGTAGTAAATTCTTTTACTCTGGACAAAATCTATTTCATGCTTCCTGGCAGGTGAAACAAGCATTGGAGAAGGCATAGGTCTCACATTTGAGACCTATTGGCTTTGCCAATGTCTTCTGATGTTAAATGTACAGCTTCAGCAAAAAAGCTGATGCTGTACCGATGCTCTGCAGCACGGTAAAAAGCAAAAAAATATACGATTATGTGCTCGCATCATTTTGCACGCACGTGCATGCATCAAGAAGAACATGAGCACATGCATCATGTCTCTGGCCACTCTGGGACTGGGATTACCACCTGTTGCCCGTGGGTTTTCTACTTTCAGTATATCATAGTACCTCACTGCATGCTTGGACTGGCAGTTCTCACTGATAAAATGGCACTATGTGTAAGCAGTCTATCCTGTTGTCTTCAGGCTCAGGGTTTTCTGAGATTTCTAGTAGCGCCTGAAGCCCTCGACATTTTAGAACTGCCGGGACTACCTTTAGCCTCAGGGGGGTACTAAACCTAGAAGCTTAAACTGCAGGGTAATCCAAAACTGGCAGTTCTGACATCTTTCATTGAGATTTCTACTACTGTCAGAACTACCTTCTTTATCAGTGTATTCTGGAACTGGCTAGGTTACCAGCTCATTCAAAAACATTCTTGGGCTGGTAGCAGTAGCTGCTAAACCGTATTACTCGCGGAATAGCATCGTTATCACGCGGTGCATCTGAGGCCGTCCACACTAGGTGCTGCCTTTAAAAGTAAAGCCTGTGGGCTGTACCCCATCACATGGAGTACTACTCCGTTCATTACGTGGCCTACATGCCACTACTCAGCTCCAGGAGCTACCTGTTGGTCCGACACATGAGAGTACTGCAAGTACTGCCTAACCAGAGCGTCCTCAGGGTTGTAGCCGTGTTGTCCTTAACAACCGAAAGGCTGCACTCTGTAGCTTGTGGAAAAGCCTCTGAGTGGGACATTATGGGACGATTGGCAGTCTAGTCTATTTTTTTAACTGTTGCCCAAGTGCGTGCTGGAACATGCAGTTTTGGATAGTGATGCCCCTCCACCCTTCAGCCGCCCACCTTTGCTTTCGGAACTTACAAAGCTTAGCTCTGGCTTCGCCGGCATCCTCCAACAGTCCAGATGGGAGTCCCTAATGGGACTCGCGCGACTGTAGTAAACTCCTTCCCGGCGAAGGCTGATGATGTACCAAAGGAAAGCAGGACGAATAGGCAGCTAGACTATGACGTTCTATTTACGGCATTGTGAGAGGTTGCCATCTTTGTGCAGGCTATTCTGTATAGTCAGTACGCCGGCGGCCATTTTGAAACGGGTTCTGTGCGACGGCTATGTCTGCGCTCATGTGCCATTTAACCAGAGATTCTGACAGCCTGAGAGCAACTCCGTTTTACGTATAAATAGGTTCTGTGTAGAACGACACCATAGCAGGTAAACAACATAAACTAGACTACAGGACAGAGCGATTGCCAAGGGCAGGCACTTTAGCAATAATTCCACTTTCACCTTTTGTTTTTCAAACCGCACAGGATAGCCACAAAAAAGAATGGTCCCCAACCATGATAATCAGTAACGGGAGTCCGGTGTTATCAAAGCCTCTTCAACCCATCAATCAACCTAGGGGAATCCGAGATGGAGTCGTGTCTGATGCTATTTTATGTGGGCGCAAGAGAAACCAGCATTTGCAATGCAATTGGTCTTGCATATGTGAGAGATAGTGCTATTGTTTAAATAACAATGTTTTTTTACCCATGTGTTTTGTTTTGTTTGGAGTGGATGTGTGTGGAGTGGAATTATGTGGATTGCCGAGCCGCAACTAGAGCCAAATTGGGTGGGTGCTAAGAACTTTTTTGGGTGGGGGCTAATTCTTCCAGCAGGGTCTGTAAGAAGGGGTTAAAAACAAAAAAGCCTCATTAACCCCTTCGCTGCGGCAGGAATTCCGCCGCGGCGCTGGGGGGGGGTTTGGGGGCAGCACGGTGGCGCTGTGCTCGTGACGGAACCGCTCCGTCACGAGCCACGGTTGAGCTGTGCTCAAGACGGAGTGGTTCCGTCACGTCTCCGCGCACTGCGCTAATCGCCCGCACAGATGGGGAATTAGCACCGCGTGGGCGGAGCGGCGGCCAATGGCCGCAGCATGACGGAACCACTCCGTCATGAGCACAGCGCAACCGTGGCTCATGACGGAGTGGTTCCGTCATGAGCGGGGAAGGGGTTAACAAGCACATGGTCGGGTGCGGCTTTGTGTGTGTGCCCGGGAAGCTGTCTCATCCCGGGCAGCCATACACAACGTGGAGTGGGGATGCGTCTGCAGCTCTTTGAGCCCAAAGGGCGTTGCACGCCTGGAGTGTTGCATTGTAATTGTTAGTTGTGATGTGGAGTTGATTTGTGAAGGAAAATTATGTGGTATGGTGTCTAGTGGAATTATGTGGATAGTAGTTATGTGGTATTGAGTATATTAGAATTATGTGGAGTGGGATTGTGTGTTATAGACCTTAATTATGTGGAATTGTATTTTGTGCTGTGGAATGGTTTGTATTGGAGTTTATGCAGTGTACTGTTGTATTTTGTGGCATGATATGGAATTTTGTGGTGAGGATTGGATGTATGTGGCGTGTTGCGTGATTGTTATGTTGAGTTGAATTATGTGGTTTGGTATTTAATTATGTGGTGTGGATTGAAAATGTGTAGAGTTGAATTGTGTGGTGTGGAACTGTGTGGGTAGTTTTGCCTGTGCAGCGCTCTCTTGCAGTACATGTGAGAGACACTCGACTGGAAACATGCTGAATCTATATGAAAATTAATTTCTTTGAATGCTTTACTTCCTGCGAAGAGAGTCTTATAATTAAAAGGTTTTGCAGTATATGTAATCTGCATTTCTTTGAAGCTATCCCGCCTCCTGCATTTTGTTCTCTCCAGTGTAGATAAATAAAGCACGCTTTACTTTCTTTATGGTAAATATACCAAAAAAACATGAAGTGGCCAAGCAGATAGGGCGAAAGACTTCACTACTAGAAAGGTGATTTGAAGCATTATGAGTGAAGTACAGAACCTTTATTGAAGCTTGCTTGGTGAACTATAGTCTTTGTAGCGCCCAGAGAGTTTACGAACAAGAAGAAGAACAGAAGCAGGATGTTCTGCCTGCAGCACAGGAGGAGAGGAATATGGGACAGAGGAGGTGAGGGGAGGAGACTGAGGGGTGAATGGAGGCAAAAGGGGTGTTAAAGGAGGTAGGAGAGCTGGGATGAAGGCGGACCTAGCACTGCAGCTGACTTTGGTTATATGCTGGCGCTGTGAAGGTTCTGCTCTCACAGCGTGGGGAATGAACCCCCTCACCCCGCAGAGCACCCAGTGTCCAGGACGCAGTTTCACAGAACATGCAGCAAGATGCCGACTTGAGCATTTTATCCAGACTGCTTGTTGCACCCAACAAAAATGGCTGACCTATCCCTCCCTATACATAAAACACACACAATTGCGCTGGTGGGCATTTCATCCTCTAGGCACAGCGGCCATGTTAAGGTTCATCCAGTTCAGTGCTCCCTGTAATCGGAATTGCAGTTTTTGTCCGTTTCTCCCACACAAATCAACACTGGAGCTAACTCCGACTTGGCCACAGCACCAGGGTACTATCCTCTTACACAGGCGCAGTTGTAGGTGGCTGGGGGCCAGAGGTCTCCAACATGGGGCCCAGAGTGCTTTTGATTTGTGGTCTGCCAGTCACTGCCGTAATAGTTGAGTTTGTGTCTGCACTTACCGTGCTGGCCCAGCGAGGCATGGTGTAGCTCCAATGACAACCACATTTTGTTGTCAAGGCAACAGTCGAAGCTCCACCGTAACTGAACATGTTGTGTGTGTCCAAACTCAAAAGCTCCTCTTGAGAAGCACCAAGCCACTAGCCCTCCACTCCTGCGGTGCATAAATAAAGAAAGGGGCGTGGCCTCCTGAAGCACCCCATGCTGAAAGGTGAAGTGCTGCGTCTGTGCCGCTGACCGCGGCCCCCACAGGGGGCCACTAGGCGGTCGGCGCCCTAGTGTCGCCTGGGCACCGGTCACCCTCCCCGCCCCCCCCCCCCCTTCCTGGGGGGCAGGGACTCCGGCTGGTGTCCCCCTCCTCTTTCCTGCCCTGAAGTGACGCGAGGGGCGTCACTTCCGGGGCTCCTTTGTGCGAAGGGGGAGGCTATATAGCCATCCCCCACCTTGCTGGCGACCTCTTGTTCGCCTCACACACCGCATGAATTGAAGTCGCTGTTCTTGACGCCATTTGTCTGTGTCCTTTGGCCTGGTCCGGGAGCTGAGAAGATAGCGCGGTGAGTATGCCCCTCCCCCTGGGCAGGACACCAGGTTGACCTCGCCCGGCGGGGGCAGCTTACCCGGACCAGTGGTCGGCCTGCTATATCCCATATCCCCTGCGGCATTGTGCTTTTAATTGGTGGTACAAGGCCCGGGAGGGCCACATGAGAGCGTGGGCCACCCGCCACGGTGCAGAGACTTCTCCCGCACTTGCGGGCGGGCATGTGGGGGTGGCAATGGGGGCGGCCCACCAGATATCACTGGCCCGACCAGCCTCGGAACAAAGCCGCTTCCGCCACAGTGATTAGATGGGGGACCCCACGAATAATACAGGGACAGGTTGTCACTCTTCGGCCTTGCATTAACTCCGGAACCCTCCCTACTGGGCACTACCAATGGGCGAATATTGCCTTGGGGACAGGCACAGTTTGTATGCTACTGCGCCCCCTGCATCAGGTACAACAGAGTCTCCGATATAGGGTGCTCCCGGCCGTGGGTCGCATTTCCACTGTGTGGCTGCACCTGGTTCCAGGTCTAGAGGCTGTTCTGGCCACGGGTCGATTAGGAGTCAGGACGGCCCGGCGCTTTTACCAACTAGTGTAGATGCTCCCCCTATGACCCATGCCGCCTCCAGCCCAGGCCTCAGCCAAGCACAGCCTCCAGTCTGACCGGGTCACACGTGCTGGGGCAGACGGTGTGTCGGGGCAGACGGTGTGTCGGAGGCGAGCGGGGGGGGGGCTCGACTAGACGTCTTTGGTGAAGAGGATATAGCCTAGCGGCTAGGGCGCTTGACCTCAGACCTGGTGACCTCGGCATCAACCATCAAAGTCCTGTGGTCCTGGACAAATGCTGGTTGGCCTGGTTATCGTCGTGGGGCCGATTGTCTGGCGGGCTGAGATGAGTGCTAAATCAGAGTTGCTGCCTGGCCGGTTGCTTCAAGCCCGCTTCACTCTCTATCGTAGCGGGTGCCACCATCGAGCCTCCGGTTCTGGTTGGGCCTGGTTGACGTGGGGGCTGAGTTGAGTTGTGACAGAGGTTGGCTGGGGCCGGTGCGCCTTCCCACCCGCGCCCCGTTGATACACCAAGATTTACTTGCGCCACTGCAGTTCAGTCTTTTCGCCGTGAGTATGAGGTGCACAGCGGATTTAATTCCCACAGGGTGCCGGGCGGATCCGTGACTGTTCTGCGGCGCTACTCCTAGTCGCACGATGCACGTTATTTGGGGGGAAGACAGAGTCGAGTTCCTGCTAGCCTGGTGCTAGGATAGCACGGTGAGTTCGGGCCAGTTGGGGCAGTCCTCCTGTAACGGTATTTAAGGGAAGATATGTCCCCCGTCCCCGTCCCCCCAGTCCTAATTGTATGGTCATGTGCGAGTTGCTGGGGTGTGTGATAGAGCTCACCAGTGGAACATCTGCAGGCCTGGGGGGTGCTTGGTCCGTTCCAGGGCCCGCCTTATGTGCAGAAGAGCATGTCCGGTGGCTGTGTATCGCCGCCCAGACCGTCGCTAAGTGGGTGCTGCATCTGGACACGCTGTCAGGGGTGCTGGTCTGGTGTCTGCAGAGAGGGGGTCGCACCCAGGTGCACTCTCTGTCGTGTAGGTTGCTCGGTGACCAGCCTCTTCGGTTCAGCGGTGAGTTTGGACCCCCCCCCATCCGCGTGGTGGGGGACAGCCCCATGGGGGCGAAGGTGTCGCTTCATGCGGTGAGGGGGAGGGTCTCACGGTCACTGCTGCCTGCAGATTCCTGTTGCATCGTGTCGGTTGCAGAAGCAGCGTTTCGGTGGTTTTAGGGGAGTTTGGGGGCCATGGCTCTTGCCCCCTGGGTGGCGCCTTTCCGGTCTGTTGGTCCATCTCCCGGGCGGAGCGGGGGCAACTGTTGCGGTACCAGCACCCAATGCGGGGAGAGGGAGAACAATTTTGAGCAGCGGGGTTGTTGAGGCCAGCGCAGTTCCGGGTATGGCCAGGATTGGTAAATGTATGCTGATTCAGGGAGCCGAGCCCCAATGCAATGGACCGATGAATGCCTGTCAGTAGGGCCTGTGTGCAGCATGCCCTACTCTCGGCAGTGAGATGAGAAGAGATATTGTTGGTGCCCAGGATCGCGTTTCTAGACACCCGCCCTCACACTGTAGTTGGGGGTTGCGGTGAGGTCAACCTTTCTTAAAGTTTGTATTCTTGAAGTGCGGGTTTGTGGCCCGCGAATGCAATTCCTGTCACAAGACCGAAGGTAGCTCTCACCTCGCGGTGATGCCCGTGCGGTACTTACTCTGCCCCTGCTGCGTACCCTGCGATCCGGCCCCGCAGGATGTCCGCTGGCTCGGTGCTAGTCTGTGCAGCTGTGTTTGTGGCCCGGAGCGGGGGCAGAGTTGAGAGGAATTTCAGCCGGCCCCTCCCCGATCAGGTGATCCCAACTCCAGCGTGCGGTGAACGGGCTGGCTGTGCTTCGCATCCCCAAGCAAAGAGGTTCACTTAAGGCGCATAGTACCGAATCGAGGTGTCCTCCCTTGATCTGGTTCGGCTAGAGGTGTCGGTACGCACATGTGCGGCCTGCGGGTCACGGGTTCGAGCCCCGATGGGCCAAGGTATAATTTCTCCCCACCAGCCACAATCGCACCGGGCGCGCGCTCACAGATGTGGCCCCGGCGTGCTGGGGGGGGGGGGCAGCGAGCGGGCAATGCCGAGGACTCCGTCCAGCGAGCCAGCATTTGCGGGGAGAGTGCCAGGAGAGCCCTTGGGCCCTCCCCGGCCCCACAGACAAGCTGCTTTTGCCCCAGCTTCAGCATGCTGGGGCGGCTTCGGAAGTGCGGGGTGCCCGGTTCAGGGAACCGCAGCAACCTTGGTTGATTAGTCACGGTATTGCGGGTGGCAAGGTCGAGGCATCTGAGTGATAATAATCACCATTGAGCCTATGCCATGAGTGGATCCCAACAGGGCCCATTCAGACCCGCATCTTGAGGAAGGCTGTAGGGAGGGACTATGTTGGGTAACCGTTACGTACCGGAATTAGACCCTGTGGATATATGTTGCGGCAAGCCCGGCTGTGCTCTGATGTGCCGGGAATTAGGCTTGCCGGAGAACTTTATTACTGGGACGCACGAGTTAGGCAGCCCCGACACCCCAGGTAGAGTTCTCCCCCGACAAACACAGCGCTAGGCCTGCACACCCTGCCAGCTCCTTATCCGTAGCAAATGGCGATGCGAGTTCGGCAATCAGCAATGGGGGTTCAGAGCATTGAGATCTTGGGGCGCACATGGCTGCTCGCAATCACCGGAGGCACAGACCGCCTGTTACGATGGCGCGAAGGTGCGGGGTCACGGCACAGGGAGGCCCACACCAGCCGCTCCAATGTTGATCGGCAATTGTGACATAACACAGCAGGAAGCATTTTACAGTCACAAATTTGAGAAATTTAGTTCTTATGTGCGAAAATTCTTGGGGCAAAAATCTAGCACACAATTTGTAGTCACTGCAACAAAGCCCAACAGCCTGGAATCCTGGGCAAATCACTTAACCTCCCCGTGCCTTACAATATGTAAGGTCCTCAGGTTACGGAACTGGTGCTCATGTAAAGTGCTGCTCGGTGACCCGACGTCTCGGGTCGCAGTTCGCGCCATATAAAAACTCTATAAAGAATTTAAGTAAACAAATAGTCGTAGTCCAGCCCTGTGGGCATACTAAGAATTCCAGTGACTCAGCTGCCCACAGGAAAGGCAGAGCTAGCACACAGTGGATACATGCTACCGATAAAATGCAGGGGTTTTTATGGATCCAATCAGGGACATTAATGTATGCTGCAATTTTGCACTGGCCATTCGCCAAAGCGCAAAGTGAGACTAAAGGCAGCTACTTTGGCTCGGGTGCGTTTAACATGGCATTTTAAGGTTTGAGGCAGGAATGCCTACTTGCGTACTACAGCACATGCTGTAGTATTAGCAGCTGCCCTTGGTAAACACTTAATTGAGGGCCCCTGTTTGGGAGGAGCGTTGGTTTTGATAAAGTCCAGCACCCCTTTTATGCCCACTTAAGGGAAGGTACTAACAGTACACAGGCACACCCTTCCAATTTCTAAAATGAGTTTGCATACAATATTCAGGGTGGTGGCGCGTTTTCAACATGGTTACACAGCAGCAGATCACTATTAGTACAGAAATAATAGGTGACCCTCCCACTTAGCATATAGGAGGTTCTGTTTTTACCAGTGAAACCTGCTAGGGATGGTAAGTGTGGAACACATGGCCTAAGCAGCGTAGGGGAAAGCTGTACAGGTAGGCATACGGGGTCGTTAAGTGAAGCGCTGTGGGTCGGTATTGAGACCATTGACATTAGTTTTGCTCACACAGGTGAGAGGATCGAACAGAAACCAGTTCTTGGTTGGCACCAACGTGATAAAGGACTGCGTCCTTTGCAAGCACAAGGAGTGGCTAACCAGTGGGTGGCTACATACAATTAAGGGGGGGGGCATCCACGATGGGGGTAATTCAAAGGGTGGTCTAAGCAGACTCATGCATCATAGGTTTAAAGCATTCAAAAAGGATATTAAGGGACCAATTTGAACATGCCCTGATACCCTAAAGGCGTCGATTGTTCTCAGGACTTCAGCTTTGCGAGTCCGAACTCCTGGAGCTGCCCCGGTCCACTGGTCTTCGGTTAATAAGCTTTCATGGCTGCAGCTCCAGGGTTTTCAATTTCTGTTAGGTTCAGGGATAGCTCTCCACCAGCCAAGTCACATGACCACAGATTATGCGAAGGCAGGTAATGAAAGCACCTTATGTTAGTCAGCGCCAGATACAACCGGGCGAAGGTATTCAATTAGTCAGAAGTGGAAATGTAAACATTTTTTGTTCCCACCAGCACAGGAGCTTTATGAATGGGTGCTGTCATTCACCAGGCTGGGAAGATGTGGTTAGAGCACAACTGCCCACAGCTACCTGTACTGTTGGCTTCTCTATTTCAGAAGGGGCAAGTGTTGAGTATGTTACTCTCTGTCCTCTTATCCAAGTACATTGGCTAACTTCTTGGCATGTTGGGATACTGTAGCAAAAGTGTTATGGGACACATAGGCTGGGTGAGGGACGTTCTCGAAATCTGTCTTATGCCCAGGGTCTGCCTGCCTTGCCACTGGTTAACAGCCCTTCTGTGGGAAGTATAATTGCACTCTCACTCTGGTAGTTACAACCCAAAGAGAGGCGCTGCAAAACGCTGAGTGGCATTCGGCACGAGGGCCTTATTCAAACATCGGCTGGCACCAAATAGACGAATACCATGTACTTGGGTGGGCATCCCTCTGCAACCATGGGTAGGTTTTGGGTCGCCCCAGTAAGACATATTTACCCGCGCTTTAGCCAGGACAGCAGGCGGGTGGTGGTCGTGCCATCTAACAGGGGTGCTGCGGTGTGTAAAAGTTAGTAAACACTGCGTTAGAGCCTATTGGCAACAGGGTATTAATGACCTGGCATTACCGTTATTCCGGAAAAGGGCAAGTAGTTGCACAGAAGGTTCCCTGTCTGTCTCCCACAGACTTGCCTGCCCCCTGGGTTCTCCTGCTATGGGCTGAAGATTGGAAGGGCACCTGCTGTGACCGGTAACACGGGGATAGTCAACGCCGGGGTAGATATACCATGAAGGGCATGATTACTACTTTGGTTTTCCCTAAGTTTTGGGGGTCAAACTAGGTTGGAGCTTTTAATCCACAGTCCTTAGGAAGCACCTCGCATTCCTCCAATCCAAGCAAGGGCAGTTGGCGATAGATAAGTAACAGCAAGGCGGGTAACAGACACCGGCTGGTCAGTGACAGCGGGCCCCGGGGGCTTGCGCGCTTCACAAAACCACAGAGCGGCAACCAGTCGGGTACCAGGGGGCAAAAAAACAGGTAGATAGGTGGAATATATATGGCTCTCGGGCCTTGCAACTGGGTGGAGGCGGTCCCATCGCAGGGTACGCACAGGTGAAAACGGTGTGCTTCTCAAGGTTCTCATGACCAACACGGTTTGTGGTAGCACACCAAGCTGATTGATTAAGGTCATCCTGGGCCGCATTTACACAGCCCAGTAGGAGCACTTCAGCTGGGGGGAGCCAGGCCCAGTCAGAGGCACGCCGGGGGGGAATGTGGGGCTCCCTAAGTTTCCCATGACCTAGGCGGTGCGTGGCATCGCCTGCATCAAATGTCAGGCACCATAGTACAGACGGTGCGCCCTGTATTGAATCAGACAGACTCTCCATGCGGATATGCCTAGGGGGCTCCCCAGAGGGAGCTGAGCGGGCGAAATTCCCTGCAGGGATAAGGGTTGCAGGACAAGTGCAGGGGGCAGCTTGGCTCATTGTCACAGTACGCTTAGTCATGGACATTCCTGTGCGCCTTCATTTGGCAAGCACAGCGACTGTTCAAAGGAAGTCATTCCTCCTTGCCAGAATAGCCTTAGTAGGCAGGCGGGCTGGGGAGTAGTCACCTAGCAAGTAGTAGTCACCTAGCAAGTGGGCTGCTGTCCCATAGATGGGCACGCTGGTGTTCAGACACACTCGGCGCTAGTAGGACGGCAGCTAGGTGAGATCAGCAAATAGATGGGGCTTTGTGAGCCTGGGTGCTGGCATCGCCCCCGCCCAGACTTGGCTCGGGGCCGAGGCAACTGAAGCAGTGGAACTTTCCCTCATGGGGTGAATAGTTCTCGGCACAACTAACCAGGCCTAACGGGTCTTTTGGTTCATCAGACACTACCTGACCCAGGCTAGCGTCATGGGGCCATCTATAACCAGAGGGATGCTTCCCTTTCAGCTAGATTGCAGGAAGCTCTAGACAGGAGAGGTTGCAGGTAAGACTATAGCGGTTTTGGTGGTGGGCTCTGGCGGCGACGGTGGCAGCCTCCAGAGCTGTGGCGGAGTTACAGGGCGATCTGGAAGCAGGCCGGTACCAAGGGTACCTCTGCACGGCACCATAGGGGGTGCCAGAGCCAAATCCGAGGAGCCTCATGGGAGGGTCCTGGAAGCCATGTCGGCGCCCCGCTAGTCCTTCGGGCGGTTGTGGCCCTGAACAACCGGGGGTTTGCTATGCGACGCTCCGCCCCGGGAAGGGGCGTGAGTAGAAGTTACCAACGGTCACGTGATCCTGTAAGAGAATCACTTGGACGGTAGCAAAGGCGGGGTTCGCCCCAGTGCTGCCCGGCTCATCAGGCGGGCAGGCGGCCCAGTTGGTTGCCTGCCCTTGGATCCCCCGTAAGATAACCCACCTATTACATAACGGTGTATGTAATAAACCTGCAGCATTTTGTACCCAATCAAACAGTTTGTGTGTGTTTTATTATTGGGTAATATATTTTGTCGGAGGGGGGACTGTGGGGTGCCAATGGCGATACTATGAAGCGGGCGCAGTTCTGTGAAAAAGAAATACACAAACATTTGTGTGAAGAGCCACAAGGTCAGATTGTAAAACAGTTTACTTAACTACATTGTATAGTCTGGTGGTCGTGAAGCGGGTGTCATGCTAATAAAAGGCGTGCAGCCATACACGCATCAGCAGACCTGCCCGTTGTAAACATGCAGGCTGGCAAAAAAGAGTGCACAAACATAAAGAGAAAAAGCCTACATAGGAAGGATACCTGTAATAAGTCAGTACTTCAGAGGGGGAGCCAGCCCGAGAATGTAAGACATAGAAGGCAAAAACACAATTGAGAAGCAAGCTTTTGCGAGTGACACTCTATTAAACCAATCAGCAGCGAGGGGTGGATTGAAAGCCCACATACTGACTACAGCATGTTGATTGAATTGATCAATTGATTGAATTGTTTATTTTTTTAAGTTAATAAAAACCATCACAATATTACCATTCAAATAAACATATAAAATTGGGTTAGTGAGTTGTTAGTGTTCCTGAAAATTTCCATTTTCACAATTTTTCATAAAATAGCTATTAATATTCAACACTGCTACCGACCCGGCAATCTAAATGCATAAAATACAAAAAATAAATACTTATTTCTTGCTTTGGTTAGTGTAAAATACTTGACATTAAGAAACTTGGCTCTAACCGCTGAAGAATTGAAAGTGCTATATATACATAAATTACAATTTCACCAGTTTTCATAAAATACCTATTAATCTTCAACACTGCAACCGACCCAGGCAATCTAAAAGCATGAAATATAAAAAATAAGTACCTATTCCTTGTTTCAGTTAGTGTAAAGTGCTTGACATTCTAAAAGACTTGGCTCTAGCCACTGAAGAATTTAAAGTGCTGTAGATATATAAATACATAGTTTGGTTCAGAAACCAGGTTATAACAATTATCTGGGTTCTTGGTCGACAAGGTGCCACAGTGCTGTTAAAACATCCATGTTTTATGCTGTTCCCTGAGAGACGCAGCATTATTTAAGTAGTTTGCCATACAATGCCAGAAATGTAAGCAATTTACAATTGATCTGGAAGTCCGAAGGATCAAGGCTCTTTATTATGGCCATACGACAGGTTCAAATCCCCTGGTCATTGACAGTGGATTTCAGAAGTGAAATTCGCAATTTCTTTAGTGCTGGGCACATGAAAACCAAATGTATTATGTCTTCCTTCTGAGCACTACATCGTCTGCAGGCGTTAGTGCCTTTGTGTTTTCCATGCTGTTTGGTCAGCCAGAGATGGCAAAACCCCAAACTTAATGGCCAACAGCTTTCTCTTTAAGTAGGCTGTATATGTTGTGCTGAGATATGCTGCTGACTTTAAAAAGCCATAGGATTGCAATACCATCCAAGTGTGTGACCGAACCGTTAGTTTATGCTTGTCATTGATAAAAGAATGTAGTTTAGCGACCTTGTTAATAGCACATCTGAAGGCAGGATGCAGTAGATTTAAGTGCCATCGATCGCTTGTGTTCGTTGTTAGCAATGTAGACCGCAAGTATTTACTGTAGATAGAATATGGGTCGCTTTCCAAAGACTGCCATAAGGCACTTACCAGCGGTCAGCTGTGATTTGATCGTATTTTATGCCATGTTTTAATGGTGAGATATCTTCTCCCGATGATTTGCTGCATGAACCCAAATTTCAAGCGAACTTGTGCGGGAGAGGCACACAGCGGAAGCCCAAAAACTCGCTTGTCAATATTTTGGGGTTTCTCCAGAGTTGAGGCATAATTTCTATGAATAGCATAGTCACTGTTGAAAGAAATTTTGCAGCAATAACGGTCAGTATGGCTTGAAAGAAGGGCCGTCCAACTTCTTAGCAAGAAAGCAAATGGCATAAGTCAGGGCCTTACTTTTCTTCACCATATTCTGTTTATGCGCCTGGAAGTTCAATTTGTTATCGATGCAGAGACCCAAGCATTTGTAATTGCTAATCTCTTCTAATCATTCATCTCCTAGCATGATCTTAAGGGGAGGGCCAGGTTCTTTCCAGAAATACACTGTTTTTGTCTTGGTTGAATTTATTTTCAATTTGTTGGCCACAGCGTATTCTGGTAGTTCTGCAATTGATCTTTGCAATTCCACCCGTTAGGCTTAATAGGACGATATCTTCCGCTTATGAGAGGTGGATCAAAATTAGTGGTCCTAGTCTTGGAGGGTGCAAATTTACCTGGTCAAACCTTGGGGATCGGTTAGCCATAAAGATGTTAAACCGGTGTGGGGCAAGAACACACCCTTGTTTAATTAAGGCACATGGCTGTTGGTATTCTCCTGGATAGCCTTGTCCCATCACTAGTTTGATTTGAATCCAGGTATGTGTATAAAGTTGCTCAATGGCACACAGGATTTTGTCATGAAGGCTGCACCGCCGTAGCTTTCCCCACTGGAAAGCTCTGTCCACTCGATCAAATGCGGCTTTAAAATCTATGAAGCACAGGTACAGTTTTTTCTTTAAGCGCTTGCATTTATCCACAATTGGTGTTACCTCTAATGCATTGATGGTGGATCTGTTGACTTTCCGAAACCCTGTCTGGTTAAATGGGAACAGATTGTTGGATTTGGACCACTCAACTAGGTCTTCCAGAATTAGTGAGGTGTAGTATTTGGCTTCAGAGTTGATGAGCACAATTAACCAGTAGTTCGCTGGGTTGGATCGGTATCTTCCCTTAAAGATCAGATTTATTGACAATCCTCTCCAGCTACTAGTAATATGACCAATTGACTCCACCTCAATATATAATGCGGTTGGGGGTTTGGCCAGCGGCTGCTGGCATGGTTCGCTGATGGGGGTGTGCGCGGGGGGGGGGGGGGGCAGGGAATAGAACCAAAAAAAAGCGTAGCCGTAGGCCGGGTTTCGCTTCTCTGCTCCTGCTCTCCTGTCTCCGACTCCAGGAACAGGAAGCAGGCAACCAGCCTCCCTCCCCTAAGCCAATCACAATGCTGCAATGCAACGTTGTGAGTGGTGTGAGCTCCGTGACACGGCGATGAGCCAGGGGCTGGAGGGGTGGGCATGTTTTCCATGCAGGGGTGGGGATGTTCTCCATGCAGGCTGTAATGCAGCCTGCATGGAGAAGTGGAAAGTGTGCATGACTGGTTTGGGCGGCCCAAGAGGGCATACCATACAGTCACTGCGCACTTAGGAGTGGGCAAACCACTCCTCCCCTGCCCTGCTCCGAGAGCAGAGCAGCCAAGCCCGCCCGCAAAGCAGTAGGACAGAAGCATAAAATGATAATAACTTAAAGTTATTAAACAGTCACTGCACACTTAGGAGTGAGCTAACCACTCCTCCCCTGCCCTGCTCTGAGAGCAGAGCAGCCACCCCACTCGCAAAGCAGCAGGACAGAAGCATAAAATGATAATAACTTTAAGTTATTATCATCTTATGTTTATTTTCACACTGCTTAAAAGCAGTGGGGCGACGCTCCTCTGCCATAGCGGAGGAGCCACCACTGGGTTTGGACCAATATTCAGGGTTTAGCTTGAAGATGGTCTGCGGGATTCCATTTGGGCCTGGCACCCCATCACTTCATCCTGCCTTGATCACTTTTGCCACTGCTGCCGTTGTACGGTATTGGCTCTTTGGTGAGGATGTTGTTAGTATGGCCAGGTCCTTTGCTCTTGGTATAGAAACATTTTTGTTTTGTAAAGGTCTTCGTCAGATGGACTACCCAGACTGTTTCGGTGACACTAGAGCTATTTCTTAATCTTGCTTTCCTACTAATTTACATTCAATGACTATGAGTGGTCCTTTCTTGCGAGCAAAAAAAAGCAATGCATAGCTTCCAAGTTTTCTGATTCCTTAAGTGTGAGTGGAATCAAGCAGCTTTGTTTATTTAATGAGTGATTGTCCCTAGCACCACCCTGTGCACACACTGAACATAAGTGCCTGCTCAGCTAATTTGTGTTGATATGTTTTTGATGGGCCAAAATGAATTGACTGTAATGTGGGATATACCAGCTCCTGCACATGAATGCAATTCACAAGGCTGTTTTAAAACATGTTCATATTCATTGACACTAAAAAGGTATGTGATCTCATGAAGGGAGGACGTTCTAAACCAGCATTTTTTGTAGCCAACTCACACAGTTAATATGTAATCAATCAGACTGAAAAGTCAGAACGTGCAGAAAGTGTAAATCACATAAGAAAAGGCCACTTGGCAACCACTGCCTTGCCAGCAAAACAGTAACCCTGCAAAAATATAGTGTTTCTCATTCAAGTGCATTTCCTACCTTCAGGTAGAGGAATTTCAGATATGTAATTTGTTTTCATTTACTTTAATTGGACCTGAAAATATTAATGTTTTGGATTTATTTTGCCACGCACACACTACGGTCAGCAAGTGTTAAGCAGACCCATCAACTTGGCCCAGTACTCTTACCAGCAGCTGCAACATTGTTCTGGAACACTCTCAGACCTGGTCGGGTAGGAAGAACTTTAAGCTTGCCCATATGTCAGCAGAGCTCTTACAGCTGTTTTGGCCAATAAAGCTGGCTACCACTAGGTGTCACTATCTGATAGCTAATTTAAAACAGTAGAGCCATCCACAACAAGGCAGGGAATTAGAGTATCCCACTTAGCTGTCTCTTCATCTTGTTTCTGTGACAAATTGCCACTCCTACAGTAATGCGGGAACTTACCTGTTAGAAAAACCCCACTCCCACACCGGAAGGGTGGTAATGGGGTCTTCCCGGACATACACTGTGGTAGCTTGGCTCGAGTGGTCAGGGGTCAGGCACCGTGTTAAGCATACGACATACCCACACAATAACCATGCGTGCATCCGTTCCAAAAACGACACTACACCTTAAAAATTATACTGAAAATATATCTCTTTATCTTCTTTTCTCTTAGTTGCTGATTAAATAAATAATAATACAATCACAGTACACAAGGCTTTTTCTTACAAAGTGCAGGTCAAATAAATAATAACACTTTACAGGTGCAATAAATAGGATCAGGTCAAATAAATACTGTGAGGCAATAAATACTGTGCAGGAATAAGTTAGCTCAGGACAATAAATACATCACCGGAATAACTTAGATAAATACAATAAATACAGTACCCTCAATAAATAATATCAGCCAACAATGACATTTGTAAAATCAGATCACATTTAAAATACTATGGGCTGATTTGGCCCAGTCACAGCTTGTGGTTAGGTGGATGGCCTGAGGGGTATACTCCCTGGCTTGGACAAGGCTGAGGCCTAAACTGAGGTAGGTCAAGGGGGGATCTAGAGATCTGGCTCTCCCACACTACACAACCCCTCTGTATTAGTCTCAGCTCACCCCTGGCACAATCAAGCTGGTTCCAGCACCTCTCTAGCCCCTAGGATAGTCTCTCAGGGCTCCACAGGGCCTTAGGCGCCCTCTATTCCACTTACTGCCCTTTTTATGAAGCTCCGACGCCGCTGGAGTCGTGTCGACGCCGTGAGGCGGTTCCGGTTCGATGTCGGCGGCCTCGGCGCTATGTCAGTTCTTGACGACGTCGATAGGCGGTTCCGGTTCGATGTCGGCGGCCTCGGCTCGATGTCGACCTCCGGTTTGATGACGTCGGGCAGTCTTGGCTCGATGTCGACTTCCGCCGGCTCCGGTTCGATGTCGGCGGCCTCGGCTTGATGTCGACCTCCGGTTCGATGACGTCGGGCAGTCTTGGCTCGATGTCGACTTCCGACGGCTCCGGAGTGCGATCTCCACTCCCGACCTCCGGTGCTCCTTTCCTCAGGTTCCGGCGACTCCGGAGTGCGACCTCCACTCCCGACCTCCGGCACGATTCTCTTCAGGTTCCGGCGACTCCGGAGTGCGATCTCCACTCCCGACCTCCGGCACGCTTCACCTCGGTCTCCGGCGACTCCGGAGGGCGGACTTCACTCCCCCGTCGACGCCGCTCACTCGACCTCGGGTGACTTCCTCCTCGACCTCTGGTACTCTCCACGACCTCCGTCGGCGCCCTCTCTCGACCTCTGGCGGCTCCGGGTACGACGTCTGCTTCCCAGTCAGGGCCGCTTCTCCACCTCGGGCTCCAGGTCTCTAGGCTTCTCGACGTCGGACTTCAGGTAGTTACCAGTAACCAGGTCAGGTATTTGCTGTTCTTTACTTTTAAGGCCTGTTCCTGCTGTCCAGGTCCTTAAGATGGTTTTTCTTGCTTTCTCCCACACAGGGCTCCAGGCTGGGCTCAGTCAGTAGGGACTAGTATCAAGGGTGGGTTTATGGACCCCACTCCAGGCACAAGTTTCCACCCCTGCTGCCTCACTCCTTCTTCCTTCAGGTTTCTGCTGCTCTCCCTTCACCAGTCAGGTGGCAACTGCCCACTCCAACTGTCAACTCTGGCTTAGCTTCCCAACATTCCAAACCGCCTCCAACTGTCACAGGGTTCCAGAATGTTGCAGAAGGTTCTAGTAGGTTCCAGTGATGTCACAGGTGACAATGGGTGGCCACCATTTTGTGCTCCAGGCCCTCAGACAGAAGTTCCAGGGGTAGATAAAATGGCTCCGTGAATCTGCATCAATACTAAAAAGTCTGGTGGTTCCCAAAAAGGAAAAAAATACTAACAGGGTTTGAGGCAAAAGTGGGACAAAATAAATAATGATGAGGAGGGACCACCCAAAGGGCTGACAGGTCTAACATTACCCTAATGCAACATGCGTGGCACTTAGCAGGGCTGTAGTCGTCCTTGATCCAGTAATTAAACAATGAGGATTATCACCAATCACAGGGCTAGAAACAAAACAGGAAGGCTTTCACTAACCTCACCGACCCTCAGCTGGGTAATGTACTGGAATAGTATGCGCCCAGCACTTCATGTTTAATCCAAAGCTCTGTAAAAGGCATGGCCATTATATTTAATTACATTTAACCCCAATGATTCAAAAGAGTGGGGCTGGAGAGCTCTAAAGCAAGGGAGATTCCTAGGCAGAACTGAAGAATGAGATATTGGTTGAGAAATGGCAAAACTCCTAAATATTCTCCTCAGTTAAAGTTCTGCCTACTTCATAACATCATTGGCCTCATGAAAGGTTTTTTTATTGCATACAATTGTACTTTGAGAGTAAAGATAGACAAATGTTTATTAATCTCATCCACAAGAAATTGAAAAATAGATGAAACAGAATAGGGCACTGAAGAAAGGTTGTGAGAAGAACACCAAGATTCAAAAGTGCCACGATATGTACAGTAGGATTTGAGAGTAGATGATCTTCTGGATCCCTGTGCCATATTAATAAAATGTAGAGGCAAACCCTACTTCTTAAGATTCAGCCATTCACCCTCTTAACCGATAGGGTGAGATAATAGTTAGGACAGAACTGAATGTCTTGATAGGAGACGGAAAGTGAGATAGACCCCAATGAGTTTGAAGTGCTATCTTTGTAAGCAACTAGGTTCTCCTGGGGCAAAAGGGGTAAACCACCCCTATATGAGCCTCTCCTGCCAAATCGTCCACAACTACCTCTGAATTAAAAGTAAATGAGGAAAGTCAAACATCAGCTTCTTCAGCCATTTTTGAGATAGACCATTCACTACCCAGGCTTCCTGTTCTGGAAACCTAGAACAAAACCTAGGGAGAAGAACATTCTTCCTGATGCAAAAAGATCCATGTAGTGTTACCCAAACCTCCCACTGATCTCTTGAAACATTGTCCTAGACAGAGGTAGAACATCACATGAATGTTTGAGAGGAACTCTACCTGCTTCCCCATATGCTTTAAGAGATTGGAAAACAAAAGACCCTTTTGCAATTTAATGAAGTCAGTAACAAGATACTGAGCAGTATATGCCCCATAAACGTCAGTACAAAGAGCAAACTGAGGTCCGGAGTAAACCATGTTTAGAGCAGTGATCACTTTCTTCTCTGCAGGCTCTCTCATGCATGAGGTTTTCCTCCTCATCGAAGGTATACCAACCAGGCTAGCAACAACAAAATCAACATGCATAGTTTTTGGTAGTCTTTCCTCTATGCTCTTTACAGGATGTAGTTTTGCCATAAACCTGGCCAAATTGAACTTTTCAGGGTCTCTCTAATCACTGAGGGCAACATCCATAACAAGCTGATGAATTGCTATCCCAACACTTGCAGGCTTCTTAAACTGTCTTAGAATAAGTTATTTGGATGACTCAACCATATCTTTATCTTTAAACCCCATATTGTCTTTAATATGATTCAATTGTTCTGGCAAAATATCCTTAGAAATAAACTTCCCCTTCTATTCAGGAAGGAGGTGTGGGGAACTACCCAACATTTTGATCCCGAAGGTCCGAATAAATGCTTTCTTCCCTAGCCCTTTCAGAGGTATCTCCTGTCTTTGTCTTTTTTAGGGAGACCAATGTCTCCAAGATCAGCTTCCTGAATATGTCCTCATCTGAGTAACCTCTAGTCATCTTCGTGGGAGGAGAAGGTGATAGGGATCTACTCACCGAAGAAGTGGAAGACGAGCAATCCCTTCCCTAATGCAAATGCTTTCCCATATAAGCTGCAGTCAGAACACCAGTAATCACAAAAAAATCACCAAAGCAACACAACTCGGCTAAAACTAGCATCCTACCTGTATAAGTATTGGCAGCAACTAACATGTTTCTGTCCAAAGCCGGTAACCCAGTAGTGCAATCAAAAAAACGTCTAGCGCACATGCACAAACCCGGGACACTGCAGACAGCCCTCATGAATGCGCAACCCCGACTTCCGCACTGGTACTCTAAAATTATCCAAGTCAGTGGTCACATCTTCAAAGTGATACCACAACAGTTAATCCCTTGAGAGA
The DNA here is from genome assembly GCF_964204655.1 of Triturus cristatus. Lineage (NCBI taxonomy): Eukaryota > Metazoa > Chordata > Amphibia > Caudata > Salamandridae > Triturus > Triturus cristatus. The sequence continues at coordinate 1,175,508,460 of NC_140585.1, forward strand.
GATATAGATAAGCAGGCATAAAACACATTTTGCAGGAGTTATAAAACTTGTGATTGTCAGACAGGATTGTCTACAATAAATGTAATTGGCTTACTCATGCAGTGAATAGGGATCATGTCCAATACTCTCTAGAGCATGGCACTCCTATGCTGGTAAAAGAGTTCTCCCCTAACCCAGCAGGGATAGATATTCTGGTACATGTTGCAGGCCGAAACGCGGAAACCACCTCAGCACTCTTGGTCCTTGTCCCACCATTCAGGACACCAAACAGGAAGGTAGTGCTGAGGGAATGCTATTTTATTATGGCACCCAGCTGAGGGTGGGTGGGTTTGTTTCCTATCCTTTGGTTGGTGACAATCCTCATTGTTTAATGACTGGGTCGAGAACACAGAGGGACACAGAGGTAATGATAGCTACAAAGTTGGTGAAGTAGAAGGGTAAACCTTTTTTTGCGGTCCCAGACTAGCAGCCAGCTGCCAGCCTGCGAAGAACTCTGGTTAGAATTGCACTTCAGCTGTCAGTTCCCATGAATCTAAACACTAAATTAGACCCACAAGGTAAAGTTGACAAGACCTAAGTAGATTGTCATGAGCTACAACCATTCCATTACATAGGTAGTTTTTACAAGTTATACATTACTATGCTCCATCACCTATAGAAAAATAAATAAATACAACGTACCAAGAACATAGAGAAGAGAGGTGGAAGACGGAACACCTGTGGGGGAAAATGGAGAAAAATTGTTCATGCAAGTTACTGCCCATTGTCTAGTGAGTTATCCCTTCCCACAAAAAAAAGACCATGGCGAAAAAATGGCTCCCCAAACCCACAGTCTTCAGACCACTGCTGGATTAGCAAGAAGACAGAAAAAGGAATGCCTTGCTGCTCTGTGGACCCAGCAAAGAGAGGCTGCACCAAGGACGGACTGCACCTGCTGAACTCAAGGGACTGGCAAAGAAGACTGTGCCTGCTGTACCCACTCATGAAAGTAAAGCTCCACTTATGCCCAGAAGTGACTACCCTGCGGATCACGGGGCCCAGCTAGAGAGGCTGCACCAAAGACTGGACTGCTCGTGCTGAACCCAAGGGATTTGCATAGAGGACTGTCCATGCAGCGCCACTTGTGCAACAAGCATTGGTTTCGCCTATGTGATTAATATTAAGCAGTTTTTTGTTGTAAGTTGTAGCTTGGTGAGCAGATGGGCAAAATAAGTTACTGAAACTCCGTGAAAGTGTTATGACTTGTTTATTGAGAAAGGCAATATATTGTGCTGTTACTGGTGGCACTATAAACCCAAGTAGATTCGGTACAGGGCGGAGGACGAAGAAAAAGTAAACATTCCCCCAGACAAGTAAGCTTGAAATGAATGGGTGCAGTTATGGGGAGATTAGGTAAAGGGCGGAGGAAAAACCAAACAAGCACAGCGCAAGAGCTGTGCAGGCAAAACTAAAAAATGCATGCTGACACAAGGACATTAAATAAGAGACATCGGATGACCCAAAAACGTGCAGCCAGCAAAAGTATTCAGTTTTAAACACATTAATCCCTATGGTGGTTTCTCATGGACTACAAATCTACATGGGTCAGGCAAGCCAGTCCCTTGGATGTGCGCACTTTTTCTTGACACCAAACGTTTCTTAACTCAGTTCCATGTGTTTAAAAAACCATACTCCAAAAATTATTGTTCCGTGAATTTATTCATTCATTTTTGTTCAATAAGTATTTCATTCATTCATGATTCCATCTTGATTTCATCAAAACGCAGACTGGCTTGCCCGACTCATGTAGATTTGTATGCTATTTTGGCACTGCTAGACACAGTGTAACAGATGCAGTAGCACACAACGAACCTAGTTAAGTTTGGATTAGTAGTGAAAATAGAGTGCACAGAAAAAAACGAAACTGTCATACGGTTTCTCATGGAAGCCAGAAACTACCATCAACCAATTGAAATCCAGTGCACATTTTGTTATGTCTAAACAAGGTGCAGCAATGCACTTCGGTAATCACTATATTTAAGAATGCATGACATAGGCGACAAATAAAATGTCATGGTGTGTGTCCACTGACCCATGTGGCTGAATGAAAACATGCATTAACGGAAAAATGTTACACTGGCAGTATAAGGATTCCAACCGGTGAAGTGCTGCACTATTAACAAAAGTACTCACTCCTGCGTCATCTCTTCTCAAATGAGCAAATTTTGGGTGTAGCTAAGTATAACCACAAACATGAACTCAGAATTTACAACCAAATAAAGACTAAACGAGCGACAGTTCTAAAATATCAATCTACAAAATAAAAACCTATTTTTAAAAGAAAAGCAGCATGTATTACCTATTTTTATATTCAAAGAGACATGCGTTGAACGGACAGGTGGGAGTGCAGGAGGGAGTGTGTAGACAACCTTACATTATGTGGATAGATGGTGAGGACTACAGAACAGAATCCCCTCGTCTAAGATAATGGTTGCATCCTGACATTGACAGGGTGGGAATCTAAAATAAGGGGATTTCCCCCAGAATCCAATGGTGTTTGCCAAATGAGGTGTTCTTGATCTCACTGCTGCACCAGGAGTGGCAGTCCTCCTTCTCTGGAAGGCACTCCACTCCTGCGGGTTAGCCAGCACTCCAACCTTTATTTGGAGAGTCTCTGCATTCTGTGGTCCTGAAGTTGGAATCATTCAGGCATCCTAGCCACGTAGAAAGCCTCAGAGGAATAAATGCAGTGGTCAAGGCAGCCATGGTTTCTGTACCTAGTGTTTTTGGGCATGGCCCTGCATGGGGAAATAGAATCTGGGTGCTCAGCTTTTTCCTGGGCCCTGCGGCAGACATGAGTGCCACACGCGAGGTGCATGCAATGGGAACAGGGTTGGCTTCATGATAAAGCAGCTAATGAGACATGCCTGGAGATTAGACCACCTGCTGTTCACCTTTTACTTACTAACTGTGTATATTCCTAACACCCACTCCTTTTGTTCTTCCAAAGTTATTAATTGAATGATATCAGCATGCAAATTAGTGATGTTGCAAATCTGGGCATCTCATGAAGGTTGGCTAGTGATCAGGGGCGGCTCCGTCATGTGGACGGAGGAGCGTCGCCCCACCGCTTTTTCGCAGTGCGAGAAGCAGAAACATAAAATGGTATTTCTGCTTTTCGCACTGTGAGAAGGCAGAAAGGGTTTGATTTAGAGCGGGCGGGTGGGCGGGCCTGCTCGAGGGCAGGGGAGGAGTGGCTAGCCCAATGCTGTGGGCCCTGACTGTTTGGTCGGCCCTCAGGGGCCGACCACACCAGTCATGCGCACTCTACATTTTCTCGATGTAGGCTGCATGCAGCCTACATGGAGAAAATGGCCTCCCCATAGACGCCTGTGCGGGCGTCTTAGCCAATCTCAACGCTGCCATTGCAGCATTTTTCTTGGTTTAGGGGAGGGGAGGGAAGCTGTCTGCTTCCTGTTGCAGAGTAAAACGCGGGAGCAACCACTCAGTACCGGGACAGCAAAGGTAAGTTTTTTATTCTAAATTAACCCTCCCCGGGGCGCCCCCCACCCCACCCGCGTGTCATGCCGGCCTTGACTGCTAGGGATGGTATAAATGTGAACAATGCACTAACGAGTACTGAGTGAAAAGGTAAATCTAACCACATATCAGAATTACTGAATCTTGGTGTAAATCTAACCATGTGCTCATGACAAAAAGAGCAATAGTGCAAGTGTCACTATGCAGCTAAAACTTGTAAGAGGTGGTGGAACTCAGACCCAGCACTTGCAACATCTGAGTGCAAATCTAAACATGTATTCACAATTAATGAGTCCCGACGCAAATCTGACCCTGCATAATGGTGATAAATCTCTCTTCATCTATCGATACACTCACTCATTCATGCACTCACCTATTGAACCATTCATTCATGCATTCACGCACCCATTATTGCCGCAGTCAGGCACCCTGCCAACTATTTACTCTTCGTCACATTTACTCACACAGCCATCCACAAGCAACACACACAAAACTTACTTGTCAATCAGTGAAGAATTACTTTCAATTATATATAACAAGCACTGGCAAAATTAATAGGTCTCACCTTTGGGACCTATTGGCTTCACCTATGTTTTTTAGAGATGTTTTACATCATCCTTGATGTGCTGCATGGGTAAAGAAGAAGAATAACAAGCATTGCCATTGCCAATAGGTCTCGCTTTTGGGACCTTATAAGTTTTTAGCCATGCAACAGTTGATGTTATTGCACCAAGGATATTGTGCTGCATAACTAAATACTTATAAGGTACCAAAAGCGAGACCTATTGGCTATGCCAATGCTTGTTAATAAATACTTTACATTGATTTTAATAGATAATGGCTATAATCTCTTTCTTCTCATCATGCCCAATCTAAGGTATCTCATGTACATACCAATTCATCAGGCACTCTAATAATGCATTTTGTGATCTCTTAGGTTGGAGACACTGGGCACAGAAGCATGAGCTCCCCTTCAAGGTTCAGTTTCCCAAAAACTACCAACTCCCTCAGTGGCCTACACTAGGGGCAAAATTGTTCATGCAAGGCATTCACATGCCAAACTGAGAGATAAAGTTGCCCAAAAGCATGAAAAATACTAACTGGAGAAATAATAACCTCATCCACTCTGACGACTAAAAAGGAAATTGCCACCATAATTTAACACACAACCTGTTAAGCACAGAATTAACAAATTCATTGCGAACACCGCACCCCAACAGACACATTTAAAGGTAAGAGTTGGTGGCGATCATGTGGCATCCGAGGGCGAGTTAAAGAGTGAACTACGAAGACCCCGGAGGGCTTGATAGCCCCCATCTCCCCCCTTTGGGCAGCCCCAGGATCACGATAGACGCACCCATATCAACGCACTTTCGGGTTGACTAGAAGTGCGTTCTCATGGGTGGGTCAGTCTTGATCATGCGCTCCGATGCATAAAGGTGACACCCCACACAGCAAGAAATCCGAGAGAGCCGGAGGCTTCAAACCAGGCACCCACCAGGTTGCAGTATCGAGGACATCGAACCCCTTCTGCCTGCCCAGCCTAGTTGAGCCCCTCCACCCCCATGTTTCTCGGATTTGTGGGGTGAGAACAGCTCTGCCATTGATTGCAGTGATTTATAATGGTATGACTCATTTGCCACAGATGCACAGCAGTATGTATTGTTCGTGGCCTGCTCAGGATTTCTGTGATTATGCTGTGTTGATGTAAACACAGAAAGCAGTTTGCTACTTCTCTTGCTAAATTTGCACTCAGTAGATGCCTATGGGCCAGCAAGAAACCCAAACGGTAACGAATGCTATGGTGGGTGGCAATATACAGAAACTTACGACCGAATGCATTAGCTAAACCAGCTTGCGTACACCCAAAATTGCACAGATGTGCCATATAGTTGGCTACCATTACTACGCTCACACCAACAGTACTTTCTAGCAAGATGTCACTGTTGACGTCTAACAGAACATGTTGGACAGATCTCCCAGCATACATCAAACATGGCCACGATGGCTCTCATAGATAGCTATTGTGGTAAGCATGAGAACATGCCATCAAAATACACCACTCATATAAACAAACGTTATTAGCCAAAACACATACATCTCCATCCATCACAAACATACACACATAGATCTCCATCTTCCCCTTAGACACGCTCACCCATATATATGTGAATGTGTGTGTGTATATATATATATATATAATCTCTGTAACCAATTGACAGCACTCTCTGACATTAACTCTTAAAGAATAAAATCAATCATACCCCTTGAGCTCAATGTGTGAGTGCCGGTGAGAATTAAACTCATCTATTCTTGAAAACAAAATACAATTTTGTATTCTGTGTCCTGAAATGGTCATGGAAGGCTTAAACAGGCTGGTTATATTTTGACCTTTTCTGAGTGATGCTGAGTGGTGCTCACTTGGGAACCCCAGATCACATTATTATGGGGTATCAGTGGTATGGTGGATAAAGGCCTGTGTGTGTGTGTGATATTGTGAAGTCTGATGGCTTGAATGTTCATAATTTTTTTTAATCTGGTAAAGTTTGCAAGATGAAAAGTTTAAGAAGTCTATATCAAAATAAAATATCCGGCTACTTTTGCACCCTTTGTTGAAATGGAAAATACGTCCTGCTTCCATGAAGGGCTACCGCCGCTCAGTGGCAGTCCTCAGTCCCTGGAAAGGTATCAAGGGGAATACCTATTTGCTACTGGTAAGTGCTGATACTTTCCCAGTAAAAGTACTGCATACTGCTGATAAATCCTGGTTGTCTCCATTTCAAATTCAGTGAGTGTAGGTACTCCGTGGCTGAAAGTGCCTGCCCATGTATAGCTGGGTGTGTGTTGATTGGCACTGGGGTGTTTGCTGGGCACCTGGCTGTGCGAGAAGGGAGGCTGTGGGATGTCAGGAGGCCCTGCTGAAGGTGGAGGGGGCAGGAAAGGGCGATGGCAGATTATTAAAAGTGCGCCTCAAGGTATCGCTATGTCAGGAATGTCCTTATCGCTTCCGCTGAACTATGGGGTCCTGCAGGGGAGGGGGGATGAGGCGGCCTCTGAGGGCATGAAACGAGGGGGCGAGGCCTGGCTGCAGGAGCCATGCTGCATGATGAATAAATTGTATATAAAGAAGCCAATTGTGATTACCCTCGATATAAATAAACTGTGATTCATGACCCCTGTGTTTCTTAACAAAACTTACCACACAGCCCCTCCTGCTCAGAGGTGCAATAGAAACAAAAATACATGCAACAGGATAAAGACATGCAGTGCGCAATTGCCAGCAGATTACCACCTTAGAAAAGCATTGCAAAAACGAGAACCATGCAATCTCACTGTAATGTAAATCTCGTGGAATTCTGCAGGCACTGTGTTGTATTCAAGTGTGGGAACTCTTGGTGGTGTGACACAGAGGAAACCAGATCGAGCTCTCAAGAATGGTCAAATATTAGATATTGACACCCAAAAAATCACAGACAGACAATACAACAAAATGTAATATCCTTAGATACCAGCACACGCTCAGAGGCAAATGAGTACAGTGTTTGGGGTGTAGGATAAAACTAGAACATTGAACAACTAAAAGAAAAGAAACTTTGAGCCTTAGATAAAACAAGCATTGGCCGCGCGACGCGGGAAGCTTGTAGTAATGTTTAAAAAAAAAAAAAAACACGCTGGTGATGCGCGCGCAGCAGCACATGAAAGTGATTACGCTGGAAGAGAGGTAGATGGCGGCTGCGCGCGTGAAGGCAAGCCCTAGGCCACCAAAAGCCTGTGGCAGCACTTTGGAAACCCGTACACTAAATGTCTCGCAGAGCAGCGCATGCTCTGGCTCAGCTAGACCTAAAAAGCCTATGGATTGGCTGCCCACATTATTTTCTACAAAGGGACCAAGGTGCCATTGTAATTATTGATCCGCGTTTGCTCTTTAAATAAAAAGGTGGACGGGAAACAACGCGGAATTTGCGGATGAGGCAAAGAAAAGCAAAAAGTGAGAGAGAAAGCAACGTGGAGCAATTCGGGGAGAAAAGCAGGCCGGAGAGAGCGAGCAATGTGGAGCTGGGGGTGAAACACGCAGACGAGAAAGCAGTGCAGGGGAGAAGCCCACCCGGGCATCACAAAGGTGGACGGGGAGAAGAACATGAGTCAGAGATAGCAACACGGAGCAGAAGCGTACTAGGGAGGCAGCTGGGCAATAGACACACTCTTGTAGAGTGCTTAAGACTTAAGAAGTAGTTGTATGAATGTAAGCAGTTGAAGGTAACATGTACACTGACAATGCTCCAGGGAAGCAACAGACACAAGATGGAGGAGGCAAGCCAACCAATAAGAAGCAGGAAAATAAGAGTGACATTAAAGCCAGCCAATTGTGAGCAATGGGCGGGCTGCAATCCCCTCTATGTTCTTGGTAAGCCCACAACATGTATTTTTCAACCAGACAGCTGTGGTGTGTGGTAGGCTCTACCTAACAAGCCAGACCGTTTAGCTTTGCCAATGCATCTTTTACAGGTTACTATAGTGTAAAAAGGCGCTATTCTGAGAAAATATACCTTTCGTTCTCTACAGGAAACTTCCCGTGGTATCAGAGATATAAAGCATCCCACCCACTGAAGGACAAAGTACAGGTGGGTATGAATGATAGTTGTGGGAGCAGTGAGAGGTACTGTGTCAGTGGTTGTCTGGCAATGCCAGGCCTGGAGAGATGGGCGAGTATGCCAGGACTGGACGTGGACTCTTAGGTCAGGAGTTCATGGGGACTTAAGTCTGATATGGTAAAGTTAGGATCGAAGGACACTGGTAATGCTGTGCTATGATGGAGCAAGGCAGAGTCCGAGAGGACTGTCCATGTCACTGTGTTTCAGCGGTGATAGGCATTAATGACGTTACATGAAGCGGGGCTAGTGTTGATAGAAGACAGCCCTGCTCTCTGAATGCGGCTAAGGAATGGCTTAGAACATTATCCGGTAACATCTAAGGAGATGGTTTCTTCCTCGCATATGTTTGCTTGTTAAAGTCCTTGACAGCGGTCAGTGAGCGTCACAGCAGCATGTGAACTTAAAACATGTGTTGTGCACACGTGGTTCCAGAGGGCAGTGCCCATCACGCATTCCCCCAGCTATTCTGTGTTGACAGCCTGCATCCACGGCTGACAAAACAATACAACACCCTGGAGCTTACGGTTTTACACACCATTGTTTGCCATGTGACCCTCTCGCCAGTAGGGTAGGTTTTAATTGATGTCTCTACTGTGCCCGATCACAGACTGCGGGAGTAATTGAGGCTGGCTGGAGTCTGCCAGCTGGTCCGCCATCCTCATTTTGAGGAGCCTCCAAAGTAGGTACAGATACCGTAATTGAACACTTTTATATGGTTTTCAAGCCTCACAACTGTAAAATGTGAACCTGATCCCATCCAAGCACGGTGTTAACGAGAGGCACAAAGGCAGCTCATGGATGACTTGGGCTGTGGAAGAGCCCTCTTTACGAGGAGCATCGCAGTGGGCAGGCCTGCATCAGCTAAGCGTGAGCGATGAGTCCTCTAACTACAGACCAGTTCCAAACATCTTATTAGTCAAGTCCAGGCCAATAGGTCTGGACTTGACAAAACTGCATTTGTTTTCTTTTTTTTTTAAATCATATGGAATGATAATTTAAAGTGAAAATGCCAGCCTCTATAGATTGCCTGCATATGATTGCAAAAAAACCTAACAAAAAGCGTCCTATTACAAAAATACATTAAAAAAAAGTAGCAGAGGTTGGTGTATCAGCCTTGGAATTGAAGTGGTCTAATTTAAAGAAGATGTGCAAGTTAGTAATACTGTAATTTACGGTGAAGACAGCTGGTGGCAGAAGTTGATTGACCCATTGTCAGAGTAAACGAGTACTGAAGAGGATGCGTGTTTGTGTACCGGGAGATGGTGGAGTGCACGCAATGGCGAACACACTCAAGTGGGTGACGGCTTGTGGCCTGGGGTCGCTGAGTAGTGCATGCTTTGTCCAGAGCACAGGGAAGGAATAAAAGGCAAGTCGGAGGATCTCCAGGGAGATAATAACAGCATGCTGAGCCCACAGCACTTTAAAGCAAGGGTGTAGCTCCTGTTTTTATTTTGTTTTCTAGATCGTTGCTTGAGACACTTAAAAAAAGTTCCACCAAATCGGATGAACCCAGTACTTTGTCGATGGGTAACTGATAAACACACACGAAAGAACAGGAAATAGAACACCTAAAACCAATATAAACAAGGAAAAGTAAAGTGATAAGCACAAGGAAAATAAGAAGCGAAGGCGGGATGATATATTAAATACAATAGATTTCACAAGCACAGCTCAAGCACTGTTTAGGCGAAACCTAATAAGGACCCATTTGTGGCAGGACAGGAAAAGTGTTTTGCACAAAACCGTTGTTCACTTGGGGAACATGGGCCATATGTGATTTCCAAATAGCGAATCCTTAGAAATCAATATTAGGGAATCACAAAACAGTATCTATGTGAACGCTGATTCCACAAATAGCAATTAGTACAGATTCACATTTGCAAATAGGAAATCACAAAATTGCTATTTCCTAATAGGAAATCACAAATTTGAAAACTGAACTCTTTGGATGCAGAATTATGATGCCAGACCAGGAAGTTTACAAATATAGGGAGTGGCCACAACCCAGAGACATAGGAAGGTGCTGGAAGGAAGGAGTGCTCCTACATTACCAATGCCAGTGCATCACACCATTCCCGGATAACACCATGGCTACGGAGGATGGGAACAAGGACTCTGGGACCAGGAAGAGGATGATCATTTTCTCTAAAAAGTAGCTGGAGCTACTTATGGAAGAATGTGCCCCCCTTATGGACCTACTGTTTGGGAAGGCCTCCTTCACGGTCTTATAGAGCCAAAAAACAAGGATCAAGACCAGCATCCTGGAGAAGGTTAACTCCCTAGGAGTCACCCAGAGAACCATTTCAGAGATCCGCAAAAGGTGGTATGACATGAGGTCTCGTACGAAGGAGATGGTAGCCAGCAGAATGGCTAAGTGACGTGGAAGAGGTGAAGGACCCTCAAAACGTACCCATCCGAACAACTATTTACTTGCATTTTCACAGGTCACAGCCCAGACGTGTCAGAGAACCATAGCAGCCGAAGGGGCTACTAACACTGATGTGGTATGGTGTGAATATCCAGGGGCGTAAGGCATATGCTCTGCTTCCTTAAGAGCATGACAAGGAACACAATTAGGACACATTACACACAACATCCCGGCCACTGTATTAATTGAGTCTGCAATTCTCTTACCTAGTAGAAAACAATTGCCAAATGCACCCTGTGACAGTCGATTTTGTATTCCGCTGTTGTGGGTGCATCTTGACAATCTGGCCACGAGGTCTGTTATGATACAGGAGGCATCACACACTACCTGCACATTGAGTGAGTGTGAGCTTTTCATGTTCCTGTATACATATTCAGTTGCTGAGGGGGACAGATGACAATATGTGTGCCATCAACACATCCAATGACATTAGGGAACTGTGCTACCCTGTATAACACCAAATTGGTGTGTTGCAATAATTGGGAGGTATTGGGGAATAATATATATTGGTTAACTTTGCTCACCATGATGTCCAGAAACCTGTGGAAGAACGTGAAAAGGCACTTTGTGACAGCCCCCACCACTGCTATGACCCCCTTAGTAGCTGCCAGAAGCTAAGAGGTGTAGACAACAAAATATTTGCACATGTGGTGTGATACCGTTGCTTCTGAGTGTTGGGGTCTGTAGGTGAGGTTGTAACCCAGCAATTAAATCAAGTATTACATGACTACTCAATCTGTATCCATCAATAATCTCCTCCTCAGTCTGTTCAAACAGGGTGACCCTCACCTTGTATCTTCTCCTGTCTCCTCATCTGCCCACCAGCCAAAATCCTCATCTTCCTGGCCAGAACAAGGAAAGCCACCATTGCGAAAGAGCCTGATGCATTTTGGGTGCCTATTGATTGTTTGCACCTGGTTTCCACCTGATCCGATTCAATGGTAATAGTATTTCCTAAATGGCCATTTTGTGACTAGTTGCAATTTAGAAATCTGTTGTACATGCAGTTAGCAGATCACAATTTGGAAATCGCAATTTGCGATTTCCTATTTTGCAATTTCCAAAATATGATTTCTACTAGGTAGGAATCACATTTTGCAATTCTGTAAATACCTTTCATACATTCCGAAATGGCATTTTGCATTTCCTAGCAGCCCAAAATGGTTGATCGCACCATTAGGAAATGCAAAATGCATTTGTGGATATGGCCCTTAGTCACATATGAGAGAGAAAACGTAGTCTTAGCTATTTATATGACCAGACAGTTATCAATCCACCAGGACTGAAAAAATACAGACAAATAAACGTTGCTGCATTGCAATTAGTATATTCTAATTGCAAGCCTTTCTTTTGATAGTGTAGTTAAGATCCAGTTCTCACAATTGGGCCCTGAAGTTCGTGGACCCTGGAGTGGCACCAAGATTACTCTCTGCCTCTCTTCTACAGCTCCAGCATCTTCAACATCCTCAGCATTTCCCAGCATCATCAGCATCCTGCATCCCCAGCATCAGGACCACTTCTTTGTTAAAACTGTAATGCAGGTGAAGGAGCCTGAGGCTTCTGGACCCAACAGGTAAAGGTCTCCCTGGACCTAAGTGGTCCCTGTGACTGCCTCACGACCTGTTGTGGCCATACCACAAGAGGATTAGCAGTCATACTAAACTGATTGCTCAGGACCACGATTTCATTTACAAAGATTTACTTGAAATTAAAAGAATTTACTTACCTTTTAAAAATTATATCTCTGGTTCCCCATGATAGATTCTTGTCATTTTAGTGTTTAATTTAAGATAAAATTCACTGTATTTTCATGAAGTGGTGCTGTATTTTTTATTGTGTTTTGTTTCTTACTTACGTTGTTTTGATACTTCTAAATGCTATACACTTGTTTCTTTAACTACGCTTGGCTGCTCTGTGTCACATCTACCTAGGTTTGAGCTAAGGGTTTTTGCTAAAGAACCTAACTGGGCCTGATAGAGATTGTGACATTATTACTAGGTGATGTCCACACCCACACCACAGAATAATTCACTTTCCTACAGTGATAATAAGGAGTTAAAGGTGGTGCTTTTAACATTAGTTGCTTAAAGTTTTCAAAGACCCTCTGATGTTCCCCAGCCCATTGAAGTTTCTCCGATTTTTTGAGAAGCTGTTATGTTATGTTATAGCATATTTATAAAGCTCGCATACTCCAAAAAGGTTTCATGGAGCTAGAAGCGGAGCAGCGAGAGGGACCTCTGATCCTAACCATACGCTTGTCTGAAATGCCAGGTTTTCAACGGAGGCCTACAGCTAGCAGAGGAAGTTGATGCTCTGAAGTTAGGGGGCAAGGAATTCCAAAAGCCAGGGGTAGGCTTGGATAACCTGGATCCCCCCAGTCTTTTCCTGCTGAATGTAGGGACCTCCAATATATTTTGGAGCTCAGATTGTGCTTGGGGGCATAATCCCGGATTCTGGAAGTTACAAAAATGGGTTTAAAGGCATTGCAATTAGTGCAAACGAGTCCATAAACCTAGATCAAAACTTGCATAAGCCTAAAAAATTTAATTGATCTTTCTTGTAAGGCGGTTCCTTCTTTTTACTAGATTGTAACAGATTCTGCTTTAGATGAATGCCATCCTGTCTGACTGTGTGTCCAAACTACTCCACTTCACTGGCTTAAAATGTATATTTCTTCATTTGAAAAGTCAGTTCCATGTCTTATGCAATTTGTAGTACTTCAGTTCACCTTTGATTATGTACATCTACATTTTCTGCAAAAATCAAAGTGTCGTCTTGAAAAGCAATGACTTCTTCCAAGTTGCCAACAAGAATGAACATTCTTTTCTGAACCACAGACCCTGCGAATGGTAAACAAAACAGCATTCTGGTGTAGCAAAATGCCAAATTAAGTGTAATAAAAGTAGTCAAATGCCTGCATCTTTCATATAGCCAGATTTAATAACAGATTGATTTAAGATCTAATGACGTGAAAAATGTATTCTTTCAAGATATGCCTAAAGCTCTTGAATTTTAGGGGTCTTTAATGGAGCGATACCTACTGGCTTCCCTTGTTAAAACGGCCTGCTTAGTCCCCCTGAACTGGGTCCTACACTCTATCTATTTACTTCTTGTATTGAGAGTGTCTGTCTACTCTGCATGAATGAATTAGTGTGATCGTGGAGTGTGTGTGTTGTGCTTTACTGTTTGGGGACAAGAATCCATCTTGAAATTCTTGAATGGGTGGCTGACAAAATGGAGACTGTGTTATGAGCCTGCCAGGTTCATTGTTGGGTGAGGGAATGCCATGGAACATTCCACAGCCTTCCCTTTAGGTTTAAATGTTTTTATTGGGCAAAAAACAATTAGCAAACAACCTTACACAGGTAGAACCACCGAGCAATATATTGCCCGTTAATAACCATTTGTCATGTATTCCATACTGCATTACTAGGGTGATCAACTGTCCGTAAATTTCACGGACCGTCCGTAATTTGGACCTCACGTCCGTTGTCCGTGAGGATCCCTTTTACGGACGCCTTTTGTCCGTAATTCTGGGCCCTGCAGGGAGCAGAGCTGTTCCCTGCGAGGGGCCTCAACTCCCTGATGGGGCGCTTCGCACTCCTCCCCTGAGCACAAGAGAAGCCCCCTCCCGCCCATTGTCATTCTGTCTGTGGCTGATTGTCACACACAGAATGACAATGGCCAGTTTGAGCTGCTAAACCATACTTCCCACCCTGGAACCTCTAAAGCGCCTTAGCTTAAAATCACCGAGGAACCGAGCCGAAGGTACAGTTCAAAGTGGAAGCTTAAATATGAGACACATGGTAGGAGAAGCAGAAGAGCACTGCGGGGTTAAAAGCAGTCTCCTCTTGCAGTTGGGGGACACCGGACACAGTGAAGGCAGTGGGAGTACCCTGGGGGGTTTCGGTCCTGGAAAAAATGCAAGTAGGGGATCCGTAAAGTTGAAAGCATAATCTCGCCCTTTTTAGGTCTTGGCTAGCGAAGTCTGCGCTTGCGCAGTCTCGCTCGCGAGATTTAATGACTTGGAGAAGAGGGGCTTGAACCCGCCCCTCTTCTCCCCTGTTCTCCATTGGCTGGCCTCTTGAATGCTGGCCAGCCATTGGAGAAGAGGTCAGTCATTCCGATCAGGCCCCATCCTTTTCGGATCGGGGGCGTGTTTTTTGCAAGAAGTCTCATTCTCTCCTCCAGCCAATGGCTGGAGGAGAGAAAAGACAAACACGCCCCCGAATCCGAAAATGCCGCTGCCTTTCTCCGAGGCATTTCTGCTCTGCCTCGGAGAAAGGCGGTGGTGTGCTTTTTGCTCTGCCTTGTTAGAATAATGCTCCTAGCATGTATTGCATGTTTTTTGTTTACATCGAGTCCGATTTGTATTGAAATCACCGATAGTGTTTGTTTATTGAGTTTTATATAGCGCTGGCTGACCCGGAGGTATCAGAGCGCTTTACATAAGTGGGTTTCTTCGATTAATACGTCGCACAACAGAGAAAATACATGGCAGACCATGGGGTTAACTTAGATACTTTCTATATCTGAACACCGTGTGACAGTTTTCATAATTCTAGTTCAAGTATGTTCCCATCACGTTAAGTCCAACGGTGAGTGAGGGCCAATTGAAAAGAGAGCGGGTGATGCAAGGAAGCTCGCCTTACATCAAAGGCTCCTGGGTCTCTGGTCTTGGTATACCCATCACTGGCTTGCCGTCGGTCCCGCACCGAGACCTGGCGGCAGGGTGCGACACTGTCACTAAGAGGGCGGCCTGGCTGAAGGCAGACACTTGGAAGTGTTTAATACATGGATATCTTCCTTTGAAGCTGCGGAAACCGGCCCCTCCGGCGCCCCTCCACCGCTCCCCAAAAGAGATGAGAACTATTTATTAAAGTGTAGTGACGGGATTGCTTCCCACCCTCCCAATGAACACTCCCACGGCGCACGAACCTTTCATTACATACCCCCTGCAAGCAGGCGGCCCCTTATCAGAAGCTGCACAGATAGTTGCCAACGGCAACAAGCCATGCACATGGCAAACGGGGCGGAGGGGGGCACGAGACTGCACCCAATTGTAACACACTTGCGCAGCACAAGAGACGGTGGCGCGCAGTGAGACAGTGCCTTATTCCACAGCACCAGGCCTTGCAAGGGGCTTCAGCCCCCAGCGCCCACTCGGTCTCCACCTCCAGCCCCGCAGGCAAACATCCTTCACACAGAGTCAACACCGGCCTGCCTTTGCATCGACCGCTGACAAATCAGCGCCATAAAAAGGACGGAATGTCAAAATAACACAAATGCTTTCTCCAAGCTTAGCACAGTGTCTGCCCCTCTTTAACTGAGCGGGGATAATACAGTTTCAGAGAAGCAGCCACGGGTGCGTGGTCTGTACCATTTACTATGCATTTTTATGGACGACTTTAGAACACAACGCAAAAGCACGCTCAAGTCGCATCTAGGAACGCCCACTTCACAAAACGTTATGACTTTCCGGTCCAAATAAAATTTAAAAAAAACACTTCTGGCGGCAAGAAGCAGCTGCTAGCCTGGAGAATGCGTTCTTCGGCCCTTTGAGCAACCCAGACCTCGACAGTTCAGAATGCAGGCCACTGAGGGCGCATTAACCAATACCGTTCGTCTATGTAAAGGTCCTTCAGCGTGTGCCTGCGTGGGCGCTCCCGCCATACAGGACAATCCAACCTGCGGAGCGTTGTGTGTGCTAAGTACAGACTAGTGAGGACGCTAGACTAGTGGGAAGATGGAGGGATGGGTATTTATCCCTTCACCATGTCGGACTGCAGCCAAGATTCACAGGGTGGCCGAGCGAGAAACACGCGCTGCTGATACCGACTTCATCTGCAGTGCACACGTCTAATTCTCGGCAGGGCTGACAACCTTCCTTCTTTCAGAGCTGGATACACTCTGTAGCATAACGTTTGGTAATAGTGACATGTTCTGTACAGTGCTTAGAAATCGCTGAAAAATTGGCATTGCTCATGACATTATTTTTGTTTATGTTTTTGTTTTTAAAACATTTAACCCCTTCAGTGCCCATGACGAGGAAGTCTCGTCATGGAGCGCGGTTGCGCTGTGCCCATGACGAGACTATCTCGTCATGAACCCCGCCCGCTAATGCAACGGCCGGCACAGGGCGGGGAAAGGGCGGGGCACTGAAGAGGTTAAAGAAATGGCATTGTTATTTACAATGTCAATAGCTTAATCACTCTCAAATGCGAGACCTATTGCATTTGCACCCACACACAGAGCCACCTACACACACACTGATTAAGCTATTGACATTGTAAACAACAATGCCGTTTCTCTACATGTTTTAAAAACAAAAACATACACAAAAATAATGTCATGAGCAATGCCAATAGCTCTAACTTTACCAATGCCGAGACCATTGCATTGTAAATGCTTGTTTGATAAGAAGACGCGTATCTTCTAACAAATGTACCTGCTTGTGTTCGATTAATTGTGAGGTCTTGTTACTCTCCGGTGCCATTTCATTTTGTAGTGTGAAAGGAACAGACAACGCTTTATCTCACCATGAAACTGTTAATAAATGTAAATCAATCTGTTGTTTTAATTGTCTGTAATGAAAGAGAGGGATAGAGAAATGTCTGTCTATATACAAGAATGAACACAAACAGCTCCAATAAAAATACAAGGGACATTTAGAAATATACCAGACTGACTGCAGGCAGCAGTAGAAAAGATTTGATCGTGCCAGTAAAGGTGAGCAGTAGGGGATGTGAAAGAACAGTAGTGTGTGCATGTGTGCGCTGTCCTGGGGGTTCCCACCCTTCACACCACCAATTATGAAAGATAGATCAGTAAAAGGATGGATTGATGAGTGAAGGGGTGGATGATGGGCGGGTGGATGGATGAGAGAAATGATGGATGGATTGATGAATTAATAAGTGAAAGGGTGAATGAATGGATGGATGGATGACTGAATGGATGGATGGGTGGAAGAGTGGATGGATGAGTGAAAGGGTGGCTTGGGTGAAAAGGTAAATGGTTGGATGGATGAGTGAATGGATAGATGAGTGGATGAGTGGGTGGATGAGTGACTGGATGGATTGGGTGAAAGGGTGGATGGATGATGGATGAATGAAAGGAATGGATTGGGTGAACGGGTGAATGGTTGATGGATGGATAAGTGAAAGCGTGACTGGATGGGTGAAAGGGTAAGTGGTTGGATTGAGGAGTGAAGGGATGGATGGGTGGAAGAGTGGATGGATGAGTGAAAGGATGGCTTGGGTGAAAGGGTAAATGGTTGGATGGATGAGTGAATGGATAGATGGGTGTAAGAGTGGATGGATGAGTGAAAGGATGGATTGGGTGGAAGGGTGGATGGATGATGGATGGATTGGGTGAAAGGGTGGATGGAGGGATGGATGGGTGAAAGGGTGGATGGAAGAATAGACGATGGATAGGTTTGCAAATGGTTGAAAAGGTTTGGATATGGATGGGAACACAGATGGAAGGACAGAATGAATGGTGAAAGACTGAATGGTGGATGAAAGATTTAATAAATAACAGAAAGTACATTTGAAATGGTGGAGGTCAGGGGTTTGATGGAAGGATGAATGGCTAGATCCTTGGACAAGAGAGCTCTTCTGGGGAGGGTTGTGATGACTTACTTTGCTTTCTTGGTGCCATAAGAGCTTTAGTTCAAAGTGGGAGGTATTTACATTGTCTGGCTACTCCCTTGCCTATGTATTACTATTCTGTATTTTCTGTGTGCTTATGTGTGGGATCTATACATCATGCATATGACATTTTGAGTGACACCTAACTGCTACTTGAATGTTTTCACTAGTAATTGTAAATGTTTGCATGCTTTGTTTTAGGTGTAAGGTTTTAGGGAGAGCCTCATAGTGCCATGAGCTGTGCTTAAGATGTATATTGTGTTTGTTACAATAGGCAGGGTGTCAAAAATAAACTATGTAATAGTTTATTGACAGTGCCTTCTTTAAGAAAGCTGCAGGGAAAATCCCCTTTGTGACTTCCATCAGCTAGTGCAACTCTCTGCAAAACCCCGATAAGCAAAGTCAGATTCCATATTTTAAGTTCCACTTGCTGGAACACCCATAATGTGCTCCCTATATTGGGTTCATCACAGCAATCCTCCCTTTAGTTCACCTATGCTTGCCGCGTTACATCTCACAATGGCACTCAGATATGAGATGCTAGTAACAAAGTCTAACCGAGCAGATCTTCCTGAGCACTTCTCTCACCATACATGTCTGCTCACGACCATGAGTTGTAAACAAAATATCAGACTGGACAACCCAGTGCAGTAACCATATAAATAGATTATTATCATATGAAAGACCTCAAAAAGACCTGCACAGTTACTCAAAGCTGTGCGCATACCGACAAACTGTGAAGTGCACGATTGTCTCAACCTAATATAAACTTATTTTGACTTGTACTTAAGTGGTTGTCTATTTACTTACTTTTATACTATTGCGCAACTTCCTCTGATGTGTCTGTAAAATGTCCCATTTGTTCCGAAGATTTGTCCTGAATTTTAACCTTCTGTCCTGAATTTTGACTCTTTGTCCTGAATTTTTACACTTACTGTCCTGAATTTGCAACCAAGCCAGTTGGTCACCCTATGCATTACTGCTGTCCGTTTAAGAAAGGGGACTGAAAGATAAGTCAAGGTGGAGAAGGGAGGAAGAAGAAAATACTAATAACAATTTATTCTTAACTCTAAACGATATTCAATCAATGAAATTCCACTACTCTGGGGAGTCAGGTCGTTCATCGATCCAGTAGACCTTCAGATTTTAAGTCTTTTCTGGCCATTCCTCTATTTTTTGTTTCACTGTGCCTTTTTTCGATCAATTAGAACCTGCACCTCCAGTTTAGCAGGGTACCACAGTGAAGCCTCATTTTCAGCTGCCAGTAGTGTTTTTTTAGATCGAAGCCCACCAGATAACATAGCTGTCTGGTTGCAAAGACATATTGGAGACATTCTGAAAGATGACTTAGGAATGCATTCCACCCATTGCTTACCATTGGCTTTACCTTTTATCACTCACATTAGTTTTCTTTTTATTTGCTGGCTTTGGCTGATTTTGCCCGTCCAATTTGTGTTTGTCTCTCCCGAGGAGCATCGTATTTTTACAGCCTCTCTAATTGGGTCATTGTATTCTTCCACTAGTGCTTGCTTGCAAATAACTATTTTTTTCTTACCTGTGAAGCACTCCACGAGAGAGCCTGTGCTTTATCTCTTTCCCTTGTACGCTTCTCTCACATCCAAGTCAGTCTCTTGCACCTTGAGGTTCTGTGTACCTCATGTGCTCCAAGTTGCTGTGTGCCTTTGTAAAACCCCTAGTGGCACCCGTGTTCTCTTTCACCCCTGTGGTTTTCTGCCCCGTCCCACTGATCTCTGTATCACTCCTTTCCTTCGTCCACGGGTTTTCCCCCACCCTCCTTTTGTTTCAACCCATACTCGAACCATTTTTCACAGAAGATTTTGTTTAAAAAAGAATTTAAAAAAAAATGTTTGTGCTACTTTTATTAGGCCGAGCCTATGCGCTCTCACTTCCAAGACATTTGTGTTTAATAATGGGATTGGAACCTGCCCATTGTGTACCATTCATTGTTGCCACTGTTCTTTGCTGCCTTCTAATTGGGCAGCACTTAGCATGCGTCACTTCCTTTCATTCTGTAGTGCATGGCCCAAGCACAGATTAATTTAGTTTGATTAGTGTCCCTCTGGTCTCCATCTACTGCTCACACTGAATCAGGTACTATTTTGCCTCCTCATGTTAATTCCTCACTCCCGCCCTCCCTCGTGTTGCCTTGCTCCCGCCAGCAATAGCAAAGCAAGCATTGGCAAAGCCAATAGGTCTCACTTATTCAAGAGCTATTGGCTTAGCCTATGTTTTAGCAATGTTCCAAACCAGAGTGGCTCCTGTTCAGCATGGTTAAAAGTTAGTAGGTTAAAGGAGAGTGGCGTGGAGTGGAGTGTCAAAAAGTGGAGAAGAGTGGAGTGTTACGAAGTGGCTCAGAATGGCGTACAGTAGAGGTGAGTACCGTGGAGAGGGGTGAAGTGGAGTGCAGTGTCATGGAGTAGCGTACAGTGTTGTGGAGTGTCGTATCGGGAGTAGAGTGTCGTAGAGTTGAAGGGCATAGAAATGAGTGGCGCAGAGTGGAGAATAGTGTCATCGTTGAGTACAGTGTCATAGATTGGTGTGGCATAGAGTGATGTAGAGCAGCGTGTAGTGGCTTAGAGGGTGTTGCGTAGAGTAGAGTGTTGTAGAGGAGAGTGGCGTATAACAGAGTAGATTGTCATAGAGTGCAGTAGTGTGTAATTGAGTGGAGTAAAATGGCTTGGAGTGACATAGAGGGTAGTTCTTCAGAGCATCGTAGAGACGAGTAGTGTCATAGAATGGCATAAGGTGGAGTAGAGTGCTGTAGAGTGGAATGGCATAGAGTGTCAGTGGAGCAGAGTTTAATGGAGTAGAGCATCATAGAGTGGAGTATTGTGGAGTGGAGTGTCATAGATTGGAGTGTAGTAGAGTGGCCTAAAGTGAATTGGCGTAAAGTACAGTGGTGCATAGTAGATAGGCATAGAGTGCCATGGAGTAGAGTGCGTTGGTTTTGAATAAAGTGGTGCACAGTGCATTGCCGTAGAGTGCAGTGAAGTAGAATAGCGTGGAGTGCAGTGGCATAGGGTAAAGCAGTGCAGAGTAGATTGCAGTGGCGTGGAGTACAGTGGTGTATAGTAGAGTGGTGCAGAGTGCAGTGGCATAGAGTGCAATGGTGTAGAGTTCAGTGGCTTAGAGTGTAGTGACATAGAGTGTAGTAGTGTAGAGTGCAGTGGAGTGGTGTAGAGTTCAGTGGCACAGAGTAGAATGCAGTGGTGTAGAGTGAATTGGTTTTGAGTAAAGTGGTGTAGAGTGCATTGGCGTAGTGTGCAGTGACGTGGAGTAGTATGGAGTGCAGTGGCATAGAGTAGAATGGTGCAGAGTAAATTGCAGCGGCGTAGGGTACAATGGTGTAGAGTGCAGTGGCATAGAATGCTGTCAGGCAGAGTAGAGTGTCAGAGTACTGGGTTGTAGGGTGCAGGCTCGTAGAGTGTTGCAGAGTAGAGTGGTGTTTAGAGCAGTGACATAGAGTACAGTGGTGCAGAGTGAAATAGAGTGGAGAAGAATGCAGTGATGTAGAGTGCAGTGGTGTAGAGTGACGTAGCGTGCAGTGGCATAGAGTAGAATGTTGTAGAGTAAAGTGGTATACAGTGCAGTGGTGCAAAGTAGTTGGCTTAGGTGCAGTGGCGTAGTGTGCATTGGTTTTGAGTACAGTAGCATAGCTTAGACTGCAGTGGCATAGAGTGAAGTAGAGTGGCGTAGAGTGCAGCAGTGGCATAGAGTAGATTGTTTGAGAGTAGAGTGGAGTGGTGCAGGGTAGAGTATAGTGGCACATAGTAGAGAGTAGTGGCATAGAGTACAGTGGTGTAGAGTAGAGTGTGTGTGTGTGTGTGTGTCTACTAGCAGTCCCTTGACTGTATCTACAATTTATAGTGATCAGATGTATGTAAAATTCACACTCTCACGTATATTATGAAAAACAGTTGTAATTTATTGTATATAAAGCTTACTATACATCACCGTTAAAAACACAATCTATTCTAGTCCCTACTTAACATAAATTTCAATAGAGAATTTGATCAAAAAACATATTAACTTTAAAAACATACAAATGCGACAAAGTTAAAATTTCATTTCATAAGACAAAAAGCCAATGATCAAAATACACAGAAAAAATTATTGTTCAAATTGAGACCACCTCGTTAGAGTAGAGTGTCACAGCATTGATTGCAGTGGCATAGAGTGGAGTGGTGTAGAGTGCAGTGACATAGAGAGCAGTGGTGTAGAGTAGATTGTTTCAGAGTAGAGTGAAGTGGTGTAGGATGGAGTGGCGCAGGGTAGAATGAAGTGGTGCTGGGTAGAATGGAGTGGTATAGAGTGGAGTGGCCTAGACTGGTGTGGTGTTGAGTGCAGTATCACAGGGTGCTGTGGTACACAGTAGATTAGATTGGCATGGAGTGCATTGGCATAGAGTGCAGTAGAATGGTGCAGTGTAGAGTGCAGTGAAGTGGAGTAGAGTTTAGTGGTGTACAGTGCAGTGGTGCAGAGTAGATTGGTATAGAGTGCCTTGTCAGACTGTGTTGGTTTTGAGTAAATTGGTTAAGAGAGAATTGATGTAGAGTGCAGTGGGGGCATAGAATGCAGTAATGTGGAGTGGTGTAGACCGCAATGTCACAGAGTGCACTAGAGAGGCGTAGACCGCAGTGGCAGAGTAGATTCTTTTAGAGTACAGTGAAGTGGTGTAGAGTGCAGTAGTATAGAGTGCCATACAGCACAGTGGTTCAGAGTAGATTAGAGTGGCTTAGAGTTGATTGGTGTAGAGTGCAGTGGCGTAGAGTTCAGTGGCATAGCGATCAGTTGCATAGAGTTCAGTGGCATAGAGTTCAGTGGCTTAGAGTGGCATAAAGTAGAGTGGTAGAGAGTGCAGTGTTGCAGAGTATACTGTTGTAGAGTGGAGTGATGTTTAGTAGAGTGGAATGGAGGGCATTGACCTGGAGTGTTGTGGTGCTTAGTGCAGTGACGTAAAGTGCAGTGGCACAGAGTACAGTGGCGTAGAGAGCAGTGGCATGGAATACAGTGGTGCATAGTAGAATAGAGTGGTGTAGAGTGCAATGACGCAGAGTAGACTAGAGTGGCGTACAGTGCAGTGGCACAGAGTATAGTGGTGTAGAGTGATTTGGTGCAGAGTAGATTGGTGTAGGGTGCATTGGTCCTGAGTAAAATGGTGTCGAGTGCAGTGTTGCAGAGTAGCTTGATATAGAGTGGAGTGGCGCAGCGTGGTGTAGAGTGCAGTGGCTAAGTTTGTAGTGATGCATAGTAGTGTGGGGTACAGTGCAGTGGCGTAGAGTAGAGTGGTGTAGAGTAGAGAGACGTAGAGAGGAGTGGTGCAGAAAACAGTGCAGTGACACAGTGTGGAGTGGAGTGGCATAGTGTGGAGTGGTGCAGAGTAGAGTGGGGTAAAGTGAAGAAGTATGCATGGTGTGGTAGCGTACTGCCATTACAGACAACACATCTTCTATTGAAATACACTAGCACACAGTTTTACTGATAAAAGAGTACAGCGCAAAAATAATAACGTGTGCAAATGTATTCACCCAATGTATTGATTCGATCATCAGCACAGACATTTACAGACATTTATATTTTGTGTGCTAGAAAAAAAGTACATCTGTACAGCCTTCCTCAAACAGGCCCCAACTAGCCAGCATGATTGTCACATAGATCCTCTCACTTTGAAGTCAGAGAAGGGAAAAATAAACACCAAGCTCCCTGGAACACACAGCCTGACATTCGAACTCTGTCTGTGAATGCACAACAAATGTGACAAGATAAAAACAAGATTTAAAGCATGTTTACAGAAAGTGAGTGGATGGAAGAATACAGTTGTCGGGGCCGACCTCCCCGGGCAGCGTAAATAAGGATGCGAGACTAGGGAGTATCGTGACTTAGTTTTAATTTCAGGTCTTGACAACCACTTCAGGGTTTTTACTGTCCCACAAGAGAGAAACAACAGGCTTCTGGCTTTCGGGCTTTTTCCCAGGGGTCGTCTGTCTTCTAGGGTCCCCCAGCGTCTCCTGGTTACTTCACCGGCAGGGACGTAGGCTCCGTACATAAAATAAACTGTTGTAGCCAGGAACCTCTGGGTCCCTGGCAGGGCGCTGCGTGGTTCCTGCCTCCTGGCTCCTTCGCCGGCTCTTCGCCGCCTTCCGTGGTCCGCCGTCTCTCGGTCTCCTTGGTCCGCTCGCCTTCATCTTGGTCCGTCGCCTCTCCTCGCGTCTCCGGCGTCTCCCTTGCTTCCGTGTCTGCGCATTTTCCCCTGTAGCTCAGCCAATCCCGAGCGTCGTCGTCACAGGGGGCGTGTCCGTCGTCTCCCGTGGAAGCCCATTCCTGAAAGGGCCAGTGCTTCACTATTTCTTCCGATGGAACCAGCGACAACCCTGTTCTGGCCTCCGGGGACTGTGGGGCACAAGAGGGAGGTGACAGTGGTGAGTCCGGGGTCGGACGCCGAGGGACAGGTAGCACCTCCCGACACCCCCCCTCCCCCACGTATAGTCCCGTTTGGGGACAGAAGGCACTCAGGAGAGGAAGTCAGCATTTGCATTGTCAGAGCCTTTCCGATGGTATATGTCAAACACAAACGGTTGCAGGGACAGGAACCATCGCATAATGCGAGGATTGTTGGATTTGTTGCGACACATCCATATGAGAGGGGCGTGGTCTGTGTACAGCTTAAACCGTCGGCCCTCTAAGTAATAACGTAATTTCTCCACAGCCCACTTAACCGCCAGGCATTCTTTTTCAATTATGGGGTAATGCCGTTCTCGGGGAAACAGCTTTCGACTGATAAACAAAATGGGCCGTTCGACATTCCCCTCAGTCAGTTGTGAAAGAACGGCACCTAGGCCGGCGTCAGAGGCATCCGTCTGTAGAATGAAGGGTCGACCAAAGTCCGGAGAGACCAGCACTGGGTGGCTAGTAATCGCCTGTTTTAGCCGGGAAACCGCCTCTAGGACTTGGGGTTTCGGATGTCGTAGGCTCTTGTCAGATGTTGACTTCTTTAACAGTTCGGTCAGAGGAGCTGCGATCTCAGAGTATTGGGGTATGAAGCGTCTGTAGTATCCCAATAGGCCTAAAAAAGCCCGGACTTCTTTTTTTGTGGTGGGGACGGGGGTCTCCGTGATGGCCCTAACTTTTTCTCTTTGTGGTTCAATGCAGCCCTTTCCGAGCAGATAACCCAGATAACGCACCTGGTGAAAAGCCGCAAAGGACTTACCAGCGTTAATGTGGAGTCCTGCTGTTTGTAATTCCTGTAGTACTCGACAGCAATGATCTAGATGAGAAGCCCATGAAGAACTGAAGATTACAATATCATCTAGATATGCCGAGGAGTAGGCAGTATGAGAGCGAAGAACGATATTCATTAATCGCTGAAAAGTTGCGGGGGCGCCGTGCAAGCCAAAGGGTAATACTGTGAATTCAAAAAGGCCATCAGGAGTGGAGAAGAGTGTTTTTTTCTGATCACTATCCCTGAGGGGTACCTGCCAATACCCTTTTGTCAAGTCTAGGGTGGTGATGTATTTAGCTTTTCCCAACCTTTCTATCAACTCATCCACACGAGGTAAGGGATAGGCCTCTAGGGAGGAGATGGCGTTGATTTTCCTAAAGTCAATACAAAACCTGATGGACCCATCTGGTTTAGGTACTAAGACTATAGGGGACGACCAGTCGCTTTGGGAGGGTCGGATCACCCCCATTTGTAGCATCTTTTAGATTTCTGCTGACACGGCAGGTCGTCTGGCCGCCGGGATTCGGTATGGTTTTTGTTTTATGGGTTCTCCGGGGCGGGTGTCTATGCGATGTTCCACAAGGGTCGTTTTACCTGGAGTGTCGGAGAAAAGATCCTGAAAGGAAGAGAGGAGGTCCAGAAACTCCTGAGTTTCATGAACAGACAACTCAGGATTTACCGTTAGCTCCTCTAGGGTGCACGGGGAGCTTGGTTCTGTTTGTGATAAGGGTATACTTTTTGGAGGGGGACCTAACCACTTCTTGAGCAGATTAATATGATAGGTCTGAGTTGTGCGATCGCTCATTTGTAGTCTATAGGTGGTGTTCCCTATGGTCTCTATAAGCCTATAAGGGCCTTTCCAACCTCTTTTCCCCTTGCTCATGCTTGGAGGAAGCGAAACCAAAACCCAGTCATCCACCCGGAGGGTACGTAGTTTGGTACCCTTGTCGTATTGTTTCTTTTGTTGTTTCTGGGCTTTCTCAAGATTTCGGTGGGCCAATTCCCTAAGCTTACCCAAGGTGGACCGCAAATGTAGGGCGTACTCCAGGAGAGTCTGGGTGTTATCCTCTTCTGCTTCCCAGGTTTCCTTTGTCATTTCTAGCAGGGTACGAGGTTGCCTGCCGTATAGGAGTTTGAATGAGGAACACCCTAGGCTGCTGTGTACCTGCCCTCTAATGACAAAGTGGGCCAGAGGCAGTAGACGATCCCAGGACTTCCCTTCGCTCTCCAGCATTTTTTTTAAGGTCAAGTTCAGATTGCCATTGTACCTTTCAACCAACCCATCTGTTTGGGGTGGTAGACTGATGTTTTCAAATGTTCTATGTTCATAAGTTTACAAACTTGGGACATGAGTTTTGTTCCCTGATCGGTGAGAATCTGTAAAGGGAACCCCACCCGGGAAAAATTCTCCATTAGTCTGTCTGCTATGGAGGCAGTGGTAATGTTCCGGAGGGGAAAGGCCTCGGGGAATCGGGTGCAATAGTCGACTAAGACTAATACATGCTGATAGCCCTGGTACGAGCGGGGTAAAGGCCCTATGATATCCATACCCACCCGTTCAAAGGGCTGACCCACGATTGGTAAGGGCTGGAGTGGTGCTCGTGGGGGTTGATAGGGATTCTTGAGCTGACAGACCGGGCATGTCCGGCAATAGGACTTAATTTGAGCGTAGATACCGGGCCAATAGAAGTGACGTACTATGTTAGCGGTGGTTTTGTGGGCTCCCAGGTGGCCAGCCAAAAGATGACTATGTGCAAAAAACAGGACTCGTTCCCTAAAGGCTTTGGGGACTAGTAGCTGTGAGGGCCCGTGGGCATGAGGAATGCGATACAATAGTCCCTTTTGGATTGAAAAGGTGGGGTACGCTCCCTTCCCCGCAGTAGGGTGCTTTTTAGCCTCTTGCCAGGCGTGAAGGAGCGTAGCATCGTTGACCTGGGCCAAATGAAAGTTTTTGTCGATTGTCCATGGTTCCTGGGCCAAAAGACCTGGAACCGGTTCTACAGGGGTTTTTGTGGTGTTCCAAAAAAGAGACAAAAACTCCGGATTGTGCGTACCCAGGATTAAATCCTCAGGAAGAGTGTCTAACAATCCTACGGTGACATAGGTAGAACCCGTTTTCCCGGGACAAGAAAGGGGAACTCTGGCTGTTGGATAGAGGCGTTCGTCCCCATGGATACACCTAATGGCTACCTGTCCACCCGGAACCCTTTGTTTTGGTGATACAAAGCAACTTTTTATCATGGATTGTCTACATCCAGAGTCTAATAACGCGGCCACGGTGACTGTGTTTACCCGGAGACTTACATAATAGGCGGCGCCCATCTCTGTGGAATATAGCATGTTACGGGGTCCGTAACTGACGTCCATTGGCTCTTCTGTTTCTCTTCGTGGGCAAACCCGGGCAATATGACCCCACTCGCCACACTCAAAGCACTGAGGCTGTCGAGGGACAAGTGGTTCTGGCCGAACAGCTCTGACTTTTTCTGGCTCCTTGATGGGACGGAGTGGTCTACGGGGTAAAGTGGAGGTACATAGTCCTTTCTCGGTCTCCCACGTTAGAGGCCGAGGCTGCGCTCTGGCATATGAGGTGGCCATTTCCACTGCCCTGTCGATGGTTAATCCGGCATGTTGTCGTAGCCAGCGCTGTGTGGCAAAGGGCAAGGCTTCCAGGAACTGCTCCAGTATGACTGCGTTCATGATGTCGGTTTTCGTGAGGTCGTTGGGACGTAGCCATTTTTCTGCGGCCATTTTCAGTTTGAGGTATAGGGTTTTAGGGGTATCACCGGTAACGCCCTTTTCTCTACGGAAACGTAGTCTATAGGATCCGGCATCCATACCTAAATGCTCCAGTATTACCCCCTTGATGTCATCATACGGAACACCGCCCCCCTCATTGGCCAACTGATAGGCTGCTTGCGCTTCCCCCGACAACAGTGGGGCTAAGAAAAAGGGCCACTTCTCGATGGGCCACCCCGCAGCTCTCGCTGATCGCTCGAAATTGACCAGGAAAGCGTCGGGATCCTCGCCTGGGACATACTTTTGTAGAGAGACAGTAGGGAAAGCACTTGAGGAATGTATAGGCGCATGACCTACAGGACCAGAGGGCATCTCATCGACAACACGGGTCAGGGCATCAAGTTGGGCCTTCATTTGGTCTTTGAACGTGTCCCTGTCGGCCTGGGCACTTGTAAGCTGTCTCTCTACTGCCCATTCCAATTTACGCTGCCCTTCTACCAAGTGCTGAATAAGCGCTTCCATCAGGAGTCCAAGTCCTGCGCTTTTATGCTCGCATTCTCCACCAAATTGTCGGGGCCGACCTCCCCGGGCAGCGTAAATAAGGATGCGAGATTAGGGAGTATCGTGACTTAGTTTTAAATTCAGGTCTTGACAACCACTTCAGGGTTTTTACTGTCCCACAAGAGAGAAACGACAGGCTTCTGGCTTTCGGGCTTTTTCCCAGGGGTCGTCTGTCTTCTAGGGTCCCCCAGCGTCTCCTGGTTACTTCACCGGCAGGGACGTAGGCTCCGTACATGAAATAAACTGTTGTAGCCAGGAACCTCCGGGTCCCTGGCAGGGCGCTGCGTGGTTCCCGCCTCCTGGCTCCTTCGCCGGCTCTTCGCCGCCTTCCGTGGTCCGCCGTCTCTCGGTCTCCTTGGTCCGCTCGCCTTCCTCTTGGTACGTCGCCTTTCCTCGCGTCTCCGGCGTCTCCCTTGCTTCCGCGTCTGCGCATTTTCCCCTGTAGCTCAGCCAATCCAGAGCGTCGTCGTCACAGGGGGCGTGTCCGTCGTCTCCCGTGGAAGCCCATTCCTGGAAGGGCCAGTGCTTCACTATTTCTTCCGATGGAACCACCAACGACCCTGTTCTGGCCTCCGGTGACTGTGGGGCACAAGAGGGAGGTGACAGTGGTGAGTCCGGGGTCGGACGCCGAGGGACAGGTAGCACCTCCCGACAACAGTAAACAAGGTTTGGGCAACTAGAGGAACAAACTCGAGCTGAACAGTCAAAAAAAAAATAAAGCCAGCAAATAGAAAGGATCTTCTTATGTCAAGGCAAGCAAAGGATAGCTGAAGTATATTAAAATAGTGGGTATGTGCTCAGCCTATATACGTGCGAATATACATGAAAAGTATAAAGTGTATATTTGTAATTTAATGATCAAAAAAAATTCTATGTATACTAACTCTTTGTTCATTTAAAAATAAAAAATGACAGTTGAGTTCCAAAACCAGTGACACAGCACCTTGAATAGGAGTGTGAAACTGTCAGCCAACATCCTTTTACTGATGTATTATTTGCTTTGTGTCAGTCCTGATAGGCAGAGCCACTTGCGATAAAACTGCAGTGCACTCCAAGAGTAGTAATGCCACACAAAAAATTAATAAGCGTTATGTCCCTTGAAAACAAGCCCAAGGCAAACTCATGTTACCAAAAGAAGCCCAAAAAAACCCAACACCACATAAAGCAAACAATTTGTTAAAAAATATACATTGAACGACTGAAAGAGATCAAAACTAGTAGAATGCAACAGGGGCCGACACAAATGCGCATATTTATCAGCTTTAACATACAATTTAAAAACAATCAAGTGCCGTGCAGAAAAAAAAGAAAGGCGTGTGGTCTCCGGAAGTGGCCGCCATGCTGAAAGATGAAGTGTGGCGCCCATGAAGTGGGGGTACCGCGCTAATCAAGGGAAACAAAACACGAACGATTGTGTGAAGTGCTCTTTCAAAATAAAAAAGAAGTTCCTAACCCAGTAACTAAAATGGGGGGAAACATCGTTTACAACGCGGGGATTACATCGCGATGCCATTACATAAGTCGTTACAACGACTTGCGCTTGATGGCGCTCTAGGACAAGGAATAGTATAATTTACTATCCAACACCTTCCCTACTGAACGTAGACTGGAGTTGGAATAGTAAATTATACTACTCCTAAGTCCTATTCCTTGTCCTAGAGCGCCATCTAGCGCAAGTCGTTGTAACGACTTGCGTTGTCAAAACCGCGATGTAGTGTACCGCGATGTAAATGTATGTGTTGTAACGTCATACATCCCAAATAGGAAAGATTATCCACTTGAAAGCAAGGATTTTTAAAGGACACTGAAATATACAAATGAAAAGCGATGGGCAGGCTGTAAGCCCACAAAGTATATACAACATGTCTCAAAGAGACAGCTCAACCTAAAAAAGTGCTGTGACGCATCTGCGTGGTAATGGGTTTTTTCACGCACATTTTCTGTTGTACCAGCTTTCTCTTTGTCCCAGAGACAGCCTGTAGGGATATCCGTGTGCCAAAGAGACTGCTCTGTGATGTGTGTTCAATAGAAAGACTGCATGTTAGACGGTTTGCAGTGCAGTATTTCCCAGATACTGACCTGTGCTGCATTCCAGAGTCAGACTGCAGTGAGATTTGTGTCGCAGAGACAGACTGCAGTTGTACCGCTCATCGGCAGGTTTCTGAGTTAGCAATGTATCAGGACAGACTGTTTTATGTCCCTGGGTCTGATCACAGTGTAACATACGGAGGTGTTTTATGCTCCCCAGCCACCAATTGTAAAGCGCTCCAGTTCGTGCAATATAAAACTACAAAAAATGCTTTTGGTCAGGGCCAGCACTACACATCGGCAGTGAGGGCGGCTGTCCAGGGCTCTGTACTCAGCCCACCAACTTGGGGCCCTGCACCAGTGCAACACAGCCAGACCAATACACAAAAGGTGCAACCTTTCAAATGCATCCACAGGAGAGGGCCCCCTCCCCTGGCCTCGCTGCAATGGTGTAGCGAGGTGAACCCCAGTGGAGGCGGTGGGGGCAGTCCCAGTTGCAAGGAGAAGTATTCTACGGGTTTATCCTGCAATTAGGCCTCCGCCCACTACCCACACAGAGACATCACAGGATGACTATTGTCCTGTTGTTTAGCTCCCTGGCAGTATTAACCCTCGCTGGTGATAAGCAATCCTCACACCTTCAACCCTTTATGGGCTGTTAAGTAGTGCTATTAGGTGGCTGAGAGAGAGAGGCTGAAGCCCTGGAGGGGTCTGCATTAAGCAGCTTCAGTGGCAGGTGCATCTATTGAGGTACATACAGCCCTGAATGTATGCAAATTAGAGGGGCCTCGTACTTTCCCTTTCTGGCTGGGAATCCAAAAATTCTCGACCCGGCCATGCTTATGCTGTAACAGACTCATGTAAAAAAACGTCCACAGACAGAAGTTACACTATTCAAATTTCTGAAAGGGCATGCCTTTGGCACAATCCACATGCTTATTAAGTCACCTTCCAAACATTTAAAAGAGAAGTAACACAAATTATTATCTCAACCTTTTATCCCCTCCTCACCTCTCCAGGTCAAGCATAAAGTCCATAAAGTGCTCATATGGACAAGTCCATATGGTCTGACTCGCGGAGAAGCCTGCGACCGAGCATCTCGTTCTAGGTGAGATCACAGTATGTTGCTGGTCACATGCATGATGTGGTGTGAAATGCTCTGATGCCATCATTGATGAGATCAGTGGTCCACGATGTAGGTGTGGGGGAAATTGCTGTAATGATTGCAGAGCACTGACAGATGCCACCTAGGTTGATACTACCCACTGAAAAGGTTTAGAAGCTGCAGAGCTCTCTGACTCCCTGAGACAGACTGCAATGGTATTCCTGTTGTCTACAAACAGGCTGTATGTAGTGCTATGTAGAAGTGATGGGCTTCATTGTTCCTTTTTCTTAAAGATAGGTGGCAGGGCTGCCTATATCCCAGAGGGTGACTACAGTAGCATCTGAGACCGACAAAGAACGCCTGTCGCTGATTTGCATTCCTGTGTTGTTACTGATTAATGTCCCATTGTGGTTGCACTCTGCTCACAGTCCCTTGTGTGATGTGAGCTCTTTATTTACCCCATGTGGCAGCTGGTATATTGTATTCATACACTAAAATGACAAGATGTTGGCATTGTTGCGAGACTTGTACAACTAATACGCCGTTCAACACTGGAATGTGGGTGCAGTAAGTTAACTTTGCCCAGTTGAATCAATAGATTCTGAAGCATGCCTCTGATGGTTAATGTGCCAGAAGTGCATAAGGGGTTAATCAAGCCACCAATGCTGACGTTGGTATTGATGGCATAATGTAGCTGCGCTCCGCTGAAACCACTCAGTACTAGAATATATAGCAATGGGGGCACTCTGCATGATCTAGCTGTTCTTATGAAAACCTTATTGTTCTAAAAATACTTAGCAGTGTGGGGAAGTGTTCAGCGTACTGCCATGCATTGCACTGACAGGCCATGCTGACAGACTAACTGCACGCTGCTGAAACTGCTAGTACAGGGATAGACCTAAGCGCAGTGCATATCATCCACCACTGTTGGCATAACTATCGGTGCGCTTTGGTTGGCTTTGTGCATGATCCAAAGATTCAATGTTGCATCCTCCAGTTCTGCTGTAGACATCAGTGATTTGCAGGTGCATGATACAACTGTGTGCCGTATACAACTCCAATGCTGTGACAGACAACCGTTTAAAGTGCTGGTTTTTTTGCACTACTGATTAGTGAAATTGGTGCCCTTTGCTTGCTGGGATGGATAAGGTGAGGTTTCGGGAAGTGTGTCCACTGAGCATGCGTACACATCTAATGCTGGGAATACAGCAGTGCGAAGTGTTGGCGTAGATAGCAATTGCAATGATGCAATTGTGCACTGCTGGAAACAACTAGTCCTGGGATAGATACTGATGTGTCCCGTGCGTATCCAATCCTTTGTGTTGCATGACACCCCCATGGGATTTAACAAAGGCTATGTAGTGCTTGCAAGTCTTGTGCGCTACCCATCAGTGAAAGGTGCACCCTACTCCCTGTTGGGATAAATAGGGCTGACTTTCTGGAGGTATGTTCAAGTGCAGGGGTAAATAGCAGTGCTCAGTATCTGGGCAGACAGGAACGCTTAGATGCTGATATGATCCTGTTGTGCACAGCTGGAAACTCTGGCGCGGGAAAGATAGGAGCGCCAATTGTGTACATGATCCAGTGATGGATATCTCAAACCTCCAGTGCTGGAGGACTTATCAGTACTGTCCAGAGACACAATTAGCCTTTTTATGCATACAGGTCCACCACTCGACTAGCAATCAGTGTGCAGTGCATGAACCAGCTCTGCAAGTAGCGCTTAGAGACCGTTGGTGATTTGGCGCTTTACAAATATAAACTAACATAACATAACATAAAAAGTACTGGAACAGAGAGCAGTGATCTGCCTTGTGCAGTAGTTTGTAGCTGGGCATACCTGAAAACTCAAATGCTTGGATAGATGGCAGTGTGAGTCTTGTTCGCCGTGCAGTTCCAACTGTTCACATAGCTTTTTTTTGTGAAGGAGGCAAAAGCAATTCAAAGATTGAGAAAGTCTCAGTTGGACCTGCATTGGAATGTGCGATGAAAATGCTTACTAGCAAAAATTAATGATCCCGCCTGCTACTGCACATACTTGGAATGTTAAATTTGAAAGAGTGCTCTCCAGGGGGCCGTTGTTAAAGGCACATCACTTTTTTATTAAGTTATTTTTAGAACAGGTAAGTAATTAATCATAGAAGGAACTGTTTTTCTATCGCTATCTTTGCAGGGGTCTAACTGTGTCCTTATTTGTAGTTGTGGGAGTGCCCATTGGATCACTTACCGTGGTACATGTGTGTTAGTACAAGCAGCAGATTTAGGAATATTGTAACAGAATGTTGTTGCTAAATATACTGCTATGTTTAGTACATTGTTTTTGATAATCAAGCAACTTACCTCAAGATTGAGGCCAATAATTTTTTTATAACTAAGTAGAACACTGGCAAAAAACATTGAGCATGGTAAAAGGTCTACAATGACAATCAAAAGGCACGACCTATTGGCTTTGCCAATGCTTGGTTTATTCTACTTATCGTCCTCCACTCAGTAAATTACCAATAAGCAGTGGCAAATCCAATAGGTCTTGCTTTTAGGCGAGCTATTGGCTTTGGCAATTGTGGGCTGCTGGGGGTGGTGAATGGGAGGGTAGGTGGGGGTGGTGAATGAAAGTTACTGCTTTGCGGAAGTACAGGCAGATCATACGAGTGACATTGGAAAACCACCCTTTTTCTGTGGTTCCTCTGCTTTGAGTATTTTACTCAGTATTCTACAGATGAATCAAAAAGGTACAATTTGCTCTGTTTGCTTTTCTGCAATTTTGATTTTACTCAACCCTAGTGAGGTAGTCATGGAAAGAAAGCGGAAGAGCAAAAGGAATAGTTAGGGTGCTCTGAGTGGAGCATCAGTGATGGGCACAGAGAATAAAACACCATGAACACTGCAAAGCTTGCTAAACAAAAAAGCCACTTTTTAAAAAACCCACTTAAAACGCATCTCCCACAAGCTTTAGTAACAACACGACATAAGAAAACAGAACTTTACTGAAATATGGGCACTCCGCAAAAAAAATAATTGTGTGCACACACAGGGCTAAATACACTAAAGTAAAGGGATACAAATAATAAGCCCATGCTCCATGGGAGAGAGCAAGATACGAGAAGTAGGGGCATATAACAAAGATTAATCACATGGAAGCAAGCTTTTGCGAATGACAGTCTAATTAACAAATCAAAAGCGATGGGAGGGCTGTAAGCCCACAGAGTGAATACAGCATGTCTTGAAAAGGCAGTGCATGTGCTGCCTAGGTGAGACCTAAAAAGGGCTTGCCGATGCAGCCGCATCAGCAGTGTTATATTGTAGGCGCACATGCTCGGATCTTTAAGCTGTTTCTCCATATCCTTCACTTGCAGTTAAATGTTCTCTCTGTAACTGCATCAGAGCAGACAGCAGGAAGAGAGCACCTTTCAAGTGGCCAAGACCACCTGGTAGAAGTCATCCTCCCCTATAAAGTCACGTGTGCAAAACAGGGAAAGATCCTCTCTTCAGTTTACTGGCTAGGACAAACAAACAATATTGTGTACTGAGAAGGATTATTCATGGGAAAGCAGGATAGTTAAAGGCATCTGTGGTACGTGCAATGTATTCACAACACTTTGGGTCTTCATGCAGCTCTTCTATTGCATGAGAGATTGTAAAGAAGATTCCCTTTCTATAATTTCAGTTACCTTAAATTCTGGGGCTGCTGCGTGTATCCTTGGTCTGTTGTTGTTATGCGTTGTTGTGGTTTTCTGGTTTCTGACAGTGCTCTTTGTTCAGAGTGAAGTTTATTCAATATTACTAGCAGAATATAGCAAAGCACCTGAACTTTCTGTGTAATTGTAGATGACTTTATGATTTCATTTGTGACACTCAACAGTTTGGACAGTTTCCCCCTTTATCTTTAGTTGGTATTTCTGTTCTGGGGTCTTTGATCTGTTTGACTCTACAACTTTACCATATTGCATGTGTACACTGTCTGTGAAGTCACCTTTTACACAGTGTATTGCTTCTTGGCTCAAGTGCGGGCCAGACTGGCCGTGGCGGGCACTGGGCGTTTTCCCGGTGGGGGCCTTTTTTGTTACCGGGGGCCGGCAATATCAGCCCCCTGTAACAAAATCAGCCCAAACCAGCCCTTGCAAACTGCTCGGCTGCACCCCTCCTGCCCCGCAGGGGGGGCGGCCGAGCAGTTAGCCAGGGCCGATTTCAGTTCCCAGTCCGGCCTTGCTCAAGTGCCTTATTTATGGCTATAGTTCGTTATTCCAATAAGCCTTCTGTTTTTGGCTTGGTGTTTCCCTCTGCACAATGTATTACCCAGGTGTTCTGTGGGTCACTGTTATTGTCTAGGTCAGTGCTTTGGTTACGTTTAAGAATCACAACCTACTTTTTAGACCAACAAACATTTGCCACTGACCTAGCTGCAATGGACATGGTTTTTTGGGTGATTTTTTTAATGTAACTAAAGCATTGTGCGGCAGTGCACTGTCATTTACAGACAACACATTTTCCATTGAAATGGCCACTAAATTTGACAGACAGAGTTCTTCTGCTAGACGTATATTGCACACGAATAAATGTGTGGAAATCTGGTGTCAGTAAATATTTTTAATTTGTGTATATCTAATTAAAGTATCTTGATTTGGTTTGATCCTATTAAAATCTTTGCTTCCATCACTTTTCAGAAATACAAACAATGTGCTTCATTTTTGGTTTCCTAACTGCTGAATGTGTACAGTTATTGTACAGATATTTTGTTGTGTGTTGCAAAAAATGATATACTCCAGCCCTGCCTTTTACATTCTCTGTACCCCAGCAAAATTGTCACATAATTTACTTAATTTTTCTTTCTCTGACATTTGACCTCCCTCTTGGAAGCACAGCAAATGTGACAAGATAAATACAGAATTTAAATAAATCTTTATTTATTGCTTGGGCTTTCATGACTCACCAAAAAGTGGCTCACGACCGACCCACAGTTTGGGAAACACTGGTCTAGGTTAATAATGTCACTTTTTAGAGTCTTCTATGAGTTTAGCTTTTTTATATTGTTTTATTTCCATATCATTTTTAGGACTCGCTTTACCCAGCACATGCGCTGGTCTGGCAAGACATTTAGTAGGTGGGTTTCGAAAGTGCTACCCACGTTTTTGTGCTGGCTACAAGCGTCAGTGCATGATGGCGTGCACGCGCACAGCTGCTACCCGCATTCCCCCCTCCCTTCTCGCCCAGCCATCTGCCTTTCCTGCGCCAGCCTTCAGCACCATGCCCCTCCCCCGCTGCTTTAGCGCGTCATCGCGATGACTTTCGCTTTCAGAGTGATCGCGATGACTTTCGCTTTTACGGCACAACTGCAGCTGATTAATAAAGCGGCCCGCGTGGCCTCTCCCCTCTGCATTGTCGGTGTGTATATTATTGGCTTCTTGTGATTGCACATACAAAATCACTGCTTGTCGTCAAAATCCCGGTGCGTTGAGATAAATTGCATGAGCCGTTATGAGATGTTGGTTTGCTTTCACGGTGTGTTGTCGTGTTTTAGCTTATTTGTAATGCAACACTTTTACATGTGCACTTCTCATCAAAACTAAAAACACCGAGATGTGTAGTGGACTATAGAGAAAGTCCAGCGCCTGTTTAGGTGCTTCTGTGTGCGCTCTCGCTGTTTCTTTTTGTCTTTGTCTCTCCCCCACCCTCCCCTCAATCTCACTGGATTTCTTTCATGCTCTCTCCCTCTCTGTTTCTCTCTCGTCCTAACCTTTTTCTGTGTCCCTCATTTTGAGTCTCTCTATCTCATTCTCTCTCCTTTCCTAACCCTCTTTGTCCCTGCAGTTCCCCTGTCTCTCTCACTCTATCACCCTCTCTGTCTTTCTCTCCACCCATCTGTCTTCCGTGCTTCCGGTTTTCTCTGGGCCCCTTTATTTCCCTGAGCCTGTGTCCCTCCCCGATACCAAATCTGAAATAACACCCGAGGCCGATTACCAAAATAGGATTGAATCCATTTGGTACATTGCTTTTAGAACACGAGTGACCAATATTTTTTTTTAACTATAATGAAAACTACATTTGAATGGATTCCATTGAAACATATCCATAAAAGGCATCCTCATAGCCTGTTCAAGGGTCTGTAATGTAACTACATTTAAAAAGAAAAGCATTGGCATAGCCAATAGGTCTCGCCTTTGGGACCTTATAAGTGTTTAGCTATGCAACAGTTGATGTTGTTGCACCAAGGATATTGTGCTGCATAACTAAATACTGATAAGGTCCCAAAAGCGAGACCTATTGGCCATGCCAATGCTTGTTTCTAATGTTTCTATTTTTGACATTTACAGTTTCTGAGGAACCTACAGAACAAGCTGTCAATATCAATTCTTTGGCACCAACACAGACATAGCACTGTCCCATCACAGTACATCCGTGACCCCTTTGCTGTGTTTTTTTCCCTTTCCTGTGCAGGCATAGCACTCTCTCTGATTTCTCCACTCAAAACACCAAATGATGTAGATTCCAATCGACGGTAAGTCTTCTGAAATACAGCCTAACCCTTTCAGAGAGTTATCTGATCTCCCCGGAGGGTTACTCTGTCGTCCTCTCAGTCAACCATGGGATCACAGAAAGACGGCTTGGTGCAATACCTAATTGCACACAATTCACCTTTCTCGGTGTGGTGTCTAGTCTCTTGAAGACTCAGTAATCATACAGCTTGCATACCTTTTATCTAAGTTTCAGCCATGCTGCACACCATCTGTGCTGCTGTACAATATGGCTAAAAGACACTAACAAAGTCAAACGCTCTCGCATAGGCATGAACTATTGGCTTTGCCAATGTTTGTTAGTACTGTGCAGGTTTTTCTTCTTGTTCACTGGCAGCCCGCTGATGTCAGGAAATATCAGCACCCTGTGTCCTCCAAACAACAGTCTTGCAGTGGCCTGTGGCACAACCTATCACTGTTGTGGGTTCCTCAACTCAAGCTCTTGTCAGTCGAGGAGCTCTGCACACCTCCATCCAAATGTCTTCTTCATGCCCCTGGCATCTCATACTACTGCACCATTGAGTCACCACATGAAACGTTTAATTCATGCTACACACAATGTGCCTGTTCCTCCTACTGCGTTGTATATGTCTTTATCTTGAAAAAAGAAAATAAAGAAGTGTTGGGGGGCATGTTTGATTCAATCTCAGCAACTATTATTACTTAGGACATCATATGTTTATGCGACTCTGGACTGGGATCAACCAGATGCAGATTAGAGTCGAAATAATCCACCCCATAGTGTCAGGCCACGCTCTCTCCAAACAGACATTCCTTAAACCCAAATCCGGGTTTGGCCCATTTGGGCCTCGAGAGTGAGGTGCCACCTGAATCCCATGGCACCACGAGTATGGAATGCACATCTGGGGATGCCGCTATACTTAGAGCATCTCATAAAGAAAATAGTGATGGGTAATAATTACCTAAAATAATATCCGCCTCGGGTAATTACTCTGGCCTCATTCCAGTCATCATGTTTGAACCCACTGTGCCACTGTAGACAGGAACCAAAGATAGTCAAATCACATCAGGGGTACCAGATAACTCTATTTGGACTGGGCAACGTATTTCCAGTCTTTGTATTACATTTATCAAATTGGTGCACTGTTGCCACTGCCAAATAACGTTTGTAAAGGGAAAGTCCAGGACTGGGATGGTGGCATCCTGCAGACATGGAGGGCAGGGCAAGGACAGTAAGCTGTCGATCTTGAATCTGAGCCCGTGACAGAGAAGACTGGGAGGAAAGTGATAAGACATATTGATGGAATCCCTTTGTAACAACAGATTTAGAATACCTCGCATCCTGTGTGCTACCATCCTTAATAATTTGTTTGCAAATCGAATGGTGAGCTCTGTGTTTTGCTGAGGCAGAGGACGTGACGTCACCGTAAACACATTTAACACAATAGTACGGCACCAGTCACGCTCAAGATGAAAAATAAATGTGACACAGTTCCTTGAAATACAGCTGAAAAAGCTACTTTGAAGGTGGCTAATAAAAATTCAAAACCCACGAAGACGGGGTGGCCCTTTTATGGTTACAAAACCACTTGTTTGAGTGGCTGTAACGTTGAGCTCTCACGACTGAGAGAGTCGCTCCACTGATCTTGTACAGAAATAAGTTAGGGCTCTTCTTGGTGATGCGTTGCCAAGTTTGGGAAAGCCCGTGCCCGTGAAGAGGCAGTGAATAAAGATCCAAAAAGGGTATTTTAATCTCATTATCTTTTAATAGCTGCTTTTGATGAAATGTGTCATCAGCCGTGGTTCCTCCTTCATCTGCACAGTTATCCCCTACCAACCAAAGAAAGCACTTTCCACCTTCCTTACAGCCCTGCTTGATGACGCCATCCCTTTCTTACCTTTAGAGCCAAAGTTCTGTTCATCGTAAACATCTGAGCAGATATTCGTTAGCAGAGATGTATATAGTGCTGCACTGCCCTTGGTAAGGCCTTGCAGCGTTGGGTATTTTCATGCCCTGATCTCAAGGATTCTGTGCCAGACCTGGATCTGTTTTCTGTTTCAGTTGGCTCGTCAATAGGGTGGATTTGTTGCTTTTGTTTATGTTAGGATGTAAGTATGTTACAGTTGGCAGTGGGATTTGGGGGGTGCAACCAGAGGTTGCACCCACCAAAGTTCAATTCCAGTATCGTGGCTGACAGGGATAAATCCGATTTTGCTCAGCTTCTTGACCTGCCAACATACTCAGCTAGCGTCAGGTGTTAATGGAGTGGGGTTGCACACTGACCGGCACGCTTGACCCACTCCTAATATTTACCTACTTGGATGAAGAGGAGATCTGCACTCTCTCTTTCCATTGGACTCAGCAGCATCCAGTCAGGTAGACCACAAGATACGCTCTAACCATCTGGCGTCCCGCGCTCAGATGCTCAGAACAGGACACAGCTGTTGATCAGTTTCCTTCTCTTCTGGAGGACCAGATACACCATGGGGAGCTTTTCACATTCCTGTTCAAAATGACGTCCTCCTACCACCCCACTAATGTTAAAGGGCCACTCATTCACCGCAGCCTATTTTATTCATCCTGTGCTACAGGAGCCCACGTTAGCGCATCATATATCATTGGATGCCAAGTGCTTGCTGTCAAGTCTCTGCTGCATGTGAAGGTTCAAGAGGGCTTCTGACTGGCAGTAAATCATACTCAACCTGGTGAGGATCCAAAATGTGATGTACCAAAATTAGCTCTCCCTCTACGCCTTCAAGGCAGCTATTTGGCTTTGTGGACCAACTGGTCCTTCTTGTAGTGTCCGGCTGGACACGTTCTAGTGTTTGCCTAGTCCTAACTCACACTTTACACCCACCCACCACAGGCGTCACCGGTCAGGTGACCCTGTTAATAACAGGGGCTGGGCGCACGTGCCCTGGGCCAGTTACCAACACACTAAGCATGCCAATGTGTGCGTTACTTATCTAGCATGTGGTCTGGAGGCCCACAACACCACACTTCTGGCATTTTTTCCAGCTGTACTGCACTTACGAGGCTCATAAATAACCCTCTGAGAAAACGAAGCACGGTTAATTTCGATCTGACCTTCAGTACCCCAAGCTAACACTGTTGCCAATAGAGTCTTCAACAGCTACACTTATCAAAGGGAAGTCTCCCCATGATGTGCCTCCCCACCAGGTTGCACTAGTGATTGTAGTGATAACACCAACACTAGACTGTTGTTAGGCCTCTTACGCTGGGCTCAGCGCTGTCCTGCTCGTCTCCTCTTTAAATTGTAAAGATCAAACCACATTACCCCAAAGTTGAAGGTCCTACACTGGCCGCTGATAAATTAGCTAAAATTCTTCAAAATCTCCCACATTGTCCATAAGAGCACTCTTTCCTGTTATCCGAGTTTCTAATCCAAGACTGCCCAATGGTGGTTCATTAGTACCATGTTATGCCAGATTTTCAGGCTATCCGCATAAGATAAATTTAATACAACACAAAAGCAACTCATTAGCATAGTCAGTGGTAGTACTGCAAATCTGCCATGGATCCAGCCAACCTTGATCTTCTTCAGACATTTAAAGCTATAATTTATGTTTAAGACAAACAAGTGGCTGTACTAGCCGAAACTTTTCACAAAAGTATCTTATTCAAATTTAAAATTGTTTTAAGAGGTTTGTGACTACTTGTAATGCTGGTGTTTTTAACGTGACTGTCTGCTCTTCTGGATACTGGAATGCACCTGGTTCTCTTGCCACTAAAACTCTCACCGGCAGATGATCGGACTGACTATTGCATTATTGCCAAGCAATTTTAGGACACCGGGCCAAACAAAGGTATTTTGCTTAATCCCACAGAACCTATGTGCTGCTTGTTTATGAGACTTCTTTGGCCATGAACAGCAGATAAGCCAGTTATACTGCCTGTAAACAAACACTTTCCAGAAATTTTTAGCAGTCTCTCTGTGGTAAGCAATACTTGGTTTTGTGTCACTGGATTCTCTTACACCTTGATAGCCTGAGTGAGATGCTAAACAGATCTTTGAAGCTGCATCAACAAAATCTTGGTGGTGGTAATCTCATTGCTTCAATATCTAGCCTATAGGCAGCGTACCCTCTCATACACACGTGCACACGCCTTAAAGGATAGTGTTAGCCAGGAATCGAGGACACATTAGTCCGTGAATCATCCAATATCAAACATCAAGTTGTTACTAATGATAAAAGGAAGCAATATTTAAGATCAAATTTGTTTATTGAGTTCATAGAAATACACATGAACCTGCCTACATCCCAATGACGACCTCCAGTAACGACAAGAAATATAATTGCTAGGTATTAGAAAAATCTGCTTCCTGTACCCTTCAACAGGATGCTGGAAAATTCAACCCAAACGAATAAAATCACATATTTAGCTAGAACTACCCCTAACCCTCCCACGAACCAAAAGTCCACCCCAAGTCAAATCTGTTGCATGCTCAAAACAGCACAGCATGCAAGTCTCTACAAGATCGATGAGTAGGATGTACCTAAACAGACTCACCCTCCAAACGGGAATAAAGCTTAAACAAGAACAGGTACCCTGAGACGTCAGGAAGCACACACTTGTGCACTAGCTGTTTGCTAGATTGACAATGGTCTAGAGACTAGCGTTGCATCAGACCGTAAGCATGTGACACTGGAAGTGAACCGGCCTCATGCCCCTGCACTAGCAGCCTAGGACTCAGAAGGTTAAATATAAAACTATGACACTGATTTGTGTCTTACAGCTGGTATATTAGCAATTTTAGAGTTATTTATTTAGGGTGAAAGGAATACGCCGATATAAAGGCTGGACTTTGTTTTTTTAATATTATTGTATCCCACACCAACACCATTTGAGGCTTCAAGATACGATAGGGATTTCTGATACTGTCCATTTAAAGTTTAGAATATACTCTGCTGAACGGCATTCACACTGTACCATAAACCAACATACGTTCAGATATAACGTGGAGGCCCCAATGGGAGCTAGCTCTCTTACTCCCCTGACACATCTTAAACAAGTCGTTCAAGTACTCTTTTTTTATTTAAAAAACTAAAAGAGTTGATTTTCAGCCGTAAACAGGAAAATGGCATGGTCCAACATTGCTTTGACTTTGTGGTGTTAGCAATTCAGAAATTGAAACCTTCTACCCTACACATGGATGATCCAGCAAGTCCTGGCCTAGCAGATCTAGGCCAAGGTTGCCCGATGGTGGTGCGCAGGTCGAATGGCTATGAGCTGGGCTTTTGGAATTGTCTGCTGTGCACACGGTGGATGAGGGTGAAGTAGTCCTCCCCAGGTGCAATAGGGATGTCTGGGAAAGGGGCGGGAGGAGAAAATACCTCATTCTCCTGAAACAAAGAGAAGAAACAACATTAAAGCGCTTATAAAAGGCAGCACCCCAATAGAGATTTAAATTTTCTTTTTAGCA
Organism: Triturus cristatus; assembly: GCF_964204655.1. NCBI lineage: Eukaryota > Metazoa > Chordata > Amphibia > Caudata > Salamandridae > Triturus > Triturus cristatus. The sequence goes on from NC_140585.1 coordinate 1,175,552,295, forward strand.
GAACAAAACATTGGAAAACACATCACAGAATGAATAATTAAAAAGGAAAAAACAATGAATTGTCTAAGAAATCCTTAAACAGAAGAAGTAAAATGTTATCATGCACAGATGCACTTACTAATTAATATACTAACTAAAACCATGGCTGAACTAGACTGCCTTTACAATAAAAAAATCAGGGTTAGTCCTGTCATGTATGAAGAACAATACTTTGTTGCAGCATAGAAAGCTTGAGGGACATAACACATAGGTAGCTTTTAGTAGGAAACCCATACAACTAATACAGACTGTAAACCAAGTGTTCTTAAAAATGAAAGTCTATGAAACGTTTAGAATTCTAGCAGTTATTATACAATTTTTTTTTTAAATGAAAATACATAAAAAGTGAATGGGAGGATCCACTCTCAAATGAAGGAATACAAAATTACCACGACCTTGTAAAAAGCCAAACCAGCAGACATGATGATTGACAATCTTAAATGTATGCATTGTATACTACTTCACTTTCACAAATTACTTGTAAACTTTTAATATAAGGCATAACAAAATATTCTGCTTTGCCCATTTTTGATTCTGAAACTAACTTGGATAGTACCTTTTTAACCCACTTTTATCATCAATGTAGATTAGAATCTTGCTAATAATGTCTTTGGTGATAGGGAATTGATAAAAGAGATTAACAGAAACAATGGAGCTATGGGTGATCATAGACACCTCACTGGTGTAATCACTTTACCAGCAAACATGAATGACTATTTTGCTGTCAAGTAATTTGGAGAAAGCTGTCCGTCAAGTAGAGTGCTTCCTCTACAACCGAGGACCCTGATTTAGAGATTCGTTGGAACTTAAAATCCTCAAATTTTTGAAAAATGTAGCTTGTGTAATCTACTCCATATTCAAAGTGTTATCCAGAAATGTGAAGAGTTTCAGGTCCCTCCAATCTCTAAATGAGAACCTTTATAATTAAGTCTACATGCAATTTCAGGAACGTAATTTCTAAGCTAGAATACGCTGCAGGAGCGTAGGCCAAAAAAGGAATATAACCTCATAAAAAGAGGATATTATCTCAAAATCCTCCCTGTTGGAAAAAAGTAAGAGACAGCACTATCCTCTCTCTCTCTAGTCTTATTTGAGTTTTACATTGAACCTCTGTCAGATGCCATTGGTTAAAAATTAAAACATACTCAAAATCAGAAATGAGTCAATTCATAGAAATCAATTATGCAGGTGTTATTCATCTTTTTATTACAAGGGCCTAAGACACAAGCACCACATTTATGGCAACTATACAACTTAGGGCCTGGTTTATGAGTTTGGCAGTCTGGTGGCTTGGTGGTGGCGGTCTAGCCACTGCCGCACTGGCAGTCCGACTGCCTTATTACAACTTTGGTGGTCGGACCGCCATTGTACCTCCGCAACCGCCAAGGAACCTTGTTCCCTGGCAGTGGCGCGGATGTCAGGGGCTCACAATATGCTGGCGGTGCAGCTGTGACACCGCCATGCATTTACGAGTGTCCAGACCACCTGCGGTCTCGTGGAGGTTCTTACTTCATGAAACTGCTGGCGGTGTTGCAGGGATTCTGCACATATACAGAACTATGCACATGAAAACGGGACCTCAGTGAATAGGGGTGTACCAACCTACCACATTAGTATCCAAAATACCTAACCGACTAGCTAAAGTGTTGTATTCGTTCTACGACTACAGCAAAGCTACCAATGATTAGAGAACCCAGAACCCCTAGAAAGGTGTCTCTCCAAGTGTGTCATTACATGTTTTGCTTGCAATATTAAAGCGCACGATTTCCAGTAGTGCAGGTGTGGGTAGTATGTTATGTCTAGGTGCGAGGGACTGACCAGAAGAGAATAACAAGGGGCATTGTTGATCGACCTTGTACATCGTGTGCGGACTAAACCTCAGAACACAGCAGAGAACGCGAAAAGCAGACAGTTCTCATGTGAACTAGGCACAAACAGAGTCTTGCGAAATATATGCTTGCAGGGTCGTGCGAAAAAGCAGCCAGACTCATGGCAGCGAAGCTCATGCTAAGTTAGCAAATGTCGACAATGGGCCCATAAGCTCTACTACGCCCTCCCCCTGGTAAGTCCATGCTATGTAGACATAGTAAGAAAACAGAGTTCAAAAACCGTGAGCAGATATCAACAGGCGTGTCCATAAACTTGGAAAAAGCAAAGATGAGAGTCTATATAAAAAAACAAGTTCTGGAAGAAGCGGAAAAAAAAATATAGTGGGAAAAAAGCATCCGAACCCAAAAGATGCCGGCTGGCCATGTATGCGGTTAATCCATTAAGGTGTAGGAGCAAAAGAATGCAACACTCTCCAAAAGGACATAATTGTGGTCTGTAGAAAAAAGAGACGCCATCCAATTTGACATGGTGAATGAACAAGAGTGTTCCTCATAGTCGGGTGCCTCCATTAGCATCGCTGGATAACTTGCGTGATATTCAATATAACTCTGAAGTAGGAGATTCTGTGCAGTCGCACAGATATCCCATTGAGCCAAAATTCCAAGTGCAGCCGCACGCGCCATTAATCCAATCCCAGAACAGTCCTGCTCATGAGCCACTAAGGGGCTCATCAGCTGTTTGAAATCCGGGTCCGGACATGACGTATTGGAAAGGCATAAATCCAACGCCCATGCAAAATCACATCTCAAGCACGAAAAGATGGGTTGCACGCAAGTAAAATATACAGAACGGAAGGACCCATAAGATACACTGAGTGTTGCCAGTGGTAATTTGGCGAAGCATCCATGCATTCGGTCACGGAGCAAATGGAGCCGGCCCAGTCTGTGTAGTAGCACAAGTGGAGCAGCCATTGCGGAGCAGGCACAGCAGAAGTAGGATTCCAGCGACTAACGCCAATACTAAAGGAAACTCACCAAAGACGCTGGAAAACATAGAATGAATAGATGCAGGTATTACCCCAAATATAGTTTGAAAAGAAGCAACAAGGCCAGAGCCGACAGTCTTAAAAAAATTTGCCAGTCTTTGAGTAGTGGACGCATTAAATATGCGATGGATGAGCTCCCTAAAATGTAGTGGGAGGTTAGTGTTTAGAAGCATTTGAACCTCAGTAGCCACGCTAGCCACCACCTGCAGGTTTAAGGTTTCTCGCGTGGAAGTAAGAGGTACTTCTTGTTGGGTTAAAAGCGCCTTTAATCTGCTCAACTTTTTGAAATCTGCTTTCAAAGTAGGTATTGAAGGCCAAACAGAACTATTCAGCGGCCCACGAGGGGTGGGCGGAAAAAGCACACTATTGCAACAAATTATGCGCTGTGAACCATAACAATGTATGGTATTCCAGCAAGCAAGCCGCAGCATTCTTGGTTATTTAAAATAAGATAACTACCGTTAGTAAGCAGAGTGAACGTGGGAATTATTACGGAAGCTAGTTTACCTTTGAAAACACAAGCGAGGTTTGAGCCGACACATTACATGCTCCATGCAACTTTATGTTTTTGCATACCAGGGAAAGGAGGTAAAATCACTGTTCGAGTACCCTTTAGGCCAAACACTGGAACCGGTGCACTATAAGAGGGACCAAATTCTTTTTTGTTCTCCACCTTTTCTCGGACCAGATCTCCAACTTTAGGAAGCCAGCCGACCACCGGATTAAGGAGCGCTGCATTAGTTGCTGAGAACAAATGTTCAGTAGCAAGACTGGCACGGGTCTCTTGTAGGTTCTGTAACATAGTAGAATGATTATCTACGTCAAAGGTCGCGGCAGCCACCGCAACATCTAGATCATCAAGGTCTGGCACACACATTTTAATGCCAAAGAGCATCTCGTATGGGGTCTGCCAACACAGAGGTCTTCTAGGGAGATTGTTGGACTCCATACAAAAGGGCTAACCAGTTCCTGCCAGTACCTAAGACTCTAGCTGTCAAGGATTGCTTTAAGTCACGGTTCATTCGCTCCACAATTGAGTTGCCCTCAGGCCTGTATGGAGACGAAAACTGCACCAGCACCCCCATAGACTTCATTGCATCCCTGTACGCCTTAGAGGCGAATGCTGGACCTTGGTCAGAATGAAAGGTGCCACAGGCAAAAATCCCTACAAAGACATGCAAATCCCTGATGACATTTCAAATGTGTCAGCACTGCGTTGTGGCCAAACCCAAAGGAATCTAGTGCACGAATCAACTGCAACTAAAATGTATTTTATGCAGTATCAGAAGAAAATGGACCGCTGTGATCAAGATACACACAAGCAAAAGGGCGATTAGCAATGCAAAGCGGTGTTTGTGATGGTGGGGTTACCGTAGGCGGCTTGATTTGCTGACAGATGTCACAAGAAAGTACGTAATTATGGGTTTGTTTATATAAACCACACCACCAATAACGTTGTTGCAAGATAGAAACAGTCGCCGACACGCCGGCATGGGCAGAAGCCATACCTTCGTGTGCAGTCTTGATTAAAGTGTGTCTGCGGTCCGTGCTGGGAATCAGCCGATCTCCAACGTCAGGTAGCCTAGCAAAAGGAACTTGTTCAGGATTTAACTGATAATACTTTGAAGGGAAACCCTATGGATAATTAATGCCAAAATGTCGTTATCAATTTTAGTCATGGACCTTGTAATGGCTGCTATGGAACACATGGCTACTGCAGATTTGGCCACTTCATCAGCCAAACAACTCCCAACAACGTGTGTGTGCTTCCACACGCTGGTGGCGAAGAGTATGAATAATATGTGTGAGTGGCAGACGTCGTTTAAGATCCTTCACTCGAACCCAAAGCGTTTTATGCTTAATTGTGCTGCCTTTAGAAACTCGATAATCATTTTGAGACCAAAAGAATAAGTTGTCATTGAAAGACTGAACACAGTAATACGAGTCACATACAATAAGAGTTGACACCTTTGGATCTGCAAACTCGAGAGCAAGAACGAGAGCGCTAAGCTCGGCCATCTGAGCGGTACAGTCTAATAGCGCCTGTGTATGCACTACGTTAGATTTGAACTCACCATTCACCATTGTATCAGCCACAATAGCACAAGCTGCTGAATAAGCATGTTTAGAACCAGTGGCCGGTTGCGCCGAACCATCTGTGTAAATGATACACACGTACTCCTCCAAAGGAAGCAAAGGCAGAGGAGGCGGATGAACGTTTTCATACTGCAAGAACTACTGTGTCTGTAGAGAGGGGTCAAAAATAAACGTGACATCCGGAGACTTCAAAGTAGCCCATGGTATCCAATGGGGATGTAAAGCTTTTGAGTTAGGGATACTTGCCTTTGTCTCTGCTTCTAAAGCAGAGTAAGGTGCAACCACCAAAATGCATTTATCCTGTGCCAGTGGGCGTTCCTTTAGAACCACCGTCTGCACAGCTGTCAAAACTTTCTCAACAGATGAAAACTGCATTTCGGCTGAAGTGTATAAGTGCGATTTGGATGCGATAGGTACTGTCACCTTCATTGTACGTCAAGTAAGTGAAACTCACTGCACCTGGTACGATTCGTATAATCAGGTTTGTGTGGTTATCACGTGTCAACAAGTACTTAGATTCAAGCAAATCAGATTGCAAAGAATGCAAAATAGAAGAATGTTCCGGGAGCCAGCAGGCTTTTGAAAACGTAGGTTGTATCAAGGCATAAAGAGGCTTGATACGCTGGACATACTCGGTAATGTAGGATCGCCCGAAATTTTAAAATCCCAGCAAAGACTGAAGTTTTTTCAGTGTAGTTGGAGACTGCAAATGTGCGCATTTCTCCAGAAAGTGGGGAGCCAAACCCCGACCTTCATTATTGAGCTCATAGCCCAAAAAGAGCACCGCATAACAAGCGGTGTATGATTTTGCAAAATTAAATTTGTATCCGTAGTCCGAAAATTCCAGAATGATGTGGTCAACACGGCATAGATGCGGCCATAATTCGTCGTATGTGAGATAAATATCATCAACATACGAAAATGCATCTGGGTCAATGCTGTCTAACAAGGAGACAACACGTGTGGCAAAAACCCCGGGGCTATTCTTATATCCCATAGGTAAACGCCAATTTTTTTTTGTTTTCCACAGGATGTGAATGCGGTCCATTGACTGCATTCAGTGGATAGGTTATGTCTATAAAAACCATTGGAAATGTCGAGTGTCGTTTTATATTTTTTACGAACAATACTGTCAACAAGAGCTATGGGTATTCTGTACCGCAAACGTACGACAATGAGAATTCAAATGCCGATAATCCAAAACTATGCGGTTAGACCCATCGGGTTTGGATACAGTAAAAAGAGGATTATAAATTGGCGACACACATGTCTCAATCACTCCTTGATACTCTGAGTTAGAACATCAGAAACAAGACCTTTGGCTTCCCGCCGGATGGGATATTGAGGTTGAGGTTGAGGCATAGACTGCAATGGAATCTCGTGTGGGGGTGAATCTTTATACCAGCCCACTTGATTATGGTACAGTGCCGGCGCCAGGGCCAAAGCCCACTCAGCTTCAAAAGCCTATGCATGCTCTTTGGGGACGTAACGAGAAAAACTTGGAAGTAGCTCGTCCTCCCCCGCCCTGCGGCCAGAACAAAAGGTGGGGGCCAATCGGCCTCTGCTAACAAAATGTCATAGGAAGTGGTCAGATTCTCCCAAAAAATCCCAGCGACTACACGCTCAATATCACCCTCAATGCAAAAAACTATATTATACAGCCGACCCGGGGGGGCAACCCAGGTGTCAGCTGTCTCTACAGTAATGAAAGTTACAGTTGCTGTCACCTCCAGACAAAGACGCAGTGCCTCCCGCACTATTGTATCTTCCGCTGCGCTGTCTAGCAGGGTTACCACCCAAGTCCAGTCCAGCAAGCGGGTTCTCACCGTCTGAGGCATATCTCGCTGTCAAAGCAGCAACTTTTTTCTTTTGAAACGGGGCTCAGAAGCGTGGTTGTTCCGCCTGTTTCCCCTCCCTGTTCACGTCCCTGTGGCGCAGGATGACTTTTGCCATGATCCTGGCACTCCCCACCGCCGACCAGTAAGTCAGATGAGTCCTGTGAAGAACGAGGAGAATGCTGATCAGGGACCTGAAATGTATCAGGAGTCTTAATTGTAGTGTGGTCGTCTAAGTCATAAGGACGCTCAGAAGTCTCAGGTGTCAGTGACCCAGCACGCGACCCATGCTTCTATTGCTGCTGCCCCTGCTTTTTATTTTTCCAGTTCTTTTTAGAAAAGACTGGACGCCCATTTGTGTCAGATTGAGCTTTCTGTTGTGTTTGAGACTGTGTTTGCATCTGAGCAAAAGGCTTAAGTCCCAAACTATTGTGGCCATTGGTTTTATAAGCCTTTGCAAAAATGTTTGTTAATTTGCGTGGTTTGTCCACATCACGGATAGCCTCTAAGCCGTTAGTGACTCGAAAGCTTATTGCATCACCCTTAACATTGGCAAGGATCAGATCAGCACCCACGTCGAACACTCCACCAGTCTCATCCCCGATTCCACAGCCGCTTTAGCACCATGCTCATCTTGAACATGCTTAATCACGGAGGGGAGTACAGTCATAGAGGGAGTGCTGAAACACTTCTAATACACAGCTGCGAACACCTTGCCCCAGGTGTTACAATCAGCCAACTCGGAAAGTAAGTTTTTAGGCAAACTAATAGTCAAAATCTGGTGTTTTTCTACAGGAGATGTATTAGGAAAAACAGCTTCAAGCTGTCCAAATCTTTCGGCAAGCCAATAAGGTAATTCATCCTTATTTTGTGGTCGCTTGCCCATCACCAAATTAACCATGACGGGACTGATAGTAACCCCACCAGATCCCGCAGGCTGTGCAGCAACGCCAGGTGGTCCCCTGGAAGTTACACGACATGAACTGAATAACAGATCTATGTACTGCTATCAGTGAAGTATGTAACACGCGTAGTTCAGGCAGCGTAGCTGCCGTCAACGCACCTGGGTGAGGGGTATACCCAGGCAACACCGGCCAAGTGGCCCTGTCAATTGACAAAGGACCTAAATGGACCAGCGTGTATGAGTGTGGAAGGGCACCATTAAACCAAATTCGATGTTGCCAAGCTGTGAGCGGAACCTCAGGGGTCCGATAGAGATGATACGCGATCGGAACAGCCGTGTCAGTGTATTCATGGAACAGGTTATCCGTCCCGTCCACTGCCGGAAAGGTGACCCAAGAGTAAAAGACTTCGAAGCGGTATGCTGGATCCGCCTCTCCTGCAAAAATCAGGTCTACTCCAGCATCAGGGACGCCATGGAGTTATAAATAATCCCTGAGCAGAGTGCAATTATGTAGCAAAATATTATGAGCCATTACGAAATGCAAAGAAGTACAACTTAAAAACTGGCAGCACAACAAGGTTTAAGAACAAAGAGAGAAACCTTTTTCTTCAAGCTTGAAACAACCTATAAAGAGTCAATATAGGAGGCCACACCATCACTGCTGTCTCCGAAGGCAGAAGTGAGGGAATTGTGGACAAGCACAAGCACTACTCAAGCGTCTCGCAGAGAAGAACCAGACCAAATGTTGGTGGCGCCATGTTGCAGGGATTCTGCACATATACAGAACTATTCACAGGAAAACGGGACCTCAGTGTATAGGGGTGTACCAACCTACCATTTTAGTACCCAAAATCCCAAACCGACTAGTTATAGTGTCTCATTGGTTCTCCGACTAAAGTGAAGCTACCAATGATTAGACAACCCAGAACACGTCACTCTCACTTGGGAATCGCGGGAGTCCGACAACTCTTTCGCTCACTCACTCATACTTGTCCACAATGCGAATAAACAGAGACGCAGTATAGTTACAAATGTTTATTTCAACTAACGCGCTCTATGGTACAGTACACGTGCCATTACTAGCAGCAAAATGCATAAACACAATATTGTCAGCATTGTCACAATTCCATAGAATACAAACGGGGATATCATTTTATAAAGACAGTAGAAAAGAGACTAAGAGACCTAACTACCCTCCCCGTTGTAAGAAATAGTTTATTATAAAAAAAGAAGACTTCTGGGCTTTGTCAGCAGACCCCATACCTCAAGGCCTAGATGAAATGTTCACATCACAGGACAAGCACAGCTCTTCTCTCTAGAAAGGTATCTCTCCAAGTGTGTCATTACATGTTTTGCTTGCAATATTAAAGCACACGATTTCCAGTAGTGCAGCTGTGGGTAGTATGTTATGTCAGGTGTGAGGGACTGACCAGAACAGAATAACAAGGGGCTTTGTTGATCGACCTTGTATATCGTGTGCAGACTAAACCTCAGAACACAACAGAGAACGAGAAAAGCAGACAGTTCTCAAGTGAACGGGGCACAAACAGAGTCTTGCGAAATATATGCTTGCAATGCTGTGCGCAATAGCAGCCTCATGGCAGCGAAGCTCATGCTAAGTTAGCAAATGTCGACATTGGGCCCATAAGCTCTACTAAAGCAGCAAGGAAACAAATGAGGCCCTACAGGCCCCCCCTGCCCTATGCAGGTTGGCGTAGAGAGGCACATGTTGTGCCCCCCTGTGTGCATGTACTCCCAGTTCCAACACGACTTAGACTTCACAGTCCATGATGGGCTGGAATGCGCTGTGGCAGTCCTGCGGTGATGCAGCATTAAGGCTCACATTTGACCCTTTTTACCTCACCGCCACGCTGCCCGCCAGACCATGATTTCACCCATAATCTAGTGGGCAGCCCTCTTTGGCAGTGTGGGAGCAGGGCAGTGACATGGCGGCCCGCTCCTACATCCACAAACTCATAATCGGGCCCTCAATGTTTTGTCTGCACACAATTCTGATGGTCCTAAATAATCAAAAACTGGGAAATGTCATAAGCAGCAAAGTTACATTTATGAGATTATGTTTACAAAGAACTAAAACACTTAATGAAAAGCATATAGCAGGTTTCATTCAACTAAATGAAAAAACTGTTAGCAAGCTATACCCAACTGGTGCCAACCATTCCTTCTCCAGCTATTACCAACATGCTAATTGAGTATGGAAGGAAATGTGGATGTGATACCATACAACAGCAATAGCATTACACGCTGGTACTACCTCTAGATTTACAGCTTGTGGGGAGATGAATGGCTCCTACATGGCTCAGTGAACCTTGCACCTCTGTCTTAAGTTCCTCACTACAAATTTCTGACCCTTTGTCTTATTTGCTGGCATGCATACAGGAATCGTGTGTAGACTGAGGACTCAATGCATGAACTGAGACACAGAACATGGCTCTGTGGTCTGGCTTGGCACACCAAGGGCACTTCTCCTTTATTCTCCTTATTGCTAGACTAAGAAATACTAGCAGGGTGGCAGCAATTGATTTTAGATGTAGAAAATGCCTTTTTTCTGTTATCTGCATAGAGAGAGTTCAACACTGCACTCTCCTGTTAAACAAATTGGCAAAATCAGTATGTCTGACTTTGCTTGCCAGTCTGTTGGCTTTGCTAATGCCTGTTTTTCAATGCTTCTGTAAATCATTAGTACAAAACAGTTTCAAAATAAGGCTGCCCACGAGAGTACACGTGTGAATACACAGGCTGCCGTCTTTGGATGTTTCTGCTGTCAAGTATTACAGAAACATTGCAAGATGGCTGCTCATGCATATGCAAGGGCAGCCTTCTTGAAAATAGGTTAGAGGTCCATTCAAAGATGGCCACCTATGCTTGTACATGATTGCATGCTCTCAAGGGTGGCCATCTTAGAATGGGTTAGAAGACCTTTCAAAGATATCTACCCTTGCATGTTTAAGCAAGGGTGGCCACCCTGGAATGGTTAAAAGACATTCACAATGATGGAGGCCAGGTGAGTGCATAGATGTAGGATGTGGTAGTAAAGGCACAGTAGCAGTGCAGGGGGAGCTACTAGCCCTTGCAAAGTTAAAGAAAGATGAAAAGACATTACGTTCTGGCACTATATTTGTGTGGATGATATCGTTGTGCTTTGGTACAATACTATCACTCACACAGAAAGGAATCAGTTGCTGAAGTGGGCTGATCCAGCTGTCCCACGCTGTGGTGGGAGGAAGCAAAATGTGAGTGACATTACAGCACAGCAATGGATGAAGAGGGATGTCTGAAAGACTCTCTAAGGAAGTAAATATAATTTGTTTTTAGTAAAACTCAAAAGGTATTGGCTAACACCTGACCTAAAATTGGTTCTGGCAGTCCCTTTCACACAAGGTCCTTTGTTTGATCCAATCCAATCAATTTATATTACTATCAAGACTATTAATGTTTCTCTTTCTTAAATAATAATGACCAAAAGGCACTCCAATCAGTTCACATTTGCAGATTTATTAGACTTTGCTCTACAAGTGGCCTATTTTTGTATTTTTTGCGGATATAATGGCACACATCTTTTCTTCTCTCCACAGAACGCCCCTTGCAATTCTGTTGGTGCCAAGGTCTATACTTCTACCTTCACCACAAACAGAGGTTCACACTTGCAGTACTTTTATGTAGAGGTGGCTCCTCAGCTCAGGGTCCTCAAAGAGAGTGAAGATTCCCCTCAATCAAAAATATTGCCATAGTATGTCTCATTATTTCACAACAAAATCATACAGATGTTGCTTGGTTGGTAGATTGCTGCTTCCACTTTATAATTTGTTCTAGGCATATCTTAAATGTATTTCTTTTTTCTTGCATGCCACAAGATGTTCAACTTATAGCATCTTAAGCATACCATTTCCCTAATGTACACATAAACCTGCTCATGGAACAGCTCGGTAAACTATTTTTTTATTTGATCTAGATTTAGTCATTGGCATCCTAAATGCACACTTAATCGCAAATGGACACATATTCGTCATAGTACCCTAGATAAACTCAGGAAGTCCCCAAATGTACAATTTATTAAAGAACCTTCGATTTTCAAGTTTGACAACTTTAATTTCCACATCTTTGATTGCCCAATGCATTTTTCTCCAAAGAAGTGGTATAATTTGCGTCATTTTCTATATTGGTATATGAGAACAAATAAATAAACCAATCGTCAGGACTGAAAACGATGAGGTAGAATTCCACTTGACCTTTAGCCATGATCCTCACCCGCTGTGACCTCTGGCCTCACATACTCTGCCTTTGACCTCTTGCCGCTAGATGTTTATCAATTGATCTTATTTCCCAGGGCTTCCCCTTCTTGCGCCAAGCAGATATCTGTTTTGATGCAGATGTTCTGATTCATCTTCCACCTACACATGGATGGAAGAGTGCTTCCTATAGTTGTCACAGCCCCGTTTCCAATGCCGAGGTACAAATCTGTGATATGAAGGGGGTAAGCCCTGTATTGGTAGCCAGATAGGGCCTGGTTAAAGTAGTACAAAAAAGAGCCTGGCTACCACTTCTAATGCTGCAATTTTCTTTGACAGACTCAGGGCCAATATCTGAGTTCCTTGGTCCTTGTTTTTTTTATTTAACCATTACTTCATAATTTCATTCTATCATTTTAACAAATCATACAGTCTGAAATCTGATCATTTTTTAAAAAGTGCCTATTCTAAAAGGCCTCCAGACCTACATGCATGCGGCCCCTATATTTTACTAATTTACCAGGCTGCAGAGAACTTGTGGCTAAGATCTACCTCACCACCTATCATTCTTCGCCTCACTGAGGTGCACGTACATCTCACACTTCCCTCCTAAATGGTCCTTTGCCACGACACATACAGAGCTGTGCACAAGCTCCCCGGTTCATCATCTTTCACTCAGAATAAATTCTTTTAATGAAGATTCTTACTCATTTTTTGTTATTTTCTGTTTATTGAAAGTTTTGAAACACAGACAAATCTATTGCTTTTCACTGATACAGTGTTTCAATATAAATACAGTCAATGTCGCACTACTGTCCTGGTTATGTGATCAAAAAGGTTTGTATACATTTTTACTAAATCAAGGATACAAATATACTTTTATAATGTGACTGCGCTCTGGTTTCATGGAACTTCATTTGCATATTTTGCCTGGTTTCTAAATTGTGCCTAACTGAATCCAGCACCACGGTAATCACAAAAGGTTTTTTCTACAATCATGTGTGGTTCATGCTCGTAAATGAGTCCATAAATGCCAAACATAAAATCAATAGCACATCATGAAAATGTCACACAGAGTAGTGCGAGTACCATACTGCTGAGGACAATCCCCATTTCGTCGAAAGATGAGAATTGTGTTTTGTTTCATTTTCATTTGAAAATAATAAAAAGAAATTGTAAAGGAAAAAAGAGAATCAGAAGCCTGCAGCAGGCCAGATGCATGCTCGTACTTGGTTGCAATACAGCTGTTCACCCGTGGTTGGCCACAGGTCAGAGGATTGAGGAAAATGATGTACCAGGGGCACACTGATCTATTTCAGGAAGGATATTTGACCTCAGAGCAGGAGCAGAAGTAGCCTGTGGGCTTCAGGGCCAGTGATCTGTGAGGAGAAGTGACTTTTAAGGTGACAGACTGTGAGTGGGCAGGACTGGGACCTGTTTGTAGAAGGGACAGTGACCTGTAGAAGAGTTCTGTTAGTGGCGGAAACTTAGGGCCATATTTAAGAATGGGGTTGTGTCACGCATGCACCACGCAAGCCCAGCATATGATTTATGAAGAAACACAAGGCCTCCTTTCATGACTTTGAGAGCTTCATAAATCCACGATAATGCAACAGAGCGAAAATCGCTGCGATGCATTCATCTGCACCAGGGAGGAGTTCCATGTGTGTCGCTTGGGTGTTCCCACACAACATCAATGGATTTTCACCCTTTGCCAGATTGACCAAAAGTGGTAGACCTGGGAATGCGCCAAAATGCTATGCCTTCCCAGGTGAGGTGCAACAAGGAGAAATATTTTTATTTCACCTCGTTTTTTCCTCTTTCTATGAGACACAGAAAGAAGAAAATGCCTCAGGAGATTGTTTCTATGAAGGAAGGTGCCCCTTCCAACACAAAAACAATCCTCCTTACAACACAAGCAGCCTTGCACCATGGTGCAAGGGTGCCTGCATTGGCACTAGGCAGCCAAAACTGTGCGAGTGCGGGGACAAAGGCAGGAATGCGCCATATTCTTTTAAATACAGCACATTCCTGCCCTTTCCTTTGCGCAGTGCAGCAAGGAGACTTGCTGCGCTGCATGATTTTGCCATAAATATGGCCCTTAATATGTAAATATGAGACGCATTGCTTGTGAGTGAGAGTGAAGTGATCTCTACCATGGGAGTGGCATCGATTTGTGAGTTAAAGGGGGAGGGGTACTATATTGTGAGTGGATAATGCAAGGAATTCGGAGTGGGAGAAGCAGGGTACTGTAAGTGGGGAGTCATGACCCATGAGAGGCTGCGACCTGTGGGAGGCGTCGCGATCTGAGAGGGTTAGGGGCTGCAACATGTGAGGATCCATAACCAGTGAGTGTGAGGGGCAATGACCGGTGACTGAATGTTTTGTGACCTGAGTGGTGGAGGAAAAGTGAAATGTGAGTGGGAAGGAGAGTGACATGTGAGTGGGGCGCACTACATGTGCATTGACCCGTGGGCAGAAATGGGGACCTGTGAGCATGGGGGCACAAACTAGAAGTGAGTTGCGAGAAGGAGGGCAGTCACTTTCAAGTAGAGGGATCACAAAAATGAAGTGTTATGGTCAGAGCTTGTAGGTGGGAAGAACAGAATAGTGGGAGGACTAATAACCCTTGACAGGGAAGGGCAGGGACCTCATTAGCAAATCCTCCGCTAAGGCGGAGGAGCTTCGCCCCACTGCTTTTCAGTAGTGCAAAAAAGGAAAGATAAAATGATAATAACACAACAGTATTATCATTTTATTTTTCCCTGCTGAGGCAGTTTTGCGGGGCGGGCTAGGCTGCTCATAGAGCAGCGGGAGGGGTGGTTGGGACTCTTTCTAAGTGCGCATAACAATTTGGCCAGCCAAACATTCATGCACATTTTGCATGTTCTCCACTCTGACTGTATTACTGCCTGGGTGTAGAACATGCACAGGCTCATAGTCCAAGCCTGAGCACTGAACCACAGTGCTCAGACCAATCATGACGCTGCTGTCATGGTAACAGCAGAGTCGTGATTGGCTTTGGGGAGCCTGTGTGTTTCCTGCTTCTGTTCCGAGACTTGTCGGAAGGGAAGCGGAGGAGAGACACGGCAGGCTGTGAAGAGGTAAGTGATTTTTTTTCTACAATCCACCCCCTGCCCCGCCACACCCGATTCGAGCCAGTCACCCACTGAGTGACCTGTGAGTGGGAGAAGAAATGACCTGTCAGGGGTAGGGGCAGTTACATGATAGTGTGGGAAGCCATCCCCTGTGAATGGGAGTGGTTGTGATTTGGGATCTACAACATGTGACATATAAGTGATTCTGAATTCCAGGAGACAGCTACCCACAAGTGGGAGGTGCCATGACCTGTGAGTTGGAGCAGATAGAACTTACGAGGAGGAACATGACCTGCGAATAGCAGGTGGTGACCAGCAAGTGGGAGTAAATGCAACAAAATGAGAAAGGGCATGACATCCAAGTGTTAGAGGTAGCGACCTACATATATGCAGTGCTAAGACCAGCTAGGATTAACACCGTGACCTAGAAGGGTTGAATGTCATGGACTGCAAGCAGAGGGAGTCATGACCTGTGAGAGGTAGTGTTTATGACCTGTGAGTGTTAGGAGCTGTGATCTAAATGTGGTTTGAGTCAAGAGCTGGAAGAGGCGATGTCATGACCAGCAAGTGGTAGGTTCTGTGACCTGCAAGTGGGAGGGGCTGTAACCTGCAAGATGAAGATTTAATGATATGCATGCACTATGTTTAGCAACTTGCATGTGGTAGGCGCTGTGACCTTCGTGTGGTAGGGCCCATCACCAGTGAGATCTATGGGCAAAAGCCTACAATTGCTAAGGGTGCTAGAGGCTGTGACTTGAAACACTATAGGCCATGACCTGCAAGCTCTAGGGACCAACTCCTACTAATGCCTAGGCATAGTGACCTGCAAGTGCTTAAGGGCCTTGACTTAAAAGAGCTTTGGTCCATGACCTGCAGTGAATGCCCATAAATTTGTGCCATGAATGCGAGTAGGCGGGGCCATGACATCCATGGAAAATATCCTGAGTAGGGCAGGCGTGACCTGTGAATGGTAAAGATGGTGTTGGGCAGGGTGGTAATAACCTGTTATGGGGGAAGTGTTTTATGGCTGGGTAGCAATTTCTGAAAAGGAGGAAGTGACCTCTGACATGAGATGGAAGTGACTGGCCTATGAGGAAATGACCTGTTACAGAGAGGAAGTGATCTGTGGGGTGCAGATTGACCACTGACCGGAGGGAATGTCTGGTAGGAAATTACTAGTTACAGAAAGGAAGTGATCTGTGAAATGGGATTGACCTATAGGAATGGAGGAATAAACTGTGGTTGGAAGAAGGTGTTCTATGACATGAACAAAGTAATCCAAGATAGGGAAGAAGTCATCTTTGATAAACAGGAAGTGGCCTTTGACATGGAAGGACATGGCGTATGAAATAGATTGGAGGTGACCTGCGGCAACAAGGAAGTGACTTCTGTTAAATAGGAAATGACCTGTGGCTGGGGTTCATGTGACATGTGATCTGTTATGTCGATTAACCAGTGACAGAAAGGAAGGAGCCACCGAAATGGGGTGGTAATGACCTGTGACATTGAGAGGAAGTAATCCTTTACAAAGTAGCAGTGTTTTATGACAAGTTGAAAATGATCTATGACGACAACCAAGTGTCCTGTGGCAGGAAGTAATTCATATCTGACAGAGAGGCTATGACCTGCATCCCAGAGGAAGTAACGTCTCAGAGGGAGAAAGTGATTTATCAATGGTGGGGGGGCGGGGGTCAAAGGTCAGTGAATTGGGATGTTGTGAGCTGCGGCACTGTATGACAGCGATATCTAGCCTGGAGAGGTAGTGGTGGTGTGGGATACATTATGTCCCATGCTGCCTGCTTCTAGGTGAATATATATTGTGAGCGCGTGCATTGCTTCTTTCTTATCTTGAAAGTCGCTGTTTGATGAAAAAGGGTATACATTGTCCTATTTAGGGAGCTTGAAAGAGTGAAACACTTGTCCCTTTCCTAACTTACACAATATAGGCTACATCAAAGCTAGACAAGTACATAATACAGCAGCATTGAATACCAAGAATACAAATCTATACATGAAGACCTGAGATCAGAGCTCAGGTTTCCAAGTTGACTTTCTTTTTTGCATATACCACATGTCACAACTACCAAGCATAACATTCTGGTAGCAGGATCCCAGTCTCAAAATAAGTTGGTGTTGAAGAGCAGGATACTGCTGTCTTTAAATTGTCCAGTCACATATCTCTGTAATGGGCCTTTGTTGAGTGCTCCACTGACATTTGCTGAGAGTTGTCTGTACACTGGGGTCAGCGGGTAAAGACCTCATGGCTAATGATGTAGGGACTCGTAGTCTGAAGTTAGAGTTGGAACAGGGAGTGATGTTGTGACTTTCAGGTGGGTGAATGGTTGTTTTCAGAAGTGATTCAGAATATCTCAGTTGTAGGAAGAGCTGGGAGAGTGGCAGTGTTTGAATTAGGAAACAGCCTTGAGTGTGGCCATCATCAAGCATAACTAATACTTGGTGTAAACTGAGTGATAGTTTTACTCCAGGCTTGTTGTTAGACGTAACTTGGGTGCCGCGGTACAAAGTATTTCATCTTCACAGTGTTCCGCACTACTTATTTGTCTTTAATCAGAATCTGATGCTGTGTTTTCTCAGTTGTGGATGAGTAACAGATTGAAGAACATCAGGGTGTGATGAAAATCAGTGGCATCCAGACCGGAGGAGCAGGTGTGTTGTCATCTATTGAAACAGTAGCTAGGACACTCTCTAGTTTTTAGACATCATCTGTGATTAGCATTGATATTGGTCACAGTCTCCTTGTAGAACCTTCTCCGGAGTGCCCTGAATGAGGAGGGCAAGAGATAAATGTATCCTAAAAACACAGATCTGGACGTCAGCACTTTAGTTTACGAGCCTGTGTGTAGTTCCATGTCTGTACAATCTTCTTTAAGTTCTCCTTACATTATCATTCCTCAATGTTCTCATTGTGCCATTTAGCATTGATCAAATGATGACCCTCATGTCAAAACCTGTTGAAGGGGCAAACACTGCAGATTGGCTTGGACAGTCGAGTGTAAACGCTGATAGGGTAGCAAGTGAATGTCCTCGGCTGGTGCTTGAGACCCACCCTCTGGTTTGGATATTCACAACAATCAGATGTTTTGTTACAATGGCCATTTCAGTAAACCATGACCCTAATACAAGGACACACGGCAAAAGTCAGTTAGGAAGTTATTTATTTGTGAGATATACGTAGTACAAAACGAGAGCAGGCCCAACATTGGGGATGTGTAGTTGCTGGAGGTCATGTGATATGATCCTATAATCCTATCCGTGTTTATTTTTCCTCATAAGTCCTTTCCGCGAGTTATAGCTTCTCACTAGTGGCTCTTGTGGTTGGCATTGAAGTCTCCTGCCACAATCATTTCTGTAAAGAGGAAGAAAGGAGGTTGTTGTTGATGCATCATTTCTCGCTGAGCCTGTTGCTGTGTTATACAGACATTTGAGCTGTCTCCAGCTTTGGATGGAACTACAAATACTTTAGTGGGACTGATCCACTATAGTGAGGGTGGGTTGACAAAAAGGGGGGATACGCTTATTCCAAGCCTTGAAACATTCCAATAGCATTACTTGTTAATCATAATGTGGCACCCTCTTAGCTTTGGCATCATTCTTGGCTTCCTTCATTTCTTTCCCTGCCACTTTCCTTCCCTATTGAGGCTCACCATGGGACAGGTTTGCCCAGTGCCATCTGTGTAAGTAAAGGCCGAGCCCCAGGGGTTGGGGTGGAAATGGCAATGTGTGACGGTGAGACCCTGGCACTTAAGGCCCACATATTGACCCTGTCTTCATTTTGCATGAAAGAATTTACTATGGTTTCTCCTCTTTCAGGTATTCCTTCCCCCTTCTAGAGATGAGACTAGTGATGTCAAGGGTGCTGAGCGGGCATTAAGGGACAGTAAAAAGGAGGTTGTGGGAATACCAGTGTCTGAAAGACTGGGAGAAACAGAGTGAGCAGAGGCTGTGAAAAGCAGCTTCTGGAGCACACTCTTAAGTGCCACCTAACAATTAAAGGGAAGAGTCACTTTTTTAGACCCTCTTCTAATTAAACTTCTATGTCTAGGCATTAGTGGTGTGTGATCAAACATTTATTGCACTGCTGGGACTCATTATGAGGAGACAGGGATAAAAAGCACAACATTATCTTTCTTATTGATTTAGAGACAGGGATAAAAAGCACAAAATTATCTTTTTTATTGACTTAGAGACAGGGAAAAAAGCACAAAGTTAGCTTTCTTATTGACTTGAGTGATTTGCATAATTGGAGTGAAACCGATAAAGAGTTTATGTTCTCAAAAAAAAACATTGCTTATTGGTGTTAATTTTCACAGTACAAGCTCTACATTCATTTCATATTTTCTAAAATCTGATCTTCTTGTTTTAAAGGAGCAAGATTTTATGGGGGAGGTGGTCCTATGGTCCATGGTATATGATCAAGGATTACAATGAATAAAATACTACCTACCTACATACAAAGGGTATTGCACGTTACCCCAGAATTCTGTGATTTTATAAAGAAACTGTTCCTCTATTTCATTACCGAGCTCCTTAGTGGGTTGCAATTTCATTTTTCACCACTGAAGACTAACCCAGTGTTTCGAAAGCTCGATAAGCAGGATTCTCAGTGCGTAGAGTTGAAAGACTTGGCATGTCAATGGTTGCAGGTGATGAACCTTTAAACACTACTACTTGAGGGTATGTTACCAGAACATCGTAACCAAAATCTCATCCAGCAGAAATGTTGTGTCCTAAATATTGTATACAAACAGTCGACCCATTGGAGTTAATAATAGAAAACCTACTTCCAGTGGGATGATGTTTTGTCAAATATATTTAGGACATGAGAGTTTTGACAGATAATATTTTTGCTAATGATACTAAACTACCTGACAAGGACAAGTGGCTACCAATCCCTATGGTGCTGGACATCTAAATATTAAGGGCAAGAAACAGAAAGCCATTTTTGGCCTCAAACCAAACTTGTACATTTTTGGGCATACACAAATTCTTTTCCGACCACTTCCCACCCTAGAAATGTTTGGAGATTTGCTGAAGTAGCCCCCCTACCAACGTAAAGTGGAGCACCCTCAGACTTTAAAAGGGGTGTAAGGGAAGGCCTTTCACCGTGGGGAAAATTATTTTCATCATGGAGAAAATAAAAGTTCAAAATAAGTGTGCCTTTGCACAAAAGGGTTTATTTACACCTTTGCATAGGAGTGTGTCTTCGACTTTGAATGTACAACTTTTCTTTGTGAATCAGGCAAGCAGCATTCAGATCTCTGCATAGTGTTTTAACACCAACATTTCATCGCCATCTGCTCATGGTTCTGAATTTTTACAAACTAGGGGCCACATATATGAAGCTATTCTGTGTATGCAAACAGGCCGACTCACAGAATCGGCCCGTTTGCGAACGCAAAAAGACTTTTCCAATATACCAACCTCTATTTTGCGATCCGGTAACCTGTTACTGAATCGCAAAATAGGTTTATAATACAGTATTTGGAAGGGGCGTGTTTAGGGCATCCCTTCCTAGTACCAAATCGCAGCAGTATGTATGAATGTTTTGCGACTAAATACCGGTCGCAAAACATTCACAGTTTACCATCAGATTCAATCTGATGGTAACCCATTCACAAATGGGAAGGGTCCCCAAGGCACCCCATTCCCGTTGTGAATGGTGGTGGAACGATTTTAGTAGCAGGCAGTGGTCCCATTCTGCCTGCTCTTTAAAAATGGAAAGAAAACTTTTCATTCTTTTCTTTTAGATGCAACTAATTTTCCTTTAAGGAAAACAGGCTGAATTTAAAAAAAATTGATTTATGTAAAAGCAATCACGGATATGGTCGTCTGCTGACCCCAATAGGCCACCATCCCTGTGAATTTAGCGATTCCTAATGGGTCGCAAATTACAACCCACCTCATTAATATTAATGAGCTAGGTCGATTTGTAACCCCCTAGGAATCGCTAAATGAAAATCCTAGAGTTTCATACATTGGGATAAGCGGTTCGTGGAAAATTGGAATTGGGTAATCGCTATTCCTAATATTGATTCACGTGGCTCTAGATGAGTAGCCTTTTCAGACTGGCCCTGTCCATAGTTCTGAAACACCACTATACACACCACCATCATCTATGTTGCTGAACCTTCCCGCACAACAGGAATAACCTTCTCTCTCTCTCAGCAGAGGTGACCGGTTCAATTTACCAGACGTCTCTGTCCATGAGACTGAACCGTACACTTGTTTTGTCTCTTCTGCCCAGGTCTGCAGGTGCTTCTATCTCTATGCATGGTCTTGAACCTTTTAAAACTAGAGGTGTAGCTGTCTTGTCCTGATCCACAGTTCAACTTTCCAACACTTCAAAAACTACTGTCCCTTTCCCTGTGCCATTATTCTGTGGCACAGTAAGGCATATTCTGTGGCACAGTGATAACATTCTGAGGCACTCTTCAATGTATATTGTGTGGCAGAGTTAAGGCATATTCTTCATTGGGCCCTCTACCTGACATTAGAGAGAAGTAAGTGTAGACACAGACACCTGCACAATACCCATAGAACATGTTAAAAGATGCAAAGAATTTATGTACAAAGTAAATCTCAACCTAACTGTCTGCAAACAAAGAAGGCCAGTGCTGTGCACAATAATAACATGGCTGGTGAAATATCAACTACTGCCAACTGTTTTAACTTTGCTGTAGCCACTGTTGGAAGTCAGAACTTTCCTGTGGCCACAGTCGACTACCCCAGCCCTCACACACACCCTGGAGTGTTGAATGAGATTTTCTAGTAATGTACTTCACAGGTTGTCCTCTTACCTTTTCAACTGACACCAGTTTGCTCACATGGGCACCTCCCGGACCCAAAAGATCCCTATCACCTGTGGAGTCCCCCAGGGTTCTATATTGTCTCCTATCATCTTCTACCTCAACAAGGAGCCACTTGGTGCTACTCACAGATAACAGAATCAAGATTCACCAATATGCTGATGATAAACACCTCTACTTGAAAGGCTCCTCTGTGTTGGACATCTAGCACCTCAAACACTGCCTGTACACCACCCAGGCCTGGATGTGCAGCACCTACCCGAAGCTTAACCCAATGAAGACAGAATTCCTGTTATTTGCCAAGAACAAAAACCATTGAACAGTACAAATATGGCTCAATGCTACTGAATGCGATGTCCTTTGATTCACCCTAGAGAACACCATCATCCTCACTCAAAATGTTGCCAAAAAATTGACTGACTGATAGCAGCTCTCTCGTCAATAGAAAGTGAAACCATTTCTTCCAGAAAGCAACTTTAGAACTCCTGCTCAAGCCCTCATGAACTGAATTCTGATGAGGGTAACATCCTGCTCCATGGCTTTCCAGACTCCACACTGGCACCCCTTGAGGACATCATACAAGCCCAAACACATCTAATATATGGCATAAACAAATATGATCACATCAGCCCATATTGTTGGCATGCCATTGGCTCCCCTTACCAACCTGCACCATCTTCAAAACCAGCAGCATTATTTTGAAAACACAGCATCCCCTCCTTATCATGCAGATAAGCTCACCGTCACTGGTTGTTCTCGGACCCCCCAGCCAGGGCACCATCAGTCTGCAGACTAAGAGGTTTTAAACAGAAAAAGACGCAGCAGGCCTTTTCAAGCTATGCACCTAGGATCTGGAACAACATACATCCATCAGGACCGCCCTAACTCAGCTTCAATTTAGAAAAGAGATGAAGATCACACCTCTTCAGAGAACACCACAATCACAATACATCAACTGTCCACAAACCAGCTACTTCTCATTTCACTCTTTGAACTTATGTTGTCTTTGAACCTGGACAGCAAGCCACAGCCTTTTGGCTGGGTCTGTGCTATAGAAATACTACATACATATATACACGACAGTCTAGGGCCTTAAACAATATGTATGTGTCATGTGTCCCGATTCTCCTTCATCTGCTTCTGAATACAATGTAAGATGAAGTATGAGGGGAGTGCTTCAGGAACACACTAATTAACGCTGTGCTGGGTTGGATTTTAATGACCTCTCCAGAATAGCTAAAGTTAAATGCATGGCCAGCAAGGTCAGAGTAGGAAAATCCAGTCAAAGGAAGCAAGCCAGGAGCAATATTGTGGTTACAGCATTGTCAAGATTTCAGTCTTCTGCCAAGCACATCAGGAGAGTATCCATTCAATGCACAGAACTCACCACGAACACCAGAACTGGATTGCCTGGGCTGGTTTACAGAGAGCTCTCTTTTAGTCATCAAAATGTGTTGGAAAACCAGAAGATGTAGTTAAGTGTAGATGTTGTTAATATTGTTCAAATGCAATTTAACTAATAGGTGGAACATCCAAGCTGTTGAATTCAAGAATAAACAGAATGTATTCAACCGGTGCAGTCACCTTGATAGGGTGCGTAGAACTTAAACAGCATTCCTGAAGGATTCAAAACATGTGAGCTAAACCTGCTAACATTGAGTAGATTTCAGAATTTACATTCCCTATTGGACAAAATTTCCCTTTAATTCAAGGGTCTCCCTCTGGTACTGTAGAAAGGGAAGAATGGTCCTTTCCAAGTTGGATGTTCCTCTGGAGAAATATGAAATGTGACCCTTGGTGTAAAGATTTAAATATGCTCATAAAGGTACAACACAAATTGATACAAAGAACACCACTTGACTAGGTGCTGGGGGTTGTAGGGGGAGGTTCACAAAAGCCCTGTACCAGTCAGAGCTTAGTTTAGGTATTTATGCCCTATGTTTGATGGTACTAGCCGAGGATGCCTCCCAGGCAAGAATCAAAAAAAGACTGCTGCCCTTGCTGCTTAGAACTGGAAACAAAGGTTCTCTTAGTTTAGTTTCCCCAAAAAGAGCAAAGAAGGCATTTTGTTGTTTTCTTTCAGATGGAACTTCTCCCAACCCAGGAAAAAGGTTGTTTGATAATTGCGCTCTTCTGCAGGGCCTCATGTCCTGGTTCACCAACATTGCAGTGCCATTCTAAGTGACTCCTACTTGAACAGTTGATATATGAAGGGTCTCTGCCAATACACTGCTCTGTGCCATATTACTGCTTTCCATATACCAGCACGGCTCCACCAAGCTAGCGCTTGTATAGGATCCAGAAGACTCTGAGAAGCCAGCCATGGCGCCCTTCTGAGCATCAGCATTGCTCTATCTCTTCTGTCCCAAGGGCCTGGCTCCAGAGACTAAAGATCTCAATGTATGTGTCATCTGAGGATTTGAAGCATCAATTTATTTCAATGAGAGCTCCGTGTGCCTTGTTTAACCATCACCCAGGCACAACTCATATGGGATTTAGGGACAATAACCTCATCAAGTCCATGTAAAGGTGCATAATGTACTCCAAGGCTTCAATCTTGACAAACTGGAAAGACTCCTGCAGGCAGGGGGCTATCAGCAACTGCTCAGCTCCCACCTCTGTATTCAAGTATGTTAAAGAAGGGTGCATTCCAGAGACAGTAGTCTTAAAATAAATACCTAACTTACCATGATACAGCAGAACAATGCCTTCTATGATTCACAAGTACTCCCTCAATGACATACGCACATGCCACTGTTGCATGTCATGGGGTGAAAACACATAAAGCTCAAATGTATTCTTATCAAGCTGAATATCACGCAGGAAAAATTATTATTACAAGTACAGTCTGCAATCAACAAGCCAATTGAATGTATAAGATGGACCACTCTGTAACAAATCAGGATGCAGAAGGGCACATCCTTGGAACACAAGCCCCTCGTATGAAGGTTAAAAATGCAAATGAATGGAAACCTCTCGAAAAGATGCTGTGGAGCAGATGGGTGTGTCCGATCAATTTCCAGACAAGGCAGCCACCGAACACTTACCGTAAGTGGGTCACTTAATCACCAGTTATTCAGGAGCTTGAAAAGGACCAACAGAATTTATGTAAAATTGGAGCTTGAACAACAGACTATGGCCATATTCAGCACGGGCACAGGCATGGACATAGATGACTATTTGTTCTTCCCAAAATGCTCAATCTTAACACAAGTGCATTTGTAAGCCATGCAAATAGTGAGCAGAGTAACAAATACCGAGCTTTAGCAATAGCAAACCACACTCTCAGTGGTTGGCCGATGTATCTTTATAGCCTATGAAGTCCTGCTGATCAAATGTCTAGGTTGGTTTATGCAACAGAGAAGGACCTCTCTCAGAGTATGATGTTGACATATCTGAATATTCAAATTCTTGCAGCCATTTGGTGTTGATGGTTCAAATGTAACAAAAAGGACATCTTTTAGACTCCTGAAAGAATGCTGGCGCTCTTACTCAAGACCTTGTATCTCCTGGGTTCTGTGGTCAGGAAGGGTCAGGAAGTAAAGTTTCTGTGTCATTTCCTAAGACAGCTTGTGTTTTACATAGAAGAGACATATTTAAATATCTGGTAAAATAGGGTTCAAACCTGTAGCATCACAACACTTACTGGTCTTGATAGCCAGGTTAGCCCCCTGATACACATGAAAAACCTTTTTCTAGGCGTGGAAGTCATTCCTCCAGACTTGTGCTGAATACAACTATGTAAGTGTGAGAAACCACATCAATGCAATATGCCATTAGCTGCTCAAGGGTTGTCATTGCGCTTCCACACCTATCAGTGCCTAACTGAGGTAGATCATGAACATGAGGTATGAAATGCAGTTTAATAACTGAATTGGGATTGCTTTGAAAATGATGAAATCCATTACCCTGTTATCTGGAAGGTGTTACCACAAATGTTTTTATTTTACGTTTGCCACCTTTGCTTCTTTTAATTCAGGATAATCCTCCTTGGATTGGATATCATTCGATGAACCATCTCTTTACAATATTAAGTGTTATCTTACCACATTTTCTTTAGTTCACCGCCAGGTGCTATTTCAGTGAGGACCGTAAAAACTTTGCATTACAAATGTCTTACATCCATTCACTTCATTTGGTGTAACTCACTATATTTAGGTCAGTTACCCGATTCTTGGAAGCAGGCAGTGATTATTCCCCTTTTTACGAAGGCTTTTTTAAAATCCATTTACGCCCTCAAACTGTAGACCAATATCTCTCCTGCCTTTGCTTGCCAAAATAATGGAAAGGTATGTTACCAACAACTTAACAACTTTCTGGAATTATATGCACTCCTGAACAAACATCAGTTAAGCTTTTGCTCTGGATTGAGCACAGAGACCGTGTTGATAGCAGCCACGAATGACATCAGGTTCACCTTGAATGATGGTGGAGCTGCCATCCTTGTCCTCCTTGACCTTTCTGCAACTTTCCACATGGTGTCCCATGACGTATTGCTTACTCGGATGAAAACTGTGAGAATCGGGGGCAGTGTGAGGATGTGTTTTCATTCTTTCTGGAGTGGACATGAACAAGTGGTCTCTTTGGAAAATTCTCGTTCCACCTTTAGATCTGTTCTGTGTGGTGTTCCTCAAGAGTCATCTCTCAGTCCCATTCCTTATAACCTCTATATTGTCCAACTCACTCATTTAATAGCTTCTTTTGAGTTGTTGTTTTTTTTGTATATGCTGACTACACCCAAATAATTTGCAAGGTTAAAGTCTCTTTTTATGAAGTTCAGGCACATGCACAATCATGTTTGGTTGCATTGTCAGCTTGTGTGAAAAACAACTCTATATCCCTAAACATCACCAAGACACACTTTCTGGTCTTTGGTAAATCAGATTTGTGGTCTTCTCAATGGTAGCCCAGATCCTCTGGCACGAAAGCCAGTCGAATCAGCACATAACCTTGGTGTGATCTTCAACTCAAATTTAAATTTTAAAAAACTAATTTCAAATCATATATCTACTTGCTACTTGCTACTTCATGCTGAATGTATTTATCGAGATCGCCCCCTTGCTACATTATGACTCTCAAAGAATTGCAGTCCAGTCCTTAATATTAAGTAAACTGACTTTTGTAACTCTGTGCACACTGTTCTCCCCAATTCACTGATTCATAAATTGCAACATGTATAAAATGCTGCAGCTCAATTGATCTAAATATGTCTTAGTTTCCCTGTTAATGCACTCTCTACACTGCTTACCATTACCAAAGCAAATTATCTTTAATTAGTTTGCATTTGCCATAAAACTTTTGATTCCAGCAACCCCTAATTCTTACATGACTACTTTATTTACTTTTCATTATCCCTCGTATAATCTCAGATCCGCACATTTTTGGACAGTGCATTTACCTTATTTTATTAATTCTCATATGGGAGGGCAAGCGCTTCCATAGTCACAGCGTCCTTATGGAATAGTCTTCCTTTCAACCTTTTCCGGTTGTCGAACTTTCTTCAATTTCGCAACGAATTGAAGACCTACCTCTCTCTCTACATTAGTTTGTGGCCAATGTTCTTCGAGTGCCAGGACACCAATCACATGCTTTATAAATGAACATAACATAGCAGGATGAAACAGCCACATTCTCCCCATCGGCTACATTCCTATAGTGGTTGCATACCCCACAATCATAGCTATGGTTATCTGGGCAATTGTGTCATGGTAACAGAGTTTGAGATTTTTATGAAATATATCTAAATTAAAGGTTCTGCATTCTGTTTGAAAATACTGGTTAATAATTGCTGCCTTAAGAATAAACAGCATAGAATTAGTCCATAGGTTAAAGGACATATCAATCACCCTATGCAAAATTCTTATCCAGTGCATGTTTGGTGATTTTCCAAACGTCATCTGATGGTCTGTGCTGTTTGGGCTTAACTGGAAAACAATCTCTGGTGTCAGTCATGTGTGCATAAGCCTTGTGTCAGGATGAACAGGCACGCTTATATCTGAACATCGGCTGGAAGGAAGATTCAGCAATTGGTGTGGAACAGAGGTTTATCTTCTCAACTGAGTCATTTCCTCACTTCAAGTTGGGGGCCTGACAAGCTCTATTTGTTCACATCTTCCTCTTCACTTGACAGAAAAAAAATCTCAGTGTTGGCATGGCTATGATGGAGCTGAATCTCCGTCTCTTCTGCCATTGATGTGACAACCACGGAGCCCCTCAACCCATTAGGGCGCTGGCTCCTTGAATGTGTCACACTAACCAGTAAATGTAAACTGTTTTGAATTGTGCTCTAAAAGAGCGGATATCTGGAAACCTAAACTGACTATGTGGGCTGAGCATCATGTTCGATGTGAGAGTTGGTTGGCGTCCCCCATTCCCTCTACTGCTATGATCATGAGTAGGGCCATAATTTCAGGTATCGGAAGCAAAAGGGTTCCAAAAAGATCAAAAACCCTTCAAAATCGAAACACCGCTGAATGTTGCTAGGATACTAATGGCTGTATTACGCATTCTTACTTACAGAATGTGTTTTTGCTATCTCCTCCTGACGAGGACAGTACAGTTGGCCAAAAGAGCAGAATGTAAATGCCTGGACCATAATCTGAGTAAGAGACCATTGAGAGATCCACATCACAATATCCAATGGCAAAATATCGACCTGAAGGAATCTTGAGTCCGGGATATTGACTGCTGCTAGATTGTCAAGTTAAGGATAAATAGAGGAAATTGTTATTATTCTTACTCCACAAGTGCATACTTCTAAGATATGCATACTGTCAAGGGATATATAGATGTGGGGATGGGAATAGTAAATTTATACTTGCCAATACATACTTACCGTGACACTATAGTGGCAGTCTACCTACTGGAGGTGATATTTCTGCGAGTCAATACCCTGCATGCGATATTATGGTACAGTACTCCACTGAGGAGGGTAGAGGAAGGAGGGGGCTTTACCTTTTTCCCATTCAAAGCTATCCTTAAAGCATGAGGAAAACAAAAGGATATATTCCTAGTGATACTCCATGTTCATAGAAGAACTATAGAGTTCAGAAGTGAGACTCCATAACCAAGACCCCATGCCTACAGCTGAATGATAACCTAGAGGGATGAGACCCTGTGCCCACAGCAAAACCCACAGAACACTGATTTGAAATCTTAGGGTGAAAGAACGGGAGGCATGACTCTTAATCCAACAGAAATAAGTATGCAGTTACTCAGGTGAAGAAAAGGTCGGTTGGCTTAATGTGATGTAATAGTCACTGAAAGAGAGGAAATAAGGGGGAATTCCTCCTTTCGGAATAAGTGCCCTGTGTCACCCAGCCAGCTAGGTGTCATGCTTCATCATAGGGCTTTGCTACTCGTCAGGTTGGTGCTGCAATACCTGACGGGCACCCTATGAGGGGCTCTTTAGCGGAGATCTTTTATTCCGTGCCATTTGGTGCAGTGGGTGTGAGGGACCTAAAAGAGTGTAGATAAATAGAAAAGTAAGTCGCAAGACTTATTGTGAATTAAAGCAGGAAGTAGAAGTCCACTCAAAACTATTTTAATGACACTGGCTCCTATCCTGATTAAAAATGGTTTGGCGCACCCCTGTCTCTATGTAACAGGATATTGCGCACTATCTAGTGGTCAACATGTTTCTTGCTCTCTTGTCAGGATTGACAGCATTTCGTCAGGACCAAAGCTAAGAGTGTACTCTTCTCCCGGCACATGAAGACACTCTGATAAAAATTACAAACGGTGTACATAATTACCTCTCAGCCCCACCTTCCATTTTCTAGGTTTCATCAGCCTGTAAGATCTTTGACTCACACCTTCAACAACTCCTGGAACCCTGTTCAATACTGTTAACCTGCTTATATTGTTTCCAACCCACAATACACGTTCACAGTGCTTACTTTGCAAAAACAAAAGTGCCAGGGCCCTCATCAGGAGGTCGGTGCAGCTTGTATCACCCATTACCCCTGCCAGCGCTGCCAACGACAGTAGTTACACAACTGCTACCCATCAAACTCATTTAAGTGTGACAATTCAATCTATTCCACCTCCCAAAGCTGTAAGAATGGCTTGGGTAGCAGGTATTTGTCTTTCATAATGTATATTGAATTAATAAACAACGGTTCTAAATTACACAAACATTGCCACCATTTGGTAGATTGTCATAAGTTCCAGTGTTGACAATTAAGTGCAGGGGGCAAGCACTGGAAAGCACCCTTTCAAATTAAGCACTGCACGTTCACCAGCGTCACTGAAAGTTCCATCCATCATGTTAATATGACTTCTTTTTTTGTCCTGTATAGCCCTCTTTGAGGCTCATTACAAGTTTGGTGGTCCGATGGTCTGCCACACCAGCAGTCCGACCACTGTATTACGATTTTAGCAGTCTGACTGCCATGAGACCTCTGCTACTGCCGGGGATCCCTGATCCCTCGGCGGTTTTGCAGCGGTCTGAGGCCCCAATTTGCTGGTTTTGCAGCGGCAGCACCACCAAGCATTTTATGATTGTCCTCACTGCCACAGTTTTCATGGCGGTGAGCCCGCCATGAGAAGTGTGGTGGTGAAGAAACTAAGGGGGCCCAACATGGCCTCCTGGTGCATCTATGTACGGGGTGTATGCAGGGGGCACATGGTGTGCCCCCCTGTCTGTATGCACCCCCATGTTCCTGCAGTGAATGAAATGCACAACATTGTGCATTTCAGTCCGTGAAGGAACGGCTGCGGCGCTCCCACAGAAAGGCACCGCCGTGGGACCTCTGCCGTAGGACTGCCCAGCAGAATTACAACTTGTAATCCAGCGGACGGACTGGCTATGGGTTTGGCGGTCTTGGAGCGGGGCGCTCATGTGGCAGCCCACTCTAAGACCGGAAAACTTGTAATCAGGCCCTTTCTCAATACTTTGTACATCCCTACTCCCCATTTACACCTTTACTCTTCTCTCTCTCTCTTCTCCATGACCCATTGTATTACTGGCCTTACTGAACTACATATTCATCAAAAGAAATGTCCTCAGCACAGGTAAGCAGTAATGTAGTAGTTAAAAGTGCATGTTGTGAGCACAAAATAAACACAAGTGAATAGATTCTTGTAATTTTCTTTCTTTTATTTTCTAGTTCCTCAGACAGCCGACATGTGTTTCGTTGCAACAGGGTAATACTCCCACGACTTTATCAAGGCTATGTCCTGAGCGACGTCTTGAAATTTGATACACCGCATACCGAATGTGAGACTTTGGGAGTTTGGGACATAATTGGATCCCGTAGACGAATGTACTGCAGAGTGAGAAGTCGCAAGCTACGGAACCCCCTTTTGTGGGTTGGAATTATCACTACGAAATAAAGTTGACTACAAGGAGGACATAGCCTTGATAAAGTCGCGGGAGTATTACCCTGTTTGCGACGAAACACACGTCGGCTGTCTGAGGAACCAGAAAATAAAAGAAAGAAAACTACAAGAATCTACTCACTTGTGTTTATTTTGCGCTCACAACGTGCACTTTTAACTACTGCATTACTGCTTATGTGTGCTGAGGACATTTCTTTTGTTTACCCAATTGGCACAGGCCGATAGCTTGGGGAGATTAGAGGTGCTCCTCACCTTTCAGCACTGTTACCAATATAGACAGCCCTATACTGATTTTTGGATGGTATTCTCCGGAGTGGCGCCATTACTCCTATACTCTAAACCACTACCCCTTATTTTACATATTCATCAATGTATTGTATCATGTACTCTTCTCCTCCTCTCGCACCTTAAGATCATTTATCTTTCCTTCAGACCCTCACCTTAGTAGTGGCTGTGCCATTGTTGCCAGTGCTTGGGACGTAGGTGAACTCTGCACGTTGGTCATCTAAGCGCCTGCTCTGTGAGTGTGCCAGCATGTCCATCAGCTTGTTCATCTCGGGTGGGGGGCTGTCTGGAGCTGGTATAAACAAAGAGAGGACCAAGCGGTTACATGTAGGTGTGCAAACAGACGCATGACCTGAAAAGTATCTCACAGTTCTCATTATTTGCCTTTTTTTAAAATATCTTATCTTTGACAGATTCAAACACCCTTACTAAAGTTGAAGCATTTATTTCTTAGTTTCTTTTACCTTTTAAAAAAAAAATGAAAAAAACATTAGCTTCTAGGGACAGATCCAGAGAAAAAACAAAAAAGTGACATGTGAGATGTGGTCTGTCAATTAAAATGTGAGGTGTCAGCTAAAAAATTATAAAAGTGTCTGTAGGTGTAAAAGGAAACTCATCTCTTTGGGATTTGAGAATAGAGAAATAGCTCCAAGGTTTAAAAGATATTGTACTACAGACTAGAGGAATTTGGTGTTACCACCCAAATTTATATCAGGCCTAAAGCCAGTGGGTTTAAGGGAGAAATATTTGCTGACTCCATTCTGAAATTTCTCTTTTATGCTGAAGCCTTCCTTTTATTTTCAACATCCCAACATACCTATTTGGGAACATTTTCAGAAATTCTGTAAAGTTAGAGAGAATGATCATTATGGTATGAATATGAGTATGCTACATTATTAAAGATTACTTTTTTAGGCTCCCTAAGAGAACACACTATGAAGACGTCCTTGATCAGATCCAAATACAAACAAAAACTTGAAAAAAAATTGGCACTCTTCCTAAAGACTGTATTTAAAAAAAGGGGGAGACAAGAGAAGTTTCCGAGAGATGCTCATCCTCCCATCAACATATATCTCAAGAAAAATAGAGCCCAGGTTCGTAGTGTGTGCTAAACCTCATACAGGGTGAGAAAAAGGTGCAGGGCTTTTTATTTAAATAACCCTCACCCACAAGGGTTGCCCCTTGGTGGTATGCTTCATCATAGGTTTCCTCCCATACCACTACGGAACAGGGCATGCTGCTACCTGCGAAATCCGTGGGAGCACTGAGTGGTGCGCTCTAGATGGTGGTAGAATAGGAGTTGGAGGGGTTTTCTAAGTAAAATTAAGATACCTGCCTAATAGGAGAGCTATGCTTTATTCTGTCCTCCAGACAGTATGGTTATACCCACACTTGTATTCCTCACCCCCTTTTTTAACCATAACGTCTAGAGAACAGAATAAAGCATACCTCTCATACCCAGCAGGTATTTTTAATTTCACTTACAAAACCCCTGCAACTCCTTTTCTACCACCATCAGTGCTTCAGCGTAGTTTGCAGGTAGCAGCAAGCCCCGTTCCGTGGCAGAACAGGAAGAACCCTATAAAGAGGCATGCCACCAAGGGGCAACCCTGGTGGATGAGGGCTATATTAAGAAATCTCTGCACTTTTTTATCACCCTGTAGGGGGTTTAGCGCACACTACGAAGACGGGCGGGATCTCTTTTTCTTGAGACTCTTCTTAAAGATACAGATGGAAATATAGCTGCCACTGCCAATGTCTCATATTTGTTCACGTTTGGGGGAGGCTGTCTAGTAAGTCCTCTTTTGAAACACTGGAGCATATGACAAAACTGGATTATTTCAATAGCTCTTATGATAAATATGTAGTTTAACAACCAACAGCTGTCCTGGAAAGCGCTAGATAAGAACTTGTAAATGATAAGTGGAACTGGTGTACACAAGGGCAATTTATAAACCCAAAAGGAAATACTGTTCTAGCGGGCTTGGGGCAGTTTATGGAGTCTTTAGGAATGGTTGAATAGTGAGCCATGGTGGTGTAAATGGGCATTTAAGGAATGCGTTATTAGCCGGCTCAGAGATTTAAAACAATCATTGGAAAATAGGACTCGCCTTTTTGATCTATTGGCTTTGCCAATGTTTTCTGCCCAGGCTGTGAATCACTGGTCAAAGGAAATGCTTTTTGCCAAAGCTTTGTAGCATCAGCCCCAAAAAAGAATAAAAAATAGAGCTACAACATTTAAACCTCCGTGCAGCATGACACTATGGTGAACTAGGGCAATGATGTATGCATGAATGCACCACCATACATATGTGCACATACAACATAATGGAGCCACCATTTCATTTATATTTTATTTACAGGTCCAAAATAGTAGATGCCACTTGGAGCAACACACGAAGATAAAAGAAAGACAACACATGCACTTTCATGGAGTACTGAAAGAAAAAGAAAAAAATAATTCCCCGAAGATGTGAGCAGTAGACAGATACAAGTTGGGGAGAGGAGTTGGCCTAACGGCTAGGGCGCTCGACCTCAGACCTGGGGAACTGGGTTCGAGTCTCGGTAATGACGCTGAACATCCTGTGATTCTGGGCAAATCACTTCATCTCCCCGTGCGTAACAAAGAATGAATGTGTGTCCTAATGTAATGTAACTGGTGCTATGTAAAGCGCCCTGATACCTGATTGGATTCGGGTCAAGTTTGCGCTATATAAAACTCTGCAAAAAAAAAAGTCATCCAATCAAATGATTGTAAAGATGCTTTACTCCAAGAGGTGGCCAAATACAAGAACAGGAAGGAAATCCATTGAATTAGCAAGCAAATGAGAGTGATAAGAATGGCAACCATTGGTAGCCAGTAGGCTGGCTCTAAGCCCACTGTAAGTTTTTGGCATGGTCCACAAGAGGTCTTTCGATAACAGACAACCTGAAAGCTTTCGGTAGGCGAGACCTAAACAGTATTGGAATGGTTGCGCTAGCACAAAGGGAAGCTGTTTAGGAGCACATTTTGATGATCTGTCTATATGATACGAGCAATCCAATGACAATATTAGCATACAACACTGTAATTCAGTGGTGTGAGTGGAATGAAAAAGGAACGGGAACTCTAAATGCGGCCAGAGAAGAAATCCTTTACAAGGGCCATGGTCTATGTAATTAATGACATGGTTTAAAACATGCAAACCAAAATGTGGTGTACCACCTGACCAGTATTTGGGTGCCTCTCTGTGGGTGTTGTTTGTATCCAGACATATCACACAATTATGAATATACACCTAAAACAAGCTTGACCCATTAGCTTTGTCAATGCTTATCAGCAGTATTAGATAAGTAACAGCAAAGATGCAGTGAATAATTAGAATCGAAATGTTTTCCGTTCTGACAATATAATGTTGTATATTAAATACTACCAAGGTCTTGTGGAAGGGGTAGTGGTCTCAACCACTCCTGTTCTCCCCTTCATCTCTGTTAAACACATATGTCCTTTTTCACCCCACAGCTTCTGGAATCCTTTAACTGCATATCCCACTCATCATCTCTCTCCTCCTCATCACTATCTTTACACTCTGTTCTGCATATATATTTTTGTGTGAGCTCTCCCTCACCTTGCCCCTTCCTCTGTCTCTCTCATAGACATGCACACACACACACATGTTGCACATACACACACGTTCTTTTTCCTTCTCCCTCTTTCCCTCCGTTTCACCCAGCCCACCACTCCTTGTTCTCCTCCCCCTCCATCTTCCTCTGTGTGTGTGTGTGTGTCTCTCTCTCTCTCCCTCTCTCTCTCTATCCTTCCTTCTCTCTCCCCTCCTTTCCTCACCTGTCAACATTTCCTTTGGCGCTGTCAACAGTTCAGCAGCTGTGTCAACCTCCTTCATACACTTTGATATAAAATGACAAATAAAATTGGCAAATACTCTGTGCTCTGCAGAGAGGGCACTGACTGGATGAGCAATTAGTTTAAACTACTTTATGACCCACTAACATACACTGGGAGAGACTTGCACTGCCTTCAGCCTCAACTAAAGTGCTCTCAAACGTTCCCCATAAGCAACACTAACCCACAACCTGAACTCATCCAACCACCTAGAGGAAGCCCATTACTGCCAGGTCTGACACCAAACAGGAGCAGCCCAACTTAAAACCCTGTTGTAATTTAACAAAATTCTACACTCTGGTGTCGAATTACAGTTTTTGTGTCCAATTTCACAATCTGAGTTCAGAATATATTACAATTGTGAAAACCTTCAGGTATGACCAGGCAAAATGCCAGGGGAAAAATTTGGCAAGTGCAAGAGTGTGCAGTTTTGCGGGCAGGAAGAAAATCTAACCTACTAAGAAAACTGTGAGCGATGCACTAGAGACGCCTGGGTAATACCATGTCTGTGAGATATTATTTCCAATGGGCAGTTTTTGAACAACATTTTACTGTTCCTCTCAGAATGTCTAGCCGTTTCTTAAAATGTGAGCGGAAACAGATTAGGACTGCCACCTTTCTTAGAAAAAATGCTGGCCATTTGTTGGTTTTGCTGTTGTAAAACGCACAAAAGCTGGTAGGAGAAAACGACTTCATGAAAAATTATAATTGTAAATTGTATTTATATAGGTCTTACTACCCCTGATGAGATGTTGAAGCGATTTGTGGAGAGTAGCATGCTACTCTGTAAGCCAAGATCGGAATTAAAGTTAAATAGTTAGTACTAGATATCAGGAAAAAAGTTTTTGCCAAAATAATCTTGAGAAGCCTGAAGGATTGGGTGGAACAGTGGTCGATCCTGTCAGTGGAACAGGGGGGTCACTCTACGGTTGACCAATGTTTCGCCCTAAGGGCCCTAAGGGCGATGGCGAGGAAATCTATAGAGCAGCAAGGAAAGCTGTGCTGCTGCTTTGTCGACTTCCGCGCGGCATTTGACCTGGTCGACAGGAGATGCCACTGGGAGAACCTAAGGAAATACAATATACCGGAGGGACTCCTGGCTGTTATCCAGGAGTTACATAGCTTTAACTGGGCCCAGGTTATTAAGGTTTCAGCTGGGGGCCTGACACTGAAAATAATGATCAACAATGGTCTAAGGCAGGGTTGTGTATTGGCCCCCCTAATCTTCGCCATATACTTGGCTGATCTGCCAACTACTTTGGGGGTGGATAGAAGTGCTAGCCCAAAAATGAATGGGAAACAACTTTCCTACTTACTGTATGCCGACGATTTGGTAATTTTCGACCAGACAGAGATGGGCCTACAGAGGAAGTTAATTGCTTTTAATGAATATTGTGTGGCTAAGCAATTGACTGTAAATATGGACAAAACCAAAATCCTGTGCTTTGGATAAGAAAGACCTGAGATTTAATTGGTACCTGGGCCCAACCAAGTTAGAAAATGTGAACGAGTATAATTACCTCAGTGTCTGGTTTAATAAGTCTCTAAAATGGGACATGCATTTGGAGGCCCAGAAAGCTAAAGCTCCTACATCAGTGTATGGGTTGAGAAAATTTATAATGCAATGATTTCCCCGCAATTACAATATGGAGCAGAAGTCCTTTGTTTAAGTGGGAAAACTAGTTGGGACATCGAGGAAGGGAAATGTTTAAAACCATTAATGTCATTACCGGGCTCCTCTATGATTCAGGCAATCAGATTGGAGCTGGGTTTGACATCATGGAATGTACAGGTGCAAGTGGCCCTCTTAAGATTATGGATAAGATAGGGTTCAGGAAAACTTAAGAGAGTATCACAATGGTGTAAAAATGAATCTCTGCATAGTGATTTAAAATGGGCCAAAGAGGTCAGAAAGAAACAGCCCTCTGTTTGTAAAACTTTAAAGGTGAGAATTGATCAGAAGACCCTTCTATTAGAGGCAACAATATATGGGTACCTGAGAAAGAAAGAATCTGTAAACTTTTAGATGAATAGTTGGGAGAAAGAAATCTGGTTCCCATATATGGATACATTACCCATCCAATGCCTTAGAGCCGAAATTCTAAGATGGAGAATAGGCATTAATCACTGTGTATCGAATGGGAGTATAAAATCAGTAATGATACGACCCGATGGTAAATGCTCATGTAGGTTGGGCACAAAATGTGATAATCTGCATATTATAATGGACTGTCAACATTTTCTACCTCAGCAGAAACTGTTTTTACGCCCCATCTTTTTAAAATATGGTATCGCCTCGCATCCCCAAGCGATTGAACTTCTTACAGATATGTCAAACCTCGATAGAGCAATTGCCATTGCAAAATATATGAAGGCGGTAAAAAGGTCTTTCCTGGAAAAAGAAATAGATGGTTGAAAGATAGGCCAGAAGTTAGAATGGAGATTGATCTTAAATAATTTTTTACTGTGAAATATTAGGTATATGTAATACATTTTAGAATAGACTTTTATCATTTTTAGAATATTATGGGTATTTTTTATATATGTTGTACTGTGTAAGCTGTAAGGATCTAGGCGGGAAATAGCCTTTTACAATGGCGCTGTTGAAGATCTGAATTGGAATGATTTAAAAAAAAATTATCGTATCATGTTCTTATGCTGTTTAAAGACCTATGATCTAATAAACGTATTTTTACTACTACTACTGAATTGTTAGTACATGAGTAATATGGGCTTTCTTTTTTCCTAGTGGATTAGTTTTGGTAAGTTTGTGGTCTTGAGTTCTGGTGTGTTTAGTAGTGTTTTGAGTCTGGAAAGAATGATGGGAGTGGATTAGAAAAGGGAAGCTGTAAGTTGTTATTGGGAGTAGTGGACCTTTGAGCATGGTAGTTGGGTGAATGGGCTGAAAGGATGTGGGAGTTTGAAAAGTTCAGTAGTCAGAAAGGATTTGGAATGGGTGTGAAAGAGGAGTGATAGGTCAAAGGTTGAAGGAAATAAAATGTTTTTTTATACATGTACAGAGACATACCCACACATTAAATATGTAGTGATATTCATGCATATATATAAGTATACACACTTGTCACCTGGTAAAGTTCTTGTAGAAAGCCCAGATAAGTCGTGGATTTGTCTGTTTTACTCCAGGATGATCCCATGCTGAGTTAAGGATGGGGATGTTACTTCAAGACGATCTCATGAGTAGTACATGTTGAATATTTTTGGAATATGTGAACGTTAATAAATAATTTTTATTTTTTTTGCCTGAAGAGTGGATCGATTGTGGTTACAGAAAACACCCAAAACCGCTTTGCAGGGGAACTGGCAGAATGGGTTGGTTGCATGCCAAAATATGGGAAAGGTTCAGGCTGCCTGCATGAATATCCCTGTTCCTATCTGCTCATCCCATCAGGCTGTCCACGACTGTTATAGACAGGAAAGCAATCTTGCAGAAGTTCATGGATGCACTTTTTCTGAGCATTTGTAAATCGAAGAGGATCCTGGAAAGTGGAGTTTCCCGCTTACCATGCAAGAT
Organism: Triturus cristatus; assembly: GCF_964204655.1. Classification (NCBI taxonomy): domain Eukaryota; kingdom Metazoa; phylum Chordata; class Amphibia; order Caudata; family Salamandridae; genus Triturus; species Triturus cristatus. The sequence continues at coordinate 1,175,591,262 of NC_140585.1, forward strand.
TTACCCCGCCCTTCAAATGAGGACTATTTTTTTTACAGCTGGACAACTTCATGATTCATTCATGAGAATCTATGTTTGCCACTCTTCCTACCACAACTTAAAAGCACTATAGTGTTGTTAAATGTTGCCACAGTCCAGATTCCTTTGTAGCATTGCTACTACACCTCTGTTTGCACTTTGAAACAATGTACATAGCTTGAAGATACTTTTTAACGAAATTCTGTGTGTGTTTATTGTTTCACGTTTCTATTTCAGTAGAGAAGAAAAAACTACTTTCAATGTTTTTCTCAATATTTTCACTGGCTGGACATACAAAGATACAGGGCTGGCTGGTAAATAACCAGCCAGATGGCACCCCTAAGCAGGTTTGTGAGTGTGTGCAGGTGTTCCTCCTCTACCCATGCCTATAAAATAGTGTCAATCAGCAGACACCCCCACGTCCTGGTTGGGAACCAAAACTGCAAAAGGCCTCAGTTCCCTCCCCACAGTGCGCCCCGAGTGACGTGACTTACAGCGATCCTTGAAGCCTGTGTTGCCTTAATCAGGTTTGTGAGTGTGTGCAAGTTTTCCTCATCTGCCCATTTCTATAAAATAGTGTCATTCTGCAGACACTCCCACGTCCTGGTTGGGGACCAAAACTGCAACATACCTTAGTCCCCTCCCCACAGTGCGACCAGAGTGACGGGACTTACAGCGATCCTTGAGGCCTGTGTTGTCTTAATCAGGTTTGTGAGTGTGTGCAAATTTTCCTCATCTGCCCATTTCTATAAAATAGTGTCACTCTGCAGACACTCCCACGTCCTGGTTGGGGACCAAAACTGCAAAAGACCTCAGTGCCCTCCCCACAGTGCGACCAGAGAGAGTGACTTACAGCGATCCTCGGTGCCTGTGCTGCCGCCTTTGTTGTGTACAATCTGGATGTTACAGCGCTGCTCGTCCATCCGTGTGCCCTGGACATGGCTGAGGAGGTTGAAGAAGCCCTCCTGCTCTGGGTGGGCGTCCTGCCAGCAGAAACCAGAAACACTACAGATCACATCATCAGTGATACATGGGGCGAGGGGAGGGGCACAATGGTGGTCACATTCTATATTGTTGTACAGTCGCCATAGCATCACACAGCACATTGGTGATATTATACACTATTTTATAAACACCAGTTCTGGGGAAAAGATGAAAGATGTGTATATAACGCATGTGAGATGACATAATTACACATTTTAAATAGCGGGCGGGCCGTGTGCTCGTCTCTTAGCACTGACAGCAGTTCCTTGTTTAAAGGCCACTGGAGTTATTCCCTGTATCCAGAATGGCCAGTCTGACCCTGACGTTTCTGTATATTCCCCTAGTGCACATGGAGTTGGGAACTGAAATTTTAATAGAGTTGGGATGGCCTTCCAGAGCATAAGTATATTCTACTATTTTTACAGTGTGCATCAGTGTTATCTCTCCCTCCACTCCATTGTCATTGTCTACTTAACACCTCAAAACTGTTTCACCTCAACCCCGTCACCCCAAAGAGTATCCCCTCATAGATAGACAGACAGACAGACAGACAGACACAGACAGACAGACAGACAGACAGACAGACAGACAGACAGACAGACAGACAGACAGATAGATAGATAGATAGATAGATAGATAGATAGATAGATAGATAGATAGATAGATAGATAGAGAGAGAGAGAGAGAGAGAGAGAGAGATAGATAGATAGATAGATAGATAGATAGATAGATAGATAGATAGATAGATAGATAGAGAGATAGATAGATAGAGAGATAGAGAGATAGATAGATAGATAGATAGATAGATAGATAGATAGATAGATAGATAGATAGATAGATAGATAGATAGATAGATAGATAGATAGATAGATAGATAGATAGATAGATAGATAGATAGATAGATAGATAGATAGATAGATAGATAGATAGATAGATAGATAGATAGATAGATAGATAGATAGATAGATAGATAGATAGATAGATAGATAGAGCAAACAGTCCGCAGCTACTGATTTCGCAATATTTGCCAAAAACTATTGGAGACCAAGTCCAGCATTTTGTTTGCATGACCACACCACCACACAAAAGTAATTGCTGACTACAACTATATGCAGACCCAGCAAATGATAAAGGCACACAAACAGCACATCTTAGAAAGCAAGTTAGGGCAGCGGCCACAAGAGACCTTGCTCCCATTGAACAATTTGTTAAAAGGACCAAGAGCATTAGGGAAACCATCTCCTTTCTTTACTCCTTATTAATAGACACACTCCATAAACCCCACCCCCCCATGGCTGACATTTTCTCAGATGATATAAAGCATTTGAATTCAGGTGGGGTCCTCTGGTGTCATACCTCTCCCCTGGGCTTCCGTTGGTGACTTGCCCGACTAGAACAAGGGTGCTACATCTCTTTCTCTTTTAGATTGCTTGAAGTGTCTCCTTACCTTTGAAAATACCCCCGCCATAGACTGGTGCCTCCCAGAAAAGCTCCCCATAGGCCTTGCAACACATACAAAATTGAAGTTCATATTTTACTATTCACTATTTTATTATTTTTCCTTTTATTACCTCCTATGAGGCTCGGGGACTTGGGGAGGGGGGCTTGTTCATTTTTGGGGAAATTTTACAAAGTGCCACGGCATCTGAGAGGTGTTTGTGACATGGTATTGCATTTGCGTTGTTTGATCTGTTTCAGAAGCTGTCTGATACTGTGCTTGTAATTTGGCCAATACACAACTTGATGACAGAGTTTAAGCTACCTTTCTAACTGTTTGTGTGATAATATGTAAAATAAATTAAATAAAAACTGTTTTGACCAAAGTTTAAAATGCCGTGATCAAGATGGATCCTCCCGTTATGCAGAAATCTAGGTGTCAAACAACAATGTGTAGTGGCTTTACGTCTACTAAATACTGATACAGCTGAATCAACTGTATTTTCTCTCACACGAAATTTAAAATGGGCATGGTCATCGTGAGCAGCTGAAGTGAAGACTTGCTCTTGAGCTGTTACAGTTGTTTGTAAAATTTATTTCTGTGAAATTGTTTACCATTTGATTTGGTGGGCATTGAATAAGAATCTTTCACGCTCAGTCAGATAGATGTCTAAATTAGTCCAGGTAAGATGAACAAAAGGGGGTGGTGATGGACGGAGCATCAGAACCAATCAAACACTCACACCCAGTCAACAGATCTGGCTTTGATCCATCACCGTTCTTTAGCCCACTCTGCCACCTCAGTTCAGACCATTCCGGTCCAGGGAAGGCATGGCTTGGCAGTTCGGGCTGGACTGTTCCCATGAGGCACAGGGTCAGACTGATTTGCATATGGCCATGTCTGAACTGGGGTGGCAGAGTGGGCTAAAGAACGGTGATGGATAAAACCCAGATCTGTTGACTGGGTGTGAGTGTTTGATTGGTTCTGATGCTCCGTCCCTCACCACCCCTTTTTGTACCGCTTTGTTCGCCATAAGTTGGCAGGGTATGCTTAGCCGTGAGCCCCTTGCTCACTTTGCCACTGGGTTCAAGCAAGCCTGGCTGATGACGGCTGAAATGCCAGAAACCGGTCCTTGGAAGCTTGTTTCCGGTCCAGGGAAGGCATGGCTTGGCAGTTCGGGCTGGACTGTTCCCATGAGGCACAGGGTCAGACTGATTTGCATATGGCCATGTCTAAACTGGGGTGGCAGAGTGGGCTAAAGAACGGTGATGGATCAAACCCAGATCTGTTGACTGGGTGTGAGTGTTTGATTGGTTCTGATGCTCCGTCCACCACCAATCCCTTTTGAACCTCCAGGTATGATGAGGCATAAAAATATCCTCTTTTAGGGAAAGATCCCCTTACCAGGGAGTTGTGTACAACCAAAATTGGAATTTATTCTGCAAAAGTATATTCTGTGTTTTGATTTGAAACTTGGGTAACTCTGATCTATGGACTTTGCTAAGCATCTTTCACTTTAACTTAGCTTGTTTTATTACTTACTCTAGGGGATATTGCATTGTTTATCTCCTTAAAATGTGTTTTATAACTTTTTTCCCTATAACTTTATTGATGTATGCTTATTGATGTTGCTGTAATGTACTTTTTATGGTTGATTACGATCAAAATAAGCAAATTGATTGATTCCAAGATTCCCTTAATTGAAAATACCATACACCTCCTGAATTCATGACATGAGGTAGCCACCTTGGACAACAGTCAAGATTCTGAAAGAATCCAAAGGCACAGATACTTCACTTCTGTCCTCTAATGTATTGAAGGGTAACGTTTATACAGAGCTTACTACCCCTATATGGGGTTCGGAAGTGCTTGCCTACATGGGTTCCATGCTGCACCCTTTATGGTGTGTGGTTGGAAGTGGTCTGTCTTTATTTTGATCCGATGTGGGAAGTGTTTCCATGTTGTGAATGATGACCACAAAGGTGCAGTTATCGTGGTAATGAACACAGCGCTTAGAAGTGTGGAAGAGGTGCACAGTTTATGACTTTCAGCAAGATGACAGCTCTGCAGGTCCCTTTAAGGCATTTCTTATTATCCTATCCACTTAGCTGTCTACAGTACTGGATTGTCTATTCTGAGATATTTTGCTTAGAATGTATGAATCTGGGCAGCCATATAGTGGAGGTAGAAGTGGTGGAGAGATCTGCTGGGATGGACTTTGTTAATATCATCCCATTATGATTGTCATTGTGAGCAGTGACTGCAGATCCTAGCAGTTTAGGACCTGCAGTGGTGAAATACATGTAATTCCTCAATTGGCCAGTGGCAGATCTCTTCAGCTATTCTATGTCTGCTCCTTTGGTAATGTGTAGTTTATTACTGTGGACTGGTGGACATGATCCAAGGCGGTTTTGTGTGAAAGTAAAAGTGCCAAGCAGTGTTAGAGAATTATTATGTAGCCTGTATGAACTAAGAATGACTGCTGGGTGTTACTGTATTAGTGTGGGCCAGGGTGTCTATACATTGAATTTTGTAAATGTAATTACATTTATATATCTTTTACACGCAGCTCTGGAACCCAAAAGTTAGTGGTGTTTTTTTCCTAGTAGTTATTGTTGGCTACTGGGATTAGTCTTGTGCTCTTATGGAAACTATTCCATAGAAGTGATCCCTAATGGGAGTGGGTCTGTGAATTCAGGCAAATGGTTGGCAGTATTATTAGATGAGCTACAGGAGAGTAGGAATTGCTAGGTTGCAGGATATGCATTTTAAAGGAGAGGTTCTCATCTTTGAAATGAGGTGTGTACAATTTGCAGAAATACAATAATAAGGATTAATGTAAGCATGCATGTGACTTAAAGGAGGCTGTACTCAGAAAGGGGAGGTATGCAGATGATGAAAGAAAGGGGATTTTCAGTTGAAACAAAAGGAAAGGCAACAATTGGAAGTTCTAAGTCGATATCAGTTTTCATAGGAATACAAAGGAGGCTTTTTGAGATTGCATGCAATGTGAAGATGCAAAGCTGTAGAAAGAAACAATATTATTTGCATGTGAGGTAGTTCTATATTAGGTACATCTGATAAGCATTAGAATGTGGTAAACAGTCTATCCCCTGAAAGACTACTGCTAGACCCCTGCTTCAGCAAGGACAGCTGATCTACTCAGGGGTTGGAAGTGTAAGGCAATGGCTTGTCGCATATATAGGGAAATACCAAGAGCCTAAGTCTGTACTCAAACAAAGTAATAACCTTGTGATCATATAAACGTAAGATTATAGATAGGGTAAAGAATGCACAACTTTATCATGCATATCCCAGTAATCATGAAGGCCAAGGAATCCCAGTGGCTGAATACTGGACAGAAGCAAGTAGGCAATTTCCCCACCGTAGTCCAGAAAAAAAGTCCTATACCCTAGGATAAGAATTCATTTACCACCTCTATCAATCCAAACAGAGCCTGAGTAGAGGGGCAGTAGTGGCCATCACAAAGAGAGGTGCACTTTAGATGTTCCTTTGACATCAGATACTACCTCTAAGTTCTCTTAGCTGAAGACATGGAAGAACTCTTGTTGGGCTTGCATAATGTTTTAGTTCAATCTGCAAAAACACACAAGATCAGACAGAAAACAGGCATGAACAAGGTGGCAGAGGTTTGCAAAGTCAAGTGGAGGGCTAGAAGATTGCTTATTGTACTGGAACCTAATCATAGTTTAGCATGCTAAATTACCTAGCAGGAAAGCAGACAAGTAAATTCTGAATGCATGTTTAGTTGGTGGAAAAATGGCTAGAGAAGAGCTAGTGCACAGATGTGCTGGACTTCAACTAAAGAAAGAGGTATCCTGACTGCCACTTTTTGTCTCCACTGTGCAATGATACAGTAAACAGCAAAAAACAAAAAGTACTATTGATAAAGTACAAAATATCATAGATGATGTCCAAGATTGTGCACTAGAAAACTATCTGAAAATGTCCTAATGCATGTGCGGCATAACTTGGAAAAAGATGTGCAGAGTTATAGCAAAAGGATGGTTACACATTGTGATAGTGCTATAAATATTTAAATTTGCTCAAATAAATACAAGGTTCCTATGTTCATTTTCTTGTCTCTCGTCTATGGTATTATAAAAGTACCGTGGACAATATTTCAGTCTGTTCTTGTTATTTGTGCTGTTGCCTAACTGTGAAAGAGGTGAACTTTTGACTCCTTCTGAAGTTATTGTGAGGTGATTCAGTGCATGTGAGGGTTGTTGATTAGCACTTCCTGTTTCCTGATGAACAGGCTGTAGTAAATTAGATTTTTTAAATAATCATGTTTTGTATATAATTATGCATTGTCACCTTTTGGAAGTGACTTTCTGGTATTCATACTTGGGTCATTGCATGAATGCTAGCTTAAAAAATTGACTTTCAGCACAACTACACATTGTCTGTGAAGGTCTAACTGAAGTGCTTGTGAACAAGTGTTTTCACTTTTTTTACTCCATCCTCATATTGCCTATCAAGGTAGTCCACAAGTGAGTACGAAGTGGTAATAGCTGGCCTCACTCTCTGCTCTGGATTGCAGATTATTTTGCAATTTGCGCAATTAATTAATTGAAACCATGTTAGCTCATATTAAGCACCATTTAGAAATTAGCCCACTGCTGTTTCAGATGAACACATTTCCAGCTGCAGAAACACCCAAGACCTGCATCCTTTATCTTACTCAAACCAAAAAAGGGGACATATACCATCTACACTAGAAATACTACATTGGATCCAGCTGTTGTTCATCACACAAGCCTCACCAACACACCCTGGACGAATTCAATGGCAAGATCATTGTGGAGTTGAGAATACACAGATGAGGTTAGCAACCTTTGCCAGACGTCATGACGCTGTTTAGAATTTCCTTAATCTATCGGCAACACAACGGAGAGGCCGGCCCAAATTCACCTCATTTAACTCACCTTTTGGCCACATAAGATGTTCCAGAAATCCACAAGAGGACATACTAACAACATATCCATCAACGGTGGTTACTACAGCAATGATTACCTTTATAGTCTCAACTGCAGACCTTGTTTTGTGGCTACACCATCAGTTGGCAGAACTACTGCAAGCTGAGGTATACTTAAGGGTAAATACAAGCCCACTCCTGAACAAAAGTGTCCACACCTAAGGTTTTCGGATATTTCTACCTACTGAAAGGCTAAGGCTGGAAGCATTGAATTTTGAAGCAAACAGATGCACTCCAAAATTAGTCCAAGTCGCCAGAAATTAGACAAACAGTCTACCATCCAAAACGTAAATGCTGGAATTACTCTAATGCCCTAGTTACCCATCAATAAATGATATCATAATCGCTTTACACAGTGTTTACCACCCCTTACGAGGAGTTGAAGCATTTCATCATGGGTAGCACCCTACAGCGTAACCCAAAGTAAGTGGCTAACCAAATGGTTATTAGTTATTGTTATATATTGTTGGTTACTGACTTAGTCGTGTGCTATGAAGGAACTGTTTGAAGCATTTCCTCCAGTTTCTAATGGTGGATTAAGTTAACAGAAGTGCGGTGTGACTAATAGAGTGATTTCATGCAAGTGGAGAAATGAGATAGGTAGATAGGATAGGGAAGGTTAGATATTGTGAGATTACAAGGAGAGGTAACACAGGAGAATCTGTGACTTATGGGAATAGGATGAGTAGATAGGCTAGAAAACTGCAGGAATGGTTACTCGGATGGAGAGTTATGGTTTTTAAGGAGAGGTGTGGTTAGTTTACTGAAGTATAGTAGAGAGTAGGGCAGGCAGGCATGTGACAGAGTAGGGTACATTCAGAGGCAGTAAGGCGAGCAGTATATGGTGTGTAAGGAGAGTATCATTCAAATAGAAAAGTATTTTTTGTTGTTAATTTATATTTTAGTAGCAGGTTCTTGGTTTTGTAAGAAGTAGAGCAAGAAGTTAATTAAGGTATACATAGATTTAATGGTAATTAATTTTTTATTTTTCATTACTTATGTAATACATAATTCATTCTGTAAACTAATATATTTCTTAATTGTTCTATCATTGTTTTTTACATTTTGATAGTACATTTACATTTGTGTTAATAAAGTAGATTTTAGTAGTGGATTGTTGGTTCTGTTGGTTAATAGGGAGGAAAGATATTGCAATTATAGTATTTTTCAAATTAATTATTAATAATATATATATATGTAATTAATTGATCATTATTTATCTTTATCTATCTTTTCAATTGGTGGGAATATTATGTACATTATTTGTTTTACTAAATAAGTTTTATATAATAATTTAGTGTTGTGTTTTTAATAATAATATTTGTAATTATTTTAATTTACAATTTCTTGTTTTGTTAGAGTAATATTTATAAATACATGTTGTTGTATTTATAATGTAAGTAATGTTTTTGTTGTTTCCTTTTCTTAGTGGTAAGGAAGTTAATTGTATTAAAATGTATTTTAATTTGTTTTAAATTGTATTAGTTAGTGTTTAAATCATTATTATAGTACTATATGATATGCATTTTTTAATGATTTGATTTTTATTTATTTCAGGTATTTGGATATTTTGTACAAAATTAATAGTAAGTGTAATGTTATTTGTAATCCCTCAAAGTCCCACATTTTCTGTTCTGTTGCTTAGACTGCAGTATCAAGAGTAAATGAAACACTACTGGAGTCAACATTTTACAAACTGTTGTGTAGACTGGAGTGGGAATAGTAAATCTAACCTCTCCCGGGTCCGGCACTTTCCGCACTGTTGTTTAGACTGCAGTGAAAATAGTAAATCCAACCCCTTCTGAGTCTGACACTTTCCCTACTGTTGCGTAGATTGGAATCCAAATAGTAAATGCAATATCTCCAGAATGTAACACTCTCTCTACTGTTGCATAGGTTCCCGAGTGCTGCGTAAATCGGAGTGATAATAGTAACTGTAACCCCTCTGGAGTCCAACAATTTCACTCCTGCTGCTTAGATTGGAGTGGGAATAGTAAATGTAACCCCTCTGGAGACCAACACTTCCGTATTGTTTTTAGATTGGAGTGAGAATACTAAATATAACCCCTCTGAAGTTCAACTGTTTTATAGGTGATAGTGGGAATAGTGAAATTATCCTTTGAAAGTTAAGTATTGTATGTATTGTTTGGTAACCTGCATTTATAGCATTTTGTATTGCTATGTAATATTGTCTGTTTATATTTTTTAAATTATTTCTAATTTTTAGGGTTTATATTATTTAAATAAAGGTTTTATATTTTTAATATATTAGTTAAATTAAGTGTGTTACATTTCGTTATTTATGTTGTTATTAAAATAGGTTGATATTTTAAAAATGTTTCATATATACTTAAGTGTGTGTGTGTGTGTGTGTGTATATATATATATTCACTGAAAAAACCATAGGTTTCACACACGTTATAGTTAGGAATTAGCATTTAAAAAACCTTGCAAATTCACTGAAAAAACCATAGGTTTCACACATGTTATAGTTAGCGGAAATTTTACTGATAAAAAACCAATGAAATTCCCCCGTTATAGTTAGTGCAGGCAACTATAACTCACGCGACCGCAATCCTCTGCTGATGCTAATACTGTATTTAGACACTTATTTGCCCATGTCTTCTTCCATACATTTTTAGCTATACATATATTACAAATATTTTTTTTTCATAAAGACACATATGTCATCAGCAGAAGATTGCGGTCGCGTGAGTTATAGTTGCCTGCACTAACTATAACGGGGGAATTTCATTGGTTTTTTATCAGTAAAATTTCCGCTAACTATAACATGTGTGAAACCTATGGTTTTTTCAGTGAATATGCAAGGTTTTTTAAATGCTAATTCCTAACTATAACGTGTGTGAAACCTATGGTTTTTTCAGTGAATTTGTACGGTTTTTTAAATGCTAAGTTACTTTACGCCATTCGTGGCGTGCGCGCCCACTTAACGCAGTTCGTTCCGTGCACGCACGGTGCGCTTCGCGCACCGTGCGCCCACTTTACGCAGTTAGTGCCGTGCACGCACGGTGGGCACGCGGTGCGCTACGCGCACCGCGTGCCCACGTTACGCTAGATGGGCCATGTACGCACGATGCGCTTCGCGCACCGTGCGCACATGGAGGACATATGATGCACTTCGTTTTGAAAGGTAATATTTTAATTTTTCGTATATGTTATAAGCCATGCCCAAATGGTGCCCTTCGGGCACCATTTGCACACGGGGTGGAGAGAGTGTGGATCATTTTTTTTTTTATTATTTTTTTTTTAAATATTTTAGTTTAACTCATCTTTAATAAGCCATGCACAATTGGTGCCCTTCGGGCACCAATTGCACACAGGGTGGGGAGAGTGTGGATAATTTTTTTTTTTTTATAATTTTTTACCGTACGCGTATGGTAAGCGTAATCGGCGAAATTAGCGAAAAAATAAAAATTCCGTTTTTGGCCTTGGGGGATCTTTGGGGACTCCCTCAACATTGCTATGTGTGTGGGAGCTGTCTAAACAGCCCCTTTACATGTTTTTGTGCTTTATATTTTAAACATCACTCTCAGTGCGAGAGAGAAAATGGCGGCCGCCGCTTCCTGGTTTCGGCCGATTCGAATGTTTACTAAGATCTTAGAGCCAATCAGAATCGCGCTCGCGCACGCCACCGTACGCGTACCGTAAGCGTACCGTAAGCGCACCGTAAGCTGGCTCAGATATATATATTGATTTAAAGGCTATTTTCTCAGAATCTACTGAACAGATTTATACCAAACCTACAAAAGGCACTTCCTTGACCTGAGGACTACCTCTCTGCCAAATTTCTAGTAATTCTGTTCAGCCGTTCGGGCTGTAGCCCTGTCTAAAGGTCCTATGGAAAAATGCATGGGAAAAACGCGTTTTGGGACCCCCCTTTTATCTCAGCCCCCGCTTGACGAATCCCCCCGAGACTTTCAGGGAAGGAGCGGCGCGTAGCGCCCCACCTATTTTGAAACATTCGCGAGGATTCGTCGACCGGCGCCAAAGTTATTCAAAATAGAATGTTGCGGATTTCCTATGGAAACGTGGTCCTAACTATAACTACCTACTGGCGACCGCCAGTAGGTAATATACCTATATACATATATATCACCTTCAGACCCCCCTGCAAGTACCTAGGAAATGGGCACTGAAGAGGGTCCCCTAGGGACTCCTCACCAGGGCCATGCTGACTGCCACTGCAGCCTGTATGCCTTGGTGCAGACTGAAATGACACAAGTCGACATGGCACACTGCCTGTGAGCCATGTCCAAGCAGCACTACCCATGGTATAGGCAAGTTATGCCTCTAGCAGGCCTTACAAGCCCTAAGGCAGGGTGCATTATATCTCAGGTGTGGGAACAACTGCGTGAGCAGATGTGCCCCTATAACATCTAAGTCTATTCTTAAATATTGTAAGAGCTAGTGAAGACATAAAGAGTTCATGGGCTAGAAACTAGAGTTCCCCAGCACCATGATGGCTTCACTGTACACAGGAGTGTTTGGTACCAAACAACTCCTCTTAATAAACCCACACTGATGCCAGTGTGGGATTTATTGAGACATGTACACAGATGGCACCTCACAGGTGACCTCTGAAAACCTACCAACCCAGGTGTGGTCTCCGACTGGCTTTAGGCAGCTTGTCACCACCAGTCGTATTTTTGGACCCCTGGGTAAAGAGACCCTGTTGTCTGAGGTCAGAAACGAAGCACATCCTGGGTGGAGGTGTCGAGAGGGAAACCTCCAAGGCGTGCCGCCTTTGTAATGCCACCCCAGCCTCTGCTGCTAGCAGCAGATGGCAGCTCCCGGCTCAAACCCCGACTTTTGGCAGGAGAACTGGCTGGAAAGCGTAGGAAGAATAGGAGGTGTGCCCTCCTTTGCCAGCTCCACCCCTCTGGTGCAGTAGACGAACGAAAGCACATTTTTCAGTGCCCACCATCTTGAAGATGGTGGGATTTATCCAATCAGGGCACCATGTTTGCACCCTGCATATAGCCACCCGTGCCGCTGGTGGTGTGTATTTGGTGCTGCCTTGTGGCCCCCCCTGTCCATGCCTAAACCTCCAAAGTTTGAACCCAGCAGCTGCTTTACTTACCTGCAAGCAGTGTGTCTTCAAGCACTCCCCATCTCCACTGGTTAACATTGGGCACTAACTCCAGATTTGACCTCTGCACTCGGCCGCACCTCTGCCGCTGGTGGGGCAGTGTTTGTGCTTATCTTAACCTTGCCCTCTGCTGACCTCCTACCCCGAAGACTGGAACTGTAAGTTCTGTACTTACCTGCAAAACCGCATTATTGTTTTCCTCCCATAGGTTAACATTGCAAAGACTGAAAATCGTGTCCACTTTTCATTTGTTTTTTAAATTGGTCTCGGGTTTATTCACTGAGTGTGTGTCTCATTTATTACCACTGTGTGCACAACAAATGCATTAACACAACCCTCTGATAAGCCTAACGTCTCGCCCACACTACTACAATAGGGAGGATTAGTGTTATCTACTTAGCCTCTGTACAACCTCTGGAGACCCACTGGACTCACTACACTCTGTACCCCTTGGTGGTATAGTATATATTGAGTCAGCCTAAAAAAAAACAACATAATATATATATATATATATATATATATATATATATATATATTTTTTTTGTTTAAATACATTATCTTTAAAATAGTAAAAATAGTGAATTAACTTTTTTTTAGAATTGTATAAAACCCAAAAATAACTAGTTTTATTATTAAAATAAGCTTATAAATAAATGTATTTAAAACTTTAAACAAAGCAAACAATTAATCATCAACCCTATATATGTATATATATTTTTCAATATTAAAAAATAGTTATTTGAGGATGGGATGTTTGAATGGTGATAGTGGGAAAGTTTATGACTTTTTTTGGTGGTAGGGCCCAGTATACATTTCAGATCTCAGCTCTTCTTTCTAACAAGGGACATTCTTCCTTTGGAATTAATATGTGACAGATTGAGAACATCCCTTTACAAAGTTTTACCATTCAATTTACTGTTTCCAGTTCAGTAATGTTAGATGTGATTCCCACTCCTGAACGTTTAGTTTATTCAGTTGTCTGTAGGCTGTAAATGGGATTTTGAAGCTATTTTATTTGGGATCTTGAATAAAAAGGAACAATGTGAAGATTGACCCATGTAAGAGGTGAATTTTGTTGAATAGTGATTAGCTCTGGGCAGGAGAAAATGACATCCAATATATGACCTGCTTCATGGGTGGGTCCAGAAATTAAAGCCTGATTTAGAGTTTGGTGGACCAGTTACTCTGTAACAAACGTGATTGGTATCCTGCCCGCCTTATTACACGTGTAATATAAATCCTATGACATTTATAATAGGGTGGACGCGATATCCGTCATGCATGTGACAGAGTAATCGGTTCACCAAACTCTAAATCAGGGCCTTAGTCCTGATGCAAAAGCATTTAGTTGAAACACATTTGGTTTATCCAACCAGATGTTTAGAATGCCAACTATAGATATAGTGGGCAGTTTTGTTTGCTAGATCTGATATTTTGTCCAAGAAAGCATCAGTAAAAGTTCCGTTGTTGGGTTGAGGTCTGTATAATAAGATGATGTGGAAGGTGAAAGTGGGGCAGTGTTGGCATCTAGCAAGAAGGGCTCCACAACCTTGTATAGGCTTACTAATTGTTATGGTCTCCTTAAATACAATGGCTAGTGTGCCTCCATTTTATTCTTCTCAGTTGAGTGCAATGGGTTGATATCCAGGGGGAATAGCTTCATGCAGTACTGGGGACATGTCTTTTCCCAACCAGGTTACTATTGTGAATAGTATGTCTTTCTGTGTCAGTTGGCAAATCAAAGAAGTTAGTTATTTTTGTCCATTTAACTGGCATTCTTACGCAATTTAATAGTTTTCTTTTATGAAAGGAAGGGTGTGTATCTGGGTTAACACTTGTCTCATCCATTGAGCTCTTTGTGAATATTTTCTTTGTGAATATTTTGTTATTATTGTCTATGTTTTTTTCTTTTGATGGATTAAGGTATTCCTTGCCTTTGCTCTTCTAAACAAGTAGGTTTATTAGAGATTTTATGGGGTTTGTTTAGGAAGGAGAGTATGTGCAAGATTATGTTTGTGAAACTGCTGTGGGTGTAGGATTATGTTTTAGTGATATATTAAAACAGAGTTGGCCTGTTTTCCCAAGCAAATTCCTCCAGTTAAAACCTTCAGGGTTTTGTGCCAGGATCGAAATATTAAAAAGACACAGTATCTGATTTCAGTGTCTGAGATCAATAGGCGGATTAGATCTTACAGTGTCTAGAAAAGGCAGCATATGAATCTGTTAGTCACTATACATGTGGGTAAAGTTGGTTAACAACTTATGCCACCTCGATAGTGGGTAATTCCTACAGATTTTAGATCATACGCGCCTAAATTTACTTAAACAGATCACAATTTAAGATCAAATTAATCACATTAAATTGGTCCATTTTAGTGTTTTCTTGGTATCATTTAGCACTTTCATTTAGGATTTTTAGAGCCAATATTTCATACTCAAAACACTAGACACATCAATTTGGAGGTCCCCGTTGTCTATATATTTTATGTAACAAGAAGAGGGTGAAATCCAACAGGTGCACTGTCTATAAGGAGCAAACACAACAAGATGATGAACAGAGTGCTAAAATTTTTAAACACTTACCCCAAGTCACAGATCTGAGTTAAATCCATCGTTCTTTTGTTCACTATGCCTCCTCAGCTTGGACCCGGCCATATGCAAATAAGTCTTGTCCCTATTCCTCATGGGATCAGTCTAACCCAAATTGCCAGGCTAAGTCTTCCCTGGACCGGAAACAAGCATCCTGGGACTGGTTTCGTGGTATTACCCCTCATCAGCCAGGCTAGCATGAATCAATCCAGTGGCACAGTGAGCAAGTGTCCCATGCCTGGGCATACCCTTGGCCACTTATGGCAAACATAGCAAACACAAGAAGATGATAGGCGGACTGTTGATTCTTTTCAACCACTCACCCCCAGTCACAGATCCGGGTTTAATCCATCATACTTTTGCTCACTATGCCACCCCAGTTTGGACCCAGTCATATGCAAATCAGTCTTGATCCTGTTCCTCATGGGAACACTCCAACCCAAACTGCCAGGCTAGGTCCCCCCTGGACCGGAAATAAGCATCCGAGGATTGTTTTCGAGGAATTACCCCTCATCAGACAGGCTAGCTTGAATCCAGTGGCACAGTGAGCAAGGGACCCACGTCTGGGCATACCCTTGGCCTCTTATGGCGAACATAGCAAACACAAGATGATTTACTTAGTGCTGAAACTTTTCAACCACCCACACCCAGTCACAGATCTGGGTTTAATCCATTGTTCCTTTCCTCACAATGCCACCCCAGTTCAGACATGGCCATATGCAAATCAGTCTTGACCCTGTTCCTCATGGGAACAGACTAGCCTGAACTGCCAGGCTAGGTCCCCCCTGGACTGGAAACAAGCATCCTGGGATCAGTTTTGGGGTCACCAGTCAGGCTACCTTGAATCACCATTCAGGCTACCTTGAATCCAGTGGCACAGTAAGCAAGGAACCCACGTCTGGATGAGGCACAAAAAGTGAGAGACCATACAGCTCTCAGTAAAACGCCATAGCTGGTCAGTAAGGTGAACAAGGGGTCTTCCTGCACCAGAGCTAGGCCCTCGAAACCACCTAAAACCAATCTTGTGTCCTTGAACTGAAAGGGGAAGACAAGTCATTAGGAGAACAGATATGTGCTAAAGAGGGAGAGAGTTAAAGAATATCCAATCGTATCTGATTCCTTTGTGACTTATTGGTGCCATACAGTGTCACTGATTTCAACGGTTAACTCTGAAAGGTTTGTGACTGTGCTACCTGGACCCCACATTGTACAAATGACCTGTGCAGCCGCACATTGCTGGAATGTTGTCTGTGGACCTAGTAAATAGGATCCAATCAACAGGAATCAATCCATAGAAATCAACTCCAATTACCATGTATGGCCATCTGTTTTGATTGTACATTGAAGGCCGTGGTTCCTATTTCCTTTTACTGACAACCAAAGGCAAGACCTCTTTTTCATGGTTTACTATAGGCTACTGGGTCACATTTCTGAAATTTCTGTTAATCGTCGTCAGCTGATAACCAACGGGCTTGACTGGGTAGGAGCCCTTGTGTGCCAGGGAATGTGTGACAGCCATAAAGGGGGTCCTCATGTCTTCCAGGGATTTCACCTGGCTCTCACCTTCTACCTTTCTTTTTGCTGGAATAAAACAATAAGTGTAGGAAGGAGACCACAGAGGCCCCTGGCTTGTCACTGCTGCAGCATCTCATGGAGTTATAGTGGCCAGTTATAGTGGCCCTCTTTGCAGGTGCATGCCACTGGTGGCTGCATGAAAGGAATGCGCAAAGTGCACTGCACAGGAAAAGAGCGATTTAATTAAAAAATAAAAACAGTGACAGAATATTTAAAAAATTAGAACACAGAGCAAGCATGGAATTCTGGGGTGCATGGAGGACATGCAATTTAAGGGGATTAGAAGACAAAGAATGGCCAACAGCACTGTGCTGACTGATGGTTAGAGTCTCTCTGGGACACCTTTCAATGGTGGGGAATATAGGTGCTAGCGCAGACGTAGAGTCAGCCACACATACAGGAAATGAACTTCCCATCCCACTGACAGAAGAAGACCCAGGTCCTGGGGTCCATATTAAACTGTCTCTGTGATATGATGTCCATTGCCAGTATGAGGAGACAAACCTTAGGAGCAAGGAATCTCCCAAAAATGCAAAGATCCCACGCAAAATGTAAAATGTATTTTATTTCAAGCCTGCACCTTGCTGCAGACTGTAAAAATCCACAAACCAGCCATGAATATAGGTGCCGCAGCCAGTTTAAGCAATCCACCATGGACTCTAAATCCAGCCACGGATTCAGAAATATCCACGCAAGAGTAAAGTACTTTCTATATCATTGAAGTGTGGCACTTACAAATATATATATATATATATATATATATATATATATATATATATATATATATATAGCTGCTACTCTGTGGATGTAACCTAAGGACATTAAAAATTATCGATATCAAAGGATTGTAGTCCGTGCTCTTTTTCCGTGGCTGGTGGCAGAATCGCGGAGAGGAAGAGTGCTTGAGGATATATATATATATATATATATATATATATATATATATATATATATATATATATATATATATATATATATATATATATATATATATATATATATATTTTTTTTTTTTTTTTTTTTGCCCTCTCGAAAGTGTGCTGAGGCATCGCTGACAGGCGGCATCCTGGTTATTTTCCACGTCCGGCCGCAGCTGCCTGTTAAAGAGTACATCTGGGGATCACTTCACATCACAGAAGGTTTGCATTAAGCTGGGAAAATCCCGGGGCATGCACATTGCTAAGCACCATTTATCTACCAATCTCCTGCTTATCTGAGGCCAGACTTTTCCCTTTCTAGATACAATAATTCAAAGCAGGTTTTTTTTCACCATCTCCCAGATTGCAGCCAGTGCTGCCTACAAAAAGTCGCAACGGAGAATAAAATATAAACTCAAAAGGAACATTCCTAAAACAAGTTGAGTATGTTTCAAACTCTAATATGATCCATCGAATATAAATCACTCCTCAATATATCTGTTTTGTTACAGCAGTATTTCTAACATGCAGATAAATGTGACTCTACCAAGGCCTTGTAAGACTAGAGGCATGCTGCTCTCTTCTGCATCCCCACAGTACACAAAAGCAGTTTAAGAATGTGCATGTTTACAAAGTGCCACCTCAGGCTGTCCTGACTCCCACCGAGGAGCGACAAGCAGCTTCCGGCGCTGGTCTAAACGAGAGAACTGGAGTCCCAGCAGACTGTGAGGAGATAATACGGATCTTTCAGTTCACACGGTGACCCATCGGTCTAAGTGATGAGAAAAAATGGGGCAGAGGAATGTGTGTGTTTTAGGCAGCACAATAATGAACGGACTAACTATGAACTTACAAATACTGGAATTGCTTCCAACTATTTTGTTATTCACTTAACAATCACCAAATTCCAGTATTGCTGTAAAATATACAGCTTATTGATATTTTCTTACGTTGTTCATAACTGCACTTATTTAATAGGATGGAGTGGTGGCTCCTCCACAATGGCGGAGGAGCGTCGCCCCACTGCCTGGTGCAGAGCCAGCAAACGAAAAATAATACAATGCTCTACCATCGTTTTATTTTTCATTTGCAGGCTCTGAGCCAGCTTGTGCATGGAGGGCGGGGCATGGGTGGTGAGAGGAAGAGTGCTCGTGCACTCCCCACATACGCATATGTGTTTGGCTGGCCATCAGGCCGACCAAAGCACACATGCGCACTTAGGGTTCTCCAGCCCGGCTGCATTCAGCAGCCTGACTGGAGAAACCGCACAAACTTCATGACCTGAGCAGAGCGTCTTTCCTGACCGCTCAGCACGGGGATTGGATGGGAGTCTGTCCTAGGGGCTGCTGGGACCAGGAAGAGGCCAGCAGGAGCCTTAAAAATTTTGCGTGTACTCTACCTACAATATGTTGTTTATGCTTGTCATAAATGGACATGTTGGGGACTGTCATTTGCATTTTTTTATTGGCTCTGTGGACACAATAAAAAGAATTGGCTCTGCAGCCACAATTTAAAAAAAAATGGCGATCTCCGGTTATTTTTTTATTTAATTACCCAAGAATGGGCCAAGGCAGAGGGGGGTGGCAACATTTTTTTCTTTGGGGAGTGGGGGAATGCAGCTTCACTCCCTGAGCTATCATGAGGCCCTGGAGACCCCATCCCCCGGGCTACAAGATTAATTATCAGGAGGGGGTGTGTGCCCCCCCACCCGAGCCTGCATGAAGTCCCTTGGACCCCATTCCCTTGAGAGAGTGTATTTTTTAAGGGCAGGAGCATGCATGAAGCCTCCTTCCCTCCCTGAGGATGGGCTCCGGGGACCCCATCTCCGTGAGCTCAATTGCAGTGTCCCAGGGATCCCATCCCCTGTGGCACTGTGGTTCCCTGTCTGGGAGAGTACAGGCAGAGAATAGAAATCTATTTCCTGCCCACACTCTCCTGGACAGGGAACACACGTGTGGGAGCAATGAAAAATGCTGCTCGTGCCCAGGTGGGAGCTAAGTAATGGAGCCAGCTCTTGCCAGCACCACTATGTGTGCTGGCTGGTGAGCCGGTTGGGGCCTTGGGGGCTTTCCCCGCAGCCCCCAATGATGAACACATTGTGGGTGCCCTGGGTGGGCCCGATCAGTAATTAAAGTGGTCGACTCCCACCAGGCCACTGGGGTAGCCAGTTGGGGCTGCAGGGGCCTTGGTGCTTCCCCTGTGGCCCCAAATGATGAACACATTGTGGGGGCCACAGGTGGGCACCGGGGCACACCCAATATTAAAAGTGGTTGACTCCCAACAGGGGAGCTTATGGGCTGTGGGGGCTCTGGGGCTTACCCGACGGCCCCAACGATGAGCAAATTGTGGGTGCCGAGGATGGACACCGGGACACCCGCCAATAATTAAAGTGGCAGGCTCCCGCCAAGCCGCAGGGCTGCTGGGGCCTTGGGGCTCCCCCGTTGCCCCCAACAATGAACACATTGTGGGTGCCCCAGGTGGGTAACAGAGCACACTCAATAATTAAAGTGGCCGACTCCGAACAGGAAAGCCAGCAGGAGCTTTGGGGGCCCTGGGGCTCCCCCATGCCCCCTAATGATGGACACATAGGGCCATATTATGATGTCGGTCGGAGTTGCCTCCAACCTACATCTCTGCGGTTGTGGAACTTATCGTCCTAGGTCGGCAGGCCTGAAACCGCAATCATGATGCGGCCACACATGGTGCGGTCGCAAAGTCCAATTTCCCTATGGGAGCATTGCGGCATTCTGAAACCGGTAGCAGCACAAGCTCCCATAGAGAAGTGGGAATTTCTGTCAATCCCTGCCACATGGTGATTTACAGGGAGCACAACCGTAAGCTGTGGAGGGAACAAAGCCATGCTAGAGGCCCCGAAAGTTGCTTTCAGACAGGCTTTCCATTTAGGAAAGCCCGGCATGGAAAGCCTGTTGGAATCCGACATCATAATCCCAACGGCAGAACCGGATTATGTGCGGCTTCTGACTGGCCAATTGGCTCCTTGAGCCCATCAGAGGCCAGTCGGTTTGGTCAGCCGGTTTACATTCCGACCACTGACATTATAATTCAATGGTTGGAATGTAAACCAACGATGTCGGTCGGTAAGCCTCCGACAAGTAGTCAGAGGCTTACCGACGACATCGTAATAGGGCCCATAGTGGGTGCCCTGGGTGAGCACTGGGACACTCGCCAATAATTAATGTGGACGCCTCCCGCTAGGTGAGTCAGCAGGGGCTGCGTGGCTCTTAGGATCCTCCCACAAACCCCAACTTGGAAAAAAGGTGTTGGTACCCCAGGTAAGCAACACAAACATATATATTTTTTTAAATGAATAATAAATAAGCGTCAGGGACGACTCATTTATTATTCACTGCTCCAGAAAAGGAGTGCATCATAATGTCCTGCAAGGGATTTTTACTTATATTTGTGGGAGCCTGGTGGTGCCCCTAGAATGGGCAAAGGCGCACCAAACACGTTTGTAATGTTGTGGGGGCTGCAGGGAGTGCAGCAGTCCCCCAACAACATTAAAAAACACACAGTAAATACCCTGGGTCACTAAATCCATGACCACAGAAGAGCTTACCATATTTTTTAAAGTACTCCAAGCTGGAGCTCTTGACTATCACCATTTAATAAACGTTACAATGTGTGAATTTATAAAATATTCATTTGATTATATTTACAGGTGGTTGTTCGACAAAAACAATAGGCCTACTTTATATATGTTGATGTGCTGACCCCTTGATAAAGCCAATAGGTGCACGTTTTATATTTTGGAGTACTGACTCTTTTACAAAGTCAGTAGGTCTGTCTTGCTTAAAATGACAACCTTGATATTGTTACATGACATGGTCATGTGCGTAGTGGCTGTGTGCTGCGGGGAGGGTACGTGTGTTCTCATGGGAGGAGTAGGGCAGGGCCATGCAATAGGCCAGGTCCTGCATCCAAACATAAGGTCCACACAGATGAAAGCCATGCGCAGCAGAGTGTTGGGCACCAGCTGAGAGTTGGCCGCAGGGCCGGGCCAGAGGCCAGGCCCTGCACCTAACCGCACACACTTATAGACATCTAACTTTATGTGAAAAAAAGACAGAAATTCACTGAAAAAAACATAGGTTAAAGTAATGTTATAGTTAGGAAGTGTAATTCTATCTTACTTCAAATTTAAAAAACCTTAGAGATTCAGTTAAAGAGACATAATATTTAGGTGAAAATGTTAGTTAAAACATACCATTTTAAAAGAACAAAACCCCTGAAATTCACCAGTTTTAGTTATCTCAAATAACTATAACACGTGCTCTAAAGTAACTATAATTCACGCCCTGCAATGCATTGTTAACTACCTCCCATATCACATCATTCATGACATGTTCTTGGACATCACTGAAAACATCACTGCAGCATCTGAAATGACATCATTGATGACAACACTGTGCATGGTGGGGTGAGGTTTATAGTTACTTTAGAGTTACAGTACATAAATAAGTTTATCATCTTAAAATGTTGTAATACACTTACCTGAAAAATCAATCAAACTTTTAGACTTAAAATGTTAACAATGTCTTTTTTAAGTGACGATTAAAAAATAATGAATTATAAATTACATTATCGTATGTAATATTTAAATATTCAGTTGAGCTAATTTATGTATTTAAACATGTTTAAACATGTTAATTTAATTGATGAGTTACTTAATGCACATTTAACTTTATGAATTGATATGCAACATTTTCGGTTATCAGTTCTAGGTTAAAAATATATATTTAAAATAAGTTTACATTTATAATTTACATAAAAATGTTTTCATATTTTTTAAGAATAATAAACATTGATACTTTTCTCTAAGAAACCATTAGCTATTGACCAACGTTTGGAGGGAATTGAGAATTATCAAAGTGCTGCAAATGTTCTGTACTTGACTCATTCCCTCCAAATGGATACAGAAGGAAGAAACCTTCAGACGTTTTTAGTAACTTGTTTTTCAGGTATTTTCGTGAACAAGTTAAGATTTGACCACTCAGGAGATGCAAAAGCTGCAGAGTGAAATTGGCAAATATCCCCATTATGAATGCAACATATAGTCAATGGTACCTCTCAGGCTGAGGACGAGATGGGATTCTGGTAGCAGCAAGGAGGAAAGAGGCAGATATCGAGAGAATATTTGATACTCTAATCTCAGATATAAGCCAGTTACAAAAGAATTAAGGCTATTGTCATCCTAAAATGGTACTCCATTAAACACAACAGAAAAAGTTTCCATAGTTGACAAACAGTAAACAATAATCGGAATGGAAGAAGCATGGATATCCCTTGTGTCCATCATGGAGTGATGGCCATGTTGGCAACTACAAGGATTCCAGCAAGGGCCCAGCATAACCGATAACAAAAACAGAAAATGGAGTTGAACAAGAGACACCTTTCCACTAAACCACAGATTCCACAACTGGAGAATAAAATGAAAGACCTCTTGAAGTCTAGACAATCAGACATAAATAATTACTGTTTTGTAACTAGTAGTAGAAATTTCCCTAGACTACCACATCTATCCTGCCAACACTCACATTCATACACACACAAGATAAGCAGACTGCAACAAACTCAGACAAAGAATACATATTGCAACCAGCCATCGCCCATCACTGAACGCACCACTATTATTGTTGGGCTATATATTATTCATTGGTTATCGAAGCTCATCCTTACTGTGTTGGAGATTGATGACATTTTAAGAGTCACACAAACTAAATTCCTTAACTGGTGCAATGCAATTCCAATCGATAACCTGCCTTGCTTATAGTGCATGTCAAAAATAAAACGTTTGTTGCTAACATGAACAATTTAAAAAGTAGATTTCGAAGGCAGAGGGTGTGCATTCTGCTTCTTCTGCTGTGCTCTATGGTGTACATCAAAGGTCTGTACTCGGATCCCTTCTCTTTTCTTTAAATACTGTTCCATTATTCTCTTAGATCTCACTTTACAGCTTTGATTCACAATTCCGTGCTGATAATGTTCAGATCTTCTCTTTTTCTTCTTTGTCCACTTCTCTATATTTTTTTGTCTAATATTGCATACCTGCAGTTTAGGCTGGATGGCTTCCCAATTTCTCAAACTCAACCCCACGCAAACAGAGGTTCTTTGCTTTCTAGCTCACTACTGTAATCCTCTTCTCTCACCTAAAATTCCCATCAACTTTACTTCCTTTTCATCTACTACACATAATCTGCCATTTGTATTTACTTCAATCTTTTGACTTTCTAGATATAATTTTTAGTTAATCCTCTGCACTTCTATTTGTTTAGCAACCACAAACATAAGCCTTGTATTCCTTCCCCTCGTTGAAGCTAATTCTGCAGACATTATATTTGTCAGGCCTTATCTATTGCTCCTCACCGTATGTTGGCCTTCCTAAGCATCTGAGTTACTCAAAATTCATGTGCTCATCTGCACTTCTCCCTCCCTCTCTCTTCATTCTCTTACATCACCATACTTGTGTGAACTTTGCTGGTTACCTGTTTCTTTCATGAGTAAATTCAGTTTCCTGTGCATTTCTGTACAATTTATTCAAGTGTCTTCATTCTCTGGCACCATCTTCTCGGATTTTAAGGTCTGTTTCTCAGCCCCCTGACTGTTCCTCGTCCTCCTTGTGCTCCATCTTGTTTTTGTTCTATTGCCTCTTGTGGAATTAATTCTTATGTCTTGTGAGACGTGCTAATACCTGAAAGGCCTTTAAAAAACTCCAAGGAGAGCATCTGCTATTACCATGTAATGAAGGCTGATCCTTTTAGTGTTGGTACTTTGTCTAATTTCCTTGTACTGCTTCATGTTTGATCAGCGTTTTGGATAACAGCTTTCCCATAAACCACTAAATACAATACAGAAAGTTTAGCAACTTCAAGCTCGACCCCCCCGAAAAATGTCGAGTGTGATGAACCACTAATCACCCAGCAATTCAGATTTTTCAAGTTCCTGCTGGCTCCACTTAGACGCTAGGCACACTCCCTATAGCCTTTACTAGCTATTGCAAATGCATTGCACCCTCAAACCTCGTCAGACCTCGACACAAGGCATTTACCAGGGCCTGGCCTCTTGGCAGGGAGAGCTAGCTCTACTGGAAGAAACTATGGTTTGAACTGAGGAACACCACTAAGCTGATAAAAACAGGTATGCACTGTACTGGAATGTTATGCAAAGATGGTACATTGGCTTCCTCAGTACAGGAAGTGTGCACTAGGTAAACCCTATCAATAGATACAAACACACTTAAATAGAACTAAGAAAGGCTCTGGATAATGTTGAATATTAGTCTAGATTACAGTCTGAAATTGAAGGAAAAAGAAGAATCAAAAAGTAATTGGCACAAGATCACACCACACTTAGAGGGGATATGTGGAAACAACAATGTGCTTGACTCCTAAGCACGCCAACTCTAATAATTTCAGATAATAATGAGAAGGTCATGCAGCATAACAAATCCACTGAATGCCTAACTATTTTCTTCAAACATATATATAACTTGTCCAATAGAAGCAAACGATTAACTACTGACCCATTTAAGTTAAATACAGTGTGTATATGTGTTTGTGTCAGTGCTTCATAATGCAGTATTTCTGAATCTTTAACAAATGTTGTTATTGTGAACAATAATCATTATTCATAATTTGAGCATACAATGGAATGTGTAGACCAACAGAAAGAGGACATCAACTGATAGAAAAGGCCTGCTTTCTACAAATCTGCTCATGCCGTGTAGCAAAGCTGGCACGGCCAATGAGAATTTGTTTTAAAAGTTTTTGCTACTTACCCCATCTTGCGATATTTATTACAATATCATGTCACACTATATGTCTAGCGACATTGTGTAACCCAAACACTAGGCAACAGCACACATTTTGTTAGAATTCTAAAACCCTAAAACAAATAAAAACAATTAGAAAAAACGGATGCTTCTAATACGCTCTAATAGCTTTAATGAGTATTCTAGAGAGGATTATTTTTTCGATAGTTGCCTTTCACTCTTGTTATGCATCCAGGACTTTTCACTCACGTGTAGGCCTTGTGCTCCTGGAGTGTAGCTTGTTTCATGTCTTTCCTTGTGCTCTGTTCTGTCTCCAGGGCAGGTCAGCTCAACTCCAATCTTCAGCTCCAAGTTGCCCACATTGAGTGAGATTTTTGGAAGGACAGCCACACACAGAGCAGAGAATCCCTTACTTTTTAGTGACCAAAAAAATCTCTTGACCCAAGAATCATCTTGCAAAAGTATTTTAGTGCAGAAAACTTATGCCGCCGGCGTAGTAGAAAGAAGTTGGCAACTGGGCGAAGTACGAAGAGTGCCAACTTCCTCCAACTTCAGGGAAAAGTGCAAAGGTTCGCCCACACCGTTGTCCACCAGTGAACAGGAAGGCTGCACTGAATTTCCTCTGTGATCGCAAGGTCTGCCTCAAGCGTGCCCTAATGCCACTAATACTTTATTAAATACGTCCTCCACTGAGACAACAAAATGGCCGAATTTTTCAACATTATCTGACTTTTGAGCTAGTAGCGTCTCAGTTCTGTAACCGATACCTGCTGTAGGGTCCTATCGAGGTTGAAGCCCTTGGCTTTATGTTATTTCTTTTCTAACCTTTCCCTCTGTATGCCTCCCAATGTATTTATTTTTGCTCATTTTATCGACTCTTATTCATATGTAATTCATATTGTGTAGAAAAATTACGTTCGAACTACAATATTTATATATTTAATTAACTAGAGCATCAGCTTTGTAGTGCAAACACAGGTGCACCTCTGTGATTATTTAAGGAAGTCGTGCCATTTTCTATCACCCTATGCTGTAATCTGCAGACATATTGGCCTCACTGTTATGATTGACAGCATGGAAAGTCATGCAAAATAATTCATACTTTCTGTATGTTTCCTTCCTCAAAAATAAATACAAGCAGGGTAAAGCATTGTGTCATTACTGAGATCGCTTAAAAGGCGGCTCGCTGAGCACATAGTGCATTGTAAATGTTGTGGGTCCTACAGATTTTTTTGAATTTATATGTTGCTCTCTGAAACGCGGTTTACAAGCAAGGTTTTATATAAAGTAACAGGCTTTACAAAAGAACAAGGACTGTATGGAGACATACCCTAATACAGATGGAGACAAGGGTAGGGATTGAGATAAGAGATGCCAATGGATGAGTAGATAGGTTAGAGCAGTGCACTCACCATGTCTGGGGACTGCGACCTTGAGTCGGATCCTTCATTTCGCTCTGTCTCGGTTTTGACTTCCACAGTGGTCATCTCCACGCTGGCAAGTTGGGGCTATGGGGTTCTAAGTGGAACCCTTAAATACACAGCGGGCACTCCTTCTTCCTGGTGGTCCTCCCCAGCGAGGCCGCTCCTGCAGGTGAAGATATGCGCACAACCCCCTTGCCCGGCTCCCTGAGTTCCTGCCTGGAGTGGTGCGGTGGGCTAGTGTGTCAGCGAGACTGGACATTTATAGGACACAGAATTCATCCTCCCACCAGCGGGCAGAGTGCCACTGTATAAACCTAGCCCCCTCCCTCGCTGGCATCTCCCAGCCCCTCCAACCAACCACTCCCCTTCAATCTCTTCACCCAAAGGATCAGCAACAGCAGCAAATCCATATTTTAATAAACGCAGCCAACAATCTGCTCCAGTTGCATCACATCGCTGTAATCTGTCATAAAGATTATCCTGGATAATTGATAAAAAGGGAAACAACTCTCCTTACTCCACCTTGTAATGGCTGCTGGGAGCGCTCACCCGCCCCTCTCTCCAGTGGCGTAGAGCGCACAGCTTGATATATCAACAACATGGTCGCCAGATAAAGCAGGGAATCAAGGGCCTCGTTCTAGGCCGGCCAATCAATGATGACAGGCAGCAGTCTAGTGCAATCTGAACAGGTCATCTTTGCGCAACAGGAAGACGCGCACACATGTCAGGCTGAAGCAGCAGGAAGAGCTGCTCACAAGTCAGGCTGGGCAGTCGCCGGAGTCATGAACATGTCGTGCTGCCTGGGAGGTAGTGTCATGCACACTATATTGTGACAGATGGAAGGGTTGTGGCTGTTGTACTGGGCAGTGTGAGAAATCATCCACTTGAACATGGGTGTGGAAGGGGTTTGTGAAAGTCATTACAGGAACGTTGGCGGGTTTGTGGGAATTGTATTTTGAGTAATAAAAGTCCGGTGCATGAAATCCCGGAGAAGCCCAACCTGTGACAATAGGAGCTGTGCACTTGTTATCTGGGGCTGCTGGAAGAGTTGTGCATGTTAACCTTGAACATTTAGAGGAGGTGCGAGTGTGCTGTGGCAGGGCAGCTCGAGGAGTTGAGGGCATGTCACCCAAGAGGAGAGGCGTGTAGTCAAGTTATCTTCAGGTCGTAAGAGGAGTTGTGCATAACTCAAGTGGAAACACTTTGAATTGTCGGAAGATTCCTCTGGGTAATGATATGGCTGTTGTCAAGTTGACACATTTTATTGGAAACAACACAAGTCCACATTAAAGATGAAAGCAACTATCTCAAAAATCCCATTGATCTACCCCCTGCTCTGTAAAAATGTCTTGGGCACATAAACCCTTATTTGCCCTCCCCTCACCCAATCCCCAAGTTGATAACTGGTATAGATGCCTTAAACGAGCAAAGATGGTGGTATGAAAGGGACACATCTTGGATGCAAAGCACCACCACCTTCCATTGAGAGGATCATCCCAATAGTATGTAAGTGCTCACTATCTACACAGATATTTCCAAAAAATCCTAATTTCAGCACACCTCTGTAAACTATCATTGGTTTCCAAAGGCAGCAATGTAGATAACCAACCAGAGGATTCTATTCTATACATTTGATGACATTATCATTACACAAATATTTCTTCAGATCAAACTTAAATGTTACTGGCAAAGTGTGCACAGTGTACACTTGTTACCTAGCACACTTAATGGGACTATGCTATAACTATATCTACTCAGTTTCCCCATATTCCCAAATATCACAGAATATTTATTTTGCAAACTCGTGCTCAATGCTCTGGGTGATTGGGATCCAGTAAAAATGTGAGGTCAAGCTACTGCATCCAGCACAAAAGACACAAAAATAATTTCTGTAACTTGCTTAAAACGAGGTATTCCGTCTCTTTAACATGGCTCTCAACCCCAAAAGACCCTTTTACTGTACTCACATCAACCAACACCGTAATTCATCTGTTTTGATGTATTCACCATAACGAAAACCATCACACAACTGTGAACAAAGCCTACAAGGGAGCAATTTGAGCTTGGTATGATTAACCCACCCAAAATCTTGCAAGACAGAACGTGTTTCTTCGGGGTCAGCGACTAGCGCCATCTTTGCCCCTTTGCTCACACCAGCCTCAGCCTCTCAAACTATTAGCGCAGTCAGGTTTTTTATGCAGGCAGATAAAGATGGGGGGCTCACTAAGGGAAAGATGTATCAAAGGGTTGTACCCATTATGTGTCTTTGGGAAGATAATTTAGTGCATACAATCCCTAAATGTCTTCAGTACCTACTTCTGTAATGATTCGCTTCTTAGTCTCCCTAATGCTTCAACTACCCCCTTCAGCCATGAATCACCTTTCTTGTTTCTAGCTGTTGCTCGAATCACCAAATAATTGAAGTCACAGAAGTTGCAAGTTGCTTCAAAAGATCAAATCTACATCATCATTTGTCA
Organism: Triturus cristatus; assembly: GCF_964204655.1. Lineage (NCBI taxonomy): Eukaryota > Metazoa > Chordata > Amphibia > Caudata > Salamandridae > Triturus > Triturus cristatus. The sequence goes on from NC_140585.1 coordinate 1,175,620,585, forward strand.
CTTACTTCCCTGGTAACTGAACGCAAGTGAAAAAGTTGTGACCCTTCTGCAGTATCATTCTTGTGTGGTAAAATAAATGCATATAACACCCAGATTGCAGACAGATTTTTCAGCAGCACCTTACTCGACTTCCTGGAAGTAAGGACGACATTTCTGTAGTGACCCTTCATCCCTCAGGCTGAAACACTGCCTCAACAGGACACACATTCTTTCTGACACTTGTGCTTTTCCCTTAGTCCAGATATGCCTCAAGTTCCTCTATCCAGCCTAACCCACTGATATGGTGGTGCCTGGTGCTTAATTTGAGCCGGTGGTTGCACGTAGGACCCATCAGCACTCATTTTTGGGGCCCAACACTGATTTTTGCTTTGGTCCAGAGAAAGAGAGAGAAAAACAAAAAAGGGGAAGATGGAGGGATAGAAAAACTGGGAAACGGTGAGAAAGGGAGACAGTGAGGGTGTAGAAGAACATGCAAGAGTGAGATGAAGGAGCAAGGAGTATCTGGCGGTGGAACAAAGAGGCATGAAGTTGAATCAAGACTATACAGCCTTGATATTTGGCAGCTCTGTAATCAGCAGCGCCGGCCATGCGCTTCTGAGAAATCTATTGGGTACCAGCACTTTTTATTTTAAAAATGAAGCCCTGGGAGCACCAGAGGCCTCATCAATTGCTCACTTCCTTTATAGTGAATAGTTACGGTCAGCTTTAGTTGACTGTGGGCACACTAATCAGGAGCGGCTCATCCCCTATGGCGGAGGAGTGTTGCCCCACCAGCCAGCACCTGAAAAAATGAAAAATAAAATGATAATAAACTCTTGTTTAGTATCTTTTTCTTTTTTTCTTGGAACCAAGGCTTAGGAGCGAGGCTGTGGTGGCTAAAGGCTGAAGGGGGATTGTTGGGCACTGCCTTCACTGCACATGTGGGTTTGACCGGTTGTCTCAGTCCAGCCAAACCAACATGCGCAGTGAAGATCTCTCCAGCCCCAGCTGCATTGCTGGGTTGGAGAGAGCATGTACAATCTCCCATTCGGTGTGGGAGCGCAAATCATCGCTGCTCAGGCCAATCTTGACGCTTCTTTCAGCAGCATGAAAGCTGCGTCAGCATTGACAGCAGTGCACTCTGGGAACCTGTGCCTGGAGGAGTGCGATGCGGCAAGCAGGTGAGTATTTTATTATTCTTTTTTAGCGAAGACCCTCCCTCGTTGGCCTAACTACTGCCACTTTCCTCTCTCCGGTTGATTAGAAAGGACCATCAATGGGGAGGCCCCTTGGTATTTGCATGACATTTGTATATAACTCTCAAACCACATCCAAAGATGTCACTCTCGGATAATTCAGCTCCACCTAGAGCTATTAAAGTTGTCTCTTGGAATATTCGGGGCCTTCTCGACAAGATCAAGAGGGGGGCAATCCTTAAACATGCGAAAAGCTTAGGGGCAGATGTCCTGCTTTTGCAATAAACTCACTTATTGAAGGCCCGTGCCCCATGCCTTGCTCGCTATGGGTTTACACAAGTTCTTCATTCAGGGTTTACGAGAGGTTCCAGGGGGGTAGCTATATTAATCCACCACGGTTTACCGTATACACACATGCACACATGGGCCTCACATTGGGCCTATCATTGCTTATATATTGCATGATCTGGGGAGAACCCTTAGTGTTGGGCAGCATATATGCCCCTCCAACCCTCAGTCAGGCATTCACAGTGCGTCTCATTGACATTTTGGGTTCACTAGCCGACGTACTGTCACTGGTGGGAGGGGACTGGAATGATGTCTTGGAACCCGTTCATGATAGATGTCGCCCCACAGTGACACATTAAATGCCTTGGGAGTCTCGGCTGGGGACCCTGGTACAGACACTGGGATGGGTGGACCCGTGGAGGACTTTTACCCTACAGACACCAGTTACAGGGCCGGCTTTAGCGCTGGTGGCGCCTGGTGCGACAATCACTTTTGACGCCCCCACACCCCATGACCGCCTCCCTGGATTCTCTCACTACCACCTGCAAAAGCGCCCCTCATCTCTAATATCATACGATATTGCTAAGCACAGCGCCCCCCTGAGGTCACAAAGCCCCCTCTCCAGGTCAGCGCCCAGTGCGGCCGCACCAATCGCACTGTCCTAAAGCAGGTGCTGGCGTCAGCATTGGCAGCAGTGCACTCTGGAAACCTGTGCCTCGAGGAGTGCGATGCAGCAAGCAGGTGAGTATTTTATTATTATTTTTTAGCGAAGACCCTCCCTCGTTGGCCTAACTACTGCCACTTTCCTCTCTCCGGCTGATTAGAAAGGACCATCAATGGGGAGGCCCATGGCGTGAGGAAGACCCTGTCTTTGGCCTCACTCAGTTCTCGTGCTTGGTAGCACCACTCAGTTGTTTGTGTGCCTTCTGTGGGGACCTTTGTAAGGCTTAAATTATTCTGCTCCAAATCTGGGCAAGACATTCCAAACAAGTTCTATGTAGTAAAATAATGATCCATCCAGCTTACCTATCCTTTCTCTCCGGTTCCCTGCAGTGCTTTGAAGCAATCTAACAGTGGAATCAGCACTATTCAAGTAACCTATATGACATAACATCCTGTTAATTCCCCAATCATCCTTTTTTCTCCTCTCTGCCCTCTCACCTCCTTGGGCACAGCTGGCTGTGAAGACACAGAGGGCGAGGGGTCAAGGGGCGTGGGTCGAGGCTTGAAGGTCCTGGACGACAAAGAGAGTAGAGGAGGCAGGAACGTGGAGTGGGCCTTGCAGCCTGTGTAGACATAGAAGAAAGACGTCAAGAGGTCTGGGCCTCGGCCTTAGCCTGTGAAGGGAGGAGGGGTGTAAGGGGTCTGTGGCCTGTAGACAGTGGGAACATTGGAAGGAGAATTGCCACAGGCTCTGAAGACCCAGGGAGGAGAGATGACAAGAAGGTTGATGGGAGAGGAAGCAAAGAGGGGTCAGGGGAGGCCAGGAGACACAGCAGGCTCTGAGGGCCACAGGAATGGAGGAGAGATGCTGCAGGGTTCTGCAGGATTTTGAGAAACAAGAAAGGGGGTCAACCTTGCTGTTCCCCTTTGCCTTTCCTACTCCCTTGAGCTGTATTATCACAGCCTAGGAAGGCCATGGCAGCATGGTAGTGCCCCTGGCTGAGAGCCACAAACCCAGGCTTGGCGCAGGTCGCCGTGCCACCTGGAACCCAGCCTCCCCTCCCGGTGCCTCGGAAGTGAAGGGCTTTGGTGTTTCCTGGAAAGGAATTAGAATAATTGACACTGAGACCCCCAGAGCCAGATGTTCCGACCTGTCCACTGATCTGTCATCAAATACCAGCATCTCCGCCCCTCTCCCCTTATCCTCCTCCCCTGCAGTGCCAGGGACCGGGCAGCGCGTGCCTGGCGAGAGATGCACAGAAGGGAGAGCACAGCAGGCATGGGAAGCAGGCAGGATGCAGACATGAGGGGAGGCATTTTGTTTACTTATTTGTTGTGTTCTATAGAGCAGGTGGGGTTTTAGAGCGCAGTTTAAAAGAGGTGAAAACCCAGGCAGGAGTCAGGGATTTACAGAGGATTTCAGTAGAGAAGTGTGTAATGTAGGTAATAGGGTACTGAAATGATTACAGTACAGTGATCGAGATTTACAGAGGCTTACAGTCAAAGCTAGTTAAAGGAGCAGTAACTAGATGTTTACAGGTAGCACTCACAGTGAGGCTCAGATACCTCTCCGATCAGGGTACAGTTACCCTGTATTACCTCTCAAGGAGGGGGGGCAGGTAATCACCTCTCAGGATGGGGGTTAGTAACAGGGCGGTGGCACGTAACTTTGAGGGGTGGATAAAGATACCTCTCAGAGCAGAGTACGTTTACTACTCCCTGCCCCCCCACATACCCTGTTAAGCTTATTTGCCCCACAGCAGGCCAGCGTACCAGTGCAAACCATGAAAACACTTGTACAAAGCCGCCATTCCCCTGCTACACAAGCTCAATTTATTTAGCACTGTGTTTTAGGGCCAAATGTCGCTGTTGGTTAGCGGGAGTCGTGCGGCAAACGATCTTGCTGTAACCTGCAGCATGGAAGCAAACAAACCTTAAGGCGGTTACTGTTCAGGGTGATTTCACAGCTTCAATCTGGGAAGGAGTTCCCTCCAAAATACAGAAAACCTAATCATCTTGGCTCCATGACCGAATACACACGCTGTGACAACATTTGTGGACCCCTATAAATGTAACCAGGTCTAGGGACATTACATAACAGCTCACAAAGATCTATCTCGACTCCTCGGTCCATCTAGTAATTGCGCCATCTGTGGCCCAAACCACCTGGGAAAACAGAGTATCAATATTAGCTATAGTGGCAGACATTGCAAGCAATTCCTTTATATCATCTGTTCATGCTTTCGGATACTACCAAATCTGTATTTTATCCTACCCTGGGTCGCATACCACTACTACCATTCTAATTTCTTTGCTATAGACGGTTTCCTGATGAAGGCTGAAGTGCCGAAACGCGCGTAGGTTGCCATCTACCGCTAGCCTTCATCAAACCTGTCAAGTTTATGAAAAAAGATACAAGCATTGACTGTATTATTTGAATTGATTATTTTCTCTCCCTCTATGTATTTATTATATGTGTTTACCTTTTGTATCTATACATATTTATATTTAAAATATTGATCAAAATCAAAAACCAACAAAAAAAGATTTCATAATGAAATAAAATATTTTCATATAATGTTTTAGTCAGTAGGCATCAGTGGCACAGATTGTGATTATAATTGTTTTGATGATGCCTTGAATGTTTAAACCCCAGATTAAATAGACAGCTTGCTATTGCTTCTTCGCCAAACTGGTTCTTCCCTGCGACTAGCAAGCTAATTGCAATTGTAGGGGTCCCCCCTCTTTAAAAAATATGAGCCTCAGGGGCGTAACACAGGCCCCCACAGCTGCCGCGGTGCGGGGGGCCCCAAGCTCCAGGGGGCCCCCTCGGCACTGCACTCTGGCCAGAGCGCTCCAGAATGAGCCTGGAGGGGGCCCCTCTTCATACCATGCAGGGAGACCCCTTCAATTTTCGTTACGCCAGTGATGAGCCTCCACAATTGACATCCGAAAGAGACTGCTACCAGAGCGTTGATTGGCTCAAGGGCCTGCCGTGACCACAGTCATTGGGCTACACAGGAGCTAGAAAGGTAGAATCTCCTGATGTGGCCCACCTTAGTGAAGGAAGCCATATCCTGGCAATAAGAGAATGCACCACTAACATCTACTGTGTAGCCACAAAAGGCAAGTGCCTCCTTACTGAGGTCATCACTCTGGCCTTATAGGACACGCCCTCGATGCCTCTCAGTTTCAACCGTGGCCTGCTGGATCTCAGTTCACCAACTTTTCACATTCACCTAAAATCCAAACCTGTAGGGGCTGCATTATATGGTGAGAAAGCAGGTGTGTTCGAGTGTGAGCCCAGAGGCCTCTTGCAGCTGTCCGCTCGCTCCCTTACTCTGGTTTCTGTGCACCCCGCACAACTGAGGCAGCACTCGCACACATACGTATCGTCCTGGCATTAGTGCATCACAATTGTGTATCCTCCTCCTTGATCTGTCTGCTGTGTTTGATACAGTTGATCATCCTTCTCTCTTAACTGTCTAGTCTTCAACAGTGCCACCATTACAAGGGTCTCCTCTTTATCTCTCTGATCGCTAATTTTCGGCTGCCTGAGACCCCAAGCCGTCTTCACCCAGAGCCCTGCCAGCTGGCAGCATTCTAGGCTCAGGCCTGGGTCCACTCTTCTCCAGACACAGTCCCCCTTGGTGACATCATCACCTCCCTTTTCTTCTCGTAAACCTCTCTTCTGATCATGCATTTCAGATTGACTCAGATCTTTGCCGCTGGAAGTCCCTACAATCCCCAATGCTGGACTCCCAAAACAGAGGTCCAATACTTTCCTTCCTCTAATACACCCATCTGTTTACCATTTCCTATTAACTTCCATCTTGACTCTCCTGACGTCTGCCTGCTCTGCCACAAGTCTTGGTGCTGTCTTTAGTCCCTCCATGAACTTGGAATATTTCATCACTAGCATCTTTTGCAAATCTGTATCAAAATATCTGTCTCTTCATCCCTTTCCATGCATCCAATGCTTGCTGAGGTGGAGTAGCGTTAACCGTGCCAATGAACGCATTCAAAGTCACTACACAAGTCTTTGCCCGCGTGGTGCATTCTATCTCCCTGTCTGGCACTAAAGTCCCTCACCTAAAAGGCTGAGACCCTAAATGTCAAGTTGAGCATCATTTCTCCTACTGATGTAAAATTACCAGGTGACCAGGTTATAAGACCGTCACAGATGATCTTTTTACCATTGCTGAGAATATATTGCAAATAGCATTCACCCCACTGTCTGAATATGTTTTGTCTGCTTCACTCAACAAAAAGTACTCTATTGTTTGTTTCCCTATTGTCCCATCTGCTAGGGGAATGTCATCTTTGTATCAAATATTGTTAATGCTGTTGTGTACATATGCCGCCCTTTCTTACGCCTAGTACACAATTGATATAACTTCACATAAAATAACCAGCATGGAGTTGATCCACACAGAAAGGGCCAGCATTCCTCTAAAGTTGACTAGGACCTCCCTGCGCGGGTCCCATCCAGGTGAGCAGCATCTCGGTTGTTTTAGCTCTTTGCTTCGCCCTCACACCAGATTCAAATAATGCAACTACATCGCTCTGCTGCTCCAGCTCACCTTCTCCAAGGGGTGAGCATGACTTTGTTCCTTATCGATGAATGAGTAGTACATACTTCCACCCAAACCCTTGAATTATCAATAGATTTGTGGGGCTGATTCAAAGCCCCATGACGAAAAGTGCCACACCACAGTACCAGAGAGAAGAATTGACATTAGGAGAGTAGGAAGTTATAATCTGGTCCTAACAGTACTGTTCATTTGCTTTTAATTTCTTTCCCCCTTCATTTTTCTCTAATATTCCAAACTTTTCTACTTGAGGTATCACAGATACCCTCAAAGCTGTGCAGGAGTTGTGGAAGATGCACTATACTTACACTCGGAACCGTAGTTGTTTCAAGGTCCCACAAGTGCATACTTGAAGTGTACATAATGAACGCGGTTTAACATTTATTTTTCGGGTGGTATTGTTCCTTATCAAGGCCCTGAGGGGTACACGTTTCCTCTAGGTGAGGGTTCCTTAAAGCTGAGGGTCAGGACCACAGTGGCATGGGCAGAAGGCTACAACGGGGGTGCAGTAACACCCAGATCACTTATCCATATGGGATTTATTTTATTTTAGGTACTACTTCAATGATCAGCATGTACCTTTTTAGTGCATGTTAACTTGTTTTTAGGGGTTGTTATAATAAGTGATGGTCTTTCTTTCCTAAGATTGTAGGTTTCTAACCAGTTTGGCACCACTCTGCCATCTCTGATTGATGGAAGTTGTGTTGTCTGTATGTGTGCAGCTGGTGAGTACATCAGAAAACCAGGGTTGGGGGATGGACTGAAACTTCCTTCTGTGTGTTGGTTGGCCTTTTGCTCCACGTAGGTAGCTTGATGGGTTGCAGCTCCATGGAGATGGGCGGCCATGTTGTGTAGGTGGACCATGTCCTTTCAAGCGCATGTTCCTGACTAACCGTAGTACATTACCTAAGATCACAGACTGACCTGAGCAGTCAGGATTAACAGTGAATTTTACAGTGCAGACACCGTTGACTGTCAGAGCATCAGACAACGATGGTAGATGTGGAAAGCATACGCAGAATGAGGACAAGGCTGAGAGGAGTCCATGTGTTTGATCAGAAACTCGGAGGTGCTGCATTTAGGTCTGGATGAAGAGTGTCCTTCTATATGGGGCAGTATTAAAACAGTGGAGTACATCTAGGGGCTGACTGGAGAAGTGCTAAATTTGTAAAGTAATAAAAAAGTGTCGTGGCTCAACGTTTTCCTAGGAGCCGTTACTTTTGAATGCCTGGGTTGCAGAACACCAAGAGTACCTAGTATTGATTCCACCTCATGCACTTTCTTCCACCAACCTACACTTCCCGTCTCCTTATCTCACTCTCGCAGACTCTTTTTCATTCCTGCTTTCTTCTTTTGACAATGTTTTCGTATTTTACTTCTCCTCCTTCTTTCTTTGCCTTTTTCTCTCTTGCTCAAAGTGTGATGAGAAAAATAGGTCCCAGCACCCCAAAATGAGTACCAGTGATCACTGCTTGCAACCACCAACACAAATGGAAGAGGATGTAACCTTACGGCTAGAGCGGTCGACTTTGAAGCTGGGGAACCTCGTTTAAGTCTCGTCAACGACGCTCAACAGCCTGTGTTTCTGGGCAAGTCACTTAATCTCCCTGTGCCTAACAAAAAATGAATGTGTCCATCTGTAACAAAACTGGTGCTCATGTAAAGCGCTCTGAAACCCGATGTCTCAGGTCTGGTTTGTGCTATATTAAACTCTAACAAACAAAATGAAGTATTGTATGGGAGTCTGAGTGGATTCTCAGAAAATTAAACACACTGTTTTTATGTCTGACTGAATACAATGAGATTCCCTGAGTATGGGGCTAATGTAGTAGCATACAAAAAATGGCTGATTGAGGGAATAGATTATGTACTTGCGCAAAGAACAAGTCTTGTTTTGTTAAGGTTGCCATCTTTTACTGCTGATGGGATAATTTCAGTGTTTCTAGACTGCAACTAGATGCCATTCCATTCATACTCCTTCCAGAAGGACTAGCAAGGTAAGAAATTGGATACTCAGTTAGTGTGGGTGACTACCAACATCAAGGAATAATCCCGACCTGAACCCTTTGAGTCACTAAATTAACCTCAGCTCAACCCCCTTGGTAGCTACGGCACAGAGCACACAGGCCTAATTTGGGGAAATTTCTAATGTATTTATGCAGTACCACAACTATAATAAAATGAAAAACACAAAGCAATAAAAATCGCAAACCGAATTAGGAAAATAGAGTACCGTTTAATAAATAAAAGGCACCAAAACATAAAAAATCCAATAAAGAGAACAGGAGTTATGAATTTTTAGAGTTTAAAGTAAAAATAGGGCAAAAAGTGTCTAGAACAATGGCTCAAATCCTGGATCTCAGACAATGCCTTGTCCTCCTGCTTCGTTCTGGAGCATGCTCACCAAGCACTTGTGGCCAAGCCGCCACCGTGAGCTCACCCCAGCCCGTAATCGTGCGGATCCTCAACTACCATGACCGGAACGTGATCCTGAAACAAGCCTGTGTGCAAAAGTCCCTAACCTTTGATTCCCACAAGATAATGATTTTTCCGGACTATACCAAATTAGTACAACAACAGAGTCATTTACTGCCGCCAAAGCGCCCCTTCGCAAAATGCAAGTTTCCTATATGTCGATCTTCCCGGCCCGTCTCTGAGTCAGCTATAAAAACAGTACATTGTTCTTTGATACCCCTGAGGAGCTCTTACAATGGACAGAAGAACATATAACAATCAAGGCCCGTACACCACCGCCTCGAGACTCAGACTCATCATCCGGGGACCCATGCCTACAGCAGAATAAAACTCCTAAGGACAAGCGGTGACCCCGGTCAAGATCATCCTGGTGCTCTTGTGGAGACAAACAATCTGGCACCCAGAAGGCAGATTCGAAAACTTTAACAAATCTGTACCAAGCCCCGCAAGGTCAACAATGCAGAGAATCTTTTACCTAATGGATCACGTACCGTCAACGACTCGGGCTACTACGTAGAAACTGTTTGATTTTTCAGGTCCCAAGGACATACTATAGGGATGGGACCCTTGGGGAACCTTTAGACTGTTTCAACCCTCCTCCCCAGTTGGGGTGAGAACTGTTTACCTCCTGCAACAGATTCTTCAGTGTTCTTTGAGGTATTGGGGTGGGTGTTACAGTTTCAATATCTTTTTGTTATGGTTGTTGAATGTGCCTACAGTATGTCATTCTCACTTGGTATTTGCATCACATTTGTATATAACTCTCAAACCACATCCAAAGATGTCACTCTCGGATAATTCAGCTCCACCTAGAGCTATTAAAATTGTCTCTTAGAATGTTTGGGCCTTCTCGACAAGATCAAGAGAGGGGCAATCCTTAAACATGCGAAACGCTTAGGGGCAGATGTCCTGCTTTTGCAATAAACTCACTTATTGTGGGCCTGTGCTCTATGCCTTGCTCGCTATGGGTTTACACAAGTTCTTCATTCAGGGTTTACGAGAGGCTCCAGGGGGGTAGCTATATTAATCCACCACGGAATACCGTATACACACATGCACACATGGGCCGACATGTTGGGCCGATACTTGCTTATATATTGCATGATCTGGGGAGAACCCTTAGTGTTGGGCAGCATATATGCCCTTCCAACCCTCAGTCAGGCATTCACAGAGCGCCTCATTGACATATAGGGTTCACTAGCCGACATACTGTCACTGGTGGGAGGGGACTGGAATGATGTCTTGGAACCCGTTCATGATAGATGTCGCCCCACAGTGACACATTAAATGCCTTGGGAGTCTCGGCTGGGCCCCTGGTACAGACACTGGGATGGGTGGACCTTTGGAGGACTTTTTACCCTACAGACACCAGTTACAGGGCCGGCTTTAGCGCTGGTGGCACCTGGTGCGACAATCACTTTTGACGCCCCCACACCCCATGACCGCCTCCTTGGATTCTCTCACTACCACCTGCAAAAGCGCCCCTCATCTCTAATATCATACGATATTGCTAAGCACAGCGCCCCCCTGATGTCACAAAGCCCCCTCTCCAGGTCAGCGCCCAGTGCGGCCGCACCAATCGCACTGTCCTAAAGCAGGTGCTGGCGTCAGCATTGGCAGCAGTGCACTCTGGGAACCTGTGCCTGGAGGAGTGCGATGCAGCAAGCAGGTGAGTATTTTATTATTATTTTTTAGCGAAGACCCTCCCTCGTTGGCCTAAGTACTACCACTTTCCTCTCTCCGGCTGATTAGAAAGGACCATCAATGGGGAGGCCCATGGCGTGAGGAAGAGCCTGTCTTTGGCCTCACTCAGTTCTCGTGCTTGGTAGCACCACTCAGTTGTTTGTGTGCCTTCTGTGGGGACCTTTGTAAGGCTTAAATTATTCTGCTCCAAATCTGAGCAAGGAATTCCAAACAAGTTCTATGTAGTAAAATAATGATCCATCCAGCTTACCTTTCCTTTCTCTCCGGTTCCCTGCAGTGCTTTGAAGCAATCTAACAGTGGAATCAGCACTATTCAAGTAACCTATATGACATAACATCCTGTTAATTCCCCAATCATCCTTTTTTCTCCTCTCTGCCCTCTCACCTCCTTGGGCACAGCTGGCTGTGAAGACACAGAGGGCGAGGGGTCAAGGGGCGTGGGTCGAGGCTTGAAGGTCCTGGACGACAAAGAGAGTAGAGGAGGCAGGAACGTGGAGTTGGCCTTGCAGCCTGTGTAGACATAGAAGAAAGACGTCAAGAGGTCTGGGCCTCGGCCTTAGCCTGTGAAGGGAGGAGGGGTGTAAGGGGTCTGTGGCCTGTAGACAGTGGGAACATTGGAAGGAGAATTGCCACAGGCTCTGAAGACCCAGGGAGGAGAGATGACAAGAAGGTTGATGGGAGAGGAAGCAAAGAGGGGTCAGGGGAGGCCAGGAGACACAGCAGGCTCTGAGGGCCACAGGAATGGAGGAGAGATGCTGCAGGGTTCTGCAGGATTTTGAGAAACAAGAAAGAGGGGTCAACCTTGCTGTTCCCCTTTGCCTTTCCCACTCCCTTGAGCTGTATTATCACAGCCTAGGAAGGCCATGGCAGCAGGGCAGTGCCCCTGGCTGAGAGCCACAAACCCAGGCTTGGCGCAGGTCGCCGTGCCACCTGGAACCCAGCCTCCCCTCCCGGTGCCTCGGAAGTGAAGGGCTTTGGTGTTTCCTGGAAAGGAATTAGAATAATTGACACTGAGACCCCCAGAGCCAGATGTTCCGACCTGTCCACTGATCTGTCATCAAATACCAGCATCTCCGCCCCTCTCCCCTTATCCTCCTCCCCTGCAGTGCCAGGGACCGGGCAGCGCGTGCCTGGCGAGAGATGCACAGAAGGGAGAGCACAGCAGGCATGGGAGGCAGGCAGGATGCAGACTTGAGGGGAGGCATTTTATTTACTTATTTGTTGTGTTCTATAGAGCAGGTGGGGTTTTAGAGCGCAGTTTAAAAGAGGTGAAAACCCAGGCAGGAGTCAGGGATTTACAGAGGATTTCAGTAGAGAAGTGTGTAATGTAGGTAATAGGGTACTGAAATGATTACAGTACAGTGATCGAGATTTACAGAGGCTTACAGTCAAAGCTAGGTAAAGGAGCAGTAACTAGATGTTTACAGGTAGCACTCACAGTGAGGCTCAGATACCTCTCCGATCAGGGTACAGTTACCCTGTATTACCTCTGGGGGGGGGGGGCAGGTAATCACCTCTCAGGATGGGGGTTAGTAACAGGGCGGTGGCACGTAACTTTGAGGGGTGGATAAAGATACCTCTCAGAGCAGAGTACGTTTACTACTCCCTGCCCCCCCACATACCCTGTTAAGCTTATTTGCCCCACAGCAGGCCAGCGTACCAGTGCAAACCATGAAAACACTTGTACAAAGCCGCCATTCCCCTGCTACACAAGCTCAATTTATTTAGCACTGTGTTTTAGGGCCAAATGTCGCTGTTGGTTAGCGGGAGTCGTGCGGCAAACGATCTTGCTGTAACCTGCAGCATGGAAGCAAAAAAACCTTAAGGCGGTTACTGTTCAGGGTGATTTCACAGCTTCAATCTGGGAAGGAGTTCCCTCCAAAATACAGAAAACCTAATCATCTTGGCTCCATGACCGAATACACACGCTGTGACAACATTTGTGGACCCCTATAAATGTAACCAGGTCTAGGGACATTACATAACAGCTCACAAAGATCTATCTCGACTCCTCGGTCCATCTAGTAATTGCACCATCTGTGGCCCAAAGCACCTGGGAAAACAGAGTATCAATATTAGCTATAGTGGCAGACATTGCAAGCAATTCCTTTATATCATCTGTTCATGCTTTCGGATACTACCAAATCAGTATTTTATCCTACCCTGGGTCGCATACCACTACTACCATTCTAATTTCTTTGCTATAGACGGTTTCCTGATGAAGGCTGAAGTGCCGAAACGCGCGTAGGTTGCCATCTACCGCTAGCCTTCATCAAACCTGTCAAGTTTATGAAAAATGATACAAGCATTGACTGTATTATTTGAATTGATTATTTTCTCTCCCTCTATGTATTTATTATATGTGTTTACCTTTTCTATCTATACATATTTATATTTAAAATATTGATCAAAATCAAAAACCAACAAAAAAAGATTTCATAATGAAATAAAATATTTTCATATAATGTTTTAGTCAGTAGGCATCAGTGGCACAGATTGTGATTATAATTGTTTTGATGATGCCTTGAATGTTTAAACCCCAGATTAAATAGACAGCTTGCTATTGCTTCTTCGCCAAACTGGTTCTTCCCTGCGACTAGCAAGCTAATTGCAATTGTAGGGGTCCCCCCTCTTTAAAAAATATGAGCCTCAGGGGCGTAACACAGGCCCCCACAGCCGCCGCGGTGCGGGGGGCCCCAAGCTCCAGGGGGCCCCCTCGGCACTGCACTCTGGCCAGAGCGCTCCAGAATGAGCCTGGAGGGGGCCCCTCTTCATACCATGCAGGGAGGCCCCTTCAATTTTCGTTACGCCAGTGATGAGCCTCCACAATTGACATCCGAAAGAGACTGCTACCAGAGCGTTGATTGGCTCAAGGGCCTGCCGTGACCACAGTCATTGGGCTACACAGGAGCTAGAAAGGTAGAATCTCCTGATGTGGCCCACCTTAGTGAAGGAAGCCATATCCTGGCAATAAGAGAATGCACCACTAACATCTACTGTGTAGCCACAAAAGGCAAGTGCCTCCTTACTGAGGTCATCACTCTGGCCTTATAGGACACGCCCTCGATGCCTCTCAGTTTCAACTGTGGCCTGCTGGATCTCAGTTCACCAACTTTTCACATTCACCTAAAATCCAAACCTGTAGGGGCTGCATTATATGGTGAGAAAGCAGGTGTGTTCGAGTGTGAGCCCAGAGGCCTCTTGCAGCTGTCCGCTCGCTCCCTTACTCTGGTTTCTGTGCACCCCGCACAACTGAGGCAGCACTCGCACACATACGTATCGTCCTGGCATTAGTGCATCACAATTGTGTATCCTCCTCCTTGATCTGTCTGCTGTGTTTGATACAGTTGATCATCCTTCTCTCTTAACTGTCTAGTCTTCAACAGTGCCACCATTACAAGGGTCTCCTCTTTATCTCTCTGATCGCTAATTTTCGGCTGCCTGAGACCCCAAGCCGTCTTCACCCAGAGCCCTGCCAGCTGGCAGCATTCTAGGCTCAGGCCTGGGTCCACTCTTCTCCAGACACAGTCCCCCTTGGTGACATCATCACCTCCCTTTTCTTCTCGTAAACCTCTCTTCTGATCATGCATTTCAGATTGACTCAGATCTTTGCCGCTGGAAGTCCCTACAATCCCCAATGCTGGACTCCCAAAACAGAGGTCCAATACTTTCCTTCCTCTAATAACCCCATCTGTTTACCATTTCCTATTAACTTCCATCTTGACTCTCCTGACGTCTGCCTGCTCTGCCACAAGTCTTGGTGCTCTCTTTAGTCCCTCCATGAACTTGGAATATTTCATCACTAGCATCTTTTGCAAATCTGTATCAAAATATCTGTCTCTTCATCCCTTTCCATGCATTCAATGCTTGGTGAGGTGGAGTAGCGTTAACCGTGCCATTGAACGCATTCAAAGTCACTACACAAGTCTTTGCCCGCGTGGTGCATTCTATCTCCCTGTCTGGCACTAAAGCCCCTCACCTAAAAGGCTGAGACCCTAAATGTCAAGTTGAGCATCATTTCTCCTACTGATGTAAAATTACCAGGTGACCAGGTTATAAGACCGTCACGGATGATCTTTTTACCATTGCTGAGAATATATTGCAAATAGCATTCACCCCACTGTCTGAATATGTTTTGTCTGCTTCACTCAACAAAAAGTACTCTATTGTTTGTTTCCCTATTGTCCCATCTGCTAGGGGAATGTCATCTTTGTATCAAATATTGTTGATGCTGTTGTGTACATATGCCGCCCTTTCTTACGCCTAGTACACAATTGATATAACTTCACATAAAATAACCAGCATGGAGTTGATCCACACAGAAAGGGCCAGCATTCCTCTAAAGTTGACTAGGACCTCCCTGCGCGGGTCCCATCCAGGTGAGCAGCATCTCGGTTGTTTTAGCTCTTTGCTTCGCCCTCACACCAGATTCAAATAATGCAACTACATCGCTCTGCTGCTC